>NC_064871.1:16747500-17386428 GCF_943734695.1 Anopheles maculipalpis | reverse complement strand
GGTTTGCGTCTAGCAAATCGTTCAGTTGACTGCCTCTGATGCGCTACCGCACACACTTTATGCTGCAGTCGTTTATTTATGCATCAGCAACATCATTTCCACCCTGTGCAGTTTTGTCCTGGCTCTTCTTATCCCTCGCTCGCTCTTTCTCTTTCGCTCTTGGACATTCTTTTCCACTCAACAAACGTGCAATTGTTGTTTCCCTGATAGATGATATTCTGCCAAAAGAAAAGGTACATCAGTTGTGGCACATGCAATATAAGAAGCGTGCAGGTCCTGAGTGTGAGTCTTTAGTCTGCTTTTTGTTGCTGCTTCCTTCTCGGTGCAGAAACTACTTTGCAACTACGTAGCTGCAAATCCAACCCAAGAGTCAGCTGCAGCTAAAAACCCGAACCAAACAAAACCTTAAAACAAAACAAAATGAAAAGGAAAAACAGCAAACAGTTCTCCAGCTCTATTCCCCAAAACTCCATTACCTTTCGTGCCTGTATAGGGTAAGTGGTCGGGCTTAAGTGCCCGGCAATAGAACGGTTATTGTTTATTTGCTTCTCCCCCCCCAGAGTGTTGCAAAGTGTCGGAATCGGAATCGTCCCGTCGATAGAGCCTCCTGTTCTGCCTTTGGAAAATAAAGTTTTTATGCTGAGCTACACGGCGTGTAGAGCCGTAACCTGTGCCATCGAAAACGCAGGTTCAACCGCAGGAAGAACTAGGGAAGGCGCTCGTTTCGTTTCGTGACTGCGATTTAAAAGTGCTAACAATCCACACTGCTGCGTGGAATCGCGGAAAAGCGTCTGTATCTCACTTCTTCTACCGTTCATGATCCAGTGTTGAAGATATTTTCTTCCATATGCTGTTTTTTTGCTGTTGTTGTGTGAACTCCCGTTAAGCATATCGTTTCTAGTGCCGAGGCTTGTTAGCGGATTTGACGTTGCAAATTGACGAACGGTGCCCTGAGTAAGTGCTAACCGTAAAAGAGCTGCCCAGAAGATCTCTGACAGCTCATCAACCACTACCAAGCTCGTCGACTTGCTCAGTGTATGTGTGCATGTTTATTAAGCACAAACACAACTACGCTTGTTCAATCCTGTATTATACACATACAAATTTTCCTTAGAGCTTAGGGACTAATAGAGGAACTGTTTTTTAACTACATTTACTGCTTCTATGAAATGGTGAAACATTTCTTTTTGAATATTTCATTCGGCGGAATTTTTCGAATGATATGAAAAAGACATCATAAAAATTGTACACTAATTTTTAAGTGAAAGGTTTAATGTAGATAAGCACAGAACTAAACAAGAATTTTAAGTTTTGCATAATTAATTTGGCTATGACGTAAAAGTGTATTCTCAACAGTCGTAGAGAAAAAATTGCAACAACAAGTTTGTTACTCATAACGATTCCAACATTTTCTACAATTACTACAGGCGAGCCGTCACATTTGGCTCGTTAAGACTAGGAACACGCTGCCGAAACATGATATGATAATTGGACAATGAAAGCAGCACTTTCCCGACCTTTTTCTTCATGCTGAGCCAATTTAAGTCGTAAAGGCGACACTAATATGACACGAGCAAGTGGTCTCGGTGCATTTTTTCTGGAAGTTTTCAGTTTGAGTTATCTGGAGAATATATTATAGGTGCCAACGAGAAAGGCGAGAAAAATGAAATCCCTTTATGCGACGTCGACTATGTTGAAGTGAACAGAAGAATATGCAATTCATATGGAATCGTTTTCGATGTCCATCTTTATGCATTTTGTGTGAGTCAATTCCAACGATATTACTTTCATAAAAGGACCAATATGAATGCTCATGATTGGAATACTTTTAATAAATAAGTTATATTTCTACATTTATAGAGTGGCATCTTAGAAGTCATATACTTATTCAACCGTTGTATTGTGTTTTATGTCAATGTGTTTCAAACACATTGGTATATGTTGACAAATGAACCTATTTCATATTTATTGCGGAAAACGTACACTTAGTCTTAAGTTCAGTTTTCGGTATCCGTGGAACGATTTTAAGCAGTTCCCTCCAAATTCTTGGCTTCGTGGATGACTTTGACATCATCGAACGGACATCTCCGGCGGTGTGCGTGGCGTACACCTGACTGAAACGCGAGGCCAAGAGAATTGAATTGAGGATCAATGCGACGAAGACAAAATACCTTCTTGCCGGATTCTCTGACGATCGTAACTTCGGACAACAATGTAAGCAGCGAAATCCGAAGGCGCATTGTTCAGGGGAATCGTGCCTACTACGGACTCCACCAACGCCTGCGATCCAGAAGACTCCAACAACACACGAAATGTACAATTTACCGCACCTTGATACGTCCGGTAGTTCTGTACGGGTTCGAATCCTGGACTATGCTGACGGAAGACGTCAATGCACTAGCTATTTTCGAACGGAGGGTGCTATGGACTTTCTTTGGTGGATTGTGCAAGTAGGGCGTGTGGCGAAGAAGAATGAACCACGAGCTAGCTTAAGTGTTAGGTGGTGCTTATATCCTGAAGGTAATCAAAGCCGGTTGGATACGGTGGCTGGAGCACGTGATGAGGATGCCAGACTAATGCCCCACCAAGAAGGTGCTCGTTAGCGACCCTTTCTGCACCCCTGTCAGAGATTGCATGCAGCCGTGGATGGAGGACTGCAGCCCTGGACCGAGTTTCCTGGAAATTGATTGGTCATATCTGAACCTGGCCCTATCTAAGATGAAGAAGTGTTCATATCAATTGTCAAGTAAACTATAATGGATTCAGGCCTTGAACAGGAAATAAAGCATTTGCAACGTTTGATTATGCAGAAACTGTCTCATCTTAATTTTGAACGATCATTCGTCTACAGGACCACCAATCGATACAAGATTTTAGCTCGTTGCTGAAGTAAGCATATGAAGATCCACGTATGGAAAATTGGGCGACGTCAAACATTTGAATGTGGACTGATTCAAGAGATGATTGTTTAAGATGTCAAACGAAATATTAAAATGATGAAATAATAAAGTAAAAGACAAACGAAATATCGGATGAAGTTGTGCGTGCGGCCTGCAACGATTTCCAAAAGTGTCTACGGGCCGTTGTCAAGTGCAAAGGTGTAAGATTTCAAATGAATCAGGTCAAATGCAAATTTAGTAAGGCTGCAGTCACTGCTCAGTCGTACGATTTTTGGTAGATTTTTGGTGGTTCCAGATTGGAAGGTTAATGTTGATATTGTTTAAGCATACTACGAAGAGTAGTGGACCGAACTCCATAGAAGTTAACCCTATGTGTTCATGATAAAATTCCAGATGGTTTTCCATAGCAGATACTAAAGTTTTAATGAAGTTACTCCTACGTCACAAGAGAAGTAATTCTAATAACCCTGTAAAAAATCGTTTTAAACTATTTAAACCAACGAGACGAAATTGACTACAGGAAGAACAAAGAACTCTTTTTACCCTGGAAAAAAAACTTTATTGTAGCTCGCAACACATTAAATGTTAACACCCCTCAACTTAACACTGTTACAACCCTTCAGAAAACAACAGTCAGACATCACCCACGAACTGGTGTTCAGAAAAGTGTTCCCCAAACTTCAACTAAGGAAAATTACGGCACGAAACCTTAGCAGCAATACAAATCTGACATTTACACCGAATTGTGGAGTGAATGCTGTTGTGGAAAGTTTGTTTGGTCAAGTTGTGTTATTTCATTCTTGTCAATCCACCCATCCAGCACACCCAGAGCATTAAAACTTAATTGCCCCAACTTTTCACTCTACACCAACCAAGGCACTAAGGATGTTGGACGAATGCAAGCAGTTACCATTACTTTAACTTAAACCGATAGCAAAAAAAAAACAACCAAGGAGTATGTTTTGCTATTAAAGTACAAGTCGAGAGTAAGAGAGTCGATGTGTGAGCGTGTGTTGTATTTATTTACTACCGTTCTTGGCCCTGGCTACAGTGAGTTAATACTTAAAATCCACCATTTTGCGCCATGCGCCGTGGAAGCAAAGTTCGGTGCAAAGCCATTATTAATATAAACTATAATTGCTCACACGGGCTCTCTGGTGTGCTGGACGCGTGGAAAAGAAAAGTGTAGTAACATAATTGCAATCGCTTTTCCCCATTTCCTAGGGTTTTCCCGTACACGCCCAACTCTCCCGCGTGCCCCGAAAGAGGGAAGCCTTCGACAATATGTTGCCAGTGGATTGAATATGAAGTGCTGTGTGGAGTATCCTTTTCTTACCCGTCCTGTACCGTCCTGTTTGGTTTTGCGAAAGTTGGAGTGCTTCTTTGCGAAAAATGCACCGAATGTGCGAACGGTTACAATAAAACGGTGGGGTTAGTTCGCATAGATGAACACAAAAAAAAAAATATTGCAAGATGGTTCCCTACAAGAACCCCAACTAGAGGTGCATTGTTCCCACGCGAGGCAAAGCGGCCCAGTTCCCCGGTTCAGCTGAAGAAAGCCAACTTACCGAGGTTGTGATAATTTATTGCATGTCAGAACCGGTTAGCGGTGCAACTTTTACTGCAAGAACTTTGTTCGCCGAGCTCACTGGGGGTTGGCCCCGTTACCGGGCGCAAAACTGCAGCAAATTGCCAGCACAGACCAGGGGAGTGAGTGCTGCAGGGGGTTGGAAAAGCTGGCAAGGTAACGGAGTGGAAAATAAGTGTTTCTAATTGCCACCAGCGAACACAACGGAGTGTGAAACAAGAACCGAGTGCCACAAAACCATTCGATCGAACCCGAAAGCCTTGACTGTCGGTGTGTGTAAGTGTTGCGTTCTTGTCAGCCGTTTGGTATTGCTGGATGGTTTTTGTTGTGTGTGTTTTTGCACACCATCAAGTGCCAAGCTTTCAGGCACATCCTTGGCAGCCGAGTCGTTGTACTACTTTGCACCGGGATTGGGGCTGCTGACAGGATGGGACACATACAAAACAAAAAGTATGGAACGCTTGCGAGTTGAGAGATCTTTCCACTACCGGAACTGAACTCCGGGCACGAAACAACATCCGTAGAGTGTTGATTGTTTTTTTTTTGTACTTCCTTCTTTGGTTCAATCTTCTTCAGGGCCGATCGATCTTTGAGCTCAATCAACTCAATCCTTTTTTTCCATCGACATTCAAGCAGAGTAGAGCAAAAGAAAACAAACAAAAAACTGGAGGCTCATCGTTCTCGTACAGCACCGGAATATGGAATGTTTCGAACAGATTGAGCTGAACTAGAAACGGAAGCTAGCTATCATGCTTCACTCACACATCGACAACCAAAAAAAGCTCGACTTGACACGTCGAAGGTAAGGACTCACGATCGATTGGATGGGGTGAGGAAGTGCCAGAAGCTGGCGGGGGTTGTGATGCGTGGATTTTCATTTGCAGAAAAGCCTCTCCAGCGTTCTATCCGTACCCTGATATGAAGGAGCAAACGTCGAAACGACTGTATCAGATCGAAATATCTGGTAATGGATGTGTGCTGGTAAGAAGTTTTTCCATCGCACTCTCGGTTGAGTTCCGTTTTTTCTTTCTCTGTCCCTGCTTCTTCGATTTCCAGTCGTTTGCGTCCTTCACGGTCTGCAGGTGAGGTGTGTTTTTGAAATGATTCCCCCATTTTTACCCTCCCCAGGCTTTTTCTTTATGTGCGCTTCTATACCGGCTTGAGTCTGGTTCAGTTGGTTGGAATGCTCCGATCGGAACTAATCAAGGCCAGTTGGCAAGGTCGAACGCTACTTTACTCTGTTCGCTTCCAACGTCCCTCGTCAGTAAACTCTGTACGGTGCCAATGAAATACATAAAAGCTTTTCCTGCAATAAGGAAGTTTTTTTGTTGCTCCAATACACGATTCCACCCGGACTGCGATGGGCTACTGCAACTCCCTCACTAGGGACTGGGAGTGATGTGGGAGTGTGTAGGCTCGTCGCTCATTAATGCGATAATTGTTGCAATTTTCTCCCAGGGCATTCATTCACCGTCGGAAAGGAGCCACGAAGAGAAGCTATAAAAAAGTGATTGTTGATCCGTTACGAGGGTTTTTTTTCGTATCGAGGTGCACGCGAGTTATTGTGAAGTGAGTGTTGTACCGAAGTGAATCGCTGACGCTCAAGCAACAATCGTAAAAAGCGTGTTGATAACATCCAATTATTTGTCAGTAAGTGGTTTTCGCGTGTTTCAATTCAATTTCGAAGTCGTTTCGGTGAGTGTTTAGGCGGAGGGGAGAAGGTTTTTAGGATGAGGTACAATGAAACGTGAAATGATGTAGGAGTAAAATGCTTCTGTTTTCAAAATTGTGCCTTAATTGTAGGGTTTTAAATTTATCCCACGAGAAATATTGTTATAATAAATCTTAGATCATTGGAAAGCATAGTACTTTAATTTGACGACATAGATGCAATTACACATTTTATACGTATTTCGGATGTTCATGGATATAAAAGATACGAAGCCCTCTTAGCCGCGTTCGAGAGGAAGATGCTCAGAAGGATCGCTGGCTCCGTATGTGTGAAAGGACAATGGAAGAGCCGCTACAACGACGAGCTGTACGATCTGTATGACGATCTCATCGTTGTGCAGCAAATTTGGCTCGCCAGGCTGCGATGGGCTGGCCATGTTATACCCATTGCACCGAACAACCCAGCTCTGAAAGTCCTTTTAGGCCATCCACACGGACAGAGACCCAAACTGATGTGGGAGGATAGCGTTGAACCAGCCGCCATCAAGACCAGGATAACGGATTGGCGGACGACGGCGCGAAACCGTGAGCTGTTCCGGATTCTACTGCGGTAGGCCAAGACCGCAAAGCGGTTGTAGCGCCTGATAAGTAAAGTAAGTAAGTATGAATATACAATATAGCAAGTATACGATTTGTAGCTCTCCAATCGTTCCAGACCAGATGAGATCATAAAAAAATATTTGTGCAGAAATGCCGTGATGTTTTAACATGCATTAAATAAGTAATGCGTGGCAAATGGAATTTACGATAAATGGAATTATAAATAAATATTTCATTTGAATTTATGTTAGAAAATTTTGTAGTCTTTTGATACTTGACAATGCTAGGAGTTAAAATATGATTTAAAAAATGTGAAAAATATCCCAGTTTTTTCATGCAAGTACGATGACAACTGTACAGTAGTTGCATACATGCTGTCAAAATTTGAGAGCTTTACTACTTTCTTTACCGTAGATTCGATGATATGACATCGAAAAACTTTTTTGCAATAATTTTCTTCGTAGCGCCTGCTCAATCCGAGCTTTAAAAATGTCATTGACAGCCATTGTGCCACACATCCTTCCGACCGGATTATGATTATGAATATGATTCTGGCACTGCTAGAGAAGGAATAGTCTATAAAGTGAAGACCTGGATCCAGCTGTCTGGTCATTTATAGCAAGCGAAGCATTCTACTGAAACTGTGGTACACAGTCAGTGTCACCACTAGTCTTTCTTTCTTAAGAACTAGCAGTGACCTGTAAGATTTATAGTACAAGGAGCCTCGTAAAAAATTGCCACCTGCAATGAATAGTTGCACAATTCCAAGTCATTTTTTGGTCAAAATCATGGATCCATTGCCTGACCATTACTGAGAGTAGTGTGCCAATTAGTAAAGATATTTTTATGAAATCATATATTCCTTTACGAAACAACTGCAATTTGAAGTGATAAAGAAAATTTAGTAAAAATTACGTAATTAACGTAAATGCGACGCACAATTCAAGCCAGAGAATGCAAGCAGACTCCCTTTAGCCTCTCCCATAAATTGGGTAAAATACATTACATCATGCAAGTCGCATTACATATATAAATTGATCGTTATTCGAAAGATAGTATGGTTAAATAATATCAGAAAGCATCAATCTGATATCTTCTCTTCTTGTAATCCACCGTACGGAACCAATCTGTGTGTGCCTTCGTTTTGTGGTCCATCTTAAAGCTTCTGTATGATTTTCCCATTACCGATTTAAATATTCATGCTACGCTGCCAGTCAACATGTGTTTCAAATGATGTACTATCCGCCTCTACCCACCAGCTCCAGCAACGTATGCAAAGCAGTAGGAAGCCACTTAAGCAAGCGTTTCGAAAATGAGACTTGTGTGATCTTCCCGGATAAAAGAACCATACGGGTGGCTGTATAATTTACCCCCTAATTGGGGTTGTACCGTACCGTGTACGTTCATCATATGTTGAGCATACATCCGGATGACCTACCCGGCTGCCCGATGGCAAGAATTGGATTAGATCCACATTTCACCGAGCAGAAGGCACAGTTCTTGGGAGGCGCAAGCTTTATTGCAGCGCCATTCTCACCATCTGTCAGCCAGTCGACCAGGCCGTGCTGCGGACTAATAATAGGCGGAACGCCTTTCCCGGAACGCTATCGCATCCGTTTCGGTCGAACCTCATTCGGCGGTCGTTGCGGTCGTAAAAAAGTTAATTATTTTATATGAGCTACGTGACAAATCTTTTCCTCACCGGGGCAGTATCTTCTTCCGGTGCTAACAATCTGTGGTACCTTGTACGGATGCGAGGGGGGAGGGGGGGGGCTTAGGGAGAGTAATTTGTGTGACCTTTCCTAACCTCAATTCACAGATATCTATCCTGTTGATACAAAATGGACCACACCATTGTTTCAGCACGAGATCACGGAAGGTTCTAAATCTCGTTGACGTCGACCCGGTTTTGCTGTAATTACAAACGACCTTCCCCTTTCGGCGAGGCCATGTTCGTGCTAGTGTTGCTCACACAGTACCTTAAAAAAACACACACACAAAATGGTCGTGCAGATCGGGCTAATCGTTCCAAGGGTTTGCTCGCAGAGATATGGAATCCGTTTTTGCTTCTATTCTTGGAAACAGTGTCCGTCCATTGATCCATCTTGCAGGCATGGATGCGGAGCAAGTGTGCAAGAGTGTGTCTGCCGATGAAAATAGTTCCACAGTGCCTACAAACACAGGCGACACAGATAATGGGTCATTCTACTGTCCTTCAGACTGCCTGGTTTTTCTGAAGTTACTCGCGCGTCCCACTCGACGACTATCAGGTTGGAAAAATCGGACCAACTTTTTTTTGTGGTGCATTTTTCTCTTCCCTTTTGGCCGAACTGCTTTTATGTGCATGGGTTCGTAGTTGCATCACGATCGTCTAGGGAGCCACACCGGAGATAAATTTATCTCACATGAGGGACCACTTTTTTATTGCCCGTTGCACTTTTCACCCTTGTAACACGTGTCCGGGGTTGTGGTATCGGATTGGGTTAAAGTTATCTTCTGGTTTTGGGTGATAGCAGCTGGTAGGTGGCACCACATTCGCACCCTTGCGGCAACTGCACCTTCACCAAACGCTGTGCAGTCGTGGTGCATCGGTCAGCTACTAGTAGTCTTTTTGAACGACAGGGAACCTGGCGTCCGGGAGTAGGTCAGGAAAAGGATTTCGGTGAGCCAAAAAGGATCGGATCGGTATCCGTACGAGGCTAACCTGCCACCCATGCCGGATGTTGCAGCCGATCCTGCAAACGAAAAAACTAATCCACTAAGCGGTGGATGAAGGTTGGTTTTGTTTCTCGTTTCACGGCGAACCATCGTCGTAAGGTTGAAGGTCGAACGGAACGCTGGAAAAAGGTAAACCAGACATCGGTGAAAATCGTAGCACCGGAAGCGAACAGTAACTGCCACATCATTAACATGGTGCATAGTGAAATTGTTTGAGGAAGTATTTGAAGCACTGGTTGGCATATCGTTCTGCTTTCGGTGAATGTTTTCGCCCATGCAAAAGAGTTGGTGAGAGCGAAGGAGAGAGAGAGAGAGAGAAAGTGAGAGAAAAGAGAAATTGATGGCACACCTGCCTACGAGCCAATGATGGCCAATGATTTGACGCTCGGTAAAACTTTTATGCTGAAGGACATTTTCAAAGCACCGACCATGCACTGCTCTCGTGGAATTTTGTTTCGTTTTGCAACTCGCGGGAAACTTATTTTCGCGTTTTCACCCTAACGGGATCTAAAATATTGATTTTTGCCACTTCGAATGTACCGTGGAACAGTATGCCACCACGGTTTAAAATGTGGTGTAAAAGTGCTTTAATAAGAAGCAGGGATTTGAAAATAGATCAATGCCTTTTCTATTAAAAACTCAAACGGTTAATCTGCCTGGGTCCCCTGTTGTACGATTTAATGCTGTGTTAATGCTATCGACGCACGACCATGGCTGCAACATTATTGCCGATCTTGCCATTGCCGGCCTAACGACCTACCAGTATAAAGTAACTGGATAGACAGTCGTCATTACGGGGAGATGGCCTGAATCGGAAATTAACCCCGGTCTCCTCTATCACCTACCTACCTACCATACCTAGCACTCCAGAAAATGTAAACCGGGTTAGCTCATCAAATGTAGCCCTGCAGTTCTTGGATCACTGTAGATATCGCGTTGAGAGAGGCTACTAAATCCTTCTCCGATAGTTTTTAGAACAGAATTCAATTTTATACTTATTCAACCCCACGAGCACATGAAAGCCCCATAGTATTTCTACATGGCTCGGTTTCTAAGCTTAAATTTGAGACGATGAGCTCGGAAGGTTCTTATATTCGATCACTCTCTAAGTGTCCTTGAAGCCTTCTTTGATGTCCACGACATCCAAGAAGATCATGTGTGCATACGAATGATACCTAATTTGTGTCTCAGATACCTCAAGGTAGATAACCTTCTAGGGTCTATGTGGAGTACGTGGCCGCGTGATTCACCTTGTTAGACGTCCAGGTCATTGGAAAGATGCCAAATGTTGCGATATGGGACCTGCTGGGAGACGCTTTCGAGGCTTATACGGCACAATATGACCGATCGAAGCAATATACAAACAAGTTAGCATATAGAGGTAAGATGTATGTGGAGCAACGGTTGTGGACACGATTAAGATCCTCGATATGTACAAGACTTCACTTGCGGACTACTAAGCAACAACGATGCTGCTGAGTACACCCAAGATAAGAGGTGTTTCTCCACACTGAACAGACTTTAAATGACGGAATAGCGTTAAGCGATTGGATACGTTTTGGAGAAGGAAATGTCTCCCAATTCCGTAATATCCATCATACTATATTATTTGCTCTAATGTTTCTTTCTTTCCGATTTTAAGGAACGCTATTTTGGTTTAAATAAAAACCTTAACTAAAGTTTTAGCAACACGGCCATTCAGTTGTATTGAAATGAAAAAAAAAGAAAAATGAGCCTTTTTTAAATAATTGGTCGCTATGCTTCAGTGTTTGACTCCTTTCCGATATTCCTGCCAATTATAGTGTCATCCATTGACTAATTATATGTTATACATATTCGGTCAATTATGGAAACTGTATTTTACTGGTTGAGTAAAAATGTAACACCGAAATATTTCACATGACAAACCAACATCCCGTCTGCTGATGAGATTCATTTTTGATGGATGATAAGAACCTACCGTACCGTCAGTCCCTGTTTAAAGCCATCACATCCCCCAAACACATTCAAAACTACTTGCAAACGTTCCGTAAATACCTAAAGTTTTCGGGTGGGTGTTGTTTCACTCGGGAAAACTATCGCTCTCTTCCAAGGCCTTTTCCCATACACCATAGTTACCAGTGAGCAAGCACGTGAAATTTCCGTCCCAATCCTGTCAGTTTTTACCAACATTCCAACAAACTCCAACATAACAAGACTCTATCCTTCAAGGCATCGGACAGGTGCCTGCGCATCGGTACCAGGGGTGGAAAAACCTGCTCAAATCTTTGGCCCAAAAATCTTGACGATGAGATTAAGAACAACTTGCCACACAGACAACGCGCCTCCAGTTTCGTTAGCTGCCGCCCTTTCTCTGCACCGGGCCCCAATCACTAGTTGGTGTGCGCCCCCGTTGCTAGCATCCCCGGCACTAGTTAGTGAAAAGTGTAGTGTATCAAAAGTTTTTGATTTATTTTCTTCTGCTCGGGCCCATTTTCTCAGCGGCGGGTCCAATGGAAAAAGGTAGGCTTCATCTACGGTTTCCTTGCCATGGGCCATCCTCTTGCAGGAATATATTGCAAAGGGGCAGAGCGGTCGGAGCCAGGACAGGCTGATAATGAAGATACGATGTTCGTTGAATTGTTAAAGACTTTCGTCTTTCGGTGTGTACATTTGCTGTTCTTTTGGCGCCCGTGCAGGGTTGGGGTTAGTTTCGAGTAGGTTTGCATTCTCTACGGCACGAGTCTGCCGCGTTTGTTGGGTTTTTGTTGGGGTACGCTACGCTTGCCGGCTCTCGGGGGAAAAAACCTTCCGGATAAGCCTCCTCTACTTGATCCTCATTCAGGTCATCCCGTCGTACATCTTCATCATGACCGTCATTTAGCTGGAGTAATTTGGCGTGTTCCGACACCGAACATCACCAGAATAAAGTTTTCCGTGTCCATGAATGGGGCTTCAACAGTTTCAGAGTGTATTGGGAAACCCACCAAAAGAGGCACAGTTATGATGCAATAAACGTTCACCAGCATCGTTGCAGTTTTAGTGGAATTTTAAATGTATTAGAAATTAAATATTTACTCAACGCCATACTTTGGAGCAGTGACTGTATCGCGTGCTCGATCGATTTATTTCACACAGCAGCCATCTTATTTGCAACGGTTCACGTGGCTCAGTTAAGCTTGTCCGGTAGGAAAATCTTTAGAGCGCCGTTTTAGGGCTGTGCTGTTTCATTATGCACCTAGTTATGTCCTTTCCAGTCCTTTCTCTCTCTCCCTCTTTCTCTCTCTATATCTCTCTGCCTGTTCTCTCTTTCGAGCATTCCTTCAAGCTGAAGCTAGTCACATCAAACAGCTTGAGAAAACGCACATGCTGGGTACAGTAGGACTCTAAGCCGAGAAACTCGCCAACCGCCATTTGTCAGAGGGTTCCGGGTTCTGCACGGTGTGCGAATCTGGTGAGCGTAATGCGTTTCATCTCACAAACCACCTCCCTTTAGACCTAGTTGGCACGTGAACCGTGTGCCTGTGATTGTGGAAATCCGGTTCGTTTTTCCGGCCGGCGGGTACTGCACAGTGGGGAAATTAGAATGCTCCTTGAAGTGAATGAAAATAATGAGCTTCAATTTAGCACCAGCTGCCGTCAAACACTCGGCGACGAAGCCACGCCATGTTTGTCTGCGATAAACCGCACTTTGATGCTTTGTGCGACTGGGTGAGTGAGTGTGTGTGAGTGTGATTGTGAGGAAACGCGCAAAGGAAATTCGTGCAAGGAGTGAGTAAATAATTATATAACCACAGACTGACGTAGCGTTGCGGTTGTCATGGCGCCTTGTGTCCTACGCTTCAAACCATACCTCACTGAGCACACTACACGAGGCGTGGTGATTGTTTAAGGTTTTATCTGCACCAACGAGTTACCATGGTTTCAACGAGAGTTTGACATTCCGTCCTACTGGTGTACTAAGATTTGGCCGAAGTACTTGGAGCCGAGCGCTGACGTGTGTGGCGTTAAGAGCATATTTAAATAAATTATCGCACAAACGTGCTTCTCCGCAGCGCAAGTGTTATGTGACCGTTAGGAAAAAGTTTCACCTGTACGCTTGCGATCTGACCTGATCTCGGGGAGGAAAAGCCGAAAGGATAGTTTTGCGTAATTTATTCGGACCCATTGCTTCGGGCGGATGTTTAATCTGCGCTTATGGCGGAAGCAATGAATAAACACTAATGCGATTGCATCCGGGATTTGTTCCGTACGTACCGGTGCCGGGTGAGAAAATACCTTTCGGATGAAGCGAGAGATGAATGGAAATGTTCGCTAATGAGTGCTTTGTCGTCGGCTGGATGGTGGCGTTTCCTTTTGCAAGTGTTCGATCAAAGATCGAGTCAAATGATCGCTGACGAAGATGATGATGCTGAAGATACAAATCAGATATTCATACCAACGACAGAGAGAAACATGATAATACTATCCTTGCGATACGCTCATAGCAAACTCTGTATATACTTATACACAGTGTAAACACGAATTCAACTTTTATTTATTCACATAAACTGTTGTATTAATGTCCAGTTTGCAGTAAATTGCAATAAAAAACCCAACTTCGAAAGTGGTACAACCAATGCTTTCTTCCAGCTCAGATCACTCGCTACGCTGTTATTATTCACAAACTGAATTAAACTCAAAGAAGTAACTACTTCAAGCTAGTTAACGAAAAAGTATAAAGCAAACTACAAGAATTTCAATGAGGAATTTCAAATGACGATAGATTGGAAAAAAGTGACCAACAATCACAAAAATTTGCTGAAAGCAAAACACTGTTAAAGAGCCTTAAATGAATATAACAGGAAAAGGGCCAAAAAACTTTTTTTTAAATTAAGTACAAAAGAAAATTAAGCGAAACGGAAATTGGGCCATTAAAGCATTGAATCGAAGTTTGATAAGTTTGAGACTTTTTTATCCTTGCGAAGCCATGCTGTCCGATTTACAACTAACTTTCTCTTCATTTACTATTTTAATGATCATTAAACATTGATCTCAATAAGACAAAAACTGCAAAAAATGTGGCAGAGAAATTTGTTCAAGTTATGCTAAAACAACAATGTACGGCCCAAAGACGCATCGAACGGTATGCAGCATGCCCCGATCGGACGGAAATAAAGGACTCTCCGTCATAATTGGGCGGTGGCAGATTGATCTGGTTGGGATATTCCATACAAAGATAGGTGGTTCAAACACACATCCAACGGTATGAGGAACAACCCAATCGGCTCAGCATGGTCGATTTATCGTTGATTTTCCACGGAAATGCTGCTGACAGATTTTCCTGGGAATTTTTGTATAATCCCCCTTAGTTTCCTTGAATGTTAAAACACTTTGTGGAAGTCTTTTTAAAAGATAATTAAAGAAAGCAAAAAAAAAATGGTTATCATGAAATTTACAAAACAATTTAATAGAGCCGGAAAAATATTTGTCTTGACGGAAAGAAATTATCCATCCATCTCATTCTATATTTTTTCGTTAAATTTATAAAATTCAGGTTTGATTAAACAAGTAATGTTACCTTACCTTGTATTCCAAAAACCATTTGTCATAGAGTTAAATTGATACATTTTCAACTCGTACAATTTATCATATTTTCCTCGAAAACCTTCCCCTCTAAAACGTGGCATGGTTAATGATTACGCTGACGACATAATTGAATCGAACGATTAATGCATCACACCGGGTAAAGTTTTTCCCTCCCTCTAGAAAGTGAACGAAAGTTCAAGATAATCCCAAAATCAACGCACTTTGATCGAGGTTCACTGCCTGTGCCTGGTATCGCGTAAAGGTTGTGGAATTTGTCACCACAGCAAAAGGGATCGAAAGGGTCTTCAACAACCAGCGCGGAACAATATTTAATGTTATGGCCCTCGTGCTTTCGTTTTCTCCTACACTTTCCACCTCGCATTGATACATTCGATCTTTGGGGCGAAAAATTCTACCGAACCACATTCGCGCTCCAACTTCTAATTTTGGAAAAGCGTGTCAAAAAGGCTGATCCCGGAAATTGTGTCTGCGCTAGAGATTGTCAATGGTGAGCCACAGCGGTGGATGAGTGGGTGTGTGTGTGTGTGTGTGTGTGTGCGCGCGGGAGTGCAAATGGGATTTCAGCTGAACAGACATGGGATTCCCTTCCCAAAACTCTCACTGCACGCTGTCCTTCGCGTTCGGCCCAGCCAGTTGAAGTGTTTGTCGTTTTCTTTCTGTCCACAGTAGCGTTCGCTAGGTTGATCAACATTTACCGGGAGGCCCTATAGAGTGGAAAAATGCTGTTTGCTTTCAATTTCCACCTGAGTGCGGATAAAGCGTAGGAAAATATGCGTACCCTTGTACACTGCGTGGTTTTTGTTTTCTTTCTCTCTCGCTCTCTCTTTCTCTCTCTCTCTCTCTTCTTCGTTTGGCCTCTTCCTCCCTAAGGGAACGTTTGTCCCGTTCAATGCGAAGCTTCAATCATCGATCAGCTTTAGAAGGAGTGGTAGTGCGCTGAAGTGAACGGAAGGCTTTCGCGCCGACCCGACAGTGTTCGAATAAATTATTCTACGCCATCAACCGCGCATACCCTAAAAAGCTGTCCCTAGATACCTTGGTTTTGTTTGGCGGTGTGTGTGCGCAAAGGTAAAATGGTGGTTCAAATAGAGCAGGAAGAATTACGATTTTCGGAGGCCTTGTTTGCATCAGAAAGGCTAAAAGCGGATGGTGGAAAATCAATACACCGCTGTTAAGTTTTCTTTGTGATTTAATAAAAAATACACTGGTGCAGGGAAACCGGGTGGATTTATTTTAAACTATCCGGTTATAGCAACTGTTTGTTAAAGCAACATCAAATCGAATATGTTTGATTGTTTTGGGCTGCACATCTGCAAAGTTTTCAGTACAAACATGAAGGAAGACAAATAAATTTAAATAAAGTACTATAATTAAATGACAAGTATAAAAAAGAACTAAAACTGCCTGCTACACGAACTTTATTTTGCTAAAGTTTTTCGTTAAAAAATATAACATTTTTAGCGTAACTCCCAATGGTAATTTTTTATTTGATTTCTTTTGTGAAACGGATTCAGGATGTCTGATATCATGGGTTATATGATTCTTTACAAACAATAATCATGAGACTCCTTCGATACAGCATTCGGGATTTAAATTCCATCTATACCGTTCAAGTCTAGTAAGTCATTCGATGGCCAGCATAACCTACAGGGCCGTTTAGTCAAGAAGAAAGATTGGCCTTGTAGTCTCGTTCTTTATAATGCTTTAAATAATTCGAAAGAGGCTCTTTTTACTAAACACCTTACTATTGAATTTGCTTAAATAGTTTTCTAATTGCAAACAAATTAGCAAACAAACTAGCAAGTTAATATTCAGATTGAAAAACATATTGTGGTAGGGAAGAAGAAGTCCCCAGCAATCGGACTTTCGACTGATCTTACTGATCCAGATGAACTCCGCGAGCTTAATCCTCTCGGCTGGTGGTCTTATTATTTATTTACACCCAGTTTTGTAGTTGGTTTTACATTAATTATGGTTGCTGAACCCAGCACACCCGGGATTTGGTGCCCTTTCACTGCTCGGAGAAGGAAATGTCTCGCAGCAAAGATGAAAGGACTATCGTACTTTTAAGTTGTTTGTAAGCAATACGGCCGTCATTTATGAAAAAAGGTATTCTGAAGCTAGCGTCTGTTTAGGGTTCTTGGTTTCCTGTATTCAAATAAATCAACTGAGTGTGTCAAAGGTTCTTGCTTTGGTTACCGATACACATTAGATCATATTCACTTGCACTGATTGTTTACTGTTGCAATTGTTTATGGGTTTCATATGTGCGCATCAACATAACACCTGCCTCGGCCTGGATTGGTTTTGCTGAGCTAGCTTTCTGTGTGGTTTCTGTACTTTATGGGTGTCACATAGCTTGAATGTTTATGTAAGTGGTTTAAATGTTTTTTTTTCCTGAATATTGATTGAGGAAGCGTCGTGTTTCTGACCTGTTTCTTAGCAATGTTTTACAACGTTTGCGAACAATTTTATCATTGTTCTTTGCATGTGTTTTAGTTTGGCTTTAAACTATAATTTAATTTACTCTGCAAACTAACTTCATTATGCTAATATTATCCATTCTTTCGGGTTCAAACAATCACAATTATCAGTGTGTTTACAGCGGTTAAGGTAAACACAATATTTGTTCATCACGTATAAATAATACGTTAAGCGTGTCATGCAGTAACACCGATCAAAGTCCAATGGAAACTGGTCAAACATTAGCAACCCAAACGTCCATGCCATTAAAAGCCATCGTTTTTTTTTTCCTCCTTTCCGACCACATCAAAAGCTATCCCCATTAATAACATTGGCTATCCAAGCGCTACAGCTGTTGCTGCTAGGTGGAAAGTTTATGTGAATATTATCGCTTTCCAATAAGTGCCAGCGTGCCTTCTATAAATGTATAACAAATTCGATATTAATCTTTCACCAAACGGAGGATCCACTCGCAACGTTTAGGCAAGACGCCGTTCAGAGTGTTGGCTCACCCTAGACAAAGCACCGCCGCTCTCGAAGCGTCAAATGTCACGTGCATGAATACGTGTGAAAAATTCATGTAAGAAAGCATGCGTCGCGAGACCAGGCAAGTCCTCTCGTTTGCCGCCAATTTCTTAGAAGCAGTTGAAATAAATACATAAAAAATGCTCCCTGCTTGAAGGACATCCTTGCAGCGTGGATAGGCTGGTGGAAGATACCCTACGGGTAGCTAAGCACACGCTCGCATTCGCACCGAAGAGAACCTCTTCTTCCGTCAAGGGTCACCGAAAGTAAAAACAACAAACCGGATAGTCCACCGACCAAATGTTGGCGAAGCTTTTGCTTCCGAGGACCTGACGAACGTTGCAATGCGAGCGTGGTAGATAAAGCCGCTAGCCATCTGCGGGAAGCAAAGGATACGTGAACACATCAAAGGATGTTGAGTGGTGCTGCAGATGGAAAGCAAGACGAACGATACATAAACATTACTTACGAGAGTCTTTGCTGTTTATATTTTCTTCTTTCGCTTGCTTCCTTGCGAGGCTTGTGTATAAACCTTTCATCACCTTTTCGCTTTCCGACGCGTTCGTCATCGCAGAAAATGTGTTTTTATGTTTTGGATATGGTGTTTTTTGTTGTTGTTTATAGCACCCTACATGTAATGCGCTTACACCAAGACTGACTTTTTTATGCGACTCAATTGCCCATTCGATGACACACGAAGGAGGGTGTGAGCGAACAACGACGAAAGCAAAAACTACACATCCCTGTGTCACCAAATTGTCACATGTATCGTAGCCCCAGCGGTCTATAAAATGTTTATCTTGAACTGGCCACCGAGACGAAAGCCTCTTATCCGTTTTCGGGTACTCAACCTTACCCTCGAAAAGGTTGGCGAGTGGACGCAAAAAAAGCAGAAACATGGAACCTCAATCGACAAAACACTGTCACTCGGTTGACTGTGATAACGCAGCTTGGAAGGTGTGTCTCTGGCCCGATCAGCTCAACCCCGTGATTCATATATGTGTAACACGATGAGTCGACAGTGTTTCTCTCCATTCATGGTGCTTGAGTCAGTGTGTTTTTGGTGAAGCAAAACCCAAAGAACACACACAATACTGAATTGCATGATGTACTTAGCTGGGAAACGCTTTGTCCTTTTTTTTCCTTCCCTCGCAACAACTCAACCACTCCAGATGTCTCGTCAACAGATGCGCTGAAAAGACGCTCACCTACCGTCAAAGAAGGCACGTCGCTGCTGCTGTTGAAAAAAAGTGAGAGCACAACTTACCAGCGATAATAAGCTTCATCTACTGTCGGGTTTACTTAATTGAAAGCTTATACCATTGCAACACGGTGCACGGGAACGTACCTTAACGGTACCCGCCTGTAAAATGCTCCCCCAGTACACAAGGACGTGTTTATGAGGGTAATAAAGTGACATTGACCCTAAGTGCATGACTTGTTCAGCTTTCGGATTTTCCCGCATTTTCCCGGTGGTCTTTTGTTGGCTTGGGTTGGGTACCGTTTTGTTCCCGGTACACGCCGTCGCTGCACTGGTATGGTTTCCTAGCTTTTCACACCCATTGACCGGGTTCGTTTGGCAAAAAAGGGGGGATAATTGAATGAATATTGCTGTGCTGTACTGTGGAACGTGCACTGTTGCAGTCCGAAAGTCGTGGTGGTGGTGGTGGTGGTAGCTCAAGTATCCACTCTTTCCAAACGAACGTAATGTGTAATGTCCAGGCCAGACATGGGCATAAGAAGTGGACTAAGTCGTGCAAAGACTGGTGTTATAGCAAAAAGGGTTGTTGCACACGAAGAGACTAATGTATTGACGGAAAACGGTGAAAAATTTCGTTTAGGTTAAAGAAATTATTTGACACAAAAATACAATATCCTTCCTTAGCGAATCTATTTTTAATTTTTATTGAGTAAAGTCTAAGTTTGATTTGTTTGTACTTTTATTATAATCAATAAAGAAAAAAGCAAATATTCCAGAGCATATCATACTTGGAGTTTCCAAGGGAAGGGTTTCAACTTCAAATGAAAAGGTACGAAAAGGTAAGGTGATTTTATTTCCTTCACCAAAATAAACTTTTATGCAGCGTTTACTTGTGTGTTAAATTTTTTTTAATTCTTTCTTTGGTTAAAACCAAAGAAAAACGGTTAGGGCTTCATTCTAGAGATATGTTTTTACCAGGATCTTTGAATACTTAATTTGAGCTTCTTGCTACAACGTTTACAAATATTTGATCCGTTTTTCGAATCGTACTACACAAATCCGAAGCCACATGATTCAATGCGTAGTAATAAAGGTCTTAACGTTACTATACGAATACTTGTTTGGGACAGTAAAATGTAACTAGAAATATAGCTAAAACTGAAGCAAGTGGTAGAGAATAATAAAACACATATTTTAAAAATATTTGATTGTTTTAGCGCATGTAAAATTCCTACATATAATTCAATAAGAGAACAAGAGGAGAATATTTACATATTTGTATAATAAATATCGAGGAAAAATATGTTCCTCGACAAATATAATGGTTTTAAAAATCGTACATGAGTGCAAGTAGCGCAAGATGACTTCTGTAGAAATAAATATGATTTTAAATATTTTTTAATGTCTTTGTTAGCTTCCCATTCATGCGCTTCAAAATTCGTCGCTTATGTTATTCCATACATTTCCCCATCTACCACATTCTTTTATTACAATAAGAAAAACACTCAATCAACAACGATAGCAGTTTGATTAAATGATCATCATGGTTTCGCCTGCGTTCCAGTTAGTGAGATGTGCTGCTAGCAAAGAGCTCCCTTTTTCGAACAACGGTACCAAACAGTTGCTCATCACAGTACAGCAAATCAGGGGGCTAAGCTAAGTTTTTGGTGTACAAGGAATACAAAACACTTCGGTCAATTTACATTCATTTTTGTATTGCCAAAAAAAAACTTTTACTTCGCAACGGCTTCTCTTCATGAATAAAAAACGAAAAAAAACCTACAAATTTCAAAACGATAAGATAAACAACCTCACCATTGTGATTTTATCCCTGAGGTGAGACTCGGTACAAAGCACGCTGTAAAGTCCCGTAGCCATAAAACCAACCACATTTCATCGAAAAATGCTTGATTTTAGGGGAAGTAAATCATTCCTCTGTAGCTTTGAAGCCGAAGCCGGTTTCGGTTAGTTGGAAGGAAAAACAACCAGCCAGCAAATGTGTAAAGTGCGCCCAGGGTGTACTCTTTGATCTGGTGGTATTTATTCGAACAAAATAAAAAAATGAAGCAAAAGCCTTCAATCCTCTAAGGTGCATTAGCTGTGTGGTTCGAAGTCGAGAGAGTGCAACCATCGCTCCGGTGTGCGTATCCGTAAGGCATGGCATAATAAGAGCAGCAGGTGCTGTTGGGTGTAAGAAAAACATAAACCAATAAAGCTTAGAGACGCCGGCTCCAACCCGCACCTCCACTACATCGAAAAAGCCGTCATGGGAGAAATGTAGCTGAACGACCAGGCGTCTCCATGGGGCAACTGCCCCATGGTTCTGTTTTCCCCCACGCTTCCTACTTTTTACCTACATTGCTCCTTATTTTGAAGCTTGAATAAACAACAACAAAACGGGAGAAGCAAGCAAAACCAACCCGAACGGGACCAGTCCAGGGCTCTCCCCATATATACCCCACCAAACAGCTTCATCGTGTGCGTATTTTCGTGGCGTTGAGATTCGTCTTTTGGCTTGCAACGTCACCACACCACAACACACGAAAGCAAAGCCTCACAAAACATTGGCCGACCTTTTGCGGAAACCGTCACAGTCAGCCTCGAACCGTCAGTGGACCGTTCTCGCTCGCGCTCACGTGCCTAGCGTAAAACACAAATGTCAATATCAGGGAAATCGACCGAGCCGCAGCAAAAATATCCATTTCGCTTATCGAAATCAATTATCGACCCGAACAGGGCAACGGGAAAGCCTGTGCCCCAAAGAAAGGGATTTTCGCGTCGTGAAAATAACGATATTCATGAGGTGATGGCCCTTTTTTTGTCGTTTTGATAGCACGGTGACGCACGCGAAACGAAGGAGGGTGCAAAAGTTTTGTTTATCGAATTCCGAGATTGTTTGCATTGGTTGCTGGCAGTGGAGGAATGCCGGCACGTGTCTGAGGGTGAAAATGGAAGACAATTTTCTATCGAAAAAATAAATCCACTGTCTGTAGAACCTTTAGCAAAGTTCGATGCTTTTGGTGATTCCAAGCATTTCTTCCACTACCACTGCAGGGCAAACAATCGTCCAGACATGGAGAAATAATTGAAACGGATTTCGAAAAA
Source organism: Anopheles maculipalpis (assembly GCF_943734695.1). Taxonomy (NCBI): domain Eukaryota; kingdom Metazoa; phylum Arthropoda; class Insecta; order Diptera; family Culicidae; genus Anopheles; species Anopheles maculipalpis. The sequence goes on along the minus strand of NC_064871.1, from coordinate 17,364,089 downwards.
GATTTGTCATATTTTGTTCGTTTCTTTCAGTGACCAGTTGATGGTATCGTCGGATTTAGGACGATTTTAATATTCATAACAGCTTTATTACGACGTTCCGAAAGCTGCGAAATGAACGGAAAGAAAAAGTAAAGCCACACGCACAGTCGATCGAAAAAAAAAAGGCAAACCAATCAATGCTAACGGATCGAAAAGTTCGGTCAACAATCGCGCAGCTTGTGTATTTTGTTAGCCAATCTATCAATACAATCCTCAGCGCGCGCGCGCGTTCCAGCACCAGTTACTGCTCGTCTCAGATGGTAAATCGTTCGGGCAACGTTTGGGCGTGCCCACCCACCGCTCCCAACCACTGGAAATGGTTTGGAAGAAAAATGGCCAGCAAATGACTGCCCATTAGGCAAATTGTAGCTCCGGTTGCAAATTTGCTTCCATTTCGCACAACTGCCTCGCTGTGACGATGAAATATGCATAGTTGGGTCGAGTGCAAAATGCAACATTGACATAAATTTATAAATCAATGTTTTACTATTACGGTACGCCTTCTGCTCTGGTGGGGCAGACAGGTAAGGGAACGGAAAATGCCGGAAGGAACGGTTTTACGTCGCGAGTAACAGTGTGTTGAATAAAATATTGGTACATAATGTGGAAGCATTAAAACATTTGCAGCAAATTGTTTATTACTAAAAAGCGTATCATCAGGGTAACTACATCAGATATCCGGTCCAGTCCCTTCCGGAAGGTTTTACCGCTCAGTAAGGATTTCTAAGAAGTCATAATATGAAAGGTATGGTCCAGAGGGTCCTTTAGCTACGACGACGCTTAAATAAATTGATTAATACTTTTGAAATGAACCCAAAAGCATCATAAACTAGTTCAGTTTTTCAAATTTTGAAACACAAAAGGATCAAATCACATTCAGCCGATGTCATTTTATTTTTCCATATTCGTACACGGAGTGCGTTAAAAGAGCGTCAAGCGCATTGCATACACATAGGCGTAAACATTATTTGAAATGGAGTTATCGTTATAATTATTTTTTAAACTAGTTTCTAGACTAGACTAGACTACATTAACAAAGGTGTTGCAAGTGGATATTTTTACCACGATTTTACCACATACTTTCAACTGCTGATTTGTTGTTAGTTCATTCTAGTTGTTGCATTTTACTGCCAGTTAGAAAAAAGTACCCTTGTGTGTTTCGAATTTCAACGCATGGAAATAATTGTGTTAAAATACTTATTTAAATCAGGATAATTAATCATGTAAAAGAAAAACCCCTGTTTCATACCTGCTTTGAATCCTTCGCTTTTCACCTGCACCCACTTGCCACCGCCAACCATCAGCAACAGCATTAGCCTAACTATTGAGGCGAACTTGTGCCGTAATTCCATCGTAGCAACAACCTGACACACCTTTACCACACCGCACAGTGCACTGACCCCGTGACCTCCGTTATCAACAGCCACACAAGCAGGGCCTCGATGAACCTCCCAAGCACAGCGCTCACTTTACACACTGGCAATCACTTCGCCACACTCTTTTCACCCTCCCGAACCCGACACACATGCACACACGAAAACACCCACAACTACCGGTACACCCACCCCCCCACACAGACACACACACACATACACAAACACACTCAATAGATTGCACTACACCACGTCGTAATCCGGCACAGGATCTTTGAAATGATCTTCACACACACCGTACACTAGCGAGAAGCGAATGTGGCTCACCACAATACAAGGGCTGACGCACCATACTGCCGTTGATAGATGGCAGCTCGCCGGGGAGCATCTTCTGTCGCATTCGCAACCATTCCGTTGTTTCGCACTGTGAAATTTTTTCGCACTAGTCATACACATTTACACAGAAAACACAAACACACACACGCTGCATTGAACTGTGCGTGAGTCGCGTGCTGTAGCAAACGTACACAATTCCGATCCAGTTTCGCACTACACGATGGAGTGTGTGTGTGTCACGCTGTAAAAGGGAACAAAAGTTTACGGCATGAATGAATGCCAATCATCTTCAAGGTGTTGAAGTTATGTTCGGTGAATGCGGTGAAAGCCGTGAACGAAATACATATTTTAACTAAAAGGAATTAAAGTGTAGGGTTAAACGAATATTGTCATAATTTTAATTGAGAAGATTTTCCCAAAATAATCTTTAATATTTAATCTTTCACGGCCCAAAAAAAGGAATACAAACACGAAAAAACTTTGTGAGCTTTTACACGCACAACAACAAACCGTTAACGCTCACAACATCTAACGAACAATTCCCAGTTTTATGCTTCACGCCTTTCAAATACAATTTGAGGGTTTGTACAAAACGATACACTTTCTAAAAGCTTGCCAATTGCTTTGCTAAACACTGGTTGTGCTGGTGGCTCAGTTAAAAAAGAAAAATTCACACAAATTCATCACCACAGTTTCAAATCGTGAATCAAATCGAATCCTTGTCCGATCGCGATGTCACGTTTTTTGCTTGCCGTAGCGTGATAGAGTGTGCGAATGCTTTCAAAGCGTACAGTTCATTATGTTCCTTGCAGTCTAACCTTTTGTTTGCGTGTGCTTCACTGCCTTTCAATGGTACCCAATTAGTGTACGAATGGAAAGCTCTGTGAGAATATGTAAAAAAAATCCTCCTTCAATTTGAAACGAAAAAAAAAAAAAACCGTGAAATTCAGGTGACGGGGGTTATTGCCGGGGATTTAAATCGTCCGCAGTTAGCGAAACGGTGAGCTAGTTGCTGTCATCACGAAAAACCAAATGCTATGTCGTTCATGTCGTTAGCAGTTGTCGATTTGAATGGTTCCGTTGTGTTTTGTGTGTTTTAGTGTCGGATCCGCGGCACTCGGGACTCCTTTTTTTTCTCTCGTGGCACTTGACGCACCCCTTCGGTCTTGTGGAAAATGCATTTTTTTCTCTTTGGTTTTTGTTCTTCTGTCACTGCACGTTCGGGTGCTTTTTAGTGGTGATGAGTGTGCTGTTGTTTGATTGCTGACTCTATCTATCGGCCTCGGTGCGACGATCATCTGCAAAGAGAGGGAAAAAGGAAGAGACACAACAAAAAAAAAACACATGTCAGACACATGATCATACCGAATCTGGCTCCAAATGGAGCAAAGTGAATGAAAAGTGAAAGTTTTAATTGCTTCCAAGCAGACGAATACAAAATAAAAATCCCCCGTCAAACACACCAGCATACTGGTATAGGGTAAACAGAAGCAAATGCGTCAAATTGATGCTCGAAAGCATATGAAAGTACAGTGGTGGGGTTACGTACCAGAATCGTTTCACTCCGAGCGTAACGGATAAAAATATTCGAATCACGTTTCTGGCGTGATCCGCTGTAATTTTTGCTACCGTGCTACCGAAACCCACTGTAGCCCTGAAATGTAGCCGAAGATTTATGTACTAGCTGATGCGGACAACCAACGCTGCAATGATCCTCGGCAGCAGCAAAAGTTTTTTCATTTCATTTCTAGAGTGTGGTACCGGGAGGATGATCAGAACACCGTTTGTAGTTTATTTTCTTCCCACATGCATGCAAACGCCATTGAGCGAAGTTTCGGTTTCGCTCCGATTACATCGCGTGCATTGGCATACACGTCGGGCAGCCCGATGTACCGAAGTAAATTGTCATATTCCACGGAGGGACGAAAACTAGACGAAGTAATTGAATACAGCGAAACAATCTTGGGTTTATGAGACCGAGGGAGGGAAGCGGTGTGCCAGTAAAGAGGCGAAAATAATATCTCGAATCCTGCAGCACTCATAATGTACTAGCCAGGCATAAGATTCTGCCCCCTGTTCTGCGGCATCGCATTACGAAGCACGTACCGACGGTGTGTGTGTGTCGTTATGTCTGTGCCGGTGAATAGCTTCACATCACAATTGATGAAGACAGCAAACAAAAAAGAAACGGCACAAAACCTAATTACTAGCGGATACAATCTGACCACTCATAAATAATCATGAACGCTTTATTAAATGTAGCCAAAAACTACCACCAAGAAAACCGGCTCCCAGGGTCTACGGTTGTGTAAGGCTTCGTGAGGTGAAAAGTGGCAGCGAAAATGTGCAGAAGCAAAGCCACGCCAAAAACACGTGCTGGGAATGTTATTGGAGGAGAGAAAAGTTCAGCTTCGCTTTGGCTCCAGTCGATGACCAACAAGCACGGACCGTTTTTTTTTTGGTTTTTGCTGCTGTTTTTGGTTGCATAAATCGAGGACAATGACGGTGTAGTCAATAAGCTTGTACACAAGTTAAATCGTGATTTTGTGTTAATTTTTTTCTGGGGATGTAACAAGGTTGTGCAATTGATTATATGTTTTGGTTGGCATCGTTTCGTTACAAAGTTTTGCAAGCGTACTTTTTAGATGGAATTGTAATAGTTTTTCATTTACAAAACGTGAAAATAATGAATGAAAAAATAGTGGTGATTATGGTTCTCGAACAGTCAAAACCTAAAAAAAAATCTTCTGTAATTAAAAATCGATAAAAATTTGCATTTTAGCTTAGAGTCAGAGGCATTACACTTCTGTCAAGCTTTTTTATTTTCGTTGGTTCGCAACAGCCCTAGCTGGCAAAGGGAAAACTGTACTCAAAAGCAATTCCAGCCACACCCGATTTGATGTACTCATGGCAAAAATAAAATTTTAATAAAAAATTTATGACAGCTACATTAGAACTGCCAACAGCATAAAAAATGTTGTTGTACATCTCCAAGATACACGAAATATTTTAGCTCCGTTGGATCACTTAGAGCCACTTCTTGGTATTATTTTCCCTTTTTGTGGTCGATAGAATGACGAGCCAAAGTTAGATTTCAATATTAAACGTGAATTTTATCGATAAGATGTATTCTAATCCTGACAATACATAATCAAATAAAATTACATAATATAATAGTTTATAATTATATAAACACATATTCTATTCGTAGTTTTGTTTATGGTGTAAATGCTGATGACGATTGACCTCATTCCCAAATTTAAGGATCAAAAAGGCTTAAAACTTTGTGAAATTAGGTTTTTTATTATAAATTTTTCGTATTATTTTTGATAAGAAGAAAATCATTCGTCTTCTTCCCGACTTAATGATCTTCTAGATCATGAAGGTAATCTAAAACTTACTAGACTTGCTGATACCACCAAAACTGTTTATTTGGCAACCCCCAGTCTTTTTGGGATTGTGGAAAAGGCGACAAAATATCCTGATTTTCCATGTGATTACGCTGGTACATGTCCATTAGTTGCCAAAAAACTGGGAAAATTTGAGAGCTTTTTCAGATTGTTTTACTTTAGCTACCACAAGAACATTGAATGTAAATTGTGCTATAGTTTTCTGTGTACCACTAGCTCAATCCGAGCCTAGAATATTGTCGGCCTGTGTGTAACCAGTTAACCAGATATGATCTGGCAAATATCCGTCAGATACTTGCAGCTATGGAGAAGGGAAAGTCCATAGACTGGAAGCATGGATTTAACCGTCCGTTTACATTTCAAGCGACGAGAGTGAAGATGACGTGAGGACGCAAGTCTTCAGAACTATTACTGAAATAGAAACTTAATGCCACCGTGGCGCTCACGCCTTAAAAGCCATGGATCGATGGAGTACCCTTAAACGTTCCGTTGAAAGAATATTCATATTTATAAATGTTGTACATTAAACAAAGTAATCCCTAAGCAATACGGCCTGGTCGTCCTTTATGAATAAAAAAAGAAGAAACAATCCTTAAAGTATCCTTAAGCTGACCCCAACCCTCTCGAACCTATACAGGAGAATGAAGTGAGATCAGCGCCATCATCATTCTTTAGAACTGGCTGTTGCCTTTGAGATGTATATTTCAATACAGCTCGAAGCTGAAAGAAAGGAACCGTTTGGGGAGGATGGTGTATCCCAAGCTTGCCAGCCTTGACGATGCATTTATTTAATAGGTGACCTTTTAACGTTACACGTTCAAGGAGTTCAACCAACATGCTTTTGTGAACGTTGGCAAAAATCCCTGCAAAGTTTGCATTGTAATGCAGTTGGTACTGGATTTTTGTTATAAAACTACAAATTTTGAAAAAGGATAAATATTGTTTTTACCATTTATTCTATGATTCTCCATTGCTGACTTTCTGGCCCCCAACCTAGCTCAGTTTTTTTTTATTGGAAATAATTTAGTTATGAATTATTCATGATTCAAATAAACCTTTTTCTAATTTAAGAATGAGCATGAATTGATAATAAATTAAATTTATCAAACTTCTTTGCATTCAATGTTGGTGATTTAGTAATCGTGACACATTCCATTACTCACTTCAGCTGCATTTGGTAGGTGCTTTACATGTTAACTTCGAATGCAACAACCAGATGTAATGAACCTTCATCATCATCATCATCATCATCATCATCTTACGGGACCAACCTTCTTTTACCAAGTCCATAGTTCAAGGTTGCACACCAGCAGTGATTGGAATAAATTAAAGCCTCGTCACTCGTCCACGTCAGCGCCGCAAAAGAAAAATGGCCCAAACCATTTACAGGCAAATGAGCCTGTAATGATTTCGCACGGACCTGACGGGAGCAGAGGCACACAAAACAAAAAATGTGCATGAAAGATGATTGTTCTTACATTGCGCGCTCCCCTCCCGATCGGGTCCCGTTTGCTACGAAATTTAACTTTTCTTCCACTGCTGCCCGCCAGCGACAAGGCGCTCTGCTCAGCACGTGTTTCTATTGCGTCAGCACGTAGTGGCACGAGTGGATTTTGACCCCGGCCAACATTTCAGTTCGGGATCGGGCCAGCATTTTTGTTGGAATTAATTTGTATAATTTATTAGATTTTAGTGGAAAGTTATTCGCGACCATGGTCACGGTGGTGGTCAGTCCGTTGGGAAAATTTGTGGGAACGCTGAAAGCAAGAAGGAAAAAGGAACCATCTGAAAAAGGTGAACGAGCGATTTTACGTTTGAAAAGCTGTGTCGGTACGCAACTCAAATGCGTTTCATTTCTATTTAATTTCAGCCATAAGAAGTTACGCGTTTCGTTTATCCAGCTGTTCATCTTGCTCCTTCAAATAGCTACAGTTTTTGGCTGTGTGTGTGTGTGTTGGGCGTTGTTGGTGGATTAGTTTAGTCTAGGCTTATTTTCTCGATCCACTCGTCTGCTTTCGAGGGTATTTCATGTTAAAATTCTTTTTTATCCGTCTGTATGATTTCTACCCTTGTCCCGCGGCCATTGTTGGAGAGTTAATTTTTTGTATGCTTCGTTTGTTACGCATTTTGCTTTGTACTCAGCAAAAAAAAAGCTTGTTCTTAAGCGAAAATTTAACGAACGAAAAAAAAATCTAGAATCTCACAGCAACATATTATGGGCAAACAAATGCCAACACACTCACAAAAAACCTTTGGCACATTGTTTTGCAGAGCATGCATTTTTTTTTTTTTGCACTTACGTCCCATTTACGCTGAGCCAACGCTAAGAATGTGTTTGTTTCACATAATGACCTAAGGCACGATTTTTCCCGTCTCGCTTTCCACCACCATTCAATTTTATCAGCCTCGTTTTCCTTTCGTAAGATTTCCGAATCTTTCACGCAAGAACACGGTGGGTTTTTTCACCATTCTTTCAGCCGGCGAGAGACGTTCACAGCCACTTTTCCGCTTCACTCCGTTTTCGGGCACTGGGAATGCGTAAGCCGGAACATTTCGGAGATGAACCGTGGTTGCTACGGACACGCTTTACACTCACTGACAAAACGGTATAAATCAGGGGCAAAATTAATGATTGCAAAGCGCGTCCTGCGACCGGCGTCCCACCCAGTCGGTGGGATTGGCGGTGAAATGTTACTAAGGGCATGAAATAAATTTTCATTTCAAGATGAAAGTGCTATTTTTCAAGCTCACACTCTCACGGCCCCCGAAGCAGCTGCGGAACAACATGTTTATTCAAATATGTTGCTTGCTGTGTGCCTGCTGGGTCCCGTTCTCTCGTGGAGAACCGGGAGAGATTGAAATACGTCGAGATGGACGATGAGAAAGCTGACTCCGAAGAGGAAACAGTCACTCCAGACGCGTCACTCCTAGACAGCAGGAAACGAACCGACCGAGCCAAATAAACGCTTTTTCAGAAAACGAACTCACATCGGAACGTGGGTACGTGCGAGGGCGTTCCATGCCCTCCAGCAAGCTGGCATGGTAGGTGGGGGAAAACAAAATAGATTTCCTTGCCCAACAGCACGGCAGCGGGTCGGGTGGTTCGAGGAACGGATGTAAAACAACGAACTGTACGATGTACACGGCCAGCAAGCGAAGCGAAGTAAGAAGGAGAAAAGAAGCAACAACAAAAAGAAAAGCTTACCATCGGAAGCAAATCCAAGGCACTTAATAGCTTTTTATCATCGGGCACAACGGGCCCCCCGGGTTAGTTGGATGTTGGCCGGTCGGCGTTACTTTCTTTTCGCTCTTTTCCCGTTTTTCATTCGCGCTGAGTAATTCTTTTACTCGCTGAATTTCGGTTTTTGTTGCAGATTTTTGCTTGCTTGCGTCTGCTTCGAGGAATTATTTTCAATGACAGTAAAATATGTCCGGAAGCTGACTTTGCCTCGTTGACTGACCGGCAAAGTGTGCTCGGACCCGGGTCAGGGTAAGGCAGAAACGAACAAAAATGCATTGTTTGCAACGTTTTAATTGATTTTGAAGTATAGTTGAGCTAAATTGAAAACCGTTTTCCTTATTCCGTTTGATAGAAGTTGTATAGGATGCTACGTACCTTTTATTCTTTTTTTTGTAAAAATGTACAATAATTTTTACAACTTTTTTGTATTTTCGTTTCTTAGAAAAGAATAGGCTTTCCGTAATGCTACTCTTAAAGAATTCAATCTCAGAAATAGTCTTACAAATTTCCTTGATGTGTTAAATTATAAGAAAACATACACCAATTCATCAATCGTTTCGAAGAACCGACGCACACCATCAGCACGCCACTCTTAACGAGTCACATTACTACCCAATACTTGGAAGTTTTCAAAGGGGTAAATCGGAATCGTTTGCTTGGTGAGATTATGCGATCCATTCAACGCGCTGAAAGTTTTGCGCCAATATCATTGGCATTGGTTCGAGAAAATGAGCACCACACAAGCGAGGGAAAACGAACGAACGAACGACTTCAAACAAGTTCCCGCAAGCCAGTCCCACTTGTACTGGGAATCCGTAATCGGATCTTAATATTCCATAGCCCCAACCGTAGCTGCCGCGAGATCTTAAGGTGATGTGAGAACTTCAAACGATGCTTCGGACGACGGTGCATTCGGATAAGGATCCGGAGGGAAGAAATAATTGCTGCTAGAAAGTGCCGTTGATGATGATGAAACCGATGCTTACAAGCCGGTCTGGCTTGTGCCTTTCTTCTTTTCTGCGATAGTATTTCACGCAAGCAATAACTCAGGTACACCGAACGATAGCCGGTCTGTTTTGAGGTTCTACTAATTGAAGCAATTACAGCAACGGTTACATGACATGCTCAAGCTGGGAGTGTGAAGGAGAGACGTACAAATTCTTTTCCAGTAATATTTGCCTGCTAACAAGACACACACATTTTGTCGCCACATTCTTTTCGCCGTGCCTGAGCTTAACGTTTGAACTTTGTGGGCCAACGAGTATCGTTTAAAATTGTTCGCCTTGAAACCGAGCAACCTTTACGCCTTATTTCATTATCCTGTCTCTCAAGTCCGTAGCTCTCCGCGGCTCTTGTTTCATGCGGAGCGACCGGCAATCGTCGCCCGTTTGCAAATGTCACTTGGAATTCACTTTAATTGGGCGCTTGCGATGCGATAAATTAATTTCACTACGCTTGGCACTGTAGTACGCATTTCGGGTGGACAGTTTGCACGCCGCTGATAGGGCCGGTCTGGCCGATGAACGAGAGGTTAAGTTTAGTTGTTGGCTTAGATAACTCATGTTGCTGAATTGTTTTACAGCAGTGAACCACCGAGACATCTTAAGCTAGCAAGCGCGCCTTGCTGTCGACACTGCAGCTGTGAAGTGCTCGACAATCTCTACCATCCTTGGTATTCCAGTTTACGGACCCGGTGCCGTGGAGCAGCGCAAAGAGCATAGACCCGAGTTCGCATGTACGACATTCTACGGGTAAAGATCGGTTGGGTTTTTGTTCGAGCGCCGCACTTGAGGCATGACATTAATTGACATGCAAGAGCTGATTGCGGTGGGTAGATAAGGAAACTTTCGGTGATACAACCGAAACAAACTCCCCCCCCCCACACACACACACATCACCCTCTGTTTAGCATTCCTACCGAACCTCAATCGAACCACCCGTCCGTAGGAGAGAACGGCGGATTCCTCACGCCCACGATCCTTCGCCAGACCCAGGTTTGAAAATTAATTCAAACTACCAATTAAGATAGAAACTTTACCCGACCCGGGTCTTACACTTTTTACCGTACCCTACTTTACTAAACGAAACCCAAGCTTCATTGAACGAGGTCTTCACAGCCATCAAACCGAACCGAAGAATGCTTCGCAAGCCAACCCTTCCTCAAACACGGCGTCGCCGTTCCGCAATCAGCTTAACCCGATTCACACGCTCGATACGTTCCCAACGAGACGGATCCGGAACGAACCGGAACAACTGTACGGACTTGCCTTTCCTGCCCGAAAACACTGCTCGAGTCCATCCTCTGTTGCTTGTATGGTGTGGTTAGTTGTCAACCGTATTTTCCACCACTCGTTTTTGGGGGGGGGGGGGGGGGGCACTTCCTGGTCGGGTTTCCTGGATCACCTCGGAAATAGATTCTGTGGCAAGTGTGATGGGTAGGGTCGAGTTTGCTTTCTTTTCATCGAGAAAACCATGATTGAAACAACCGAAAGTCAAACAAATAGTTGTACATGATTTTAGCACGATGGCTGGATGTTTGTTTATATTATTTTTAAAAAGGAATACATTTAATGAACGCTGTAGAAATGCTTCACTTATATGTAACTACACACAGTCAAATAGGCGATCTTTGTCCTTTAATGTGTAGCATCGAATGTTGGTGTAACAACATTCTATTTAACAAAATTTAACACAAAAATTAACCAATTTTACACTCATTGCATACCTTTAGGCTTTGATAATCTAAAGAACGCCAATAGGAATGAGGAACGTTCAAATAAGTCTACAATTTCATATTAGAAACTAGTTTAACTCAAATGAAGAACCAAAACAACGTGGTGAATTTATTTATTTTATATATCAAATCATCAATTAATTGCCCAATGCTCGAAGCAACATCAAATCTAGATTAGTTCCAACAACATCTCCATATTAAAACAATATTATAATTTGTGCTTGAAAATGTGATTAAATTATCATTCAACTAAATTCAACTGCAGAACCATCATCTTCCACACGCTGCTGAGGCAGTCTTTAAATGAATCTTTATCATTTAAGTGGAAACAGCGATACGAGAAATCGCGCTAGACGCTAAACGATAAGGCTACCCACTTTAATGTGCCGAACGCACGTATGTGTCGGTTTGTGTTTCACCGTGTGGGTTCTATTCTACCGGAAGACTTCTTCCGGTTTGTTAAAGGACACCAACCGTCTCTATCTCTCTATGGGCCGATTCGCTGGCTGGTGAAAATTCGAGTGCGTCAGTAGCGGAAAGCAATTTTGAACCAATTTTCAGTCAACAAGCAGGAAAATGGGGACACAAATACACTCCCAAGAGCGCGCACATACGCTCACGCAGTACCGTGCTAGAGAAACGAACCCGGGTGGAGCAAGCAGTTACTGCCATATCCGATCCGGACGCGATCTGGAGCCACTTCAGGAGGCTCGATGTTGGTAAGCCCAGGAACGTGCCCAACCTCAACCATGGTGGGATGATTTTCATGTAGTGAAATTTAAATTTTCATAAACAGGTTGCCCTATTTTTGAGGTTTCCGTGGCTGATGGTGGGAGGAAACCGAGTGCGAGAGAAATTCGCCTTTTTCCATTTTCGTGCGCCGTACGCAAAGAAACGTAACAAAAAAAAAACGAGAATCGCTCGGTGTAGCATTCTACAGGAAAAAGGCACGAAAAACGCACCGAACCGTAAAGTTGTTGGCGGATGTGTTGATGTTGATGGAAAACAGTGCTTAACCGAGCCTGGAAACAGTTCGCCTGCTAGGAGCTGCGTTTGCCCTGCCCGGATCTCGGTTATTTATTCCACTCACACACGTCACTCAAACTGCTATTGATATTTCTTTTTGTACTTTTGCCTCGACATCGACACCTTCAAGTACAGGTTTCGTGCAATGCGTGCGTGCCCGGCCCGTTGAAAGATCGGTGCGCATAGAGAGGAAAACGGGTGGCTTAATGCAATCGGTTCTGCTTACGGAGCTCAGCATCTAGTGACAGCAGCAACACATACACACAACCAACATTTTCCACCGACCTTTCTCACACATGGCGAAAGGCGGAAGTTGATAACAAAATTATCAAAATGCGTAACGAAATTAATGCAAACCACGGTGGAGTAGAGTGCCGAGAAGCGAAACGAAACGTAACAACAAAAAAAAAACTTCATTTTACTTGCTGGTAATGGTGAAACGGCCAACCGTACATAAATTATTCAAGAGCATTTCACTTCCAACGGTCTCTTGGGTGTTTGCAGGTGGAACACGGAACAGCATCGTACGCTTGTTTTTTTTTTTTTAGGTTTTAGAACACAGCACATAAATTCGGGGAATTCGGTAAAGACGCGACATGATTCGGATATAATCCAATTAAAGGCTGCGGTTAGTACGTGTAAGCGTATGGACCGTAAGCACTCGCATCAGAAGAACGGCATCATTTAGCACCGCGCTCCATGGAAGTACAGTGTACTTTCAAAGGTGTTACAAAATTTTACGGAATTTTCACACGCTCTAATTCTGCTCTCTGGCGTTAAAATGATTCTTTATGGAACTGATCGTCACATTGTTCTTGTTTAAAAAAAATGCTTTTTTATATTAGCTAGCTATTTTCAATAGTGTTACGAAACAGCTCAGGTAGTAGCCTTCGCTAGGCGCATTGACATGATTTTCACAGTTCTGCTCGATGTCTGTTACCGAAAATGGTGTTCGAGAACGTACCTTAGAAGCGAAACAGCGCAGAGTTCAAAGGGCCTTTCTAATATAGACTCGCCAGAGAGCTGAGGATTTTTTTTCACAACCAATGACAATTAGCAATAGAGATGAGAATACTGAGTTGAAATATAACCTTTTCTCTAGGATGATTCGTTAGTCATGTTTTCAATGGTGAATCTATTACGGTATCGAAATTGTTTAAAAAGGTTGTAATGGATTATTTTATTCTATTTTTATTTATTTTCGACTGTAAAGCAAACTACATGTTCCAGCACAAAATTTGTTTGAAGCACTTTTCACTGCAAACTATTGTTATTCTGATGAAATATATTTATTTTGGTTATTATTATTAAGTATGACGTCCGTAAGCGTTCTGCTGCATGGGCACATTGTGCTCGGGTATCGTCGGGACCGGGAAGCGATCAGGAGGAAGGTGGAGAGATGCGCTCTCGGCCTCTTTTCGATACTGGCTAATAAAGGACACGCTCTTTAAAGTGTTCGTCAAGGCAACTAAAAAACCCGTGTTCCCTATATTTTATTCCACCAGGTTGCATTCGCAACACATGTTTTCGCTGACGATGAAACGATTTGAGTTGTGCAGAGACATTGTAATAAATAATTATTCAAGCCACAGGTTCATGACATGATTTAAAAGAGGATAGTTTATTGATACCAATTCTATATTAGTTCTCCTAATAATATCTCCAAGATCCTTAGAAGCTCATTGAATAGCTATTCACCAATCACTAGGCTAGGCTGAGACTGAGTCTTTGACATTTCAAAAAAGGGTCCAAACAAAGTGTGTGATTGATGAACCTCAAAGATATTGGTTGAAAATTACCATAATATTGACAACCGTAAAGACGACATCATGTAACACGACAATTCTTTCCACACGCAAACTAACACATAATGATAATCTGAACCTCCTCTCATACCAACAAGCAGCTCACTGTTTTAATTGAAAGTTTTCTGTTCTCGTAAGCTGTTCCAACTTCTGTCTGTGGAGTGGAAAGCAATATCCCGTTCATTCGTAGCGAGAATAATCGAGTCAGGCTTGAATGTTAGCACTGTTAATACTGCTGGTGGTGAGCAAACACCGTACCCGTCAACCAGTATAAATACAAATCTGTGTGCGTATTTATTCGCTAATGAATTAAACAATGACACCGTCGTGAGTAAACAGGACAATTTTCTTCCGCGCGAACTAGGTGGCGGGACGCTCCAGCTGAGAGAAAACAGCTCGAGTGAAACACTTTCAAGATACGTATAAAAGAAAATGATGATTTCAAGTCGCAAGGTGCCTCTCTTTCGGTAGAAACTGCAATTGGTTTCATTGGTAGTGTAAAACGTGACGATAACGGTGTGGTGTGATGATTGTGTAAGAAATTTCAAAGGTTTTGTTTATGAATTTCTGAAAGTTTAAAAGTATGTTTTTGTCGTATTATTTCAAGAACGACAGCTGTTCACACGCTGTTCCTCGTGTACTGACGTCTTCTGTTACGTTTTATAATGCTCTGGAGCTGGCGTTGGCATTTAAGTGAATACAGGGTCTTTTCGGGTTGATTGTTACATAATGCAACTAGCATTTGTTAGGTCAGATTCACTCATTATGATGAAAAACACCAAAACAATAATCATCCTTAATGCTTGTTTTCAATGAAACAAAGCAGTAAATGTTACATTAAATACGAAAAATGTTCAAAAGAAGTATAAAAAGTTTCACTTAATCGAAAACCAGTCGTACAAATATACACTCTCCTATTGCACACAACATCAATAAATGGTCCTGCTCGACACGTTTCATAATTAATCGTCGAATCGTCAAACGAGCTGATGCGCAAAGCGGCCAGCATGAAACAGTCGATTAAAAGAAGATTGTTCCGTACCGTAATAATCGATTCATTTCATACACATCACTCGTACACAACCGCGAGTTAAAAATCGATTTGAACGTAGCAAAATGTAAGAAGCAAACATGCACTTTAATTAAAATTTGATAACCATGTGAAAAATGCAGTTAAAGGTGTGTCTGTGTTCGGGGGATTTTTACTTGTTCAATGTCTAATTTTAATTGGCAGTAAAATTGTTAATATAAATGGTTGATAAAAAAGCTACTTGTATTTAAGAAATAATTTTAATGTTTACTTCTTTGCGTTTTGATGAACAACGATACAGCATAATCGAAAACTCATTTGCTTGGTTGATGAACTCGTTGGGACGATGTGACGTTACTTGCTGCAAGGATCCACTCAAACTCTCTTGAATGAGTTTGAGACGTGACGGAGACGGAGTATTCTCATCCAACTTACAAATCTACCATCCATCATTCACACTGATTGGAACACTGTGCGACTTTCCCTTCCTCTATTTACGTTATGCATTTATCAAACGTAAAATTGTGCATAAACTTTGCACACAAACACGCGGTAAAGGCTCGCGCAATCAAGCACTCATTTACACAACACTGGTAATCGTTAGCCCAGCACTCGTTAAATCAATCGAACTCATCAACTCCGCACGGATAAAATGGACGCACTGAAATTGCACCACACTTGCCACCCGTCAACCGACTGGGGGGAATTGGGGGGTGGACTCAAACATTGACACGACCACACGAGTGGAATGAATTCACTTTCAGCCAGCATCCCTTCCAGTGTAGAACATTCACCGGTACGTAATGTGATCGGACCTCGCAAATGCGGAATCTCATTCCGGGTTATAGTAATTGCAACGGAAGCTACCGTTTGCTGCAGGCTAATCTGCGTTTGTAATCCCATCAGCAGCCAATTCCTGGTTGATTCACTTTCGCCGTTTTTGCCACCCGTTTTTGCACACACATACACACATACGCTCACACTTACACAACTACGGTAGCCATGGGATTAATTTGCACAGAAACATGAAGATTGAATTGGTATTTCCACCAGGCAAAGGCTTACGAGGGCACAGGACGGTCCTGTCTGTATGCATTTTATGTCACATTGAGTGGGTGAACTGATCATTCAGCCTTTTCTTTTTTGTTTTGGGTGGCACCAAAATCAGCAATATTTCATTCACACTGCGATCATAATACCGATCGGTTCCGGTGCGGAGGTGAAAGTATTATTATTTTTCACCTGCTTGACGTTTAACAGGCATCACTATTTTTGTTTCTTTCCTGTGGTTTTCCATCGGCACTAGTAATAAACACGCAATAGCACACCACACCTTCCGCCCCACCCGTTCCCATGTTTTTGCCTCCAACGGGGGAGGAAGCAGAAGAAGAAGCAGCAAAAAAAAACAACGCCTCTAGACACAACGCGACACCCGGACACACGTACCTAGCATTCACATTGTTTCCACGACGATTATCGAAACACTACTGCGTCGGAAAATTCGGCCAGCCGTTCGGCAAAATTTGTCCTTCGCGAACCAACCGCGCACAGTTCGGGCGGGGTGTGCGAGTTCCGACCGTTCTGCCGTTCGGAGTTTTTCGCATTCACGTGCCGTACAGGGTTGCGTCGAAGTCTGTTGCAGGTTTGCAACCGGTTCGAGCGGAATAATAATACTGCACGAACCGGTTCGAAAGCTTACGGGTGCGTTACGATTTCGAGCAGTCGAGCCGTTGTGTTGAAGATGGTGCTATTGTGCGCATGCTTCGAGTGTCGGCTGTTTGCCGGTGTTTTCGTATCAGGTCTGGTATGGCGTGAAGGTGGGCAGATTCCCGTAGAATGCGCTTGTTAGAGCTGTTGCCTCTGGTTAGATCAGTCGGGCCCAAATTGCTGTTGTTGCAGGTGGTACAATGAATTGATGAAGCACTTGTATCTGGACAATTTTTTGGTTTCTTTCATTTTTTAATGTCAGATATTGTATTACAAGAACTCTTTATTATGTCATATTGAGATCTCTCCAAATGTATTTGATTTGAAGGAATTTTTACAAACTCCAATTTTCTTGCTGCTTAGGTTTTTAAGCACCTGAAGCACCACCTTGTTGCGGCAACATAATAATTTAAATAAGCAATCACAATTATGAAAAGCGTTTCAATTATTAATAAAATATTTCTATGCTTTACATCAATCACACTATCGCATTTTGTGTTCTTCACGATCAGTTCACTATCACGAATCATTGACGCTGATAATCCTATAACATTCTGTTTGACGCTGTTGAAGGCATCCAAGAGAAAAGACTTCCTCCAATAGAATGTTCCTCTGAAACTGGTTCATCTCCTTCTTTGAGCTCATAAGAGGATGACCTTTTTGGTGTTATTTTACTTGAATTACTTTTATCCAAAATTTTCCATTTGTTTCCCCTACGACTGATTTATCAATCTTTATAACTGATCAGTTCCCAACGCTTGCAAGGATACCAGGAAGTCATATGTGCCATTTTAAAAAAAAAATGTGCAAAACTGTGCGTGCAGTTAAAAGATTTCTTTCAGGAGATTTCATATGGATTCCCAAAGGCATTTTGTAGCCAAGCGCTCGTTGGAATGTAGGTCATAATTATATTCTCTTCTTGGCTTAGCGACCACTAAGGTCATGCCGATCATCGAAATGGCTTACTAGACTGCCGATACCACGTAGTTGAATAGTCAGTCCTCACTACGGGGGATGGAATTTGAGCCCCGGTTCTGCCGTTTGATTAATTAATAATATTATTCTATCAACGAAGCTTGTTTTGTGTTGCCCTTATAATTTCTCGATTGTAATAACCGAATGATTAATAAAAATTATTAGATTTTTATTAAAAAATAATGAATTGAAGTAGTTTTAATAAGGACAAACCTTTTAACGCATTTCATTGATAAAATTGCAATCATCCTGATCATCATCATCCTGCTGCACACAAACAGGCACACGCACAGTGACGTAAATTGTTTGCCTTTCGCTAATTTCTGATGCTCCCCTAAATTATATTTAATCCGCCCGACATTAACATTCAAATACTGGTTCTTCGCAGGAGTTGTGCGGAGTAAAACACGCTACCAGAATTGTATGGGGAATTTTTTCTGTTTGGGTTTTTGGAGGGGGTTAGAGTTTTTTCTTTCCATGATTACGTCGCTAGAAACTTTACACCCAACGAACAGAAACGCGCTTAATCAGAGCTTTACGTCCCTCGTTACATATGCATGTATGACAATTTCGGGGCCGTTCATTTTCTTCCACCCCCCCCCTCCCCCCTCCCCCCACCAAAAAAAAGCAACGAACTCACATCGCTTGCCGAAGTTAATCCTCATTAACCCCACGAGACCCCGTGAGTGCGGGCATGATAAATGAATGAAATTAAAAAGTTTGTGTCTCCCACCGGCGCTACATAATTTCGAACAACGTTCCAGTGTCGCATCGCCCACGTCAATGCTTTCAATTCATCGGACCAACCGTGTGCTGTGGCCGTGTACCTTGTGTCAATGCGTGTGAGTGCGTGTTGCAGCACCAGGACATCTGCCGAACGACGGGGATGTTGGATGGGACACAAAGTTAACTCTCCAAACCAGCACACCCGTCGAGCGGGAGGAAAAATTCCAGATTGCAACCACAATTCCCACAGCCCCTTTAAGATAAAGCAAACCCTGTACCGAACCGGATGCCTTCATCGGTTGGCGGTTAGCGTGTCACCCTGAACGCGCTGATGTGAATGCTATTAGCAGTACATCTGGTAAAGATCGCTTCCATCATTCGCCGGTGCTGGTAACGTAACGGAAAAATAATAAACCACCGAAAAGGAAACCGGTTAAACCAGCGTATGACATAAAAAGGGCGAAAAACACGCACTGGGTTGGGAGAATGGCGCACAACAACGAATTCAGCCCTTGTCTCTATGCTGCCTTGCGATGAGATTCATTAATTCCATACTACGCACGCTTTCCTCACACGTTAATGCCTTTTTAGCATATTCGTCTACGAGATTGCTTAACGAGAAACGACGATGTTTTAACTTCGCTTCCATCCACCAGTCGGATCCTCTCGGCTTTCGGCTTGGAAGGACCAAAATTTGCACTTCTCATTATTTGCGCAATAAATTAAAATCCACGGCTTTTTTTTTTCGAAACAAATAAAGCGCTACTTCTTGTTTTGTAATTTAAAAACAAGCAATCAAACCACAACCCATCGGCAACAGAAACTCTTTAAGCCCTGGAAACGATTGAAGCAGAATGGGCCTCGTAGCCGTTAATGAGTATCTTGTAAGAAGAAAAACTTATGTGAGTGGCATTGTTTTGTTGAGGTAAAATACATTCTTCAGAAAAGAAATTTAAATTATTCGTGTAACAGATTTTATTTTTCATGATGGCATTTTTACGAATACACTTGATGATTCCATTTAAATTATTTTTAATTTGTATGCATTTTTGCGACAGTTTTTCGTGTTCACACCTGACCATATTGACTCTTCGTCGGTTTTGAAGACGATTCGCTGGTGTGTACGCACAACGATGAGACAGAAACTTGACGAAAATCAATTCGTCAAGTGAGTAGTGAGTTCACTACAGTGAGTAATGCATGAGGGTACTCGTAGGAGTGACAATCAGAAAACTATAAATAGGGCAAATTCCTCTTCACTTTTCCGCTCCTGGCAAAACAACTGGTTTAAATCTGTACGTTTGTTTCCGATAGCAAATTTTCATGAGTAGATGAACTTGGGCGTCCATCCGGCTTGTTGGAAATCCTCTCGGTTAGCTCCGATTTATAGAGAGTTCCACAAAACATAATTTTATTCCAAAACGCTCAATCACCACGATTCTTGACGACTTTGTCAGTCTCTGCCGCAGGAGCATCGACGCAGACCTTCAGGACGATGCTGTGATGGGTTCACGGACATTTAGGCAACTTTCTACAGCGTCCTACACTCTATGTCGCTATTCAATCTTCAAACCATCGTTATTTTCGGATAAGTTCGTACCTTAGTGCTCGATCGTGTGAAAATGGAAGTTCATATCACGTGTGCTATCTTTTCCTCTTCGATGTTTTTTTTTTTTTCTCATGGAAGCAACGTCGGCTCACTACTCTTCATGCTATATATTAATGACATGACAATCGTCCTTCCAGCGGACTGTTATTGTCTCTTTGTAGATCACGCTTTATCGAACCTGCTGATCCAATAATTCGATGACCATCCGCATCTTCAGGCTAGTTTGGGTATATTCCATCGAAGTCCATCGAGCCTGGCCATCAAAATCCATCGAGCTTAAATTCTCTCACTTTACTTTACGCAACTGAGGACCTCAGGTGGATGACAATTACTGCTCGCTATTGGGCATTAAATCATGAAACAGGGCAACTGTAACGCTCAGGGACTATTTGTGGTGAGATTTCTTGACCAACGGATTGACTCGCCGATGCTGCTCTCCAAACTCTACATGATCTGGTGAGATTACTCGCGAAGCCGGGTTAGACCTTTATTTGACGTGGAGAAACGTCGTATTTAGTTTGATTCGTCTGATTCCTTTCTGAATATGTGTCGAGAAATCAAAGCTATTTGTGACCGTTTTGAATCAAGCATCTTGCATTCTTAAATTGACATGACAACCCCGACCATGTAATTGAATTATATATGAGAAAGCTTCGAGATATTTATGGTTCGATGAATGAAATAGTCACATTAATATAAAAAAAGCTAGACTCATTTAAGAAGCCTACCAAAGAACAGTATTTTAGATGAATTTTGCCACCATTTGTTCTTAATATTCTTATTGTTAAGTTCATTAGTTTCTTCCACCAGAACGGCCTGGTCGTATTGTCAATCGTTTAACATTTCAGCATTTTCAATTGAATTCCAAACTGATGTTGCCCTCACTACTGTTTGTACAATTTGATCCACAAATTTCGCTTGTTACATTTACACTTAAGCAATACTTTGTCGAGGAACGAGCGTCCAACCAAAGATTTCTAAAGTTTGCCCAATTCGAAAGTTAAATCCGATACCCAAACATCTTTCCTAAGTGAACGTTCCAGGTGCGGGCAGGGAAATCGATTCCAGCGTGTCTTCCTGAACCAATTTCCGCCCCTTCTGGACTGGACGGCAGCAGACAAATGCTCGACAGCGCACACCGTTCCATCCATGTCCGGAGCAATCGTCCCGAGCTCGAGGGTGACGCGAACGAAGTGGCAGGCATTAATTATGAAGCATTTCGAATCGACTAACTTTGACGTGTATTTACATTTCTCGTACACGCTGGGGTTGAAGCGCAAAATGGGAAGCAGCAGGCCACCGTCAATCGTGTCCTACCGGTGGCACAAACAACCGTACATTCCAACCGACTGGAATGTGATGACAACTGATGCCTGATGCTTCGAATGCTAGCTTTCTCTTCCTCCCATTTTCGAGACAAGGTGGTAAAAGTAAGGTGTAAGGTGTTTCCACTAACGAGCGATAGGTATAAGCTCGGTGGTCCCTAACAGGACGAAATGACAGTGGAATTCGGCGTGGGAAATGAAATATTCCTGATAGCTGCCGTACGCTTACCCGCTCGGTAGCATCTTCGGTTGAGGAGTTGGCAGCAAACGCTATGGCATTATTTATTATTCATCTCGATGATCAAGCCAATTTGGATGGTAGCAAGCAAAGTTCCGGTACAAGCTCTCCCTCTCGCTCTCTCTATCTTTGTCTCCTTTTCACACCCCTATTACTACGGACATACACACACAGATGGACCTCATTCCTTAAAGGTGCTATCAAAATTTAAAATGAGACCACTACCAATTGCAACACGACTAGAAACTTATCATTTATTTACATCCGCCTAGAAGCCGGACCTTTGGAACGAATTTCTCAACAAGTTACAACACTGGCACAGGCAAATGTTTCAGAGTACATGCGAACTATACGAAGAAAGTTGAAAATATATATCAAACACTTAACTATTTCTAGTACCAAATAGCACCTATCGGGGGAAAGTGTAGGCGAAGCTCGAAAAGCAGGTCTGCTGCCAAAGCACGTACCGCATTGTACGGTGGAACGATGATGGGAAAGACGAAAAGCAAGGAAAAGTGTGGTTTCAGCGAATGGCCAATCAGTCAGCAGCATTTGTCACATATTTTCAGCACATCCTGTGCCGCGAATCACACAATACGGCGAGTGAAGTGAAGTTTTGATTCGCACGGATCAATATGGTTCCCTGAGCTGAATCGCCAATTCACCGCGGACTCGTAACCAAGTCCCAGCGCCTTTCATCTTGCTTTTGTTGGTGTAATGTGCTGTCACGGTAAATATTTGCTGCAGTTTCGGGTGCACCGAGAGGCAAACAGGATCTGATCGAATGTCAATAACGTTGAAGTGGAGCCGGTGCCAAGGATACACGGTTCGGGCATAATGCGTTGTTGAGCGACCCCTTCGGGCTGCAATTAATCTTGAGCTATGTGCTGCCAAACTGTGTTTATCTTTGTGCGTACGTTTGATGTTGAAATGAAAAATAGCGGAGTTTCCTATGATCCTATGATGTTTAATATGCAACATTTTTCCAATACTGAGCATAATTTATGTAATTTTTTTTTATTCAAGGGAAAGCCACTCGATGTATTTGCTCCTATGTGCAGAACACTTTGAAAGTCTAAACACTTTACTAGGAGTAAATAAATATTCAACCAATATTCCATTAACGATTCAATGTGGTTGCATCGCTTCAATGTACCTGCAATCGTGAAGAGCATCATCAATAATTGTTTCTATCACAACTTAACCGCACAGCATGCTTACGTTGCTGGGCCAGTTGTTATTGCTGCTCACAAAAGCCGGTGGTAAATGCCGCTCACTATCTATCGCTCCAAACCCACGCATCCACGCACCAGTTGCAGCAGTATCCTGTTCCATTTAGCCTAGTGCTCATACCGTACCTCGAAGCCGTCCAACTTAACCTGTTTGGTCTGCCGGTTGCTCGGTGCAGGAAGTTCCCACATGCACAAGCGCGTGACGCGTCGCCCTGACGGAAGACCTATAAATTATTCCAACGAAACACACGCAATTAACGTAATGTTTGAGTTTTAGTGCTTAGTGTAATTTGAGGTAATTAATTTATACGGCTTACAGGGCAGGCAGCATGCAGCAAACAGTCCCTCGTGCCGTTTCAAGTGCCGGTCCACGATTGTCGTTCGGCAAAGCTCGTATCACTTTCCTGGGCCGCTTCTTGTGGAGTTCGCACAGCTGTATGCGGAATTGTGGCAGTGTCTTTTTAACCCACCCATGCTCATACGCTTCGTTACAATTGAGTGCACGGGGCAAGACATCGTCTAGTGCTGAGGGACACGCTAACGTTGTGAGTGTGGGATTGCAAGCAAAACATCCGAACATTCACGGGGCATGAGTGCGTACGGACAATGCCAAGCACATAACACCAACCGACTGCCGTAACAACACTTAGCCATAAAATCCACATATCCAAAATGAAGCTACTTACAGTAGACGGATTGGTTAAAGAAGCTTACTGGCTAGACAGCCGAAGTCGTTTAGCCTTTTGTTTTAAACGGGTAGAATGTTGGTCGGTCTGTATAATGACCGAATGGATGGTCAGTTTTTAGTATTTGCTTTCCTTGCTTCACAATATCGTCCATTTTACACTTTTGTTTTCGTGTGTTTCATTTTATCATAATTTTCATTTATCAGCTCTTTTGCCCATATTACAATCTATGTAATAATTCCTATTTATTGATGTTATTTTGTCCCATAAATCATCATTAGCAAACCTTTCGCACGCTGTCAAACGACTACTAAAAACTAAACCATTTTCGAACGCTTCTAACCGTCCCCATCACGATACACAGCGAGTCCACCACACGCCAAGTTCACAGCAGCGAGCTTAAAGTTTGCCAAAAGTAACTCCAAATTGCCAAAGATAAAGTCCACAAGCCTGAATAAATCAGCATTTGCAACAGCGCACCGCACACCACGCCTGGACGCCCGTAGTCCGGAACTTTTCCAAATCTGTTCATTTGCAAACAAGCGCAACAATAGCAAAAGCGCACATAACCGCTTTTTGCTCATAACCCGACCCCTACCCGGCACCTTTCGCTCGCGTTCGTGCAACAAATTTCCAAATGGCAGCAGAAATTTGCTTCGGAAACTGCTGTCTATTAAACATTTAAAAAAGAGCCATAAAATTATGATAACGATTTCGAGCGGCACCAAAAACTAGCGGGACGAATACGAATCGCTGCTCGCATCCACACACACACACACACACACACACACACGCATTCCCACATTTCTCTTGCACGTTGTGGTAAGTTTCCTTTTTTTGTGTTGGTGTTGCAAAATGCAAAAAAAGCACCACTTGGAATGGAGGCGCCTGGTGCCTCGTGAAGTTTGTCGCTTGTACCGTGTTGGCTCTTATCGGGTTCGTGCCATCACCGTTTCTCGTTACTTACTGGCTGTCTCTCCGGTTCGGGGTTTTCGGTACCGGGTACCATATGCAATGTACATTTACAATGTACACGCATTTTATGCATATTTCGCAATGCTTCACCAACCCTGCCACGGGGTACAGTGGGAATGTTATCGGTCAAATGTTTGATTTGCATTACAGATCAATATCAAATAAAATAATAAAAACGACTCATTTTTAGAATGTTAAATGTTAATCTTATCGCAATGATTATTACAAATATAGTACTCAATTTTTATTACTCTTTTTATAAACCATTATGACGTGGGAATCAACATAAATAACTCGCTCTTAAAGTATTTATATAAAATAACATCACTCTACCTTCACAACTTGCCCACTGTGGGGTATTATTGCCGATTTCAAATGACAAAACTTTCACTTGTAGATAGAGCCACCCCGCATGGCTTTATATTGCATCGGAGAACTTGAGTTCCTGCGGTTTTTTAAACACATTCATAGCACTGCAAGCGATCGCTTTTGACTGTGAACGTGGTAACAGGTCTGACCATGGTCCCTGAAACGACCTCCGCGGGCTCCACGCGACCAGTAGCGAAAGAAATGGCTTCACCTCCAAAGAGGGGCTAAAGGAATGACAACCGAAATGTAGGGGGCCCAAAAGCGAAAAAAGAAATGCAAAAACGAGAGAAAAAAGGCAAGGTGCGAGCAACGTTTTGTTCCGGAAACGGATCCCCCAAATGGCCACTCGAACTTATGCTTCTGGCGAACAACCGCTGGCACAACGTTACGGTGCTCGGTCTATATTGCCCGCTTTAGTGCCCATACCAGCACACCGGAAGTGCCCGGTTTTTCGTTTCACTTTTTTTTCCTTTGCCTCTTTTTCCACCTCACTCTGTCGCTCTCTCTCTCTCTCTCTCTCTCTCTCTCTCTCTCTCTCTCGTTCTCACACTCATTCCTCTACTAGTGTTTGAGTTCCGTTGGTGACTGAATGTTTTGCACATTCCGTTGCTTTTGCCAGTTTCTTGCTGCGCTGATGCGAGCGTACGTTTCCTTCGGGTGTCTTCCAAAGTTGACTGTTATCAATAAAAGTGATACACATAAAATTTACATAATTGATCAATAAATTTTATGTAAATTTTCGGTCCTCGTGTCCCAGTGGCCGAACGGTACTGCATGGGAAGGGCGATGGTGTGTATATTTCCATCCGAATCATTGCCCGCACTGCGTGCCAGTTCCCGTTCCGTTTCTTGGACACGGTTGACATGGTCGGAAGTTGTCGGAATCGTCACCGGCACCTGAAAGCTTGCTTGTGGACGAGGAAGCATGAGCAGCAGCAGAAGCAGCAGTGAAGCCCAAACGCACCGACCAGACCGGTGTGGTGAGCGATTGGAAAAGTTTTCCCGCCCAACCTTTCCCAACCCCATCCCACCAAACCGCACCGCTGCGATGGAAAAGTTGGTCTGGTCGGTCTGCTCATCTGTGACAAATATCGTTCATGCGGAAACGGGTCACCGGACTGGCAAAGCGGTTTATATGTCTTGCGTGTGCGTGTATGTGCGTGTGCGGGCGATTTCTTTTTTCCTGCTTACCTACGCACCTATCCGGCAGATGGTCATGACAACGTCGTCACCGGTCGTGTGTACCGCACCGAAACCCGTGGGTTGAGATTGGCCGGGGAGCGTCTCCGCGTCTTGATGGAGCGTAATTGTTTTGGGAATTGTATGGTTTCCTTTTCGCTGCCGGTAGGCGCACGCTTTTTCTTTGCGCCCTCAATGGAGGAAATTATGTCTTAAAAAGTTTTTACCGCAACCTCACAAACAGCCGCCCGAAGCGATGGTAATTTGTAAATAATCCGAGATTTTGTTGTTCTTCATTTGCGTCAACGGTAGCCGGTTGACGGGTATGGAATCCAGTGAGTGAAGTTGGTTTTTCTTTCGTTTTTATCGCGAAAATGACTTTTTTTTTGGTTGATGTCTGTTTGGTTTTTATTTTCGTTTCAAGCCAGATGACGAAAAATGTATGTCTTAAAGCTAATATTGTCTTTTGTAACACGTGCCGGAGATAATTTGGTGGAGAGTATTTTTGTATTTTTTTATAATTTATGACATATTTTCAGTAAATAAGTGGTTTATTGGTTGATATTTTTTCAAATTCATCTTGATAAATTATCCTGAAGAGATAATCTGTTGCTTAAAAATAATTAATGTTTATTTAATTAAGGTTCCTGTAAAAATTTGTCGTCGTTAGATTGTAAAAACGTGAAAAATAATTATTTTTTCGGGGTTTTCAAAGTTGAATGAGACATCTTTTAAATCAGATTCATCTCTTATGTATCAGAAAAAACAAATTTAAATTTAATCTTCATGTGATGGTTTACTTAATTATGAAATCTGTTAAACTATCGACACGAATTTATTTTACTGAACATTTATCTAACTGTGCACAAAAATTGTATTTGACGAATTGACAGTAGTGTTTTACT
The DNA here is from genome assembly GCF_943734695.1 of Anopheles maculipalpis. Classification (NCBI taxonomy): domain Eukaryota; kingdom Metazoa; phylum Arthropoda; class Insecta; order Diptera; family Culicidae; genus Anopheles; species Anopheles maculipalpis. The sequence continues at coordinate 17,337,170 of NC_064871.1, read as the reverse complement.
GAAGAAGTGAAGAAGTACTCAAAAGATTTTTTTCATATTTACGCTTTTTTTGATAACCTGCAGTAGAAATAGCACATTACCGGAAACTTATGCACTCTTCCCAATAAAAACTTTCACATTGACCAAAGTGTTTAAATGCCATCTACTGAGCTGTACCTGAATTAAAAACAGCTTCAAAACATAATTCCAGATCACCCACACAAACTGCTCCAGAATTGTTTTGTTTACCGATAAACATCAAACGATCACCTTGTCTCGAAATGAAATTCCACGGATCGAACACGCCTCCATGCCCTACCACACAACACGCAGCTTCTTGACTAGAGCGACACGCGAAAAATGCTGCTGCTTAATGTCAAAAGGTTCAAGGAAAAAATGCAAAACAAGTGGCTTTAATTTTGAAACAGACAATAAGACACACTCATTCACGTCCCCTCGGTATGATCGCAAAGAGTATTTTTCGGTTGAGCGTATTACTGGAAGCAAGTATCGTTGAAGGAAAAGTCGTATTTTCGTCCTTAAAGCATTGCAAATTCCTGCTTGATACTCACTAGCACTTTAAGAAGTAATTGTGTGACTCGCTTTCGAAGAAAAAATGGTACCTTTCCGTTTACAGCCCGAGTAAGACAGCAACGAGTGCCCTATTAGAGCGGTTCCGTTTTGGAATTTGTCTTCGTACGGCAGTTACTGTACATCGGTAAGGTTCTGGAAGTATTGTGGTACCGGCACTTGTCTGATCACGGTCATTGGATTCGTTTCCGGGTTCCATTCCATTCTACAGCTTAGTGCAAGTTCCAGATGTGAATCAATCGAATGGTAAGCTTCCGTTTTGGGAACGGAGCTTTTGTTATTCTTCCATGATTTGCCAGAATTCGAATAGGAGAGCATCAAGGGAAATAGTTAAACAAGCATAAAGCAAAGGGCACAATGGCTCTTTAAGTTTTGCGCTTTCAAAGAAACTATCCCCAAAAAAGTTTGTAATTTATTGTTTTTTAAGAAGTTAACTTGTATCGAGATTTAAGAAAGTTCTTTTACTTTGAATTTATTTATTTCTCTAATTCCCGTGATTCTCATACCTCTAGTTGAACTTTGAATTCGATCATTCCATCCAGATCAATATTAATCCAACTTCGTCCGTAGCACAACTTCAACTTTCGCCATAACGCGTCGAGTCCAGCGCAGATTTTGCCTTAAAGGAAGAAAAGCACATAAAACATTAACCCACTAGCACACAAACACACTTCCATTATCCTCCTGCTTTAGCGCAAATGTTGTTTCAAGCATAAGCTGCTACCATACGTTTCCTTCGCCGTTCAACCACCGTTCGACCGACACGCTCACGCGTTTCGAGCACACCCCGTGTTTATATAGATTTTAAATGATTGATTGAACGTTATGACATTTTTCAACACATTCAATAGAGAGACGGTAAATAAATCATCAATTATTGCTGTGTACACTTGCTCCCCTTGTTCCCCTCCCCTTCCCCCTCCCACTCCTGCTCCCCTTGTTTTTTGCTCCTCATCAACCCTTCCACAAGCATTGCGGGGGACAACGGAGATACTGATTGTGTTTCCTACAGACTCCCACCGCTTCTATGCCATGCAGTGGCAGTAGTACCGATTCTACGCTAAGCTCATGCTCAGCTTCCTGTCGTTATTTCGTCGACAAGTTCCAACTCATACGGGGCACCTCGTTTGCGTTGTCATCCAATCCCCGTCTTTGCGCTGCTCCATCAGCGCGAAGCCAATTGATGGATCCGTTCACCCGTTTCGTACGCTTTCGGGGTGCTGCTGGTCGCTTTCGATCGAAACCGATCGAAATTGCTATTAATGAATTTATGTTACGCTTGTGGCAGTTGGCTACCTTTACCACACCGAAGTTTTGCCCTGCCTCACTCCGGGATAATTTCGGGCCCCGGGAAAGTTTTACCCCGAAAGTCAAATTTTCGTCAATGTGTAGACTGGAGTGAGCCAGAGAGTGAGTGTTTATGTATTTCGCTCTATTTCTGTTTTTTTTTTCGCTTCGTGCACGAAAATAATGAAGCATTCATCGAACGTCAGTAGTTTTGTATTGGTGGGATATCCAGTCTCAGGCACAACAGCTGCCCACCGTGTTGTTGTACGTGTACTATCGAACGCGTGCCGTTTTTCCGTGACATCTATGCTACATCCGGTACGCTCCTAACGCTTGTCAATGAATCATTTAGATTCAATGTCACGTGCAGTTTTTGGTGCTGCAAACAAATGTTGGCTTCATCGTTCGTGGGCATTCCTAGCTGTCAATATGGTAATGTGGATGTTGAAAACAGTGCTATTGGATGTACAGAAATTTGTTGGTGGGTTGGTTTGGTTGCAAAAGTATGCCGTAAGTTCCAACAGGTGCCAACAGTTAAACAAACTATGCGACAGATCGTCTTGAGTAAAACAAACTATGCGACATATCCCTGTATTGTAAGCCGATTGCAGGTCGTGAGGTTTCAAACGGGTTGGATTGTCTTTTATTATAAACTTGACTTTCTTTAACTGTACAAGCTCTGGATGGTTTAGGTTTTATGGTTTTCTTCAATTGGATACCAACCACCAACCGCTTAAAGTCTGATGTTGCTACCAGTTCATTCTTTTTTACATTATTTTTAGAGAATTATTTAACGACTCTTCTTTTTCCTCTTTAATTGTGGAAACAATCAACGGATGCCTTTATTATAACAAAACAACCGTTTGAACTTCACCTAACACGATTTTTGTATCGTATCATTGTATATTTCAAAAAAATTTAAAATACATTTCAACCGTTTTTACCTTTTTTTGTGCACGCATCACTCTGTTTTGGAAGCTTTCGGTAGTTCTCAACGCCGGTCAGTAAGAGAAACGAAGAGTAAAAGAAAAAAAATAATCTGAAAAGGGCAGAGCGAACCATTCAATGCCGTAGGATCAGTTGTGGGACTGTAGGATGTAGTTAGAACGTCTCGAATAAAGTAAGGAACTAGAACAAGCCTAATTTCACACCAGCAGCGCTGTGGCAGATTAAGCTATGGGCAGAAATGGTGACTGCCAGGGATGTCTCTTTGGCTTGAGAAGACCTTTGGTCTTAAAATGATGTCAGCACTTAAAGGAAAAAAAAACAAAAAGGAAATTCCTTGAAAAACATGTACAAAATTTATCGCAAGAAGGGATGGTATTACTGTTCAATATAGCCTTGGAAGGTGTCATACGAAGCGCGGGGCTAGACAACGATATCCGTGGCAGGATTCTCTACAGGTCTCTTCAATTTCTTGGCTTCGCCGATGACAATCAGGGGAATTGTGCCTGCTGTGTCCTTCACCGTCTGCTGAGATCCAGAAGACTTCGAGACCGCCCGAAATATGAGATATATCGCACACTGATTTGCCCGGTGGTCCTATATGGCCACGAGTCTTGGACCATCCGAGCGGAGGATGCAAACGCTCTTGGCGTGTTTGAGCGTCGCATCCTCCGGACCATCTTTGGTGGTGTGTTCGAGCATGGAGTGTGGAGAAGAAGGATGAACCACGAGCTTACTGAGCTATACGGATTGTTATCCGTCGTCGGAAGGACATCCTGACGGTAGCAAAGACCGGCAGGATACGATGGCTGGGGCATGTTATGAGGATGCCGGACTCTTGCCCCGCCAAGAAGGTATTCGTCAGCGACCCCCAGCTCGTCACGAGGCGTCGGGGAGCACATCGAGTTCTTTGGCTGGATCAGGTGAAGGGAAACCTGTCGGATATCGGGTGCCTACATCAATGGGAAGCTGTAGCCAGGGATCGAGTGTCCTGGAGATCTATTGTTGACCGGGCCATGTGCTCTTTAACAGAGCAGGCCAACATGAGAGTGAGTGATGGCAATACGCCAACGAATTGCAACGCTCAAACGAAATAAAATTTTGAAATAAAGCAATTCTAATTAAAGCACATATTCGAAAAGCTTTCAAAAATTATTTTTAAATTTAATTTTGATATTTAAATCAGAATTTGAAAATTTGAGGCATAATACAGAATACCTCCTCAGCAATACGGCCTGGCCGTCCTTTATGAATAATAAAAAAAAAAAAAAACACAGGATACCTCCACGAATGATTGCTCTCTTGATCGCTCCCTTCAGATCTCCAGTCGCTCCCAGTAGGAAATTAGTGCCAAACGCAGCTAATTTCAATGCAGCAAAATTTTATCTCGGGTAACAGAAGTAGGTCTAAGATCAAAAAGGAAACATATAATAATTTTCTTTCCGTCATGAAAATATATTTCAACACTTTAATTTTGTATGTTTTTCAATTTTATCTTGTGAATCCTTAATGTCTTTCTTTCTTTAAATATCTTTTGCAAAGATCTCCTCAACGTGTTTCTAGTGTAGTTTTCCTGTTCCGCCCAATGTGTGAGCTAAAATTCCGCACCCCTTCAAGCTAATGTGGATTCGTGTACTTTTGAGAGGTTTATTTCGTTTATTGATTAGTTTATTTTTAGTTTGAATCTGCATTTGATTCCTGTTTCAAACAAAATCATCTTACAGATTTCTAGAAACGCTTCTTAGTTAATAAAAATGCACTCGATAAAAGCGGCTGTAAGCAAGATAATTGAATCCACACGCTAACATCGCCACTCCTAGCAAACCCACACAGTTCAAACATCACATAACACTCTGTCATACACACCAACCCCACCTACACTGGTGCCTTCTTTTGGTGGTTCATGAGGCAAGCCACAAATCTTCCGACAATCCACCGCCAAAAGCTGCTGTCTTTAAATTGTCATTTATTTTACTTTCTGCCCTCACCACCATCGTCACTCGCCACGACGCCCTAATCGACCGAACACGACGTCAGCAACGACATTCGTTCCTTCTTGAACTGGGAAGCCCCCCCCCCCCCCCACACACACACACACACACACACATACTCCAGGAAATGGCTAATGGGCGGTAAATTTATTTTAATTTAATTTTATTACGGCCCCTTTTCATGTTTTTCATAGCTCCCATGGTTTCGGCTCGTTCCCGAAAATCGACCATGGTTGGATGGTCGTTGGTGCCAAAAAGCGGCCGATCTTGGCCGACCTCTACACCCCCGCCGACTGGGGAAAACCATACCTCTGCTTGCAACTTCCAATCATGCGTCCCAGGTGGATCCTAGGGTCCGTTTGGTAGCGGCAAGCCGTGGCTCGAGCAGCTGTCCTTTCCGGGCTGGTAAACTTCTCAATGCACGTAGAACAATAAATTTCTCCCTGTACTTCCCGTGCACTGTCGCGCTTTTCCGGTGGCATCGATTCGTAAAGGTAGGTCTTTGAAGATGTAGCGGGAACTTGGTGGGGAAGAATTTTCTCACCGCGTATGTGAACGTTTCAGCGGTTTTTCCAGCGGATGGAGACTTCCTTAACGCTATTGGACGATATATCGGGACACGGTTGCCCAATTCGTCTGGAGGTTTGGAAATTGTGGCCGTATTGTGTGAATGGGAAAGTAACAAGCGTGACGTAATTATTTATTTCGACTTTTCGATTCTATTTTTTTCTTGGAAAAGTTTATCAGGACATACCATGGACATTAAACACCCAACAACATTGTGGGTGGAGGTAGAAAGGTGTAATTTTTTCGAAGTTTAAATTATATCACTTCTTCTCCCGTACTAGAAAATATGTAAAACATTTAGGTAAGTCAGTGAATGACTAAGACGTTTTCTAACAAAGTAGCTCGAATAATATTTGTAATCAAGCTATTTAACATCAATTAGAACATTTGAACATTGAGCGAAATTCATTCGAAGAACCAAGTTTTGGATATCATAATCAGCAAAGCTACTTTACCGTAAGTTGCCCTTTTCGTTTTCAGCTTTCTTGGAAGCTTCCGCAAATATCGCTCACCAAACGCACCGTATCGTGTACCGTGGAAGAAGATAATTAATTAAATCATGTTTAATTAATTCGTCTCCAATCTATTTGTTCTTCTCTTGCTAACCGTTCCTTTTGCTGCACGGCAGTAGTTGTGCCGGTTTTTGAAGCGTTTCAGTTTGGGGCTTACGAATTTCTGACGAACACACTGTAGAGACGAGCTGGCGGGGTGGTGGGGTGATGCTAAGGGAAGAAAAAAAAGCTATCCTTTCTCGTTTACATTGGCACAACGTACCGTGCCAGACTAATAAACTGACAACTTGCAAACTCTCGCTCGCCAAGTGACTTGAACCGTGCCGGCGGCCATAAGAAGATTCACTTCTCGTTGATGTCATTATTAATGAGCGACCGCGCAAAGGGCGCACACAAACTTGAAGGAAAAAAAAAACCCCCTAAGCAATCGTAACCGAAACCGGGCAGCAAGTTGTCTTCTGTTAGCATGAGGGGAAGCAAGAATGGTCGAGGGGATCGATCGCATTCCATTTCTCGGTATTATTGACTATTTTTAAAGGATTGCTTAATTAATGAAACACGAAGACGCAATGTGGATGGATACGGTACGGTAGATGGGTTGGTTTGTTGCTAAACAAACAGACAGCTAGAAATATCACGCTGACGATTCGTAATGTCTGATGAATGCTACAGCGCTGGGGGAGAGTGATTGTAAAATAAATATTGAATCAAATCGGATCAAGGACAGTGTAATGGAGCAACAATCAGGTAAGGTCGAATTGGGGAGGATCGATTATTTGTCACATTCTTCAATCGTCTGGAAGAAAGGTGTAATCAATGGTAATATAAATACTCACATTTGTACCTTGGTTACTAAGCAATTCGATAAAGTAAGGAAGAAGTTCGCCTGTCGGTATGCAATAAGCAAAACATGGATAAGCAGTATCGCAAACAGAAGATAATTTGGCTTCATGAAAAAGTTTGGCTTCGATTGTGGGTCATGTGTCGCTTTACCCTATGAGGAAATAGCATCCAACTAATGTTATTCACACGAATATTAACTCTAAATGAATGTGGGAAGTAATTTGCTCTAGCCTTTTTTAATAACATAATTATTATTATAGCAACATCACATATCGGTGCAGTGGTAGGTTTTGTTAAAAAATTGTTTCAACATGCACGAGCCTGGTATGTGTGATTGGTTAGCACTCCTTCGTAACGTTTCTCACCTTCAAAAATACACTCTTTGCCCTTAATTTTGTTTTTACTACGGATATCTGTGCTATAATCTTTTAATAACTGATTCAAAAGCGAAAACACCCCTTTGATTCTTTGAACGAATCCTCAATCAAGATTTAAAAGCATAAACCGACATTTGTGCGCTGCTTCGATGTCCCCACTGTCAATATGGGTCATCCAAACTATACATCGCCAAAGCAATTCGCTGTGCAGAGCTATGGTGCTTTCATCTGAAAAACTGTACAACGAAAACACTTAAACTAGCGAACCTTGAATGCGAACGCGTCGGATTAGTTTGATGAATGGTTTATTCCCATTACTCACTTCCTAGCGTGCAGTGTGTCGGTTTTCTTTTGCTTTCAACTTTCGCGTCTTTCTTTGCGCTCGCGGGAGGGGAAAAAAAACACACCGCACGAGGAGTATTCTTTGGCACGAGAAGCAACACAAAATAATGGCTAAATTCTGCTAAAATCACTCCATCCCGCTAAGCCCTGCACGAATGCTTCAGTTCGTGATAAAAAGCACGGACCAACCGTGGCGTCCGAACGGTCAGCGCACTGGTAAGTGATCCTCCGTGCAAAAGACACTCTAAAACCTCAATCCATCTCTTCACAACCCAATCCTACCGGGGATTCGAAACATTGTACGCAAAGAACGACGATTGCTGGCTGTTCTCTGGCGACCGCAAACCCCGAAGAATGCGCCGGCAAGCAACTCCAGCTCTCAGCTTCGTCTAATAACCGGTGATGGATTATGGATAATCTTACTCCGGCATCGGGCGCACGTTTTCTATTTTCCTAAAAACCGATAAGAACACACACCGCACGACCGTCGCAGCCGTCATCGGTTTCGGCCCGCGTCAGCCAATGATGCTCCCGGGCCGGTAGTTCGAAACAATCGATCGAAAGGAATGCCAAAAGCAACACCGAAACAGATCCTCCACGCTGCAGAACGAGAAGTACCATTCGGATTCGTCGAGCAATAGGAACTGGTAAGATTTTTCAACCCAACCTATACTGGCATACGGTATGGTACGGTAGAACCGCAGAAAGCAATACGGAGGAAAAATTGGTAAGAAGGAGAAGAGAAAACACACCGAACAGCAAATGAATGCTGTGCCACGAAAGAAGATAAATGGATGCGCTGGTAGGACGCGCTTCAGTAGATAAAGAGATAGATTACAAGTCACTTGGTACCTGGTGCAAAATCCGCAAACCGGCCCCGAACATTTTTCCTCGTTTGCAATATGGTTTCCCATGTAGGTGTGTATGTATTTGACTAGTAAGTCTTTTTGCAAAAGGGCCTCCATTCCTAGCCAATTTTTTATCCCCTTTAGTTAATGCTCCATTTTTTTCACGAGCCTCCAAACGTGGTTTTTCGCGGCTAGGGCGAGCCCTTCTCTTCGTATCTTATCGATCGTTTTAAGTTGCCGGCAAACTATAATGTTCACGTTCGCGCGCCATATTGCGGTGCAAATTCTGACCATATTTTAACCGTTTTTCTCTAAGGCAGCGTCTTTGACACAACTTCTGGGTTAACGATTGCGGTTAAGATTGAGCCGAAAGCGCAAAAATACACACTCACAAACACACACACACACTCACATCTGACTCGATTTTCCCGGAAGGCTCTCAAGCGAAATTCAATTACCAACCGCAAGTTGGGAAACGGATCGAAAGAGGAACCATTCGTGCACCGTGGCATGGTCTAAATAACAAGTACTCTCCTCTGCCAAGGGTTTATCGGGCTAGCGAACCCGAGATAGCGAGACAATCGTCCTTCAGTAAGGTGCGGAAGTGGTGGAACCATACCGATGCACGGACGCTTGACCAGCAAACCACAATATCGTTCGGGAGTGAAAGTTCAGGCCGGAACACAGGCCCAAACAAGCCTTCCCTCGAACCGACAGGGTGGTATCAATTTCAATCATTACGCTCGACCGACGCTTTCGATCTCACATCCCTCGTACACCGACGGGGTACCGTACCCGTACGGTGACATATGCAGCATATTCGAGTGAAGATATTCAACCGCTGCTTTCGGGGCGCCCAACCATGGGTACGAAAATTTGATTCCAATTTTCGATCGCTCATCCCATTGCACCGGCACACAGGGACAACGCGCGAGACGCTAGCATCGGTCACCCCGGTCCAAATACCGCATTGGTAAACATTTTGGAAGCTTAATTAAATTAGAAAAACGTGTAAACGAGCGCTACCGGACCGAGACCGGGCGACGGTTCTTCTTTTGTAAATTTGCATTCGTAACGGGGTAAACATTCGAGTCAGTCAGCTTTAACGAAACCAGGTTAATTTTGTTTGGTATCGATTGGAAGGAAAACGTAATTAATGGTGAAAAATGTCAATTGTGGTGCGACACGGGTTTTGTACTGATGTGGGAATCTCATTTTTTGTTTGGTTTGAGCCTTCGAATGTTTAAATTACTAGCATTTAGAGAGCCAAATATTGGGAGCAAGATAAAAGTAATTGTAACTCCAATATACTTTTATAGTAACTGCAAACTCGTAGTAGTTGAAAGTTCATTGTAATAAAATTAATGCTGTTCCTCTGCCTGTTCCCGCTCAAGGAGATGTAGTCGCTGCAATTAAAGAGGTGAAGCTTCAATGTTTTAGTTCCAGTCCTGACTACATTCTTCACCAAATCTCTACAGCAGAAGTGCTTTGTTCAAGCCTAGAAAACCTTACCTCATATTTTCAGAGTTTAAAGAAGACATAAAGGCATTCATTCAACTAACTTTGCATGTGTATGATCTGTGCTGCTAGTAAAATACTTGAAATACTTGGGTCATGTCCGCACCTTGATACGTCCGGTAGTCCTCTACGGGTACGAGTCTTGGACTATGCTGACGGAGGACGCCACAGGATACACTCGCCATTTTCGAACGACGGGTGCTAAGGACTATCTTTAGCGGGTTGTGCGAGCAGGGCGTGTGGCGAAGGAGAATTAACCACGAGCTAGCTGAGCTGTTTGGCGGTGCTGATATCCTGACGGTAGTCAAAGCCGGAAGAATACGATGAGGATGCCGGACTCATGCCCCATCAAGAAGGTGCTCGTCAGCGACCCGTTCGGCACGAGGCGTAGAGGAGCACAGCGAGCTCGTTCAGCCGTGGATCGGGGACAGCAGCCCTAGACCGAGTTTCCTGGAAACTGATTGGGGACCTGGCCATGTCGACACGACGTGCTCAATCCTGAGCAGGCCAAAGAAGAAGACTTGGGTCATGTCATCTAGTGATTGGGTTCAAACATAATTCATCGTATGATCAAAATAGATTTCTGCCCAAGCACAAAAACGATACCAACCTACTTTCAATGCTGAGCTCCAGTTACACCCTGCTTTACAGAGGAAAACAGGTTGTTGTCATCTATCACTAACTACTACTGCTACTTCTAATTGCAAAGTGGCAATTGCAAAAATGGTGTGAATAAAGCATTGGTAACATTGAAATCCTACTATTTAAGCCATCGATAAATAATTGCGAACATAAGAGATACTCTACCTGTCATTGTTCACGAATTCTACAGTAGTCTCGCCAGACAGCAGCTTATTGTATGCAAAAGACTAAAGGATATTTTTATTATTATTACTATTATTGTTTATTGATCATCCACCGTTTACAGCTGAACGAAGCAGGAGGATTACAGTTTTACAAGACTTATAAATTAAAACATGTGTCACGTACAGATAATTAGTTCGTAATAAGACGGATGCGTTACAGATTTTTATATGTGGAAAGAGGCATATTAAAGTCAAACATGTGCGAATGCGTATTGAATCGGCGTACCATGGATCTTAGGGGGCATTATCTCCATACTCCGTTCGCAAGCGCGTAACAAGTAACATTAGGTGATGTCTGGCGGATAGTCTGGGGACATTAAATCTAAGTTCTCCTACTAAAAAGGGATCGTCGATAGTTCCTAAAAGAAGTCCTGCTATGAATGCGGCTTGATGCAAACACCGCCGATGTTCCAGAGAGTCGAGACCTTACAGTTGACAACGCTCAGTGTATGATGGGAGGGAGGAACTATCAGCCCATCCTAACTTACGTATCGCGAAACGTGTGAACTTTCTTTGGACCGCCTCAAATCCGTTTATCCATTCGTTAGTGTATGGACAGCACACAGGAGAACAGTATTCCAGGAGCGATCTAACCAGCGAGCAATTCAGAGCTTTTAAACACCGGGAGTCGTCAATGTCTCGAGTTAGTTTGAATATTAATCCTAGGGTTCTAATGAGGTCCGAGGGACAATTTTTGGTCAAGTAAAACACCTCATAGGTCGCGCATTTGTGCAGTTCTTGTAACGCATACGCCGTTTATATAATTATCATAATTAGCCATTGATTTCGCACGCGTAAATGACAAAACGAAACACTTTTCGGTACATAAAGACAAACAGTTGAGGACGCACCAGTGGTTGAACACCGAGACAGCTTGCTTTAGATAAGCACAATCTTTGGTCGATTTTACGGGCATAAACAGCTTGACATCGTCAGCGCATAGCAGTTGTGTATAAAATAAACAGCAATGGTCCCAAATTGTTGCCCTGAGGAACTCCTGAGGTGCTTATGAAAGGGCGATATTCTTACCATTTCCTCGAAGATTGCCAGACATTCCACCCTTTCCTTTTTAATTCAACTCGTGGTACCAACATAATGTCTCAAGTCTAGTAATAATGATAAGATCTGAATTTGTTATGTAGTTTTACAATAGCTGGAAAATTGGATAATAAAAAACAAGTAGTTAATAGAACATATCCAAGGGAAGGTTTCCATTTTACAATGGATTGAGGAGGATTCCTTATGTTTTTTTATGGTTTGCATAAATTCAAACGCTGCATTATAATTCATTTAAACCTGGCTATTGTCGTCTAAAATATGTAAATTTTCTTTGCCGAATATGAACGACCTACTAGGTCACGCTGGTCATTTAATGGCTTACAAGACTTGCTGATACTACCTAGATAGATAAACAGTCCTCAGGAACGGGAAGCTACATGAACAAAATTATACCCTTCTAGGTTCAGCGACCAAGTACGAAGATGTTTAGCACCATTAATCTAAACCAGCTGTTCTTCACGTTTCGTTCAAGTAGTTACACATTTTCTGTTTGCCACCGTACATTAAAAAAAAACTGGCTATGTTTATGACAGGGCACACACACACAGTTGTCTCACCCTCGTACACCATGTACAGACAAATTGGTGAAACAAACTAACTGCCTTTATCGACGTACGGCACTCGGCAGCCGGCGCCTCTTGTGCAATGTTCCAGTTTTCCCCAATCGGCAAGCGCTCAACGCTCAACAATAACCTGGTTTCTCCCACCGGGACTCTGGGAAGATTCTGCTGCTCGGCCAGGGTCGGCATCAGTCTCACTCGCTTACCGCACAAAACCTGGGAAGGCTTGAAAATGAAGTGAAAGAGAGTAAGAGTGAAAGAGCATAAAAATTAATTAAGTGTGTAATACCCCGAAAGCCACAATTGCATGTTAGCATTTGTATGAATATTTATAAAATTTAATTTTTGATTGGCACCGTACACTCGAACCCACGCCCTGGGTTCTTGCGGGTCTTTGTGTATTTGTGTTTGCGAACGTGTGTGTGTGTGTATTAAAGGTTGTCACTGCCACTTGGATGCCCCGGCCAGGAAGGATGGGAATGCGAGCAACGGAAACAACTATCTCGTTTTGCAGACAAGCTACCCCAAACATAACTGCCCGAGAGATTTTATAATCGATTCTCGCTACGTGCTCGAGGTGTTCGCACCGTGCGCCATCTTCTTCACCGGTCGAGATGATGGCACCCGGGGTTTATATTCCCACCGGGATGGGAGCTTTTTTTTTTGCTTCTTCCATTTCTTTATCCACATTTGCTCTCGCCCATTTCATTCGCCGTTGTCACCGAAAGGATGCAGCACATCGTTGGGTCTCTAGGCTATGTCTCTCCCTCAGCAGTCCAGCGCTTGTGCGTGTATCTCGCACAAGGGGTTATGAGGACCACTTTAGCTGCACATCGAAGAAGACATGTAACCACCGGGCTACGGAATCGGCGAGGATGTGAGGAGCACAAAAACAACAGAAAAAGCTACTTACTTCGCCAAATGAAAAGCACTGCACTGAAAGGGGGACGCAATAGTACTAATTGAAGTGAACTACCCAACTTGCACTCTCATCATCGTACAGTCCGCACACGCAGGAGAGATTGGGCTTCGGGGCAGGAATAGGTGTGAAAGAAAAACAGTAACTGGCCAGCGAACGGCACATAACAGGGGATGGGAAATGAAGTGACTGTGAAAATAACATTCACTGCTACAATCAAGTGACTTGATTAGTCATTTGGTCTGGATGGACTGGGTGGTCCAAAAGCTAACCCGTGCTGCAGGCCATGAATAAGCGACCGAGAAAACGTCACTGGTCACATTGGTGTGGTTGTCGTTGGATGTTCGCTTCGGCCAAGTGCTGGATCGGTGCCACTTAACTGGAAAGTGGATTTATAACGCTTCATCGTAACATTCAATTGCAATAGAATGGGGAAACTGTACTTGCTTGGTAAGCGTTTAAATTTACAGCAGAACAAGCGGTTTAATCGGTTGAGTTTGACTAAGTTTAAGAGAGCAAGCTTGAAAAAAATTTCACTGAAAAATTAATGAATTACAATAAGCTAAGCAAAAATATTCTTCTATTCGTGATTCGATACTTAGTACTCCCGTGCGAAGGCTCGGCGCTGGTTTCGATAGGCCAATGACCCATCAGATTTCTTGTACAACAATATTCTCTCAGAATTTCTATGCTTTCCGTTCATAAGGTAGAATTCGTATGAATGTTACCGACAAAGCATAAACGAAGCCTATACTCTTTGTAAACCATTTGGCAATAAATATAAACATCCGGTAGGAAATCGATAATTAAGCACGTTAATTATGCTCCATTAAAGCAATCATTACATCGAAGTACGAAGCTTCTTCCGTGAGGTTCCAGCCCGGAAACCTATCCAGCTGGTAGGATAAATCGTACATCAAACTGGCTTTTAGCAATTAAATGGCGCTGGAAATAGGTTGGTTGGTTGGTGGTGTCAAACATATATTACAAAGCTTTAGGAATGAAAACTGAGCAACGGAACACGAACGGCGTAGTGTTGTCGAGTAAAATCTATGGTTTTCATTTACGAAAAGCACAAATTTCACCTACTAGCGATAGCTACTTGTAGTACATGCTGATAGTAATTGCATAAACTGTTGGCATGAAATGAAAACTTGTTTAGAAAACTAAGGAATACAATAAACTGCAGTCTTATCTGGTAAATTTTAAAGCCTGGCACACGTGTTACCACGAGACGTGAGCCCAACAAAAATTTGTGAATGTTTAGTTTGCTTATAGGATCGATGTTGAATAGGATTTCAAAAGTGATATGCCATACTTTTTTGACACTTATTTTTGAAGTGTATTATAGTGCATTACGCATAAACTTTTATATATTTAACGATTGGTGGTATAAAATGGCTTGATCCTGCAATAGAATTCATGATGAATTGAGTACCGTCCGCGGATGTTTTATTCATCAACTCTGGAGACGTTAAGCATCCCTAATTTGTAGCGTCTTGTTTTCAATTCCCTTCCTTCACACGCCTCCTTTATTTGCGCTTAATCCTACAAGAAGACTCATCAAACGCATTGGAACCCACACGCCCAAGGTACGTAGTCTGTAGTCTTGTCTGTTTGCGTTGTAACTTTTTGGAAACTCTCAAACGTAGCATCTTCAGTGTACAGCGCTTTACGATAACATCCGCAGCAAATAAAAACAAGCGTCCCGGAATTGTTCCCCAAAGTCTTACGATCCCGCGCACTTAAGTTTAATGTCACTCACGCGCACAGTAATGCTACCCACCGTAGTGCGTTGCGTTTGGTCAGCATAATGGTCAATCAACAAGCACACCATAACACGTCTGGAGTGTGCTTGACCTGGTTCGTAAGATGCTTTATCCCGTTCGTCAAATATCGCACCAAAATTCATGAACGGACGCAAATTTCTCGTTTAAATTAGCTCTCGTAAACTGCAAGCAAGTCGTTAAACGGTTCTTGTCTTCGCAGGAAAAGGCGCTTCTCATTGTAAACACAGTTTATACCGCACGGAAAGAATTCATGGATTGGGCAGAAAAGAAAAAACCTTTCAATTATCGCACTCGCAAGCATATTTCATCATTTACGATCCCTAGGAGGTAAATCAGATTTTATGCATCTTCGTATGTGACTATCGTCACTACAACAAGCGGCCCCAATTCCGTTGCTGGATGTTCGCACGGCATGACATGTGAGGGAAACGTCGTCGTAACTGTGTCGATTAGGTGCTGCGGGATTTGTTCCATCCTAGACGGCACTTAATCGCGACTCAACTACGGGCGCTGAAGATGACATGAGCGTGGGCTAAAACCGGCTACACGACCACGACAGGACCGTCTCATCTAATACCCAATTACGTTTGATTAGAACACGAAGCCCATTCCTTACGGTCTGGGATGGAGTAAAAGAGCCTCATTTTACGCTTAGAATTATCGTCCTTCCATCGCTTCGGCACGATCGTTGTGCGCTGGTAGCTTGGTGTTTGGTACCGTATATGCCTGAGGATCTAACAACGGACATCCCGAATTCAATTTGAAATCAACCATCCGTACCGGTTGTGTCGGTCAGACGACCATTGCCACAAACAATGTAGTTCGGCATTTCAATTAGAAAACATGCATCCCCCATCCCATCACCCACCAAAAAACAGATGCAATTCGGTGCAAGCGGACAGTGGAAAGGATTTATGAAAATTAATTTAAAATTGTGTACAATCCAGAACGAATCGATGAACCGATAAAACCACGCACGGCGCCCTTGTTCATGTACGTTTAAATTACACGTTGTAGATCTGGACTGTCCAGCTGCTTCAATGCCGAGTTTGGTTCCAGAACCGGATCCTATCAGCTATCTACTAGCCGGCCGTCCATAGTTTGTTATGTTATTGAATCGCTGTGCATTACATTCCATCATGGCTCATGGGCGTTTTGAAGCGCTCTCGAAAATATTTTCTTGCCCAGCCGTGCTAGAGAAAATGCAATCCATACTGCATAGTGTAGGCTAGCTTGCCTGCTATTCACATTATGAAGTTCTTTCTCCTTCTCTCTCTCTGGTTCATAAGCTCAGGAACAATAGGGATCCGTTTATCCCTTACGGTCGTTGCTTTTAACGATCGACACTCACACTGCAGGTTGAGCTTTCCCGAATGCATTTAATCCCCGTTCATGATACTGATGTAGTTATGGAGCAAAACTACACCTTCTCGTTTCGACGAAAGTTCCGAGTTCGAGAAACGGTCCTCCAACAATCGTCCTACTATAGCAGCGGTGTGAGTTATTTAGTAAATTTGCTATAAAGCTACCCATTCATCGAACCCGGCCAAGGAATTATCTCGGATTTGAGCGGATTTTTGTACGAACCTTATCTTATACTACTATTATTGCCCCGGTTCACGGGGCAATGGGGCTATAGGCCTTTTGCATCCCAACCCAAGCGAGAAGCGAAAGATTTTCCAAAATGTCTCGCACGAAACATCGCACCAAAACCGCCCCACAAGTGGCACACAATCCAAACGATGCATAAAATCGATTTAATCCCATCAATAATGCATTAAACCATTTGCAATCTCATCAATTATGCAGCTACCAGTCAAATGTACTTTCTTTCATTAGCTTTCCAGATAGGTGCGCGTGCGGGCGCAAGTTCATTAGTGGAAAGATTTAAAACATTGACCGGGTGCAGACCGAGGCGACTACGGCTACGAAGCAAAGCTACGTAATTGAATTTAGAGCAAACCGCAACGGCTGGAAGTGCGACATATTGTCCAAAGTAATGGGACTTACCAATACCAATGCCTACATTGACTCACAGCAACAACATTTGGTTTTGTTTGGATTTTTAAATGAGACAACAGGAAAAAATCTACAGAAATCATTTGCTATCTTTACGTGCCGCAAGCTGCCATATGACATCGTGTGTTGGTTTTAATGAAACATTAAAACAAACATGACTTCAAATGGATTTTTCGTAACCGGGACCGATCCCGGTGAATGTGTACGCGGCGCACACACACAAACACATATGCAAATAATCATTAAAATGTGTATTAAATAAATTAGCAGCTTCGATATTAATAATTAATACGCGTCAACAACAATGACGTCGGTTGATTGGGCATTTGAGAGGGGTGGCAATAAACCCGACAAGCTTTGTTGGTGATGGAAAATCAATTGGTACGCCCGTTGTGGTGTCAACGGTTCGGAGATGCATGCCTTGTTTCAGTAAAGGGGGGGAACGATCGGTAATTGAATGACCTTGCGGCCGGTCAAAAGTGCCCCGGGCGAAACATTAATCATATGCAAAGGTATTTTGTTTATGCTGGCGATTGTACGCGATTGACTCAACAAGTGCAGCTGGATGGTGGAAAATGATGTTAAGTGATTTAATTATGTTCTTGCATGGTTTGATAGCAGCACGTTAATACTTCCCACATTGAAACTTGAGGTTATGTGCTAGTTACTGCAAAATTCCAGTCTTCTCAAGCAATACAACCGTAGCTGACAAAAAATTATGATGTTGGTCCATTTAAAATATAAAATGAAAACTGCCTAATATTTATGTATAAAGTCACATCATTTATTAAACTCAGACAAATTATGTTCTTAACAATAGAAACTGTGCGTTGAAAACAACTGCACATTCTTTCCCTCTTTGCTCCAACTATTCGGTGGTAGTGGTGATTTGTTCATTCTTAGAACAGTTGGAACGGGTTAATGGACTTTTGGTTTCTCACTCCTGTGTTCACTCCACTCTTTTTTTAAACACAATAAATAACCTCTACGGATGTTGCAAGAGGTGTAGTAAATTATCCCTTAGCACCACCAGCTTTTTTCTGTAATAGTTAAACAAAATTAAAATCAAATCTTGGTCAAGGAAATCAAGCAGCAAGATTGCTTGCGGCGAGGCCCGATAGCTTACCGATGGTTGCAGCACCTGCACGTCGGAAGCGGTACAAGCCGATTCGGGATGCAAACCACCGCGCAGATAGCAGAAGCACTCGTTCGTTGTCTCCGTTCGGGAAAGCTGTTCGGCCAGCACGGCGGCCACAATCGAGACGAATTGCTTCTTGTCCTTCGGCGTCTTCTGGTTGGCGTAGTTCTGCAGCACGAAGAAGTTACCGCCGAACCGCTCGACCGCGGACACGGCAACCACATCGTCGTACTTGAGCGACTTCTTCATCTCGGACGAACCCACGGTGCGCTTCTTGTCGTTCATGTGGTACACGACGCGCTCGTTGAAGCCTGTTAAAAACAAAACAACACACGGTGGTTGATGATGGATCGCATCAGGTCTTGCTGCACCGGGCTCCAACACTTACCAACAATCGATTTGACCTTCGACTGGTCCTTGGTGTTCGTGAGTCCGACGCTCTTCAGCGGTGCAACCATGTTGAACATGATGCCACGTGCCTTAACGTTAGCCAGTCCCAAAGCAGCACTGAGCGCGCTTCCCTGCAATCACAAACAATAGCACGCAAACAGTTCAGTTAGTTAATTAGTTTGGCCGAATCAACCCACCCCGATTGCTTACCGGTTGTGCAACATCGATCGATTCCGAGCGGAACACCAGCACCGACTTGCTGGCAGTGGCACGGAACGGATAGGTGAACGCACGGCGCAAAGCATACACCTCCGTCGTAGCGCCCAGGTTCTCCTTCGACTGTTCACTAATCTTCTGCAGCACCTGGAGCACGGCGTCCACCGATTCAATACCCGTTACCAGCCCTCTGCACTGTTTCGGTCCGCTACTGACATCGGCCTGACCGAGCTTGCCAGTGTAATCCAGCTTGCCGCCATTCGAGAACAAACTGGTGTACTTGTCCGTCTTGCTATAACCAATCACGGCAATGTTCACATCGAAAGATTTCAGCTCCTTGCGAAGATCGTTGATCGTCGACTGTACCAGCTCGCCCAACAGCGTGCCAAGGGACGTGTCAACCACCATCACAACGTCGGCCTGCTTTTGCGGTGCCTTCACCGTGTACCAATCGCCCACGTCGACCGTGCGACCCTCGTTGGTGGTGCACTTCTCGCACTGGCTTGGCATCATGGTCGGGATTCCGTAGAGCGTGCAGCTGGAAACGTACAGGCGTGCAATGCCACAGGCAGCCTCGTCAGCCTTGTCACCGGCTTCGTGCGCCGCATGGTTACAAGCTTCCTTGTAGCCCGTCTGGTCACGCAGATACGAGCACAGCTTCAGGGACGATTCCGAACCGAAGAACTTGGCACAGGTCGGGTTAGAATGGGCGTGTGAATCGTGACCGTGGTCGGCGACAGCCGCACAGGCCTGGCTCGTCTTGTAGTTGTTGGCAAAGTCAGTGGATACCTCGGTAATGGCACCGTTCGGCAGTGCCAAATCATCGTACGGCTCGTAGTTACCGTTTCCGAGAAGACCACGTAGCCGACCGAAGTAGAATCCAGACACGAAGAAGTGACAGATCTTCAGGTCGGTCGTACACATCACTTGCGCACCGTACTTGGTACCGATCGTGACGGTGTAGTATTTGCGGAACACGTACACATCCTTCTGGAAGATCGGCAGATCGGTGTCCTTGCCGTTGTATTTCACCACAGCCTTGCTGTTTAGCTCGACCGTCGAATCCTTGTCCACGAGCGTTACCGACTTGAGGCGACCATTGTCCATGTCGGCCACGATGCTGAAGTTTCCATCGACAAAGTCCGACGCCAGCAGGTACGAGCAGCTGCCCGGGAAGGTAAAGTGCTTGTCGTCGAACGTGAAGAAGTGACCACCGTCACCCAGCTGACCGTGCATGTGGAACAGTGGAACTCGTGCGAACGGATTGAACGCGTACAGACGCAGCTGGTGGACCAAGTCGCGAACCGAGTAGAATTTCTCGTTACGCACAAAGTTCCACGGGCTGAACTGGATGCTGGAAACGTACGGCAGGAACTTGAACGTGAAGAACGAGGTGAAGCTATCGCTACCGAACGTTGGCTCGGATAGCTGCACATTTACGCCCGAGATCAGACGCTCCACAGCTTGGTTCAGCACCTTGACGAAGCTCACGAATAGAGCCTTCAGTTCCTCGATGTCGTTGACCGGTTTGTTCTCTAGTTTGTTGGTCACGTACTTGTTGATTGCCGTCGTGAACTCCTGTACCTCCGGCATGGGATAGAGGGCCTCCACTAGAGTGAGCAACTCCTTGAGCAGCTGGTAGGCGTAACGATCGAATCCATCGAAGTATTCCTTAAGCGTTTCCTTGACCGCCTTAAACTCGTCGAACGAATCGAAGTACTCCTGCACCAGCTTGTACAGCTCCTTGAATTCCTTCTCGAGCACCTGGATGGCTTTGTTGAACGTTTGGGCGAACGTGCGGAACAGCTCCGACACGTTGGTGGCAATCTTGTTAAAGTCCTCCTCGAACACCTTCAACGCCTTGACGGTGCGCTCGAACACGGCCACCAACAGCTTGACGGTTTCCTCGTAGATGTTGAAGAAGATGGCTTCCACCTTGGTCGACAGTTCCTTCAGCGCTGGCAGTACCTTCGTGTTGAACGTCTCCATCAACTGTGAGATAATGTCGTTCACGATGCCCGAAATCTTGCGGAAGCTTTCGACGTACACCTGCGACAGTTGGCCAAACACTTCGCTCACCTGCTGGAACAACTTCGTAACGGTCTTCACAAACTCGGCCAGTGCTGGGTCGCTCATGATGTCTTCTTGCAGTTTCTGTAGCTGCTTCGCGTAGCTTTCTTGGAACTTGCTGAAATCGGGCAGCGCGTTAACCACGTTCGACGAGAGCTTGGAAACTTCCTGGTTGAGCTTGGCATACCGTTGCGCGATGTCGTCCTTTACGAGGACGAAGTCATCTTGCAACTGCTTGTTGAGCGACTGCAGGAATGCCTTTGCGTTAGCCTCATCCACCTTGTACTCTGTTGAGAGGAAGTGGCTTGCATCCAGGGTTACCTTTGCGTTCAACAGTGGCTTTCCTTCACCAACCACATTCAGCAACAAGGCCTTGTCTACACCGAACGAACCGTCGGCGCTGAAGAAATTAGCCTGCTTGAAGGAGAACTTGGCAGACGATAGTCCATTCAATTGCGTCTCGAACACAACCGGACGGTTGGGCACGAACTTAAAGGTCGAGGTAAGATCTCCACGGTACTTCTTCGCATCGTATGTACCGTGAGCGCGGACAAAGTCATCACCGAAGCGAGTCAGCAGGAAGTCAAACGATTCCGGACTTCCGAAGAAGTACGTTCCGAACGTGTAGCCTTCGAAAGGTAGAGTCAAAGATCCAGCAGCACTGGCCTGTCGGGTAGCGAGAGACAACGCCGAGTGACCGCTGAAGCCACAGTTCAGTCCGAAGCCCTTGCTCGTTACACTTGCCTCGGACGTAATGTTGAAGCCCTTGAACGACTGATCGCTATTGACGTAACGCACCTTGGCGACGATTTTGTCAGCCGCCTTCTTGAACACATCGAATTCAACCGAACCGTCAGCCGTCTGCTTGTCACCATCCAGGGTACCCTTGGCGCGGATCGCCAGCGCCTTAATAGTCGGATGCGAGAACGTCAATGCACCGTTCGCGCTGACACCAGCCGAGCCGAGCATCTTCGTCTCACCACGCACCGCAAACGTAGCCTTGTTATCCGGTTCGTTCTTCTTGTCCAGATAGAACGACACGCTGCCATCGAACAGTCCGAACTTCTCCTTGGGCAGATTCAGCACACCCTCCACAGCAATGGTGCGTGTGGGCAGAATCAAGCTAGCACCGGCCGAAGTCGGATGCACGTAGAACAGGTACTGATATTTGGGCTGGTTCTTTTGCTTCAGTTGCATATCGGTGGTGTGATCGAACTTCAGTCCGTTAGCGCTAGTCTTAGCGGACAGACCGAACTCATGCTCGTAGCCCATTTGCTGGACTTCTATCGAAACCAAAGCCTCATGCTTGAAGGATCCTGCCGCACGTTCGAGTTTCGAGGACAATTCCAGTTTAGTGCACTTCTTCTTTTCGTCACACACATTCGTCTTGACGCGGAAGTCATTTGGCTGTACGCGTGACTCGTGGTGCACCGAAAATTTGCCAACAGATGCCGTCAGGGTAGCAGAGAAGCCAGACTCAGACAGCTTCTCGCGGATCAGCTTGAAGGTGGCGGTTTGCTGCTTGTCGTACAGTTTCACGTTACCCTGTCCCTCGATGACCGTTGCCTTGCCCTGTTCCTTGACCGAGTAGTCGGCGAATCCACTCAGAATGTCCTTGCCGCCCTCGGAGGCGCGGAAGTTTACACCCTTTCCGTTCGATCCCGGTTTCGCGTTCACTTCCACCGAGAACTTGTTCGTGTTCAGCATGGGCGCATCACCGTACAGTTTGACGTAGAACGTCTGGTAGCTGTCGAAGTTAGCCTCCACGTTAGCTTCCATATCAAAGTTCGCCAGATTCTGCACCTTCGCGTCGGCCTTGAATGCACTGTGTCCAAGCGACTTGTAGCTGCCCGATACCTTCACCGTTTTTTCGGGGTAGACAAGCGTAAAGTCGACCGACGGATTCGTTTCCGACACGACGACTGCGTTCTCAACGCTGAACTTCTTGCCATCGGCCGTTACCTGCAGCTTCGTGTTGTACGCACTGTCGCTCGATTTGGCATGCTTGAAGCTCACATCGACGCTACGTACATTCTCGAAATCGGACTTCAGTGTGGCGTGCACCTGAACATCGTCCGCCGACGGTACCTTAGCGGATCCGGTGTACTCGAAGTTCTTGCCCGCACCGTACGATACCTTCAAAGCGCTGTTCGTTTGGAACTGTCCATCTTCCTTCGAGTCGTAGGTGTAGGAACCTTCGGCCGCAATTGGGTCCACATTCGGGAGGTTTAGGTTGAGCTTTCCATTGCCGCGGTTACAGTTACCCTTGGCCTGCGTTGACACTGATGCACTCTTGCCGTTGTAGTCCACAGAGCCGGCGTAGTCAAAATCATACACTCCATCATCCGCCTCCGGTTGCAGATACTTTCCGTTGGACGAGACGCCCAGTTTGTAGGACGGGGCAGTCAAGTCAACCTTCAGTTCGTGGCTGGCGGGTTTACCATGTCCACCGGTGTGATAACCACCGGCAAGTGCGGCCGTAAAGTCCGATCCGTATTTACCATCGACATGATACTTCGCGTGATGTTCACAGTACTCATCAACAACAACACTCAACTCTGCCACTTGTGGAAGCAAGCTGCCGGATACCTTCAAACTACCGGCGGCTGATTTGTAGTTGCCAGCCGGGACGTGCTTCAAAGTTACATCAAGCACCACCGTTTTGCCATCCAAATCAGAGTACTTCACATTGTGCACAGCATCGAACAGTTTCGCCTTGAAGTCGCCATTCTTTAGCTCTCCGGTCCACTGTACCGAACGCTGCTTGCCACCAGGTTGTTTGTCGTACAAATTCGTCACCATTTTGCCAAACTTCTTCTCGTCCTTCGTCGAGGAATCGCGTTTGAAGTCTCCTCCGAACTGACGGCCAGTGGGCAGCAGCAGACTGAACTTAGTAGTGAACGTTCCATCTACCGGTTTCGGGTTACCACGGCCTTCCAGATTCAGCTCGTACTTCTCCGAAAACACTTCCACCTTGTTCTTGCTGTCGAAGCTAGTCTGAGTGACTTTGTTCTTGGTTTCGAAGCGAACCTTCTTGGTGTTGTCCTTCTCAAAGTCGTAGTAGAAATCGACCTCAACATCGTACACAGGCTTGTCCACCTTGAACTTGCTGTCCAGCTTAACCTTGCGATCCTGCTTGACGAAGCTCACCAAGGCAAACAGATTGCCATCACCATTCTTTGACTTAAACTCGCCGTTGCCATCGAAGAAGTCCTTCACCACAAACTGTAAGCAGATGGACAGTGTAACGTATTAGATAAAGATAAATATTATCGAGCAACCCAACGTGCAACTCACCGTGAATTTGCCGTTAGGATCCTGATCGCGCTGCAGTTTGAAGTCGTACGTAGCGAACTCTTCCTTATCCACCAGCACCTTGGCGTTGGAGAGGACGTTCGCGGCAGAGAATTGAACTGCCAACGAAAGCCTACACAACAAAGGAACAAAAAGACAAGAATAAGATTCGTTAGTAATGCATTAATTACTTTCCAATTACAGACATAATCGTGAAACTTACTTGTAAGGAGAAGCTTTTTCGACAGCAACAAGTGATCCTTCAAGGTTGAGCTCACCATCCTGGCTGGTGAATCGGTTCGTTACGGCTCCGTTCAGCTCAAACTTGGTACCGGTGCTAGCCGTCAGCTTGTTACTAAAACGGCTCTTGTTCTGCTCCACCAGACGCTTCGACAGGAACTTGAAGAAATGTTTGTTGAGCGAACCGCCCACCTGCACATCGTAGTCTCCGGCTGATTTTTCGTTGTACTTAGCATCCACATTGGCCGCAATCTTGTACTTATCGTAACCGTACTCTCCATCCAGATAGAACTTGTTCTTGTTTGTAGCAAAGTCCAACCGGATCAGCTGCTTCGGCAGTTGCAGTTTGTTGTTCAGCTTCAGCGATTCCAGTCCCTGTGCTTCCGGTTTGAGCACGAATTCGGCATACTGGCTCAGTTCGTACTTGTTGGACGGATTGTTAAAGTCCGCACCGCTCGCGAAAGAGAACAGATTCTTGAACGAGCTATCGGTGTAGGCTAGCTCCAGGTTCACCTTAAAGTTCTTGTTTGCATCACTTGGGGTCTTCTTCTCCAAGTCCAGCTTGACGTGCTTCAGGTCAAAGTCCAGATGGCCCACAACGTTGTTTTTCACGTCACCAACAGCAACATCCACATCAGCATCAAAGCTGCGCTCACCGTTCGACACAACGTAACCGTTGATGGTGGTCTTCGGAGCGTATGGGCTAGTCCATTCGATGTTTTGCAGGTTGTACTTGCGCTTGCCACCATCTACATTCTCCACCACGATTTTGCCAGTAGTTTGAACAAACTTAGACACCTGAGCATCGCCGTTCGGCGAGCGGATGGTGAAAATCGGTACATACTCGTCACGTCCACCGGAAGCACCCTTTTGGAAGCCAATCTTAGCCAGATACTCTTCCACGCCGATGTGTGCCACACCATACAGTGCAACTTCCTTGTCATTGTTGTTCACTCCCAGCTGTACGTCGACGTTGCGAATGGGCGATTCGAGTGAGGCCTTCACGTACAGTTCTCCTGCAGTCACTCCCTCCAGACGCAGATTTGTCAGACGCTTCGTCTGCGATCCGGGCGTATCGAAGCTCAACACCAACGTCACGTGCTGCTGGTTAGAGTTGTCGAACTTGCCTGAGAAGTGGAACTTCGGCTCAACCTCCAGGTACACTTCGAAGAGCTCCTCCTGGTCTACCTTGTGAGCGGCACATACGGTTACACCGATTACACTGTACAGGTTATCGAAGCACTCGCTGAATTTGGATCCAAACTCTTGACGTTTCGCTGGGAGGGTGATCAGTTGGTTGCCTCGTTCGCGCGTAATGATCACCTCGCGGAAGTTCACCGAGACCAGCTCTTGCTTTCCTTGCAGGGAATCAATCGTCAAATCGTATGCCTTAGCGTCGTGCAGCGCAAACTTGACTGCGGCACCACCAGACGAGTGTCCGGAAACGGCCACCTGCATTCCAGTCAACACGTTGAACGCATCCACGCTCATGGTTCCGGTTACCTCGAAGCTTCCGCTCGGTTGGAACTTAACGTTGAACTTGGCGTTGTTGTAATCCTTAATGACGTTCTTTACGTCGAGCTCCAATGCGGCATCCAGACGAGCAACAGCAGCTCCCTGTGCCGACAGCTTCAGCGGAAGGCCAAGAGCGGTGGTGTACACGAGATCCGTATCCAAGAACAGTGCGTGATGCTCAAACGTGCGTTCGAAATTTTTGGCACCCTCAATCACCTTGTCGAAACATTCGAGGGCCTTATTAAGGAACTGTTCCGGATCCGTCGGCACGTTTTCACCGGTGCTCAGGAAGAACAGCTCGGAGCCGAAAACCTTTACGGTCAGGTCGAGATTGAAATCCTGCAAAGCATCATTGTGCAGATCGACGGTGCGGGCTAGTGCACGGATATCCTCTCGGATACCACGACGGAAGCGCTCCTTCGCCTTTCCGGACAGCTTCTGGTACTGCTCGGAAATGAGATCATACGCAGCCTGAATGTCCATGCCCGAGAAGAATCCTTTCGGACCGAAATAGTGTTCCACCAATCGCTCCAAATTGTCCTGACGTCCCTCGAGCTCGAACACGTTCAATCCATTACCAAACAGCTCAGCCGTAAAGTTGAGGCTCACCGACTTTGGCAGGAAGCTCTTTTGTGAGTAGATGACGCTAGTTTCGGCGCTTGCTCCAACACCGAGCGATTCGACGGCATACGAAAACTCGCGGTTAAACGAGTAGCGGCGAACGTCGAACGGGAACTTGTTGGAGGTACGGATCTTACCAAAGTGTTGGCGGGCGGCATCACGTGTCGGATCAACCGACGACCGCAAGCTAGCCAGATGAGATGTAATAAACGAACCGACCTGGTACACCTTCTCAGCATCCAGCAGCGCCTTCAGCTCGTTGGCAACATTAGCCGAGGGACATTCCACAAGCGACAGGTAGGCATGGATACGGATTTCCGAGTCCTCATTGGCGTTCTTCAGAGTGTTGAGCGCCGAATTAACCACCTTCTTGTTGCAGGAAGCAGCGGGGAAGGCTTGGAGAGCCGCCACACGTACACGAGACGATGAGCTCGGACCAGTACACTGGATAACCTTGTCCAGCAGTGGAGCGACCAGGTTGTCCGAATTGCGTACTCCCTTCAGTACCGCGACGATCACATCCTCCTGAGAGCGAGAAGTCGACTGGCACTTGCCTAGCTTAGCACCGAATTTGTTCGAGATTTCCTTCACATCAGCTGACTGGCAGCCGTGCTTTTGGCAGTACTTGCTGACCAGCGAGCCCACGCTCAAGTAAGCTTCACGGGGCGGATTACCATCCAACAGCTTGACAACGGACTTCAGCGCATCCTGGGTCATCGAGTTGACCAGATTGAGTGAAACGAATGCGAGCTTTTGTTCCTGTGCATCGGTAATTTCCTTGTTCTTGTAGAGCTGCGTAATCGCCTCGACGGCATCACCCGTTCCAACGCGGAACAACGAATCCAGATATACCTTGCGTGACAGTGATTTGTTCGGGTGTACACTGCCAGCCTTAACCTGATTGTAAAGGTTCAGCAGATCATCCTTCTTCGAGTAGCGCATTAGCTGAATCAACTCCACGAAGAGGTTGGCGGTCTTCTTGCCAACGTTGCCATTGGTGTACGAATCGACGGTCGATTTCAGCTCCTGCTTGATCACGGCCAAGTTTCCAGCCGGTTGCTGATCGGGATTCTCAAAGATGATCGAGCGTGCCTCACCTTCAACGGCCGGAGCAGCGCCTGCCTTGTTACCTGTAAGCGTAAGCTTCGTCGTAACCTTTGCCGTAACTCCAACCTTCTCCTTCATGTACGGCAGATACTGGTACTCTTCGCTCAGCTTCACAGCCGAAAGCAGACCACCCTGGATCGTTTGCTGATTACTGTAGGAGCTCTGCAGCAGCGGAGTAGACTTGATGCCGGCCTTGCTGTTAACGATACGCGTCACGAAACTGTTCGACAGCGATTCGCGGTAGGCACAGTTGCTCAGGTCGCGCACCTTCTCCACGACGGTCGCATCTCCCGAAGGGTAGCTCGAGAAGGAAGTCTGGCACACGCCAAACACGTCCGTTTCGGTGCTCTTCTCCTGCGCGGACTGGAACAACGATATCAAACCACGCTTCACGTTCAGCGAGAAATCGCTATCGGAGGCATCGGAGCAGATTTCCGGCAGCAACTCATCGTTCGACAGTGTAAACTGCACCGGCTTGTTGATTTCGGGCCCGAACGCCGTCTTCTTGCCGTCCGGCGCGTACGAAGTCAGTGACACTACCTTCAGCGTGTACAAACAGTTGTTGCCAGCGTACAGCTCTACCTTGCCTTCGACCTTGAGCGTAGTCTGCTTATTTTCCTTATCCGACTGCTGAATCTGCACGAAACTGTCCACATCGTACTGGTATACGGTGCCAGGCTTGAAGGTATACTTGCTAGATTTGTTCGCTAAAAAAATAGCACAAAATATACAACTGTTAGCTATCGGAAACACCCACATTAAGGGACAAGTTACTTACGCGTTGGGCATCCTTGTTTACACGATGCTGTAGTCCCGCGAGGCAAGCATGAAAATAAATCATAAGCGAGTGATTAGTTTTGCGAAACTCCACATTCGGTTGCATAATCTATTCACAGTGTGTTGACCTATTGCATGATAGCAGCAACGGAGTACTCCCGCCTACTAGCTATCTGCTCTTTATTATGTGACCCTTATGTCGAAAGGGCATCTACTACAGCTTCGACATCGCAAAACTGCACACTCAGTGTTGGCAAATGTTGATAAGGAATGTGGCTAAGCAGAATGCTAACGCTGCACGGTGATCACTAGGATTGGCTAGCGTTACACACATTGTACGCGGAACCTTACTCTTGAACTTGACATTGATCGGAAACAGGCTAAGATTGCCAACTAGGCACGGCTTATCAGTCATTCACCGTGACAAGCCTCGGGCATAGAATGCAGCTCAGTGTTTCTAGACGTTCTTGTACAGCATACGAGACGGTGTCTAAGGCTGATTGCTTCGAAAGTCTTGTGCTTATGCCAAAAGAGATAATGAATGTTCATTTTACTGTCGGTGTAGGCTACCTGTCTAATCTAAGCTAATCCTCGCGGTTAGCTTTACTGGCGAAATTATTCAGCTTTGCCCGTTTATTTTAGCCTCCAATTTGAGAAAGGCTCTCTACATGTACACTAAGCTATTCAAGGCTAAACATCGAAATTTCGAAGTACATTTAAAGTACAGTGTAACTGAGTAGTTCTACATCTGACGAACAAAATATTCACGTTGCTTCCTATCAGCTAAATGAAATGGCATGTTTTGCAAGCTGACTGATCTCAAATTACTTTTCAAAAATCATCATAACATTTCAATATGCCATGCCACCACCGGAGGACCACCATGCACTTTTCCTTGTTTACTGCTTGCCGCGTGTACGCTGGTTGCTGCATCTAAATATGTGTGTTGCTGGCACACGTCTATCTGGTAAGGTTTTCAATCAAGTCAAAACCTACCTCCACAAAATGCGCCATTTTGCTGTCTTGCCTGTCGTCGATTTGGTGATATGTTTTATTCTAGAAACAACGGTTTTGACATTCAGTTACTATAAGCATTCTAGAATACTCAGTGTACATGCCTGGGGTATGTATATTGCTACCCACGCTGGCCTTTCTCATGACTTCCGCAAGATTATACAAACAACGGCTCGTTAGTTGGGCTAATTTAATTCATTGAAAAGTATGAAAACAAAGCCCCGACCGTTCGCTTCTGCCACCATTGTCAATCTTCATCAAGAACGCAATAATGCCTGGATGGGAGACTTCTTGCCGACAAGCGTTTATGAACTCTTGCAACGAAAATATAATAAATCTCGTTCATCGGGTGAGATCTTTCTAATGGATAGGACCATAGAAATGGCAGCGAATGGTGTTGCATGTTTGTCTCAGGTTCTACTATGTACTCGTAGAACAAACACGACCGCAAACATGTACTGTCGATCCTAGCCGCCGAACACTGCCCATGTATTCCCGCGCGCTGACTAACCACCGGTATGCCGAACGTCATCAAATTGCCCATTACAATTCATTGTCTAAATTATCTCAACTGGTTTATGTTTCTCGTTGGGACCACTACTCGGTTTGCTTTGGTAAACATCGCACGATAAACAGAGCTCTTCTGGAAAATGAACAACCAGCATGATAGACCCCTAG
Organism: Anopheles maculipalpis; assembly: GCF_943734695.1. NCBI lineage: Eukaryota > Metazoa > Arthropoda > Insecta > Diptera > Culicidae > Anopheles > Anopheles maculipalpis. The sequence continues at coordinate 17,307,097 of NC_064871.1, read as the reverse complement.
ATCGAGGGTCGCTCCCCCGTTCCAAGCCCGGCATCGTTCTCTCCACCTTACATGTCCACATACCTGCGAAAACACTTTCTACCAGCACTAGCGACACCAGGAAGCTTAACAGCAGCCTCCTTCCACCGAGGACCCACATCGTTCGTGATGTTTTCGTGCACTTTCACGCACTAAACCACACAGACGCACTAAGATAATCCACCGAGATTACTGTCACACATAGGGTAGGGGCCAGCAGAGGTAAAAGATGAATCCGTCCTCTCCAACAGAGCAGAGACGGGTCACTTTAACGATCGCACAACGTTCACACAACACAGTCGTTCGCCACCAACGATCCCGGGTGGGCCTCAGGACGGGAATAACGTATCCCGACCATGGTTGCCTACTTTTATAGAATTTCTCCCCTACCCGCAGACACACACACACACACCCTCGCACAACCTGCTACAACCGGAACCGGGGGTTCCACATCAGCGTGCAACACTGATAAGGGTTCGGATCGTTTTTTGGAACGATCGGTGACGGTGTTGGGATGTGGAATCGCGATCAGCCGAACGGATACACCAACACCGCTGCACCGGAGCGATTTGTGCGTTTGTCCCCTCCGGCGTACCGTTTTTGGCTCCCCGATCCCGTGATAATCCGTCCATCCATCCACCGGATCGGGAGCCGGCTGGTAATTCAATTGGTGATCCCGCGCGTTCCTCTTGTACACACCGTACAAACGGCATGCGAACGTACACCATTTAGTGTTAGTGTGACCAAGGGTGCAATGTTTGCACTTGCACGTTGATTGTTTGCCCAGCGCGACCCGATGGATTCGGAAGAAAACGGTAAAGACAAACAGAGGACGAAGCTCAACAGAAGAATCATCGCGATCATCATCACCTTCAAACCGCGCATTACAACCACCAAGTTAGAGACAAATAGTGACGGAAAGATAAGGTGTTGGGGAAGTTTCCATCCCGGACACGGATATCGGTGCCCATTGGAATAGGGCGGTAGGAATGGAGGGGTGGGAAGGGTGGACGATCGATCGATCGTTGCTTCCCGGTCTGGTGTGGTTGAATTAGTTGCTAGCACAACATTACGCTAAGTTGTGAAAATAATGCTTGGTAAGCATTGGAAGGGAGGCCCAATGGAAGCATTAGAGCGTGCCGGGGCAAGGTTCGAAGCGTATTTTACTCGGTGCGAGAACAAAGGCACGACAAATTAGACGAATCTGGAAAGCTACGGGCAAAGATGAAAATGGCGCTTCCTTACAGTGATGGATGCTGCTGCAATTCTTATAAACTTTTTTCACTTATAAGGTTTATTTCAATTTATTTTTGTGTTTTGATTCTGTTTTTCTTTTGGACAGTTGATTAAAAAATTGCTTTATTTTTTGTAGTTAAATTTATTTATTTAATTCAAAGTATTAATGTACATTTTCGTTGCGATTTTTTTTAGACTTAAATAGCGGTGGGTGATTTTTTTAGCTTCTTGTCTCAACATAAACTATTTGCACAAGCAACAATAAACGGTACTTAATCATGTCACAGACATTGAAAGGAAAATTGGAATTTACATTGGAAGAAGATGGATGATTACTCTCGCAAACAAATAAGTACGTGTGTCTTGTGGACCTTTGTCCGATCGTAATCACTCAATCACTTTGCGTTCTCCCATGCGTCGAGATGTGTTTTGTTTTCTTCGAATTGCTTTGCCAATGTGATTCCGTATCGAGCCCAGGCCAAGTTGTTAATATCGTATAATATTACTGTACAAAAAATACGAACTACTCCTAGTCACACGGGATGGGGAATCGCTTTAAATTAATTACAAATCTACATTGTCCTAGCCTAGCTTGGGCTCGTTGTCTCACGTACGCACAACGGGCGGGTGCATCCGTTACTAGCACTAAGCCGGTACGGATTAACGATAGGAAAGGGATACCGTTTCCTCAGTCTGCCTTCCAGCGGATACACTTACGGCGTGGTATGACCATGGATTGAGTGATTGAAATTAAATCCCGTATTAAATTACAACCGATTCATTAATCAATCGCTGAAGGTTGAGCAGCCGGTTGGGATAGTGGTCCAGCACGGCACAACCGAACATCGAGAAACCATTTATTTTGTCGTCGTCTAGCGTAAGAAAAACTTCACATGGTGCGATGGTGCAGCGGGAGTAGTGCGGTGGTATGGTGGTAAATTGGAAAGTAGCACCAAAAGACGGGCAGCTAGGCAAAAAAGCAAACTAGATGCAAAGACGCTCGGAAACCTTGGAAAGCTGTCTACTTGCTTGATTGATTGAGTGGAAAATCTCTGTAGCTGAAGTTTGATTTCCATAATGAGTGACTGCCATTCCTTCGCCGAAACAACGCAAGTGTACATCGTTGCTCGTGTGCGGCATCGAGGGGCAGTTTTTAATCTTCCTGATTGAACGGTTACTTTATTTTAGCTTGTGTCTCCACTCCGTTCGCTGTCCGGCCGAAGCAAGCGCTCCTGGAAGCGCGGTTTGTGCTAATCCCGGTCGGTGCACAAATGATCGGTTCGAGCGAGAGGCGATAAGATGAGAACTAGAGTCCGAGAAAATTGTGACGCCTCATACACGGCTAAGTTGTTAGTTTTATACGGTGGCAGAGGCGATGGTCGATCCATCGAACGCTAGTTCGTGGTTACACTCAGCGATAGATAGGGCAGATAGGATTTGTTTGTATTTAGCTCCGGTCATTGCTCTTTCTGCTGGTGCTTCGTAAAGCTTTTCCATTTTGGTAATGGGAAGTTTTCGGGGAGGAATTTGGTTCTTTGCTGGATGACACAATCTTGAGTTAAAGCAGGTGAGTTGAATTAGGAAAGAAATAAAGATGCATGGGCTAAGCTTAATGAATGAAAGTAAAATATTTCCCTTGGATGAGCAATTCTTTCTAAATATAAATTATTTTCGATCTCTGACAACTAATATTTTTGTGTGCAGATGTCTTATAAGGCGAAAATCTTTCGGAAAGTATTAGTACAGTGTGCCATTCTCTTGCCCAAGCGGCTCGTGAATGAATGTGTTTGAATGGTAATAGGCAGCCAGCAGCGCATAAAAATAGATTCAAGCAATTTTTGGACAATTCCACTTACTCCAATCATTCGTATTGTTTTGCTCTTCTTTTCGCGCATATCACATCGAAAGAAATAAACCATCGTAAAGCAGTCAAGCCGAAACGGAAAGGTCACGCAGCTATCGATTCTTTTGAATTATGTTGCCATTTTCTTCTAGACGAACGGTCCGCTTGACCCAACACCGCTCGAAACAGAGCGTCGAGCACACGTAGGCTGAAAGCACCGTATACAAAACGCTCCCACCGATAAGCCAAAGGGTCGATTTGGTCCGTTCTCTGTTCCGTGCGATCGACATTTTTATCGGATGTTTACTTTTGCGATGCTGATAATGTGGTTCTGCCGTCACTGTGCAGGGCCGGGTGCAGATTGGTCGATTTTGGTAACCTCCCTGACCATCGCCCCTAAAACCGTCGTGACAGCCGGGTTCTGGGAAAATAGAAAGAGAGTTTACTGTATTTGCCTGTGAGCATTCGGTGTGCTGCGATTGCATACGGATGCATTGTAATCACTAGCGTCATGAGCGGTGATCAGTTGAATGCTTACGGAAAAGATTTATTTCCACATACTCAACAGTTTATTGGACTATTGATAAACACTACAAATGAATCATCGATCGATAGGTGCGAGGTTGGTGAACGCTGCTAGGCCACTAGAATCACTAGTGAAAGTATTAAATGCACTATCTAAATGACTTTGGTAACAATTGTCATATATTATTTTATTTTTAAGTTTTGACATTATCATCATAACTTTTTATGAAAATTTCAAAAAAGAAAATTCTCATATACATTTCTTCTTATGTACTAAAAATAAATAAAATTTATTTTTGAATTCATTTCCGTCAGTTTCCACCTTCATGCGGTTCACTTCCAACAGCAATGAAGCGTCTCCCAATTGTAGCCACGTTCTCGTACAATACTGGGTCAATAAAAGTTATGTTTCATACAATGAAGCCAAGAAATCTTTTCCACTGATAGCCGAGCCAATTTTCTCCCTTTGCGATAACCTATTATTCCGAGCAATATCAATAAAGCCGTGGACGCGTTTGCTTCTGTTCCCTTAGATTATCTTATTTAACCACCAAAAGTAAAGCCTGCTCGTCGAAGAAGCGACAGCCAGGCAGCAAAAAAAAAGGCTCCACAATCGTCCAGCTGATAGTGGGGCAAATTTTTTAATTCATGCACACATTACCCGTGCAAACTCAGGGCTGCACACCAAGAACCAAGAGTGTTAAGGTCAATCTGGCGAGCGATAATTATGCTCGTCGGTTCTGTAAGCTCTGTTGGACAACCTTTGCGTTGGCTGCTGCTAAGCCGTCGCGAATCTCGCGTCTCTCGCACAGAAACACTGCTCGGAATGATGAAGAAGAAGTATTATCAAATTTGGCAAACAACCATCGTGGAGCGATTATTTCAGTTGACCACCCAGCCCCAAGAACTCGGACGTCCTCGAACTATGAACGCCCGCCCGCCTGTGCCTTTGTTGGGGTGGCTTTGTCTTTGGGATGAACTTTTCAACCGACATCAATTATTTAGACCGCAGGCTTCACGGCTTCCATAATTTAGGTTTCCCTTCCTGGTACCCGCACCGTTCAACTGCCAGGGGCATCGTGCCGATGGAGATCGAGAAGCTGGTGCAGGAATTTCGTGACAGTCTAATCCATTATGCAACGATGTTCTCCGTCGGTGGAGCAGTGGCAAATCACGCTGGTCAATCTTTCCATGTTTGAATGTGCTGTTACGGTGTGCGGTTGTGAGGTATGTTAAAGTGATCCTGAAAAATAGATACGATTAAACGATTCGGGAATGTTGTGCATGATCAGCTTAATTTAACTTTAAATCAACTTGCTTCAACGATCGGATCGGTATTGTTTGAAGAACTGGAATTTTCCCTTCCTTCACGGTACAGTAAAGGCATATTCATGTTTTTGATATCAGTTTAAATTTGCTATTTAAAATCTCCTTATGTAAGGAAGAGGACAAAACTTTCCGATGCGAAAGCTCCTTTGAATACGCTTGAAACGGTATTGGTAAACTTGTCCTGTCGAAGGAATAGTTGGGTATGGAAAATAGTTTCACATGACTTCACCGCTTCAAAGTTTTGATGGCCTAAGGTCTTAAGTTCTACAGCGAAGCCTCCGGCAAGTACACCGATTTGAAATGGAATGTCTACTAAGCTACCAACCACGTTAGCTCCCACTCTCACCCACACAACACACAAGTTGATGAGACTTTCGTAAAGATTAATTTCCACAAAAGAAAGTCTGCCTCCGTACAGCAGCCAGGCCAACCCGTATCGGTAGCATTTTGATGTTAATCTTGCTCCGGTTTGGCTGAATGCACTCCACCTGCCCGTTCAGTTCCGTACCGCACCGGATGGTGGCAGTGTTTTCCCATTTCTCAGGAACAAACCTGAAGCACGCCTGAAGTCATCGATATCAATCGTTCCCGGGAGTGATCTGACTCGAATATCCCGCGGGCATCCGCTTGTGCTCTGCACGCCCAAGTGTTGGGCGGAAGCAGTGTGAAATTAATTTTCCCCTCACGGTGTTGCCGTCCCGGCGAACCTCGTGGCACATTCTTGATGCTCGCGTTTAAATAGCCTTTTCAGCGCATCGACAAGACGTTTTCCAATTATGCTTCCAATCAATGAAAGTCGGCTCCAATTTGTGCCCGAATCCTTCCGCATTCGCCACTAACCGTATTCCACGGCCGGGGCCGAAGGAAAGGCCCGTTTTAATAACTCTTGTGTTGGGGTGAAATTTCCCCGAAGGATTCCCTTTCCTTTCTTCGCCACACTTTTGTTCCTCCACGAGTGTAACCAACCCATGTCACGCCACACAAGAACTACCTACCGTCCGCGTTACGATCCACCAGACAGTTAAGGCCACCGAAGGCTGTTGCTGGACGAAGTTCACATCATAAACCGTGACACAATCCGAGCGCGATGGCACTAAGGCGTTGAAAAGCCACACGTCTTTCTTTTGGGCAACGTACCCACGCTGCAGCGCACTCCACCGGTGACAGTAATTATGAAATCGAGAGCCTTTGAGCATGATGCGCAAAAAGGGGAACGAATCGTGTCAACGAACCTTTTTTGATCTCCGGGATAATTGCCCCCGGGAATGTAACGAAAGTGGCCATTCCAGAGTGGTGCTCCGTTTTTGGGGTCGAGTTTCTCCAATGGTTCGTAATTATAATTCCTCACTTCCTACCTTTTCACCACCTTTGCGTTCCCTCAATCGCACGAACATTGTATTGTTCGGTGTTCGTGTTGTTTTTTTTTTTCTGTTTTCTTTCAAATCCATCCCAATGCTACCATATTTCATTCGGATGTTCAGTTCCTTTTCCTTGCTGGTGTTTTCGACCTCTAACTTTCAACAATACGAAGTGACAGGTAAGTCATTCCCACTTGGGTGGAAGTGTACGCATTTGGTAGATAATTTCATCCCATCAGTGGCAGTAGCGTACTGGAGAGTTAGCCGGGCTTAGCCTGGGAGAGATGAAGATGTTAAACTTTCTTCACTTAATATTCCCACCGTGTATTGCTCTTTTGATGAAACAATTTTTTATTCATTTTTCACCTTTTTCTGCTGATGAGAAGGTATAATATTTCGACTTACGACAAACAAAAAAAGGGTATCGTTGAGTACGTGCAGATAAATGATGCTTAATCGTGTTTCTGTGGAATTGCAGGAATAAAACGTTTTCTGTTCAGTAGACCATTTATTGTGGCGCCAATCTTCACACAGCTGGACCGGGGTTGAAGTCCCATTCGGACCATCGGACTGCTAGAAGGACGTTGTGCTAAGAAGAAAAAATCTTAATTCACATTTGAACAGAAAAGAATAAAAATCAATCTTTAAGATTTTCTTTTAAGCTGCGAATTTGAAGTCTTTAGACAACCTGTTAATTCTCGAAAAATATAAAAAAGCTACATACGGTTTTTATTGCTTTTCAAAAATAAAACCAGAACCTACGTTAATTCTTTATATTCTAGCATGACGGCTCTGCGTCGTATTGTCACCAAACCCTATTTCATGGTGCGAATTTCTCTTCCGAATATAAAGGTACGGACAATACTGCTGTACTTCATCATTAATCAAAAATTGCGCCAATAATACAGCCCATTTGCCACACAATAGCGACCAAAATATGAAGACCCTGTGCCACACAAGGAAGCGCCATCGAAGACCAAACAACACAGCACACCCAATTCGGTATTCAAAAACAGAATTTAAGCTGCAATCGACAGCTTCGCTGCTTGCGCGCTTATCAGATCTGGGTGGTTCGTTTCTGCTTACGGCATGAGATGTCCAATAAGTCCAGCGAACGTTTACGCCTGCTAACCACACGGTTACTGATAAGAGCTTCGTTCGAATGCTTGTAGTCTGTTTGGTTTGCGATGCTCAGCTTGCGCTCTCGCAGAATAAACATAACACCAAACGATGCAGCATACCTCAGCTTCTCATTTTTTTTTTTTTGTTGGAAAATGAGAAACTTCCTTTTTGGACATCAGCCATGAAATTGATACGATAAGTAGATTGAGAATGCAGCCAACTTTAATGCTGATTGCTTCAAATGCTTTTTTTCTTCCGGTAACGAGAGTTTGCAAAGCCAAATATTTAGCGACTGTCTTAGACGCTCTCAAATAATGATAACATAAAATAACATAAAATCTTGCCGACCAGATATGATGTAAAGATATTGAAAAATTTTTAGAGAAACCACTACTGCCGCTAATGTGCCTGAAATTGAACAACTCCCACAACTCGCAACACGATAAGTCACTTTATCGAGCGTGACTCGGAATCCCCCAGAGGATCCTCGACAGTCAAACTAATTCCTAACTGTCCAGAGCACACACACACACGTACACACTAGAACAACATACACTGATGTCCAAAATGCTAATTACTTCCCGTCCGTGTGTGGGAATGTTGGCCGCCCGGAATGGCTGTCAAGACGACTGTCTCGCCTGTCAGATTCGCTTTCGCAAGCAATGCATCGTTCGCATGTGCGGTGACAGTATTCGGATCACGTAACGCATTTTGGTGGTTTGACTGCCCCCCCCCCCCCCTTTTATTCCCCACAGGGTCGAGCAAGCTGCAAAGTCGTACCCTGATCGGACCTTTAATTGGACTGGTCCGAGGACCGTTTTCCCGAGGTGGACGTTTCACTTGACACAGTCTCGCACAGGTCCCTGACATTCACCTTGCGAGAGCAGCTGAGTGTGCGTGTGTGCCCCGGGACCGTTGGCCCACTGCTAACAAACAGTGACATGTTGTTATCGTGTTACACGTCGATATTACCTTACTTTCGCGTCTCAATCTCACCCGCGTGAGGTGTTCCCGGGATACGAAATACTACCGATATATGCTGAGCGGTTGTCATCGGTGTCGAACTATTAAGCATGCATGAGGTTGTGGAGAAGCATTATAACCCGTTCCAAAAATCGCTCCCACAAAGTAGTACTAACCGGTTTGCGCGAGATGCATTGTGCATTGCACTACATAAACATACATGCAGACACACACACACACACATATACAGAGGTGCACTAGTGCATTGGACGCCCGGTGTGAAAGGGCTCAGCTTTCGTCGGCTCCGACCGCCGGCGTAGAACAATTGAACTAAATTAAACAACTGCTTCCTAAAGTGCAGTAGTTGGAATAATTTTAAAACTAGAGTGTCACGCGTAAAAATACATACAAACGTGTTTAAAACAAACTCAGGTATTTTTTTTTTTTTTTTTTTTTATTCATAAGGGACGGCCAGGCCGTATTGCTTACAATAAACTTAAAATTAGTATACTCCTTTCCTCTTTGCTGGGAGACATTTCCTTCTCCGAGCTGTGAAAGGGCACCATATCCCGGGTGTGCTCGGTTGTTCCGTTGCGTAAGTTCCGTCATCCAAAGCCAAAGTCGTGTTCCTAGCGAGGGTCTTATCGTGTGAGGGTAACTTATCCCGGGGTATGTCAGGCGTTTCCATGCTCGTGGTCCAGGTGGTAGCGGGGGTCTTGATCGTTTTCCATTTCGAAGATTCCTGATTGTGTCCAATCTTGAAGTCTTCCTCTCCCTTTCGCTGGGATGTCCATCCATAGCATTGGCCGCTGCAACTGCTTCCATATGGTACCCAACCCTTCACGCATCGTACTCATTCATACATTCATTCATTCATTCATCCATTCATCCATCATCATTCATACAAGCGAGGTACAACATATATAAGACAGACAAACAGTGGGAGTAGTGGGGGGGAAGGGGATCACACTAATAATCCGTTAGCACGGCAGAAGAGAAAGATTACTCTCAGGTAGACCTCGTCGCAGTCTCCCAGCAGGTCCCGAATTGGAGTATCCGGCAACTTTCCAATGCCCCGGACTGCGTCTAACAGGGCGGGTCGAGCAGCCTCGTATTCCACACAAGACCATAGAAGATGATCTATGTCATGGTATCCGAGGCCGCAGCCACATACTTTGGAGTCGACCTGTCCTATACGCTGGAGATGCGCGCCCAAAGCGAAATGGTTAGACCTAAGCCTAGACATCATTCGAATGAACGCACGATCACCTGAGATGCCGTGGAACCAAGGCTTCAAGGACACTTGGGGAGTGATCGAATAAAGAAACCTCCCGAGCTCATCGGTGTCCCACAAACTCTGCCACCGAGCCATGCAGAGAGACTGTGGGGCACGCATGTACTCGTGAGGTAAGATAAGCCTGTCGAAAAAGGACCCTTCCGAAGCACCCTTTTTGGCCAATTGGTCTGCCTTTTCATTGCCGAAGATTCCGCAATGTGCAGGCAGCCAAACAAGAGATATCCGGAATGATTTCTCAAACAATGAGCTTAAGACCTTTGATATTTCTTTTACGAAGTAGTCCGGGCTCTTAATAGCCTTCACAGATTTTAATGCTCAAACTCAGGTATTATGAGTAGAACACTTGCGAATCCAATCAAAATTGTTAATAATTAACATTTTACTATAGGAAATCTTTGCCCTTTCTTTCACAGGACAAAAATCAAACTTTATGCGCACACCTGTAACCGAACCCATACCGCCCACTCTACAGCACGGTGACGATTTGCAATAAAGTGAGCAAGTTGTTAAATAATTCCGTGCCCGTAGTTTGGCGGTGACGTGTTTTTTTTTTTTACCCGTCCCAACCCCAAGTAACATTATTATGTTTGTGTACGTTCTCGGGTTATGCTGCGGGGATACTATTTATGTACACCGACTGTTTCGCCGTTATTTTTTTTTTCTTTAGCTTTTTTCCGGTTTTATACGGAAAACCCATACCACGAACGAACTGTTGTGTGGCGCTTAAAAACAGGGAAAATTGTAAAATTGTCATGAACACTTTGACAACCGGGAAGCAGCAACAGTGGGCGTTGTTAACAGCGTAATTAACATGCTTAACGTACCGGGGAGCGATAGAGGTTTTCTTCCTTAATTTGTTGCTATTTTGTGTGTGTGTGTTTTTTTTATGAGAATTTTTTATTTCATTTGGTGTTTGGTTCCTACAGCGATGAATTTTTGTGAAGCATGCCAATTAATGTGTACTGACAAGAGATGTTTCGCTTGATATTCTTTTTTCTTGGGTACTTTTTGCTGGTAAATTGCAGGACTAGCTAGTTGCGCAAACTGTCACCACCAGAGAAGCGGTGGTAATATTTGCCACAAGATCAAACTTGTCCGTTCCGTTCACTTGAGTTAGGTCGAAAGTGTGTGTACCCTTTTTCCGAAAAGCCAATGAAAATATTGGCATCGCTTATTTCCGAGAAATTAAGATGTATTGCTTCATTTTACTCTTGATCTAAGGTGTGTGTTTTTTGGTTTCTCCGTTCGACCCGTCTTTCAATTTTCATTTGTACGGCAAGACCCACGTAGAGCAGGCACAATTTGTCTTTGCTCAATTTTGGTGTTTAGTTTAACAGTCTTTCTTTCTTTTCCTGTCCTTCAATTTACCCTTGCCATACCATTAAAAGCATCTCAACCCTTCGGCTTCGTTCAATCTATCGAACCAAGCACCATCGGCCAGGTAACTTCCCTGTTTGGAGCAGACCCGCACACACCGGAAGTAGTGTCTCCTACCGTATCATGCAAAATAGATGACTAGTGCCGCTCGCCTTCTGATGTTGATCCACACTAGCTGCAGTTCTGTCGGGACGGAAAGGGCAAGAAGTGACACGATCCACAGCCAAATGGACGTGAATGGTTGGCAGGAAGTTTTTGTGCCTTCGTTGGGTGAAATTTATATTGAAACATAAATAAAGGATGATCAAAACGGGATGGACGTGAGAGAGCCGGAAAACTCGGTCACCCATTCGCAGCAATGGTAAAAAGGAAAAGGTGAAAAATGGATCCCGTTCGAAAGGTTCCGCGAAACATAATGCGCTGCCACGTTCAAACCGCTTTGGCGTGACGGAGAGTGGAAAAAGCAGCACAGCGTGGTAAAATTTGCTAAGGAGCGAGCGAAAGCGGATGCAATGTAAGACTAGGACATGCCACTTTTTTCCTTACGGGTACTCCTTTACGCTTCTTTTAATGTTCCTCTTCACGCGTCTTGCAGTGGAAATGGTTGAGGTTCTGTTCCTTTCGATACACACACACACACTATCGCACGTACCGAGTGCGGAATGTGCGCGCGAACTGAACATGATAGCATTAGTCCGGCCCCCTTGTAATGAAATTGTTTGATGAAGGATATTTATCTTGCGAATACAAATGGGCTACACACTAACCGAAACGGATAAGGGAGGGTGTCGTTAGCAGCGTCTGTTTGCGCTAAATGACGTATTCCGGTCCAGATCTTTGCTCGTTGTCGATTTGTGGCACGCAAGAGGCGTGAATGTGGACACGCGTTATAATGAACATGCAATTTTGTACACGCGTGACAAAACCACATATCACGTCCGTTGGCTGGCTGGTTGGCTGGTTGGCAATAATGGAAAATAAATATACACACAAACACTCACCAAATTCTAATAATAACACCATCAATGGATAAACCGACACTAACATCCTTTTCGATTCGCATTCTTGCAATGCCGGGTACACTGGAATGGTTTTTTGGAAGCATTTCATGAATGAAATGAATGTGTCCTTGCCCCGGCTGGCATCAATCACACGCTTCACTGGGCAGTGATGTGTGCGGTTTTGACCGGCCATGTGTTCTGTGCTTTGGAAAACCGGTACAAACCACAACATACAGCTACCTGCGAAAGAAAACTGCTTCTTCCAGTTCCAACGATAACGTGATAAATTTGAATCGTATTCATGATGGCTTATCGAACGTGCTTTCAAGGTACGATGCAGCTACCACAATTCTATCGGCTTAAACATAAACTGCTTCGAGCAGCATCATGCAGCGGTTTTTAGATAAAATGCAACTCAAAGGGGATTTTTCTCTCTACCAGGTGGATTTTGAGCGTTTATCTTTAAAATTGTTTAAATGTATTTTCATCAATACTATCAGCGGATAGTTCATTTTCGTACTGACAGCGGACTATTTTTTTGGTTTTTTTTTTTGTATCTCTAAGAGCTTAGCAATAAAGGAAAAGCTCAGCTGTACGGAAAAAGCAAAAGAAGCCGCTCGTTTTCTAACACTACCATCACACTTTATACATAGTTGCAACGCAATAGTCCTAAGTCTAATGCTCTACAGTTTAACAGAAGATCTTCTTAGCGAAAATTAGGTATAATCTTTGTCTAATAGGCATTTTGCTAAGGCCGTCACGAAAAACTTCAAGCTGTTGAAATCGAGTTAAAAAAATTATTTAAAATGTTTAAAATTTATGCGTTTAAGTCTTCTGCAATTACTTGATGCAAAAACTTGACGAAAGCTTGACGTCTCTACGGACCACGGAAAATTTCAAACTGTTGACATGGATGTGAACCTATAAAAAAATCGCAAACACTTACGAAAACCCCAAATTTTGATTATGAAATCTTCCGTGGTCCGTTCCTTTCTAATGATCAAATGTCCAGAGAACCAATAAAATGTTGGGCTTTTTTTAAGATCATGGTGAATCATTATAACAAGTTTTAATCAGCATCACTTGTGTCCGAAGTCTGTTCAAATTTTGGGAAAATTTCTCTTTTTTAAAATAAATTTCATTTACATAAAATGTCGCGTACGCACCGGTACACGTCAGGTGACAGCGGAGCGGAATCGGATCAGTTGCGGACAGCAACGCGGCGAAACCAGGGCGAAAACGATCCGAACCGAAGGAGCTGACGGACGAAATCGTGTTCGGGTCGGTCGGAGGGCACTGACCGCTAAGAGGAGATAAAAAGCAGGCGCGCGCAAGGACCTTCCCTTCTTCAACGCGCAGAGGATTGAGTGTTCACATTAAATTTGATTTTTTTTTTTTTGTATCGGAATTTATTCTGGTTTAAAATTGGCAAATCGATGAAATTCGAAAGGCGAACAGGAGAAGCTCTGTTGCTGGACGCAACATAAAAGCTTTCAATGAACATTAAATTTAACAATGAAACCTCGTATTTAAATTAAATTAATTTATATTTTTGATCGCATCCACGAGCGCAAGAACGACAATAGATTTTATCAGCACATCAGAACGTTAAAAAGCTTTTAATCGGTGTGTTGCAGTGTAAGCAATAGTTTTGCAATTGCAAATAATGAACTGCGAGCAAACGTTGCAATTCCCTTGTTTCGTTCCAACCATTGAACACGCGTAATGTTTCTCCGTAAAGCTGCGTAAACGGCGAAATGTCGTCCCTGTTTCAAGTGGAACAGCATTCATGCCGTTGAAAAATAACGCAAACTTCATGGCTCGTGAAAGAACAATTAGATGCACCGTTAGCTCTCCATTAAATGAAACAAGCACTCAACAACAATGAGCACTGAAAGAAATTTATTTTCTCTAGCACTTGCTCCTCCATAAAACGATATTTGATAAAGAAACAATTGCATAGCGATTGTGATTCAATCACATGGAATGAAATGCTTTCAAATGTTTTTATGTACAGTTTTAATTACGTGTAAGAGCTAAAGTTTACCTTTGTATCAACATTGTGGCGTATGAAAGTCTCCCATCCAGTAGCACTTGCTCAGAAACGATCGTGTACCAGCTAACCGCCTTTAGCTGCTTAAACACCGAGCAAGTCCTTTCCTTCGATATCTTTCTTCAGCACGCTAAATGTCATCTGCATCCATTGTCGTCACTAATGCTGAAAATGACATCCCACAAACCACCGGCCCATTAGCGAGTACGCCATCATCAACTTCGTATGCGCGCTAAGAGGAAAGCGGGCTAAAATTACATTTATCTTTCGCTTGCTTTTTGGCATTTTGGCCGCGAAGAGACCAGGTCGCCAGGACACATAAACACACACACACGTGCGCACAGCAACTAGGACCCCAAGCACGAAAGACAATGTATTTCACACCGCATGCATTAGACACTCGAAGTTCTTCGAAGCTATCGGGTGGATCGTGGCACCGAAGGCTACCGTTTTCCATCGACGCGGCCTATCAAACTTCGACCAAAACACAAAAGATAAATCTGCGGTCGTTCTTAACGCGTTGCCGGCCGTATCGGTGGGCTGCAAAGTGTTGTCAGCATTGGCTGGCAGCAGGCAGCGCCGCAAGCAACGATGATGGTAGATCTCACCGCACCATGTTTTATGAGGATAGTATTAGATGGTTCCAAGAAAATGTGTGCCATTTTTCATCCTTACCGCCTGGCGACGCAAAAACTCATCTAAAAGCAGTGTGCGACATGTGCGCTGTGCGAGGTAACGACGGCATACGGGGTTTGAAGGTGAATATTGGCGTTTTGGTAAACATGCTTAGAGTTCTATTTCTGGGACATACTGGTCATCGTTAAAATCACACATGACTGATTATCAGTTGATTACCAGCAGACTGTTTATTGAAATGTGGGTCTTGGAAGAAGTTTGGATAAAGTTTTTCTTATTTAAACATTTGATAACTATGAAAATACTATTTATATGCATTGAACCTTAATTTGTCATTACCTTTTTTTTGTTAACTGGAAGGGAACCTTCAAAAGGTCCCCATCTCGGAAGGTGGTCTGCGGCTACAGACCAACCCTCAAGATGGGGTATGTGGGATTCATCGTGACGCTGGGTCCCATTAAGCGGACCCGGCAGCCGATGCGACCCAACTAAACCACTCCTCGACCTGATCCGAAACCTGCCGATGCGCTGATGTGCGTAGTACTCCATGCAGGTTCGTTTGTGCAATGCACTCATCCCGTTGACGCGCGGTTGCTACGTCATTCGTCCTTGTTGTCTCAGCTGCTGCTGCTGCTTCGTGCCTTCCTTTCCGCTGCTGCTGCTCAGACCCGTCCGTCCGTAGCCGTTACTCCCGGTTGGGTCTAAGCTCCTGCTGCTGCTCTGGTTACTCGTCGCTGGTGCTGCTGCTTCCGTTGTCGTTGTCGTCCTTTGTGGGCGGTTAAGGCGGCAGCTGTTGCTGCTTCGTCCGTTCCGTGTTCCGCCGTCGTTGTTGTCGCCTCCGTCTTCCCGTTGGTGGATTTTCCTCATTCCACCTCACTTGGAGGTTTCTGAAGATGGTCCGAGCGGCAATCCGAACTGCTTTGACGATTGTCCATCGTCAAGCGGGTGTGGCTCTGCTGCTGCATCTCTTGTTGGGTCCGAGCAAACCGTGGACAGTGGAACATTACGTGGTCGACATCTTCCACGTCGTGTTCACACACCGGGCAGTTTGGCAAGCCGTCGAGGATGCCTTTCTCGACGAGATAGCTCCGGAGAAACCCATGCCCTGTAAAGAGTTGAGAGAGATAAACATCAATTTCTCCGTGCTTACGATTTACCCAGGACATAATGTCCGGGATAAGTCTCTTCGTCTTCATCCCCGGCGGTCCCTGCTTTTTTTTTTTTTTTTAGGCGGAATTTATTCAATCCACGAATTTTACAAATTCCTCTCCTTGGTCACACGCAGTACTATTCCCGCGAGGGTTCTTTTCTGCGGTAACTTTTTGTCCACCGTTGTGGCCTTACAGATTGTTCAACTCACCTTTCTTTTATCTGCACGCAGTTCTGCTCAGAAGGGGTTTTTTTCAGCGGCAGTACATTTGTATTCCCCTGTGGGAATTTTCTCCCGCTCCTGTCTAAGAAGAAGACCTTCCTTTTTTTGTTCTCATTAGTTTCATTCGATTAGTAATGAAAACCCGCTGTTTTCATTACTAATCGTAAACCCCCTAGCGCCTCGAACGCTCTTCCTCGCTGGCCGCTGCCAGCTCGGATGGGGTTAGGCCCCTCGAGTGTAGCTCCTCTTCATCGAAGCTCTCCTCGTCGCTGGAGGCATTCGGATTGAAAAGGGCCCGGATGTTAACGGTGTCTCTATGGCGCTCTCGCCATAGAGCGACCCGTGCTCGAATCGCCTCTCGTCGGGCAGCCGTTGTTGGTGACGGGGGTGGGGGTGGAGGCCGTCCACCTCGCCGTGCTTCTCTTGCTGCCACTGTTTGGAGGCGCCTGGCCTCGTTCCGCCGGTCGTACCGATTGCGTCGGGTGGTCTCGGGGTCTGGACGGTCGGCTGCAGACGAGTTGTCATCCTGCAAGGCCATCAGCTGCCTCTCTTCGTCCCAGTCACGCTGGAGCGCATGCATGATGGATTTGGCGACCTCACACACATTGCTCCAGTTTTGCGGACACTGGATCATGTGGTCGACCAATGTTTCTGGAGCAACACCCTCCAGTAGCCTCCCCCGGATGTTGTTGAAACGAGGACACTCAAATACGGCATGCTCGGTGCTTTCCACTACGCCTGGGCACGATTTGCAGTCCGGAGACGAGGTGAATCCCATCTTGCAAAGATACTCCCGGAAAAACCCGTGTCCGGAGAGTATCTGAGACAGGTAAAACGTCACCTCGCCATGGCTCCGCGACTGCCACGATCGGATATCCGGGATCATGCGATGTGCCCACTTGATGTACCTGGAGGCACTTTCGGCGGCGGCATCTGCATCCCACGTTGACTGCCACTCGACGATGGTTTGCTGCCGCTCCTGCAACCGAATATCCCTGCTGGATGCTGTTCCGCGGCGGCTGTGGACTCGAGTGTCCTCTCGAATGGCGCTGCAGATCGGTAGGAGTCCGGCCAATACTACCGCCGTCTCGCAGCGAACCGTCCGGAACGTTCGCGCCACGGCAATCGCAGACCTACGCTGTACCCGCTGCAGCAACCTGCGGCACTCGCGGTTGTCCAATGCGCCATGCCATACAGGTGCAGCGTAGCGCATGGTGGAATCCGCTACTGCAGCCAACAAACGAGACTTTGAAGTCCTCGGGCCACTGTGGTTTGGCATTAGGCGTGACGCCGCCATCGCAATCTGGGTTGCCTTCTCTGCGATCGATGAGACGTGGGGCACCCATGACAGGTGGTCGTGTATCCGTACCCCCAAGTACTTAAGGCTGCGTGAGAACGGTACGACCACACCGCCAACGGTGATGGTAACCCCTTGCAGAGGCTGCTTCAGGCTGGATATCACCGTCATCTCCGTCTTCGCATGTGCCAGCTCCAAGTGATGCTCTCGCAGCCACCGGTCTACTGCTGACACTGCTTCCTCTGCTGTAGCTGCTGCTGCTGTCGGTGTCGTGCCTGGGGCGAGCAAGACCAGATCATCGGCATAACCGATGATCTCAACCCCAGGCGGTAGTGCAACGCCGAGAACCCCGTCGTACATCGCGTTCCAGAGGGTCGGACCCAAGATGGACCCTTGCGGAACTCCGGCGGTGATGTGACGCTCGACGGGGCCATCGCTGGTGTCGAACAGCAGCTTGCGTCCTTCGAAATATGATCTGATGATCCGCATCAGCTGCGACGGGACTCCCTTATCTCTCAGCGCCTCGGCAATACATTGCCAGCTGGCCGTGTTGAAGGCATTTCGGATGTCCAGGGCCACGACCATCAGGCAGCGCTTGTCACGGGCGTTGGTGCGGTTGAACGACATAGCCGTCTTGCCCGCGTCGACAACACGCTGAATCGCACTGATTGTAGAGCGCCCTCGTCGGAATCCGTATTGCGCACTGGACAGCTGCGGTGAGTCAGGGTCCTCAAGATGCGCATTAAGACGGTTCAGGATCAGCCGTTCCAGCACCTTGCCGAGTGCGTCTAACATGCACAGTGGCCGGTATGAAGAGCTCTCCCCCGGAGGCTTGCCAGGCTTTGGCAGCAGTACCAGGCGCTGTCTTTTCCACTGCGACGGGAACGTCCCGCGGGACAGACAGTCCTGATACAAGCGGCAGAAGGCCTCCGGGTACTTTCTGATCGCCGCCTTTACCGCAGCGTTTGGAATCCCGTCCAGACCGGGAGCTTTTCGCGTAGCCACATCCGCAACAATGGCCAGGAGCTCCCCAGGAGTGACCTCAGGAATCGCGTCGGTAGGCTCAGCAGAAGCCGCCGCAGGAACCGCATCGCCAGAGTCTGGCCAAGAGACCGGTGGGTGGGTTGGGAACAGATCGGAAACTATCCGTTCCAGCTCGGCACGATCAGTCTCGGGCGGCACACGTTTGCCACGTAGCCGGGACATCACCACCCTATACCCAGCACCAAAGACGTTCTCTTTGGCGATGTCGATGAGCTCCTCGAACGCCTGCCGCTTCCTGGCACGAATCGCCTACTCGAGTAGCCGTTTCGCCGTGCGGTGTTCAGCAGCTGCGACGCTACGCTCCTCCAGGTCGATGATCTGCCTTGTCCGCTCTCGCGCGGCCAGGCAGTTCCCACGAAGCCGTTCTAGCTCAGGCGACCACCAGTACACGTTGCGGTGAGGGTCACTGTGCAACCGAGAGACTCGCTGCATGGTGATGTCACACGCCCTCGTCAAAGCTGCAACCATACCGGTGTCAGTCGCAGCCTGCTCAGCGAAGTTAACATCTTCGAGCGCGTGGAGGAAAGATTCTTCGTTGAACTGAGTCATCTTCCACCGCTTGCCAGCGCATGGAGCGCGCTGCCGGCCAGCTGGTGGAACGCGACGAGACGACTGGTGCGACCGATTCTGCTGAGGCGACTGAGCTGGCCCCTCCACCTCGAACCTGATGAGCTGGTGATCGGACCTGGCGAACGGAAGCACCGTCCATGTGTCGGCTCGAGCAATCGACGGACTGGCGAAGGCGACATCAATCACGCTGGATAAAGCTGCTCCTCTCCCAATGAAGGTGGGTTCATTGCCTTGGTTGAGAATCGCGAGTCCCATCCTGTCAATCAGACTCAGCAGCTCCTCGCCGCGTGGTTCGTTCCTCGCACTGCCCCACTCCGTGTGCCAAGCGTTAAAGTCGCCGGCGATGACGACCCTGGAGTGGGAGGCAGTCTCAAGTTCCACGGCTTCCAAGAACTGCTCGTACTCAAGTGTGGGACGACGCGGAGGTGCATAGCAGCTGATAAAAGTGACCCCAGCCACTTGGGCGGCCACCAATCCGGGCACAGCACAGCTCCACATCCGCTGGATAGGATGCGAACCAGTGGCCACCACTGCCGCACTTCTCGATGCATCGTACGCCCAATTCCCATTGTTCACGGGCGGCCTATACACGTCAGACAGAAGCAGGACGTCGGCTCGATGTTCTCTCGCTGCTTGAAGCGCTAAGTCCTATCCTGCCCGACAGTGATCCACATTTAGCTGTAGGATTCTTAGGGTGAACGCAATGCCGGACGAACACATGTGCTATTTCCGACGCGATGGGGACCCCCGCAGATGGCACACTTCACTTCGGCGTTACACGTTTTGGCCCGATGACCGTCAACGCCGCACCGGATGCACATGTTCTGCCGACTAATGGACGAACGACAATCACGCGCGAGATGACCTCGCTCTAGGCAGCGATAACAACGCTGGCGTTCTGTTGGAACTGCTGGAGCTTCCTTCACTGTACTTATGCAGTCGCACAGTGTCAGCTTCTGCCCGGCTAGCTGTTTGGCCACCCTGGCCGGTAGGCGTACACGAGCTCGTTTGGTGCCGTCGACGAGCTTCCACATGTGGACGGAAGCGACGCTAGCCTCACCTTCTAGCTTCTGGTCGATTGCCTCCTTCAGGTCGGACTCCTGGGCCAATGGGTCCACATGGCTAATCAATACCTCGCTCATCTCCGTCACTAGCCGAACCACTCCATCCTCGCCGACAATTTGCTGGACGTCACGTAATACCAGCGAGGGATTAGCCGAACGACTCAACTCCATACGCAGGAGAGCCAGGTGTGTTCGACGACCGATCAATATGTGACCAACCAGGTCTTTGTAGGCCACATCCTCCTTTATGGCGCGTCGAACCTTCGCGTAAACCGAGTCCCAAGACTGACCTTCAGCTGGAGCGACCTCGATCAGATCCCGTCTCGCACGCCGTGTGGTCTTATGTTGCTGGCCCTGCTGCTGCAGCTGTCGGAGCTGCGGAGGCCGATATACCTGAACCGGTGTCTGCTGCCGTGTCTGGAGTAGCTGCTGTCGTTGCTGCTGCTTAGGCTGCTGCACTGCTGCAGATTGGCGTGTCGGCTTACGGCGAGCCACCTCCGCCCAAGAGCCGCCTTCATGACCTAGAGACGGCTCCACCGTTGCCGTCCCCCAATTCTGCTGGCGCTGCTGACTCCGTGGCTGCTGGCCTGGCTGCTGATGATGCTGGTTTGACCGTTGCTGCTGGCTAGGTCGCTGCTGCTGCTGCTGGCTAGATCGCTGCTGCTGCTGGCTTGGCTGCTGCTGTTGCCACTGTCGCTGCTGCTGCTGCTGCTGCTGCTGCTGCTGCTGCTGCTGCTGCTGCTGCTGCTGCTGCTGCTGCTTGGCCCGGCTACGCTGCCCGCGGCTGCGCTTAGTGCGCGCACTGCCCTGGCTTCCAGGCAGTGCCGCAGCTTGCATCGCTGTCAGCGCCCGCATTCCTTCCTGCAGCGTCTCCAGCGTTCGCTGCAGGGTCTCCTCACGCTCGCGGCTAAGCCGCAGCTGCTCAGTTAGCGCCTCGACCTGCTGGAGAAGCGCTTCCAGCATCCGCGAGCTGCTCTCTCCATCCATAGGTGCCAACTGCGGCTCCGTCCTAGTCGGGCCTGCCGAGCGAGCCTCCGGTCGCTCTGCTGACAAGGCCACAGCCACAACCGTATTATTGATCGGCTCTCCCTCCTCATCGTCAGTGGAGAGGCACATGTCGCTCACCTCCATTGCTGGGCTGGTCGGGCGTGGTGAGTCGACCGATGGAGTAGCCGTCCGCTTAGCAGGAGTGGACGTATAACGTGTCCGTCCTGACCGCAGGACGTGTCCCTTCTCCTGCGTCTCCATTCTTCCGTGCTGTTCAGCACCTCAATCTGCTCACACCGACTTCACGCTTTAATTGAACCGAAACGGTCGAACCGCAACAGGGTCAACAGCAAATCGATACCGAGCACGAGCTGCCGCACCAGCCCAAACTAAGCGTGTCTACCCGGCGGTCCCTGCTGATCTGCTCCGGCTGTCCACTGTTGTTGCCAGCGTTCCATGGTCTCCTCTCTGCGACGCTTTCGTATGTCTGGTCCAGGACATCCCCTCGCTAACTTATCGTCATGGCAGCGGATATCCTCCTCTAGGAGGAGGACTAGCGGGATAGCACTTGCGACCATGCAAGCTGAATCGTAGGAAACCGTCGAGAAGGTGCTGGCTACTCGCAGGACTCCTGTGCGGTGCTGTTCGGCATCAGAGCGGTCAAGGCATTCGCGATACGCGACGCCTTGGTACAAACCTTCTCCAGATGCCGGCCATAGTGCTGCTTGCGGCAGAGCTCGACCCCAAGGTACTTGATCGATTCCGTGGTTATGATCGTGTGTCCCCCCGCCTGTAGTTGAGCTACTAGCGGGTTGTGATGTGTGCAGAAGATCATGTAGCCGGTCTTTTGATGGGCCAGCTTCAGACCCACTCCGTCCATTCAACGCTCGATCATCTCCAGGTTCCTCGCAGCATGGGTGCTGATTTCCTGTGGGTCCCTTCCGATTAGGGTGAACGCCACGTCATCCGCAAATCCTATAATGTCCGAACGCTTCCCGGACAGCCCCAGACGTAGAAGGTCGTCGTACATGACGTTACACAGTGTAGGCCCTAGAACCGAACCCTGCGGAACACCTGCTGACACTGGTAGCGAGACCATTCCTTCGTCCGTCTAGTAATGGAGCGTGGGATTCATGAAGTAGTTCCGCAGCAACGTCTGCGTGTTTCTTCGCTACAGAACTGCTCCAATCGCTGTCCAGTTGGCCATGTTGAAGGCGTTCTTCACGTCGATTGTCACCATTGCACACAGTCGGTCGCCCTTGCGCTTCTTGTCCAGCGCAACCTTTCCTTTGGCGATCACCCTGTTGATGGCGTCCATAGTAGAGCGAACTTGAATTACCTAAACGAAGCTATTTTCTTACTTCGTAGATCACTCCAGCTTAACACCTTGTCGATAATGATGAGCACTTCGTGGCTTGAATAGTTCAATCGAAGACTAATATTGTAAATGAAAACCAATGAAAAATGGTAAAAGCAATTGCTATATCAAAACTGTGCGATAACTAGGCGAAGAGAGCTTTCAATAGACAGAAAATTGATTCCAGTTTAATACATCTCACGCTAACGGCCATTATCAATTATTTTTCGAACTCACAGTTCGCATCGTTTCACAACAAAACATATTCGTCTTCCATGAGGGCACTCACCCACCCATCTAATGGCCATATGCCAATCTCAATGATTAAACCACACACAAAACCATCGTCGAGCCCTTTCGACACTTTCGGTCGCAATAGTAATCATTCTTGATTCTCTTTCAGCGACACAATATCAAATAAATTTACCCCAACGTGGCCTCTGCATCCCACGATACCTTCGATTCCTCTGCTTTCCCTCTATACGGCGCACCAGCATCAACAGCAGCAGCAGTATTTATCTATTTGCTCCCAAAAACCTAGAAAACTGTCCCAAATCATGCTTTTAAAACCCACCATAAATCTCTTCAGCACCCTACACTCTACTCCACCTTCGCCCTTTTGGGGCGTGTAAAGTGTGAGGTGGCCAATGGACCAATGGAAAATGGGCTTAGCATTACCATCGAAAGCACTTTTATGCATACAACACACACACACACACAAACACACACAAACACACGTATAACTAGTTTGCCGAGTGAGGTTTCTTATCACCTCCAAAACGAGCTGTTCCGAGTCGTTTAATATCAAAAACTACAGCAAGGGTGGTTAGTACATACCCACACATACTGCAATCCTGCCCTGGGCATAAATTACCTCTCCTGTTTCAAGCGAAATCCATTATCCACCCGTTGTGTTGAAGTTCGGAACATCGAGATTGGATCGGTTTGCCGTTGGCGGATCGAAACTGACCACCAGCAGCAAACAGTAACACAGTTTTTTTTTGTTTGTGTAAGTGCGAAAAATGTTTTGCAACATTTAATTCTCCCTCATGTTTGGGTGAGAATCTACTAGCAGACGGAAACGGTAGCCTTCTTATTAAAAACAACGCCCCCTATTGAAGATGCAATGCTGCAGATGCAAAAGATGCTCCAGTGTTGGCG
This sequence comes from Anopheles maculipalpis, assembly GCF_943734695.1. Taxonomy (NCBI): domain Eukaryota; kingdom Metazoa; phylum Arthropoda; class Insecta; order Diptera; family Culicidae; genus Anopheles; species Anopheles maculipalpis. The sequence continues at coordinate 17,283,487 of NC_064871.1, read as the reverse complement.
GCTTGGCGGGGTCGTTCCAGCTATGCTCGCCCTGATTGTTAAGCTGCAGCACCACTAAAAGCAAACATTAACATCGCCCCAGCCAACGTGGAAGTGCTGAATGTACCGAAAAATGGTCTGAAAACACAAACTAACACACAGCACATCATGCACGCACACAATCACAAACAGGAGGGCAACTCAAGAGGGCAAAGTCGTCTTGTCTTTCAATGAGTGGAACACTTTCCTACGACAAAACCACAACACGAGAAAGTTCGTCTCTTGGTGGGTAGCTTTCCTTCTCCCGGCTGAAGCCAGCTCCCGGTTTAAAGTGGGCGACAGAAGCGAACATAACCATCTTCAACGAGGACAAGGTGTACGTGTGTTAGTCAGAGAAGGAGAAAGAGAGAGACAGAGAGAGAGAAAAAAAGGGAAAAACTGTTGGTAACAACTTCGGCATTGTTCAGTCATCCACTCGCAACGCCCTCGAAGGATGCTCAAAAATGGCTAACGGCAGTTTTAAGCAAATGACACACCCCCCGCGTTTCACCTTCTCCAACGATCTTCTCCAGGAACAAGATTCGATTGAAGTACTGCTGTTGCAGTTGCAGCCTGCCAACGTAGCGCAGAGTTTGGGCAGTCAGTAGTACCCAACCATTCTCACCCGAGGCCTTGATTATTCGCTTTGCTCAAAAATTCCCATCCACCAAGTTGAAATGAAGTACCAGACAGATGTGAGTGTTTGGGCACGATCTTCGAGATCAGCTAGCAGACATCATCAAACCCCTGCTTTCATAGTGGGTTTTTTTTTTTTTTTTGGTTACAATACTTGTTTTATCTGGATTTTAACGATCTCGGCGCTTTATTTTAACTCTTAAAACTCCACACCCCCGACAGGGAAGAATAAGCTGGGTGAACTAGCCATACCCGGTCGCCATAAATATTGCTCCTAATGCAGATCAGGATCAGACCACAAAATCGTTTTGCCGCCTGCCTTTTTGTCTGCACCTCGTACAGTTCACAAAAACACGTGGGGTATAAAAATTTATTCCTTTACTATGTTAATTCGTCTTACCCGTGGGGAGGTGTCATTGTGCTTCGGCAGAATCGGTCGGTTGGGTGCGGTAGACATCGGTGGTGAAAATTATTCCAATATGCCGCCATTAATTTCGGTTATGCACTGGAAAACTGAAGTGGATCCGCATTGCAACTGACGTAGAGTGAGTTAGACGAGTTAGATCGGGTTGAGGGGCCAACTATTTTTAACTTTCAGTTGTGTGCTTTTTTATGTTTTAAGAGTCTCCAGGTTAAACTTCGAATATTTTATTTTCATGTTTCATTACTAGCCGCTGGATAGTAATTAAATGGATAACAAAATTCATAATTTTGTTAAGAAATTCCACAAATTTTGACACTGAAATCTCTATAAAAATGGTTGAAAACAGGTTAAGTTCAAGGTAAGTTTTTTTTATATTTGCTCTGTGTATGACATGTCATCAATTCCAATGATAAATATAGCCTATAATATATAACTGATTGCTTATTATTAATCGAAGAAAAAATTAACAATATCATTAAACAAACGTGTTCGAAAATCGGTGCCTGTGCAAATTTGTTCATCATCATCGCATTAGCACGCTTCGCCACGCTACGTTGGAAGCCCTTCGCGCTTAGGATGTTCCCAATTTGCGTGATGACACACAATTACTAACTAAATTAACTGCGTCCTGGCACAGCCACAATGAGCACCGGACAGAGACACGTATGTAATAAATTTTAAAGCGTGTCCAACTCCCTCGCTGCGGTACAACTTCACGCTGCGTTGAGCTGTGTAACGAATCAAAACAGGTGCAGCCTGTGTGCCTACAAACAAAACACCACCCGGCTGTGTACCAAACAATAAAGCGAACTTATAACATACCGAACAATCAAGCCGGTTTCCAACAACAAACATACAGTTCTATTGCTTTGTACCGAATGAGGAAAACAACAACAAAAAAAAGGCAGGTGTCCTTCGCAAACGCTTCCGCGCTATTTGTATGCAAATGTGGTTCTGAGCGGTTGGGAGTGAAAAAAAAATTAATTTAAAATTTAATTTATTTAATTGATTTGCACAAACCCCGTGACCGGATGGAAAATAACAAACACAAAACAAAACAGACCAACACGGGATAGGTAGTTGTGTGGAGCCGTCTAGTGATCGTGTGTGTTGGGGGCCGCTTTTGGTGCATTTGAAGTTGCCTGTGGCACTGCATCAAATTTACACTTCTTCCGTACGTGCTAACGCTCTACAGGATGCAGCTATGTCAGTATAAGCCTTTGTTTTTCTAGACTGCCCGATGTCTATCCAAACTCATCGGCCCGCAATGTGCGTACGGAGGTCAGAGATTATTAGAGGAGGGAGCAAAAAAATGGAAAAAAAATCCTATGAACCAGTTTATTTTTGTTTGATTTTTCTTGTTTCCATTTCGGTAGCTATGAATATCATATTTTGCTTATAACGAAGAGCAGATGCACTTCTAAATATTCATTCTATTCCAACAAAGCAGGAAAAGTTAGTATTTTTCCAAAAAAAATGTCGTTTGTACCGTTTTCTGTAGTCAGTTGTAATAGCCTCCCAACTAACAGGACAACACACCGGCAGAGACAGATGATCAAATCCCATCCAGATCGTTCTCCGTGGTAACAATTTGCTATCTAACGACGTGGTAGCTATGCGTCTCCTAAGCTTTTACGTGTGGCTAAACCAAGAAGAAGCATACGAAAATTCCACAAAAAACCAAGCAGTCAAAACCAAGTGCTGTGAAAACTCATATATCAAACTCGTGTACCAAAGTTAATCCTTCCCACGTGCGTTGTGGAGTAATGTTAATGCTTGAGCTATCTTTTCAGAAAGTGCCTTTCCCGTTCAAACACTTGAAACAGACACAAGAAAACAAAAACTTCCTCCAATCTACCCAACGAACACAAAGCTCTCCAAACTCGCAAAGATTTACATTCAATGGGCAATTTTACCTATTTTGAACATTTATCCAGATCTGATCTTTAATAAGCTATGTGCGCGTTTTTTTCAAGAAGAAAAGCATACAAGGGTTGCAGTTCAAATACATTCCCCCATACGCATAAGTCTTCCCTTATTGTTTTGCTGGTCTAACACAATCACACATATGCAAGAGCGCATGGTATGCAGTAAATAAATCAGAAAAATGGACAGCAACGAAAAAAAGCCAACAAAAATCCAAAACGATCGCAAACAAATCGATTTTGTTAAACCTTTCCTCACTTCTGTCCCAATCATGGTTTTGAACTTTGGCCGGATGAGGAATGGGTCACGGATTCGTATTTTTTTTTTAAATCATCTCGTAATGGTGAACGATAGTTCTCTGTATTGGAGCAATGGAGAGAGCTTTTTGCATCGGGATTTTGTTTTATCGGGCATTCCAGGAAGTAAGCACGCAAGTAAGAATCGTTCGAGTGCTCGTTACCATCAGGCGATCGTTTTCGCGTCGAATTGCTGGACCAATTGTGCGCTGCTTTAGCCCCTTTGCTGGTTACCTCCCCCCCCCCCCCCCTACGCTAGCATTCGTCTGTTTTCCACTCATATTTCATATGTTGTTCGTTGTCACACATGCACAAAAGCAGCGAAACAGTGAGAGCAAGCGAGGGAAGATACACACGTTTCATAGCGTCCGGTACAGCTAGTTCCTAGTTCTATTTATGGTTGGGATTAATGTTGGACTGCTTTGGAAGTTTCATGTAAAGTTAGTGCAGCACCCAGATACGGTGATTTGAACGAGGATTTAGTGATAATACTAAAATCGCACCATTTCAAGTAAGCTGAGCTAGTAGGTAAACGCTGCTAGGCGTTGAAAGCGAATCGAACCATACTGCCTACTTCTGGTTTGAGGGTACGTAAAAGTTTGGTCACGTGACAAAAGTATTAGCGGGCTACGTAAGCTGCATATTGAAAATCTGGTTCCTACACTGGGTCGTTCTGATTTCCGTGCGCCAAAGCCGTGGTACACTCTTCCGAACCATTAAATGTATGTATATTAGTAAGCTAATTCTGCTGATCTTCATGGAAGAAAGGATTATTTCCGATTGCCGTTTTGTGTTTAAAAATTTAATTTTACGTTAAAACCGGTTTGGTAGTCGGTAGTGAGAAATCTAAGGAATGTTATCTGCTTTAATTTGAATCACATAACTAAACCATGAAAAAAGGATTGATTATTTTATAATTCTATTTAAATCAATTTTTTGTCAACTTTTATTCAACGCGTTTAAAGTGACTTTACAATGTCAAGCGAAATACTCACGAATCATGATGTAACTAAACGGCAGAATAAGATGTTAAAATGTCATATTTTAGCAATACTACCAAGCCGCTATTACGACTAGGCCCAGATTAAAGTGTTAGTGGTTCCGTTAAGTAAGTAAGTAAGTAAGTAAGTAAGTAATCAATTTAATCGCTATGAATTTAATAACTTTGTCAGTAATGATGTTTATGAAACTGTTCTCCCTCTTTCCCAAGAGAACTCACTAGTAGAAAAGGTGTAAAAACTAGTAGCTAAGAGCCTATTTTAGTTATCGATTGACCTTGACGTTTCATGCAATGTCGACACAGCTTTTTCGTAAGGGCTTTGTGTACGAGTAAGTTTGTATTTCATCGCTCTTACCACGGTACACACTTCGAAAGCTTTTGCTTGTCGATTTCCTAGAACAGCTTTTAGATACCACAAATCGAGAGAAAAACAACCACTCGTACAAACACACGTGCAAAACCACCAGAGTGTGCCTCGCCAAGGGTGAATTGTAATGTAGGCTCCCCACCCTTTGGTGGGACCCGTGCGGAACTCATGCGAAACTTGATCCTCTAATCGTTGGTTCGTATGACCGTACGGTAATAAAGAAGTAAAGTTATTACCTAATAACCCCACGCAGAGGCCACGAGATTGGTCGTCACCGCCACACCATAAGCATATCATCATTTGGTTAAAATGTCTAAGCCATGAGTTTAAAAAAATAATAAAAATTTATAAAGTGCAGACACAAAAAGCGAATGAAGCTACCCATTTTCAACGTTCTCGTCGCTCTTTTCTACCACGACAGATCAACAGACGAAACAGTCTGACGCAGGCAGTCTCGTATGCAAAGGACAAAGTTTTTCTAGCATTTCACATTTCGGGAAAACGCTCGCGGGAAATCAGATTTTTAGAATGGCTCGGTCCGCTCTTCGCAACCGCTCGAGACAAATGCCGCGAAGATTGATTGTGAAATTAAAAATTAATAATAATTTCACTGAAGAGAAGCCCCCGTTTGAGCCACTGAACGTCAGTCTCTGCTGTGCAGCAATTTCATCGCTTGTAGATGCTTTTTTGTTTGTATTTTAAGGAAGAAAAAATATCACATCACGCCAATTGGCGCCAGGAAAACCTTCCAGTGAGCGCGTCAGCTCGCGGTCAAACACAGGCCATAATTCTATCAAGCATACGCACAGCGTGTGTAGAACGCTCGAGTTTTAAACACCGGGTTTTCTATGTTTTTTCGCGCTCTTCTCTGTGCGATACGACAAAACAACTGAAAAGGAGCGGTTTGTGTACATTCGTGATTAAAATATTTCTTTTCTTACTGCGATCTTCCACGCGCGGTTTGAGCGATTTATTCGCTCTGAGGCAAAGCTTTGGAGCCTTTTTTATCGCTCGTTTTGTCGATATAAAGATAATTGGTGAATATTTAATGCAAATGGGAGCTTATCAAACTCCTATTTTTCATATGGAATACAAAAATTAATATCTATTATTTTTTCTCCTAAATCAGCCTTCAAAATTGCTTTACTGCGTAGCACAACTCATTAAGTAGATTTTATGACAGTTTAAAAAAAACCCTTAAAACATCATTCCTAATTATATTTCTATCGTTTTCACTGCTTTCTATGCCGCAAACACTTATACTTTAAGGAGTTCTTTATTGCAGAACTGATGCAATTCATCCTGCAAATCTCCAGCACTGGTGGTAACGATGTGTTGTCCGTTGGTGATTGGGTTGAAAGTTCGCAAGACGATTAGAGCGTAAATCCTACCCCGTAGTCGACGATCACCGGCCGGCCGTACACAAACGAGCCGGTAAGGATTATTGGTAGAAATTTTTCATCATACTTTTCACTCCCACCCCCCTTTTCTTTTGCGTAGCCAACCCATCCCGGGCTTAGCCAACGCAGCTGACATTGGTGTTTCTTTTTCCCTAGTTTCGCTTTCTATTCCTACAGACCGATTACCACGGACACCTTGTGCGCTGCACAGTACACGGAGCACAGCACAGCAGGATTAGGGCTCAAACTTTATCCGCTCCCATCTATCGCTCTCAAAGTGCTTTCACGTTGGATTTTTATTCTTCTAGAATGAGGCATCTATTACCCACCCTTCGTATCGATAGAGGCTTTGGGTGTGTGTGTTTTTTGTATAAAATCATTCCCCACACAAAACTACATCGATCCATTTCCTGTCTTTTGTTGGGGAGGAGAAAACGACGACTAGGCTTTGCGAAGAAACCAGCGGAACAATGGACGACGGCATCAGCGAGTCAATGATTGGGGTTCAAAGGCTAATCATGGTGGGTTGGCCTAAGTGGGGTTCGATCCAGGAAGCTTAGGCTGCTAGCAACCACAGGCAGGGCGACCTAATCCTGATTGATGCTTGACTTAATGGCCTTTCGGCAGGTCCGTTGTCATTCGCTGTTGGTATTTGCACTTTTTTATGGTGAGACTAGTTTGTTTTTACTTTCATTCGTATCTCCTTTGCAATGTTTAGTGATCCTCATTCGTTTCTATAGTATCGATATGTTAATTGTTGCAGGAAAGCTAATAGGGTGTTCAAAACAAAAAATAAGAAATTTTTCTCAATTTTATTTATTTATTTATTTAGTTACATTGCAATGTTATGGCTTACCTCCGCATTGTCATTGTGGTGACCATATGCAAGATACAAAATATTAACAAGGCATTTCCTCCCTGTTATTTGCCTTATCCCGGACATGGTCGGTTGTAGCTGAGTTGTTTTTGAGAAGGTGCTGCTGATGATGATGTAGAGGTGATTGCTGTTGGTTCGATACTATTGCTGTATCTATTGCTTCAATGGTGGTTGGTTGCATCCGATTTCCGGCTATTGTGGTTTTTGGGCCGTTTTATAGTTGGCCACTTTGCTATGGCCTGGACTCCAACAAACAAAAATATCGTTGAAACAGCTCAAACATTTATTTGCCTTCGTACAGCGTTCTCCAGTGCAGTCCAGCAGAGACATTCCATCTAAGAATGATCAGCAAACTCGTTGTGCTAAAGCTCGACGGGCTTGTAGAACACTGTGCTGTAGGATACACCTGCCTCCCTTATGCGGCAGTGTAGAAATTGCCCCCGAATGCAGTTGCCCCGTCATCGGATCACCCGTGACACTACCAAAAAACACCCAAGACATGGACAACACAACAATTAACAAAACAGGAATGGTGGACCGAACGACTAAGGACTGGAAGGATACAATGTTTCGCCGTCCATGTAACATTTGTTTAAATGTTTAAAGCAATACGCAGTTTCGGGGGACATCTTATTATTGCTCAAACTAAAATCGCCCACCGTTCCAAACATGGATACACCCGCTCATAGGATCATAGGACAAGACCTTTGTCTCTGGCGAATCGATAGATGAGCCACATGTAAGTGAGGTCCCTGGTAGCCAACACTTCTCTAATTTCTGTACCCATTCGCCTGTCGATATGCTCAACCGTGCTCATACTCCACGCAGGACCACAGAAGGTGACCCACATTGTGGAATCCGTCACCACAGACACACTCTATAGTCTCAGCCAGAGATATACGCTGTAGATGAGCATTCAATGCAAAACGAATCGACATCAGCCGAGACATCATTCGTATGAATGCACGGCCTACAGAGAGCTCATGGAAATAATATATTTACTAGTACGGTTGCTACTCACGATTTCATTACTTTTTCTCAGCCTCTCTCAGCACACCAAGAGTAAACGTAAAGTTGCCACTCCCACCACTGACGTACTACGCTTTTTATTCGCCTTGCTAAATGTCAATTTTAAGTAATTATTTGATATAAAAGTGTCCGGATTTCCGGTTCTATTCTAACTATCTATCTATCTAACCAAAGCAGCTCCAAAAACACACACCTTTACCAACACTACATAAAAAGCAAAATCACAATCAAGCTTAGTGATAGTGATGAAGTAGATGAACTCAGGTCCACGGTACGCAAAACATAATAAAAAGCCGAAACAACACATCCTCTTCACCTTGTCCCTCCAGTGTCCCTCGGCAATGCTCTCCCGGGACACCCTTCCCATCCCCACTGTGCCGCTGTGTATGTTTGTTCGAATGTTTGTTTCCTTTCGTTAGTGGCATTTGTTTGGTGATGTTTCGTTTATTTTCTTTTCCTGTTTTCAATCTTTATTTTGCTTTTGCACCACTGCTTATATGCTACTGTTGATGCCATGCTGCCCGCGTGTCGTATTTGAGGTTCTCGTTTATTTGTTATCGCCGTACATCTACAACGGTTTTTGGGTGTTTTGTTTTGTCCCGTTCCGTGTGATCGTTTTTGCCTTTTCCACTGTTGTTGTTTTGTGAATATCTATCCCTTCTGTTTTTGCTGCTGCTTCTCGCAACGATGTCACCCATTTGCACAATCCATCACCCGGCAAACGGCCATCAACGCCACTGGGCCGGGGCCAACACAAATCCGAACGAAAAACCAAAATCGCTTCGGACAGCCGTACACGCGAACGCAGAGTGACAGCAATCCTAATACCGGCACACAAACACACAAGCAGATCAACCGTGGGAGAGGATTGCATAAAAGGCAATAGGGGGTTTCAATTAAAAAACTTTCCGCACCCGCTTCCTACATACTCCGCGAGCCAGTTGCTGAATTCAACCCAACCCGTAAGCCTGTGGGGCACGTACGGTGAGGTAGAGAAATCCCCGGGTTACCGGAAAAAGAGCAAAAGAAAAGGAACGAAAATAAAAAAAAAAAACAAACTCAAAATTTGCATCAGCCGTCACAGTGAAATCAAATTAAAATGCGCGAACATTGGTTTTTGCCAAGCGTCAGGGATGTACAGGTAACGAGAGAGAAGACGCAGGGAGAAGACGGCTGCCAGAACCAACCTTCGTAGGTGATGGTACTCAAATGAACGGCCTCAAGTTCCTGGCTGAACTGACCTGATTTTGACACTAACTTTTTTCCACCCCGTTCTCCGTTCGCTCCGAGAGAAGATTTCCCTACAATCACCCTGCCCTATCCAGCCACTGTTTTCCTGTCACATGTTTTCGGCATTGTTTGTTCTGCATTTCAAACCTCACGGCACTCGTCCAGGTTTTCGGTGCTGTGGCTACCTTAGCAATGGCCTAACTTGCCGGGTTGCCATTTTGCAAGTGACCGATAAATGATGGTAACGGGTGCTTATGAAAAATGTCACCAACCAACGGAACGAATGCGAATGATCCGAAAGGTAACGTCGAAACAAAGGCACCAAATGCACCACGAAACCTACCGACGGGAAAGTGCAATCAGTGTCACCAAAATGGCGTTGTAATCATCGAACGATCAACGTGTTACCGGTGGTTTTGCTTGATAAGCAAGCTGTGTGCGATTTGATTGATTAATTGGTTATATATTAAAGTCGGTTTTGCGCTGTTTGTATGTACAAATTTAAAGATATTTATTTATTTAATTCTATGATCAGAAAATGTTTGTATAGATTTTGTTCGTCGTCCGGAATCGGATTTTTTTTTCTTGTAGAAATTTCATAATAACTTTCAAACACAAACTTTTTATTACATCTTTTCCTTCGAACCATTTTCGAACGGTCACTTATCAATCGCTCAGCGCAGCCCTTTTTTCATACTGAAAAGTTACTACCACCAGTTCACTCCACTCTGCTTCCCACCAGTTCTTCTCACCCTCGCTGGAAGTCCAGTTTTCTTCAGATCCATCCAAATTAATACCCACCCGTTGAAGCAAACACAAGAAAATCAGACCACCGGCTGAGTTCTGGGGAGTAATTGAAAAACTTCGCCTTACGTTTCGGACAGTATCAGGACAGGACAGGCTTGTTCGCTCTAAAGCTCCGGCTCCAACCATCGCCTCAATATTTGCCCAACCGTCGTCCCTGTTGCCAAGAGACAATCCGGTCACAACGAAAAATGGGAAGCTGCTAAAATTGCACTACCAGCAGTTGTGCTCGGTCAGTGGTAAAAAGGCGCGCACGGAAAACCTTGGGGACCGGAACCAATTTAGCAATCGCTACAGCTTGTGCGCCTTTCCGCTCATCATCACTGGTCGGATGAATGATTATCGGCAGCAGCACGTTGAGTAAAATGGGGAAATCTTGTACCTTCGTTCGCTGCCGAAACGGCAACATTCTGGCTCATCAGAACCCGGGGAAAAGAAAATTGGAAAGACCGCAGTACGAAAACCACTGCTCCTGGGTTTGTGGTTCAGCTTTGGCGAAAGAATCGACCAATGCACCACCGGTAAGATATGCATCCGATGCTGGTTGGGTTTCGCATTATTTGCATTGCAATTTGGAATATGAACAAGTTTTCTCGTTGCATGGTTAACACTGCTTTGCACAAAAATGTTTCTTTCGATTGTGCACAGCCAATAAGATAGCGAAAAAGAATATTGCTTGAAATGGTTACTTTTAATACAGTATTTTTATTTGTTTGTATTTTTTATAATAATACTTAGTCTGGTGCTCAACGCACAAAAAAATCAGATAACTTGCCAGATAATTATTTTAGCCACTTCCAAGAGCCGTACGATCAACTGATCTAACTACCATCTCAGTCAGAGGAAGCTCATAAGTTCTACAGGACGTTGAATACGGTGCGAAGCAATTTTTTCCCATGATCGCTACGTGCCGCTACGCGGAGGAATTCATCTTGTTGGACGAGCAAGTACTGATCGTCAGGTTGGTGAGCTATTTTGACACTTGCTCAGAACACTTGGATTTTGAGCAAGATAGGTCTAAGAAGTTAAAACGCCATTATGGCCGTTTCAAAGATTTTTGAACAGGGAAAACTATCAGGAAAACTGAGGGCCATTAAACCAATGTACAAAAAGGGTGACGCTTCCAGGCCATCACAGTCCTGAATGTTGCTTTCTCCCGAAGATCTTGTCCCGAACGTTCATCTGCACCTCTTATCACAGATTTTTTTCGGAAGATATTAAGCTGGATTTTGTTGGAGAAAAATCAATCAACGACCATATAATTATTCAAAGCCTCCAGAAATGCCGAGAGCACCAGCTCCCTGCACACCACCTCCTCCTCATTGACTCCAATACGACCTACGACACCATCGATCGGACTATGAACAAACTGGAACAGCTGTTGATGGCCGATTTGAACGGGGTGCAATGCTAGGTGAGAGTGTCAAGCATGCTGTCGGAATCATTCGACATACGAGCACGACTTTCGCCAGATCACTCCTCAATTTATAGGCTTCGCTTATTGACATAATCGGGTGAGCATATGTGAGGCGTACACCTAACTGTAACGCGAGGCCAATAAGATTGATTAAGGATCAATTCATCGAAGAAAATCGACTCTGAAGCAGGGCATCACCTGATGGTGACGATCTCAAGGTGACAGAATAGTTCTGCTACCTAGGTAGAATTGTAAAACAACGTACAACGTCGCAGGTAGTGCAATAAGAAGAATCCCGCATTGTTCTGGAAAATCGTGCTCCATAAACTCCTGTGCGAAGAAAAATCCTCTACGATTACGATTCCAGTGCTATGCTAGCAAAGGAAGCCAATGTACGCGTACGGTGGATACTACGGACTATCTCTGGCAATTTGAGCGATCAGGGAGTGTCGAGAAGTAAGTTGGCTGGATCTGGCGGAGTCAAACCTATTGGTGATCGTACGCAGCTGTTTTTTTTTAACAATTGGTGGGTTTTTGACTGTATGTCCATAATTTAACAACAATTTTCTTAGCCTACCCTCCGTAACCATGGAATATTCCCGCGAGGGACTTCCAGAGCTAAACGAGGCTTTGCATTGCGCCTTTTTACTGTATTTTTGTCATCCAATTCACAATACCTCTGCCTCTCCTTCCGTACATCCATCGTTTAACAGCACCACTCCTCTTTCAACGGCATGAAGTAGAGGCCTCTGTTATTGAGGCCTGACCCGCTGCGGTGAGTAACTCGCGATCTGGGAACAATGGGACCGGTGTCTCTCGCCGCCTTCCTCCGCCGTTCATGCCTGAGCTGCAGGAGCCGCTGATGAAGGACTGCGGGAAATGGATTAGTGATTTAGTCGTGTCATTACGTCGTGCCTAACCCTGTTCAGTCAAAAAAAGAAGAAAAGAATCGCTAACTGGCATAAACAAATTTAAATCCAACATCGGGCAAAAGTTTCCACTGTAGTTATACTGTTGAACGATGCCTAGAAAAATGTTGCTACAAGCGTAAGATGGATGTTCAATGACCAATTTCGAGATTATTATATTGTATTATTGCTAACCTTCCAAACTTGTATTTAATATGATAGGTAAAAACAACGAAGAAAAAAAACTTTTTTTTACCTTGTATAGCAAGAGTAATCCAATCAGAAAATCCTCGATAATGTTCTCTCTACTTGTTTGGTAGCTTTTTTTTTTTTGTGTTTCTGCAATTTAGCCTTCAATATTGCTAAAAAAAAATGTGTCGACTCGATGTGTTTCGACTGACGTCAAACAAAACCAACACACAACCAGTGCCAGTTGGTGGATCTCGTTTGGGCGTTACTATTCCGTAACACAAACTGATGTTTGATTCATGGTTTGGTTTTTGTTGCTGCGTTTAATATTAAGGAAAATAGAAACAACCATTGCGTTCGTTACGAAAACGATTGCACGCACAGCACAGGGTGAATAAATGAACGCTTGGGGAAAACTTAGTTCGTTTTAGAAATGTTTATTAATTTGTTTAAATAAAAATCGTTTATGAACAATAAAATTTTCTTTTCTAAATATCTCAAATTTTAAAAGCATTTTAAGAAACTGCTTGTTTATGTTCGGTTTATTTTCAAACTTTACATTTGTTCACATCTTTACATTTGTTCGACAACAATACGACCGCATAAACGTCAACCACAAAACGTCTTGTGAGCAACGGTTCGACCATACAAACCACCGTGTCCAAAGTCCGTGCGGTACACATCGCGGCGACAAGTTTTTCATTCGAAACCGACAAAAGCGCACCACCTGGCGATAATGTGTCCATTATATTAAACACATCGTATGCAGTGGAACATTAAATGAGAAAATCCAGATAATAATCAAACCAATAACACCGACACACCCGCCCCACTTGCCGCCGTTCGATAGTTTTGCACCACATGGACAGCGTACTCTGCGCCTTACGAGTTAGGGCAACATTTTCACGTTTCACTTCTTTCCTAGCCTTTTTCCTACTGCGAACCAATGTCATCGATAATGGTTTATCCGACACGAATAACACGTTGCATGTGGCTTAATGTTACTTTTGCGGATCTTTTATTTTTTCTTGATCCACTTGGGCTGTGGATTTTTTAGCTGCAGCATGTTCTGGACACCAGCGTACTGGCCAAATGGATCTTGCTGTACGAACGAACATGATGGCCATGTTTCCTTTCAAGATATACCCCACTCGCCACCCTGCAAACGCTGTTTCCGAACAACTAAACTGGCAACAACAAAAAAAACTGGTACATTCGCTGCCGAAACTCGATGTACGTGGACATGGCCGTCGTTCGATAACGATCCGTGAGTGTGCGAATCACACCGACCAGCCGTTACGACATGACTTTTGTTCGTGCTGGTGTTGTAGCTCTTTGCAGTATGTGAACATGGTGCCGCAGATTGAGGGTTTTGGGATTACTTTTTGCTTGCCTTATTTTTCTTCCCAACATCAGGGTTCGGAAATAAAAATATATCATAAATCGTTCATCAATTTAACACGGCTGATGGCCCGGGAGTTAGGGTAACGATAAATGAGGTCCATATGAGAATTATGTGCTACTTTGCTTGATATTAAAAGGATCAAACGTGAAGAATTATTTTTGTGCTAAAATATGTTTGTAAAACAACAGTATTTTTCAAACAATTTCGTGAAGTTAGTAAACCATTTGAAGGAATTTTTATGGTACAATGGGTCCAAACCCTATGTATGTATTTTTTATTTTTAGTCCAAAATTTACATATCCAAAGAACATACCCGTTACCACAAATAGAAGAATTTTATTTTCTTGAATGTGCTGAAAGAAATATCAAGACAAAACTTTTTAATGTCCCTAAAAATCTCCAAGGAACATCCGTAACCACACGATGCAGGATCACAAGTGTTTATGGGAAAATTAATGCAACATTCGTTAGAAACTTCTACATCACCTCCATCGTACCGCACGTCACCCTGTCACATTGGTTCAAACCTTTGTCACTAATTAGCGCCCAAGGGATTCCTCCTCCGACTAAGGCTTCGACCAAAGACTAACGAGACCTGCCCTCGCAGGACGAACGAATTCGCCCGGTCATAAATAAACATGCGACCGAACGCATCGGGAGATACTGATGTTTACTTTAATTGGTCGCCTTTTACGCTATCATTTGTGCTTTCGGCCAAATGCTTCTGGGACACTACAGGCTACCGTCCTGTGTGGGTGATATACGGTTGGGTGGCCTTTTCGTTGGCCGATTCATCCTGATTATTCAGTGAAATAATTTCCCTAAGCGTTCCGCTTCTGCAACTGCGATAAAGGACCGATAGCAATCGAGTTGGACTTTAACCGTCGTTTAGCTTTAGCATTTCGTTCGAACACACACACACAAAATGCACCCGTTTCGCAGCAAGAAGTCACGGTATTGTTGGGCGAAAACCCGTGTTTCAACCGTTGTCACCACACCGAACCTGTCGGAGTCCGGTGGGCTGCAAATGGTATGCGGTTGCGGTTGCCACCCTTTGCAAGGAGAGAGCGAACGATCGATGAAAGGATGAAGTTGAGCCGTCGTGTGGTCAACCGAAGCCCGTTGTGCATATTGTGCAGCTCCAGTAGCGCAGACCGGGAACGGAAAAAAGCAAAGCACCAGTGTCCCATCCATCAACGTCCTGGCCGGTTTGCGTGTGTGTGTGTCTGTGTTACACCTGTTCACAACGGGCGTTCCCGGTGGGTCCGTTCGTTGGACCCGTCGTACGCCCGGCACTAATCGACCGTTGGCAAGAAGCACATATTCCAAGGCAGGACGAGATGCTACTACTGGCGGTTGCAAGTACAAACAAATAAAACTTGTTCGTTTTAGGATCACCTACGGTGTTTGGCAGAGAGATAGTGTGTTCCGGTCATAAATTACTGTTAAACCTGATTGTTCTTTTTTAGAGGCTAAAGCGTAAAGGCTTGATCACACCGAATCACTGTTCACTAGAAGAGAGGAATGTTGCAGAAGCTGATAAAGCTTATTTTTAATTAATAAATAAATCGAACAATAATTAGTGATGCTGCTATGCTGGCTCACATTTAAACGCATATTTTCATACCTTTAAACAGAAAAAAAACCCTTGAATGAAGATTCTATGAGTAAATTCTAAAAACTTGCTCATTTATTTATTTATTCATTCGCTCATTTTATTCGCTCGCAGCAAATTTACATAATTGATAGAGATTATATCATTCTTAGGATTGCCCTTTTGTACAAATGTTCCAAACACTGGTTAATATTGCAGGAGTTTTCGATTATTGCTTTTTCACTCTATTTTTAACTTTAATTTGTTTCACATTTGTTTAGCCTTGCGTGTGTTGCCGTTTTTTTTATACCTGTGATCTTATAAATTATACTGTTGACAAAGATCAACGTCAAAGCCGATCGTTTGACAGCTTATGCGCTATCTGTCACCCAGACTGAGTCTAAGCACTCAGTCAAAAGAGCACAAAGACAATGAACGAATAGCGAAGACGATGACCGACGCGGGAATAGCAAACGATCGACTGAAATAAGTATTTTTCATCCTTGAAAGTACCATCCCAAAATCTGACAACCGAAGTAAAACGTGTAAAAACATTTTTTTTCTCTAATTTTGGAAGTATGATTGATAACTGTTGCTTTACAACATATGCAATAATTATTTCGCGATAGCCATAGGCAACAATAAAATACTCACCATTAAGAGAAGGTAAAATTAACAGCTAAATAGAACTTTGTCTCCCTGAGGTCATCGTTCACCATACAACCCCAAGACATGACGCAAAAGGATTACCAATGATTTTCTGGTCAACTACATAAAAAATCAAGCAACTTACAGACTCTTACCAAGTATGTTTATTGGTTCACTGCTAGTTTTTAACTTCTCTGCTTCCTGTGCATACATTGATACGACCTCACCTACAAAAGATTACGATCCTCGTCTGGCAAGCGGACGACGGTGTAACTTTTCAACACCAACCATCCGACAGTATCCCCTAACACCGAGCAAGAGTCAAATTGAATTAATTACAAACCGCCACTTTAATGCAATTTCGTCCCATGGGAAGCAACCCATGATGTGTGCGATATCCGCACACCGGGCTTCCGAAATGCCCCGAGCCATCCCGGTTCCCATTAATTTAATCAGCGGAAAAGCTCTAACGCAGCACTACCCCGTTTGAGGCTTCTTCAGCCCGGAAGATCTAATTTTGATTCACATTTTGTCCAACGTTAGCATCCGAAGCAGCGCAGCGGTCGATGCAGTTCGTCCTCGGGTCGCTTCGATGCACCAGTAGCTGTGCCGAACTTTGTTTTGCCTCTAATCCTCTAAATGTTGGATGCTCTAGACCACAAACTCCCTTTTTCCGGTACTCGAATGAAATGGGAAAAATGTTCGCTTCAATTAGCTTTGATGATGGCCAAACCATGCAGTGAAGACAGCGTACAATCGTTTGTCGACACAACGCACGGCTCTTCGGAATCACTCGAGCCTTTTTCCTGAACCAAGCATGCCGATCGACGAACTGCCGTAAGGGTAAGCAGAATAAATGGCAGTATCATTAAATGCATTACAATATGGTTTCTCTCACCG
Organism: Anopheles maculipalpis; assembly: GCF_943734695.1. Classification (NCBI taxonomy): domain Eukaryota; kingdom Metazoa; phylum Arthropoda; class Insecta; order Diptera; family Culicidae; genus Anopheles; species Anopheles maculipalpis. The sequence continues at coordinate 17,266,419 of NC_064871.1, read as the reverse complement.
CAACGGCCGTGTGCTGTAGCACGAAAATTAGACTTCCGATGCGGTTCCGTAGTAAGTAAGTGCCCGGACACAGCGAACCTATTTCCGGTTGTGTGATAATGAGTAGAAAAAAGCTACGAAAAACATTTATTGATAGGAAAAAATCGATAGATTATAGAGAACAGCTATCAGATGCTTTCATGCCTCTTGCTTTAGTAAAGAAGCTGGTTGAATAAGTTCCCAAATTAGTAAATTACTTTTTAGTAAAATTACAAATTAGTAAAATTACAAATTAGTGAAAAACAACAAACATTACTCGTTTACTTGGTACGCTTGGACTTGCATACCTATTTGTACCTATGCCATGCAAGGTGCCCCATTTAAATAGCCGAGCCACCATAAGTACCGTTTGTTTGAGAGTTGTAACTGATGCGAAGGTTTGTAAATATCAATTACCTAACCGGGAGGAAGTTTTAAAATTCAATTTTTTACCCATCTATCGCCCGGTCAATGGAAGCACAAGTAGTAAAAAGAATTGCCCCACACACAAACACACACACAAATAGTGGCTCACTAGAGGGAACGTTTTTCCCAACGAATGAGCTCAACGTGTAATGGATGTTTTCGCTCGCTGAGCCCAATCGAACAAACAAATAAATTCAATTAAAAAACTCACCGCTCACCGGAAAAACTCGGCAAACTTCCGCTCTGCCTGTAAAGGGACTGAATGTTTTTGACTTCTTGCTCTAGCACCGAAGGCCCTCCAACCCTTTTCGCCATGGACCGGTTGGACGGGTTTAACTGTTTCGCTTGAGTTTGATGGCAAGATGAAAAATACGGCCACGTTTGCTCATTATCGTAGCTTTCCATTCGTCCGGCGACGGTGTGCCCCGAGCCGCTGGTGCGCTGTTCCATTTTTCATCGATTCGTCCGAGTTTTACGGTTTTCCGCTAATTGTTTATTTGTACGGCCGGGGGAATTTATTTAATTAGGTCTCGTTATTTACGATTTGCGCAACCACCAGGCGCCTCCATCAAGGCATGTGCCGATGGTAGAAGGGCGAACGATTTCCCTAAGCAGACCAATCGGGGTATCCTTACGGTTTGCGCGTTTTCTTAAATATGAGGATGGTAAAATATATATATGTATGAAAAACTAAACCGAAACATGTAAACATAAAACTTTAAAGAAAATGAGGTTAACAAGCGGGTAGCACGTCTCCGCGTTCGGGAACGGTTAGTATTAATTCCCTGTACCGATCCATCCCGGACGTACGGTGACAGCTACCATAATTCCATCAAAAAGTTTCCCTCATTCGAAAGGAAACAATTATTCCATTCTAGTGTTCCGTACGACCGACCGAAGAAGAGAGAAAAAGACCGACCGAGAAAGAAAGACGAATCTTGCATCGGGCTCTAAAATACAGCTAATGTTTGGTGATTTTTGTTTTTTTGCTTTACTTCAGTGTGGCTCCCAAAGGTGAAAGAGACTCGTCCAACTGGGTGCTTCCACATGCTTGCAATCACATATCGTAGACTACCAACCACCAACTACAAGCGGTCGCTTGCCATTCGACTTTCTACGGTGCCAACTTTTCCAGGCGAAATGCGAGACTACTTACAGCGAATCCATTAAACTTTGTTATCTACCATTACACTTTGCTATCGGCCCCCTGTCGGTTCAGCCTCGTGAGGCAAAAAGGGAAATACCCTTTTTCGGACAGAAAAGTGTAACGCCTTTCTACGGGTGGCAGACACCGAAAATGTCGGGCAACCCTTAAGAGCGTCCTACTATTATTGGTATCCCGGGATGCTCTATACGCTGCTGGATGCTTTCACATCCTGTAGGAAAACCGGAAACCGAGAAAGTACCATAACCGGTGAAGATTGCTTACACTAACCCCCACGCACGCACCGGTCTTCTCATCAACCACCCCTTTTGGTTCCTGCACACCGGGACACACCAAATTCGGGAGTAACTTTTGGCGAACAATTTCTCATTAAGATATTTCACTTTTATGGTTTTTGTCTAAAACTTAAACATTGTGGATGGAAATTAGTTTTACACATAGTTTCCCGACCTCGTGCGCCTGCAGGCGAGACACCCGTGCTGTACGGTTGTTTTACAGCTCCCAGTTCTCCCCCATATACTGCGGTACGTACCTGCAGGGATCACAGATACTGTGGGGGTGTTATTTGGAAAATTTTCGAGTTCAATTCGATGGTGGCTTTTCTTCATCTTACACCCCATCTTGCAGAAGGTGAGTGGGAAGAACTGTTCTGCTTTGTAGTGGAAAATCTGGCCAGAGAAAACAAGCTTCTAATATGACATGCTCTGAGTCGTTTGTATACCTTTGAAACAGGTTTCTCGAGTAAACTTGTAGAGGGAGTCGGTGAATGGATAGATTATGTAAATAGGTTCGTGTGTGATAGGAGAAGGAAACATAATTTACAGCGTTAAACGCTGTAAAGGTAGCAGATAAAACAAAGTTCAATTAGTGTTGCTGTTTATTCTTCATTAAGCACTGCTCACTGTCTTTTTTCACCAATTTAGGGTAATTTTAACTAAAACAGATTATTATCCTCGCGCCGATCGCGATAAGCTACTGCTCTGATTTGAATACCTACCTTGAGCATATTCTGCATTCGAATTATTTTCTATTCAAGCAATCATCTGCATTCGGTAGGCCACAAGAACCCTTTTCAAGCGCCTCTTCCCCGTTTAGAAGAATAAAACTCAAAGCATCTTAACAATTGCAACACACAACGCCAATTTCGCATTTGCTCGTCAAAGATGCTGTCGCAGTTTCATCGCCTCACCAAATGCAGGACGGCGATTTCGGACCGAATGAAATGAGACATATTTTGAATCTTTTCCCACAATTGCAAAGCTCTTATGTTGGCAACCTTTCAAGTGCATACCAGCCCAACAATGTCAGCATGCAAGGAAATCAGCTTTCTCGATTTCTCAAGCACCCAGCCATATCACGAATTCCGTACTCATTTTAAACCGTATGTATTTGTGTGAATGGATGTGTTGGACGGTGAGTTTTCAATGATGTTGTTTAAGTTCTCTCTTTCCCATTGATTCACCATTGGCACTGCCGTGTGCACGCGAGCCGTTATCAGCAGTCGAGCAACGGAAATGTACGAGTGAACCACCGGGCGCCTCCATTTTCCACCTTCAAAGCAAACAAAAAACCACGCAACAATTCACGACCCATTTTCCGCAACGGCAAGCATCGAATTCAACTCCTTACTCACACACACACACTTGGCCAACTATGCTTTATGTGAAACTTCTTTCAAGCAGCTCTATTTTCTATCGCTTGTTTTCATTCAGAAAACCAAAAGTGTGTATCACCATCCACACGATACACGATCCCGCCGTGAACGATCCCTTTTTTACCGGGATTCTAGCCGTGGATCGAAATGATTGTGCAAATGTACACTCTGTGCGCTTCCGCAAACACGCAGATACACTTTCGTCGTAGGGCTGTCTGTCTTGGATAAAATTTACCCTCTTCTGAATCTTGAAGTTTCCCCTTTTAGCTTTTCTGTTTCACATTTTGGTAAACATTGATGTGTACTCAAACAGTTAGCTAAGGTATACAGCGCAATGAATGTGTGGTTTTACCATCCAGTGGTGGGGAATGCTGTACTTCACAGGTGAGAATTCAGTGCAAAAATGTGTCCCAATGAACACCGTTTTTTGCTCGGTTCTTTGGTAATATTTTAGAAGCAGTGTTAAATTTCTTAATCGGCTAGCTATTCGCAAACTTACTCTGAGTTAGATTCCTTTTGTCAAGGCATTTTTATGCAAATAGTTTAAATAATAGAGATTAAATAAAGTTCAATTTGTTTGCGGACATCTTCATCGATGTAATAAATCTCATAAAATAATCAACTGCAGAAAGTATCGACCACAGAGTATTTACTTATATACATATTAAAAGTCCTGTATACTGGTCTATGTCATACGCGGTTGTCTGTCAATCCCGTCTCCTAATCATCTCTCAATTTTAGCCAAAGTCTACCACGCCTCTGATGTCTTTCGGGATGACTTTACAGATCCGTTTGTCCTTCTCATAATATGACCAGCCCACCGAAGCCTTTGGAATATTATTTGCGGCACAATGGTGAGGTTACAGGACTGTGTATAAAATGCATAGCTTTGTAATAGTTCCTTGACTGCCCATCCACATATTCTGAGTCAAACCTCCTTGTAATCATTTTGTCCTTGTAATCATTTTGCACTCGAACACAGCCAACCCGAATATTATAACGCTTTAAAAATCATTAGCACATAGTTACAGTATTTCACAGGTCACGTACTGTACGATGTACTGATGTACGTACATAGAAAGCTCACACTTACACAATCCCTCTTAAAAAAAGTGCTGCAATGTACATGCCATACACGTAATTTCGCCTGATTTCGCTTCTTTTTCCCTATTTCGATATTCTCGCCCTGTTCTCTGTACGATGAATGTGCCGAGAAAATACCACCCACAAACCTCAAACAAAACTGCACTTCCCTCCATCACCGAAATAGAATGTTCTTTGTGTTTGTTAGTAAGCGTGGCCCTGGCGTCAAAAGTTGAAGCGCATTTTGCCCGCCCGCAGCGAGGAATATTTAAACGTAAATAATTTTCACATCATTCATGCATCAAACGTATCATCCTTTTTTTTCTCGCTTTTTGGTGGTAGCAAAACTGCGAGGATAGGAAAAAAAAAAGTTCCGGATTCCGGAAACGACACGCTGGTATGTGCTCGTTTGATGCGCTACACATAAAGAGCTTCATAAAGAGAACAAGACAAAAAGGCCAGCGTCGGGCTATTGGTTGGTGTGTGGGATACAGGAAAACACAATTACCCATTCCGTTGAGTCGTGCTTCGCACCGGGAAGGGAATGGTCTAGGATACACCTTCCAAGCGTTGTTTAGCGCCGGGTTTTGTCGTGTAATTTGCACCCGAAAGCTTCTCAGTTTGCAAAACTCGCATCCCCAACGTTACCAACGGAAGTGGCAGTAATTTTACAATGAAAACGTAGAAGAGAGAGAACAAACGCGAAACCATCAGAAGTTTTTACATCCAGGCCAACGTGAAAAATTGCCCACACGAACGTGCGCCCTGAACCATCCACGCCGGGTGGGCATCATTCTCGCGCAATAACCCGGAGGCGATCAAAAAGTTTATCACAAATAATTCGACGTTTATGAAACATTTCACTGTGGCCTGTGTACTGCTCGGTAGCTACTTTACCTTTCTCTTTCGCGGAAGTAGAGTTGGTATTCCTGTAACAGAACCGGTTGTTACGAGTTTTCACACACAAGTTAAAATAAATAGAAAAAAAAGTCCTCCAACATGGAATTGGACACCAACAATTCACCCGTTCGCGAACTATGAGCAGAAACTTGCACCCATTCCTAGGAACGTGCTGCTATTGCACAGTTATTCGGACATTGCCTTACCTCAATCCTCTTACCGTACCGTGCATCTACTTGCAATACGCTACTGCTTCTAGCTCAGTAACCTCTAGCAAGTATCCTATTATCTAACCAACTAATATTCTCCTTCCAACACTCAGCAACACGGCTGTCCTGCGCTCTCAAGCTAACTTCAAACTGGCCCTACCAAACCCCAAAAGCAAAGATCTTCATCGACCTTTTCGGGGGTTCTCCTTCTCTTTGCACGGCTACAATTTTGCAATAGTTGCATTGGCAGGTACAGGGACGTAGTTAAAATATTCATAAATCTTCCACTGCAACTGCACTGCGGATGACCACTATCAGGAGGAATCTGGCTGCTTGCAGTGTTAAGCGGAGGAATGGGAAGCATGTTTAGTACATGCTGCCCATTTCGTCATGGTCTAATAATTGCATCGGTTTTGTGGTTCACCAAAGGGGAAGATATGCCAAAGGAGATGTGTGTGTGCTTCACATACGTTGGGCTCTTTTATCTGAGTTGAATCGGCCAATCGGCATACTATCAACCGAATGCTAGCTGGCTTGCCCGGCTTGTTCATAACTAGAGGCTGTGGCTTCGTTAGCTACAAGCCGGAATGTCTGCCCGATCAACTAACCCACCGGACCCAGCTTATCTTGCATGAATAGCAATCGCACCAATCGGGTAAGAGAGAGCCATCAACAGTGTACTTCTAAACGATTGAAACTGTTACTCGTGCAGTGATATTATTATGAACAGCTTCGAAATACAATGATAAGATTAACCCCAATCTGTGTCACTGCCAGGCTCTGAAGATAACTTTACGATACAGTAATAAACACTCAACAAAATCATCTTTCATCAGCGCACAAATGAGACTGAACATGTCATCAAGTCTTTGCAGGCGTACAACCCCGACGATAGAATAACCACCCTGAGATAGTCCGTTGCCTGGGCGTACCTTTCTGCAATCGCGCACCCACCCCGTCGGCTACTGTAATCGGGCGTAATAATAATTGTTTTCAACTCTACTCGTCTCGGCATTCTCCTTACCATCCATCCATCCATTCATTTGCAGCATGATGCTCAGTCTGGTCAGGCTGAGAGGGCAAAGGAATATGTTATTTCAGAAAATATGTCGGTTTCGACAACGATTCCACCCGTGCCTTGGGGCTGTTGGAGGTCGGGACGGCACACACACATGCACGAGCGCTCACAGCTCACCTACACATTCGTCGCTATTTTAGAATCATGAAAAAGCCATCCGGTACGAAAAGTTAGACCATACAGTGCTGCCTTCCTTCCTGTTGCTGTCGACGTTTATTCGGCATTCGCTTCTCGTGTTCTGTTTCCATCCATCCAAACATCCATTTCCAAAATGCCGAACGAAACTTTTGCACCGACCCCCCTTGGGGGAGGGTGGTGGAATCTAATCTCAACAAGTCCATCTTGTTTCTTGTTGTAGACGTGTGCTGTGAGGGCGAGCGAGTGGTTTGGAATGAGAAAATACGGACGTCGTCGTCGAAATAGGTGTAGATCAAAGACATTGAAATGTATAGAGAAGTTTTCTCTCTCTCTCTCTCTCTCTCTCTCTCTCTCTCTGTCTTTTGAATACTTTCTCTTATTAGCTTTCGGCAATAAGTGTGCAGATCGATGAAAAAGCGATTAAAGTCAACTTTTCCTAATTCTTGCTGCAAGCAAGGCAACATGCTTTTCATTTATAGATTTGAATTTTCACTTTTCAATAAGGAAAGCGGGTTTGGCGATAAGGTTTTTGTTAGTTGCTACGCCTCAAAGCTTATTCAAGTTCATACAGCATCAGTTATTTATCTTTCAACGAATCAATGAGAGATCGACGTGTGTGTCTTTGTTTTTAGGATTTTCAGCATGGTTTATTGTTATGAACAACATTTTGAGTATTTTGTTTTGAATTTTGTGAAATATACAATTTAATATAAGTGCTATCCAGTAGATCTCAAACTCAAATCATGGTAGGAAAAACATGCGGCAAACAACAAATGGCATCCAATTTCACCAAATAGCTTATTATAACTACGTCCTACATTTTCTGTTCTATATTCAGTATCAGATTCTACATATAATAAACTTCTCTTATCACAAAAATATTTCCTGCATTCAACCCAGCAAAAAAGTATTTCGGATGCTGTCAGTAATATTCTAAATGTGAGGAAATGATTCGAAATCAATTCTAGCTAATAAAAGCATCTAATCCTCTATTTAATGAGTCCGACTATCATGGCGATAATCAGTTGAGCACAATGTAACGCACAACAGCAAAACAAACGTATTGCATTGCATAAAACACGATCCAACAATTCATTACAAATCGTTTGTATGGGAACGCCAACCACATCCAGCCAACCATGCGGCGTTGTTCTAAAAATGTTTCCGCATGGAATACCCGTAGTGCTATAGGTTTTTTTTAAATACATTCAATCAACCCCTAGTTCACATAACCCACGCGACAACGATGGGTGGTGGTGCGAAATTGATGCGCCATTTTACGCTCCAACACATTACACAGCTTTGGGAAAGAGTTTGTGCTTGATTGCTTGCAGCATAATTATCGTTCAATTCTAACCGGGGCTTCAATCAGCGTGGAGCAATGTAAATTATGTTGAGCGTGCAAAGGGCGGAACATAACATATATCTGCCATTTGTTGTTTGGTGTAAAACCAAGAGCGTAAATATAAAAATCAAGAGCTATTTTTAAATAGCTATTGAGATTCTAATACAATGTAACAAGTACTCTGTTATATTTTTTTAGTTGACTTTATAACTCACTCTTTTACTCAACTATTTTAAAGCATTATAGGATAATGTTGTATAATTATTTTATTTCCTTTACACTTCTGCTTACGCTGTCAAAAGCAACTAAGGAAATAGTTTGCGCTTGCCAACAACCAGTGCGACGCATGTGTAAAGCTATACGCGCTTTGGAAATCTCAATCAACAAGCAAGAAATTGGAACGCCACCGGTCCGTCCGGTACTCCAATCTGATTTATGTTCAATCTTTCAAAATGATGCCAGCTGGAAAACAACGGCAGGAACATCATTCGCACACGCGTATGCATATTTTATTGTTCGATTTCGTGCAATATTGAATCCCATCAGCTCGGGTCTTCGTCACCGAACCGTAGCACAGCCGGGACGATAATACTTTCGGAAGGTTTCCACAATCCGTTGCTGGTTAGGGCTGGTTTTTGCACTCCTTTCGCGATGCATGAAACCAGTTTCCATCGCAAGCATATGTAATATACCGTACGGAATGTGTTTTTCATTTCATCCAATTTTTCTCAAAACCAGAAACCAATTCGAAATACGCTCGCTGTAGATGAAGGATGCATCCGTTGTATGGATTATGCTGAAACTAGTATGAAATGTGGGCATTATTTACAATACAGCCATGAAATGATAAGCAGCGGGAAATGCAATTTTAAGCATACAGTTTGGAAACTTTCGTCATAGTTTAAAGATCACGTTGCCACTTGATGTTCTTGCAAGTCACTCTTAACTATTATTCATTGAGTGGAAATGGAAATGAGTGGAAAATTATGAACTCGATCGGTCGAGTGTCCATTAAATGCTGTACTACATCAAAGTTTCAAGACAAGACAGAATTCTACCTAAAATCTACATTGACAAACTAGCAAAAAGATTGAGAAACATAACTTTAATTACACTTGAAAAACTTTCCCATAAATTTGCATTGAGAAAACACACAACCATCCCACGGCACTGTCTGGCCTTCTGTATACCACGAAATTACCCTCAATTCGCAAGTCTCTTCTCACTCTCACAACGAAACAAACACTTAAAACGTTCAAAAAGCATAACCAGAAAGGGTAGCTCAATGATTTGTCAAAAAAAGGTGTATACGACATATCATATGCTTTGATAGCTTTGGCAAATAGTGGCATCTTGTTACCACACCACATGATCACCGGCATCGAGCAACGAAATCATCAAGGCTGCTGCTGCTGATTTTCTTCATGGTTTTATTTGGGGTTTGAATATTTCCTGGGGAAACATTTCAAATGCACCAGCTAGGATTAAAGCATGCAAAAGCTGGTGTCCCTCTTTAGGTACGGCTCATGCTTGTCGTAGTGAGATTTGGTAAAATGAGACCATTGCGACCGTGCAAGGACACGGTCGGCGATCATTCGTGAAAGAAAAGCTTTACTTTGTGCAGAGATTTTTTTCTTTCTCCTTGCCATCTTGTGCTTGCTTGGTAGCTTTAGAATTGGAAATTCGTTTATGTAGTTTGGCTTCTTTGCTTTGATAATTCCACCATCTTTGTATCCTTAATATCCCATTGCCGTAGTGGTGAAAACGGAACCGAGTTTCTTTTCGTGCCGATGCAACCACACCTCTCTATCGCCTCAGCATGTATCCAGATGTTGGATGGACATTACCAAACAGCTACGATTTCCGCTGGAAGAAATTCCGAAATAATCAGAAGCAAAAGAGGAAAGGAATGAATTCCATTACCCTTCACACACATACACGTTAACGTGAAATCTGTTTTTGAAAGATTTTTCTTTAAAGCTTCCTTCGAAAAAGAGGAAAGCAAAGTCAGAACCCAATCGGTCTCGCCCAAACAACATGCACTGTTAAAATAGGAGCAATTTTATGCTTCAAGTGTCGCTTTTATGTGTGTTGCCGGCACAGTCTCGGTGCACGGCTTTGCTACACAGACACACAGACCCATACAAGTGACGTGTTCTATATTTTCAACATGAAACGAGGTTTCACGAATATTTTGCATCCTAGCCGTTTTTGATGCCGCGAAAGGATTTAATGACGGATTGCGATGCAATGGTTCTAGTTGCTTTGATTTCTATGACATTATTTTTCTTTTATTAAATTGTTTTTGTCTGATTTAGGAATCTAGTATAATTTTGCTGTTCATATTCCCTTACCTTACCAGCTGTTATTTGTGCAAGGAATTCGAACTTGAAAGAACAACGTCACTGGATCAACGTGTTTCATTTTTCCGTAGTCGCGAGAAGTAGAAAATTTGTGCCTGCTTGGTATATTTTTCATCATACACTTACGGAAAGCTTTAGGAATACGGCCTGGCCGTCATTACGAAATAAAAAAAAATACGGAAAGCCATGAGGCATAACTGGAATAACGTCAACGAACAGTTTCGTCATTTGGTTAGGCTAGGTGCTAGTGAACATCTATCTTCTGTTCAAGCATCGGACCATTCCGTCTATGGCGCACAATTGATGAACATAGATTTAGTCTCTAAGACGAAACGGACTCTTTCCTATGGAAACCGGTATGGAAGGTTTCGAATCCCGTTGCCCAAATTAGCCATCCAACGTAGTCGAGTTGAACTCAATCTTCACATTTCCATCATAACATTAATTCGACAGTAAGTTGCTGAACAAGACTGCCGAAAGCTGGGACTTGCTTGTACTGGGAATCCTATCTTCGGACGTTGGTCCAGCATACCAACCGGCAACTTCCATCGTCAAAGTGGTTATGGAATCATCTTCCATTGGCTGGCAGTTATAGCGCCTGATCAGTAATTTCTCTGTACCGGTGGGTCAACGGATCCTCTGTCCGAGAGTGCATCGCCTTTTCCCAGCTACGGTGGCTCTAAACTCATCAGTTCTAATGCTGTTAAATCTGCACTATCCAAGCTCAGGCCTTCCTTCTCTCCCGGCCCGGAAGGTATCCCTGCCTCTGTTCTCAAAAAATGTAATGTTGTGTTTGTTCCAATGCTTGTAAAGTTATTCCGCATGTCCTTATGTTCCTCTATGTTTCCTGATTTGTGGAAGAGTGTTTGGCTTGTACCTATCCTAAAAAAAGTAACCCGTCCTTGGTCTCAAATTACCGTGGCATCTCACTTCAATGTGCGATATCAAAGGTGTTTGAGCACTTGCTTCTCTCATTCCTTTTAAAGTCCTCCAGGCCTTTTATCATCCCTCAACAGCATGGATTTCTTCCCAGAACAGATCTGCCACTACTAATCTTATGTCATTTACTTCCTACATCTTCTCTAACTTAGAATCCGCACATCAAGTTGATGCCGTATATACTGATTTTAAATCGGCTTTTGACCACGTCCCTCACTCCTTACTTCTTCATAAACTATCCCAATTGGGCATAAGCCACTTCTTCGTATCGTGGTTGCGTTCTTTTCCGTGTGATCGTTCGTATTATGTTAAGTATAATAACGAATTCTCCTACCCTTTTTCCACCTCTACGGGCGTCCCACAAGGTAGTGTCCTTAGCCCTTTGTTGTTTGTTATTTTCATTAATGATGTCAATACCATGTTTCCCAATGATTGCTTCCTATGCTATGCAGATGACTTAAAAATCTTTCTCCCTTTTTCAAGGCATCCTTGACTGTTTCTCTAATTGGTGTGCTCGTAATTCCCTTACCCTCTGTCCCGACAAGTGTAAGGTCATTTCCTTTAGCCGATCCCGAACTCCCATCAGCTACCCCTATGCTCTTGACAATCAGTTTGTTAGCCGAGTCACGGCTATCAAAGACTTGGGAATCTGGTTGAACAAAGATCTTTCCTTCAACCTCCAAATTGATTCCGTGGTTGGGAGTGCTTGGAAGACGCTTGGCTTGTTCAAGCGTATTCCTCGCGACTTTTCGGACCCCTTATGTCTGAAAGTTGTGTACTGCTCGCTGGTCAGATCGGTTCTGGAGTACTGCTCAGTAGTTTGGTCGCCCCTAGCGAAAACTCATATTGAGCGTTTTGAGCGGGTGCAGCGTTCGTTCACCAGGTTTGCAATACGCAAATCACTTGGTGAGCTTTTCCTCCCCCTGCCTCAGTACGAGTCCAGGTGTCAGTTGCTGAAGCTGGATTCGTTGGAAACTCGCCGTTCCCAGGCCCAATCAACCATTATTGCCGCTCTCCTTTTCGGTCATACCGATGCTCCTGCTTTGTTATCATGTGTTCCATTTTACATCCCTTCCCGTGTCCTTCGTAATCGTCCCCCTCTTGCGATCCCAAGTCGTCGTACCTCAGCAGGGCGCAAAGACCCCCTTGTGTGTGCTATTCGTCTGTTCAATTCCGTGGCCCATATGTTCGACTTTCACCTAAGCTTCTCCCTTATATCCTAATTCCCTGGCGATTAACAAAGTTAGGTTTAGGTTTAGATTTTAGCGAATAAGTAATTTCTGTATAAGGCAACATATAATAAGGCAACAGAGCTAACAATAAAAATAATAATAATAATAATAAATAAATAAACCGAGTATGCCCGGGATAAGGCAAAGAATAAGGAGGAAATGCATTATCAATATAATTGTTTTTTTTTTTTCAACACAAGCGGTGTGAACAATACGGCACTGGACCGTCATAATTAATTATAAATAAATAAAATAAAATGTATGAATGAGTACGATGCGTGAAGGGTTGGGTAGCGTATGGAAAAATTGCATCGGCCTATGCTATGGACGGACAAACCAGCGACGGGATGAAGAAGGACAGTAACGAGACTTCATCACAACAATCGGACACAATCAAGGAACCGTCGAAATGGAAAATGATCAAGACCCCCGCTACCATCTGGACCACGAGCATGGATACGCCTGACATACCCCGGGATAAGGTACCCTCACACGATAAGACCCTCGCTAGGAACACGACTTTGGCTTTGGATGACGGAACATACGCAACGGAACAACCTAGCACACCCGGGATATAGTGCCCTTTCACAGCTCGGAGAAGGAAATGTCTCCCTGCAAAGAGGAAAGGAGTATACTAATTTTAAGTTTATTGTAAGCAATACGGCCAGGCCGTTCCTTATGAATAAAAAAAAAATAAAATAAAATAAAATAAATAATAACAAATAATAATAATACACAATACGGCACTGTACCGTAATAATCAATTATAAATATTTTTATTTACATTTGATTATTACGGTCCAGTGAATCAATTATACATAAATAAATAAATAATAATAATTAGTTAGTAAGACAGTATCAGGTTAACTATCGCATTTCTTTAAGTTAACAGAATATTCAAATTGCATTGCCCTGTGTCCAGAGATTGATTTTATATTTTATTAAATATGTTCTACAAGAAGCATGCAACTACTTTAATAATTAACACAATGCATTCCTCGAATTTTGCTTAAATTCAATGGCACCAGTCAATGTCTCCAGTAGCTAAATCAACGAACCAACGAGTAGGCAAAAGTAAAGAGAAATACTACACAATTTTTCATCCTTTCACCCTAACGCAACCAGGAATCGAGGTTGATCGAACCAATTGATAGTAGCCCATAAAAAAACGAGAAACGCCCAAAAAATTAAAGACTCTCCCAACCAGGACCAGACCAACGTGTGAAGTTGTTTTCGATCGTGTGCGATTCCTACTCCCCGCGTGTGTGTGTGTATGCAGGTTTCTTTTTTTATATCTTCACCTACTCTACAGTTCGTTACAGGTTGCAGCTGAATCGGGCTAGCAAACCAAAAGCCGACGGCTGATGGCTGACACCAGCGTGCACCATCTCACCGTGCAGCATTTTCCGACGCAGGTGTCAAATGGCCACCAGCCAACTGCTGGAATGTTATTTCCACGCTTCACAAACGCTCGTTTCCGGTGCGATTGGCTAAAACCCCCTTGGGGGGGGGGGGGGGGCAGAGGGTTGGTAACAGCACCGACTGACAACACCCACACATTCCCATACTCTCGCACGTGATGCGGATGCCAGGAGCAGAAGTAGAAGAAGTGGAGTAAAGGCAAAGCAAGTACAACAAAAAAACACATGCCTCCAGTAGCCACTTCGAGTGTTTCGGACGAAACTTGAACAACTACACGCGGGCACCATATGCAGATTATTCGGTCGTTGTCGATTTTTCATGTTTTCACCGATGTTGCCCAGGTTGGGGCCCGGGAATCAGCGATTCCGGAAATCAACTATTGGTGCGGTAGATTTTACCAGCTCGAGAGTGTAGAATCGTTTGTGTGATGTTCGGGTTGCTTTTTTTTATTCACCCTGCCATTCCCTCGCTCGTACTGTTTCTTACTGTACGTACTGTACTCTTCACCGGTTTGTGTGTATGTGATTTTTTGTCCGCAGCGTTATCTTTATACAGAAGGCAGGAAGAACCCTCCAATCGCCCACGGGAAGCCAATGCAATCAGATCGGAAGTTCGGGGGCAGATGCAGTTGTGGATAGGATTGTTTTTCTATCGACACACTCCTTTGACCATTAAAAGCCATCCAGAAGCGCAGACAGAACTTGGTTGCGCAGCGCACACAGCATGTTTGGTGCATTTGGAGCGATGCATCGACAAAAAAAAGCCGAATCCATCACACTATGCCTTCGAACCGCATCGATCCATTCCATCAAGATGCACCAATCTAATGGATGATGGGCGTACTGCGTTTCGAGCTTTCGAGCTGTACTGTGACGGCAAGGCAAACATTTCACTCGTGATTGAATTTACGCAGAAACCAGTAGCACCATCGAACCACACTCATGCGTCCGACTGTGCGATAGCATCGCCTTCATTCGGCGATCCAACCCCGAACCATATTCGTTGGTGCAATTGAATTCCTAATCCATATCGGTTCGACAATTCGATTTACAATCGCGCGGAAACATGGCTTCGTAGAACACGGCCACCAAGCTCGATAATGTTAGCGGGAAAAACTCGCTTAGATGGGTTCGACTTTTTTTCGTTGTTGCCCTCTCTATTGACATTACACACAGACACAGTTTTTCACGGTATGTTAGCTAGGCGTCAAACAAACGGACAAATCAAACGAAATCACTGTTGAACGAGCAAAGCTTCGCTTTTATCTTAACGCAACGATGAAGTTGTTTGATGTTTTGAACTTTTTTCCGGTGAATTGTACACACGTGTAGGGGTTTTCTTCTTTTATTCTACTTTGCAATGTAAAAGCTATGTAATGCGCTGTCCATCCAACAGCTGATCACGCATTGAAACGCAAATGTGATGAGTAAATGTTCAGCCTTGATGTGTGATGTTTATTAATAACACATTTAAAGTATTTTTAACCTTTATTAACTCTCTTGTTTTTTTCTCTGTAAAAGGGGAAACTTTTTCTTACTTTTAGCTTTTTATTGATACGAAAGCATCCTCATCAGCAGCACAGGAAAATCCTTTAATTAAATAACGGATGCACTTCTTCTTAATCTTCACCATGGCCGCCACAGATTTATTGAATTATGACACACTAACCGAACCGAAAGCCAATCGATCAATCCCACCGGCACCCGTCCCCAAACCCAACCGACCGCTTCTTACGCTCGATAAAATCCGGTCACTCATCCGGTTTCCGCAAAGCCAACGTAATTATTTTTCGATCAATATCCCTTTCTAACCAACCCTAGCAGTTAATCCCAACAGAATGAAGATGGCAACGTCTTCATCGTTGCCAGTACCAATCCGCTCGGAAGTTTGGTCCGGTACCGTCTCTCGTCCATTTCATTGTAGAATTGGTTTAAAGAACAAAACACTACACTTCCGCCACCCGCACCGACCCGAGCTTCTCCGTTCCTTTCTTTGCTTCGCCGCACCCAAGAACGCCCCGCCATAATCAATGGCCGAGCATTAGCTTCGACTTTCGATAAATTGATTGAGACCGCTTGACCCTGAAGCGCCAGGAAATGTAAAACAAATGCTCGGCCTGCGTTCGTACGGGGTGCAGCGGTCACAGGAAAAGGACAAATGGGGAAAAACTTTTCTCACCGTACCGGAAACCGGAAACATGGTATCGGACCGACGGATACAAACTCACAAACACTGCTCTTGAGCATCCCGGAAAAGATTTTACCAGGAAAAGCAAATGCTTAAGAACGGTCGGGACGTATCGATGCGATAAACTGGCTGAGGAACGAGCAAACTTTTCACCCGCCAAAAGTTGAAAATACGCGTGTGGGTGTGTTTGAGATCGAAAGCTGCAAAGAATGCGGGAAAGATGTGGAAAAGTGTCTTAAGGCTTGGGGTCCGCTTTTTGCTTCGAGCATTCTCTCCTAATGGAAGATAGCAGAATTTATGATTGGCGTGGTGTTCCGAACCGAGCAGCAATATGTTTGCTACTCTTGCTTACCCTAGTCAGTGTTTCAATTCACCACTCGATGCCTCTCGACGTGAAGTTAAACCCTTTCTGCTGTGTAATCCCTATCTTTTTGAGGGTTGCAAAAAATAAGATGCAATAAACGAGTGAACCATTCATTATCCCTTAGCCCCGTCGAACCAATCATTATAATTTCGCTACAAATGACCGTAAGTTAGCCGGGCACACCATGGCCAAAGCAGTAACTTTTTTTTTTTGCCTTGTCTTCTCTATGCTCACTTCTTGATCGACCCTAAGCATGTCTCATTTGCATGCGCCGCAATGTATGCAAAGCAAGCTGGCAGGCCAACGTTCGGTGTAAAGTAAGTGCTGATAAATTGCACCAGATAAATGCATAAATTCTACAGCCAGTTTCTTTTTCTATCGGCGACTGCTTGGCCAACGGTTAGCTCCATTACTCAGTCGGAGCGTTCGAACGCATCCCTCCGGCGCGCGGTACGCACGTACGTACCACTCCGTGGGTACGTTTTATGAATCCCTTTTCGCACGAGAAATGCCGGCTGCTCCATTAATGGGTCTATTTCGTGACGGGCAAGTTTTATGTGATTTTCACTACGCAAGCTTAACGATGTGTGGCAAGCGTTTGAGTGCGGAAGAGTTGTTTTTTTTCCTCCAATTGCTGAAAGTGGTTCTATTTCGAAAGGGCAAAAATGTCCAATGCCAATGCTCTTTCTTTTAGATTTGTCTTGAATACGGATTTGCAGCTTACTTAACATTTTATCATACATTTTTTCACCTTTGTGTCTTTGTGTCAGATATAAATATTTGTTCTGGAATAAAGGACTGCTTAAGACATACTTTAAATTTCTTCTGAAAGAAATAATTGGCAACTCTTTAAAAAACACACGCAAGACATGTGTTTCATCCTTTGCAAAATTCAAAAACCCTTTTAAACACCTTGCAAAACCAAAAATTTAAAAAAAAATCTTTCCTTCGTACAAGCCTACAAGTTTCTGTTCTGATACAGCATCGGCTTCGTGCAGAGTTCGTTAAAGTTCACCACTCTTTCCCGTTAAATGAGCCCCACGTCCACAGCAAACCGATGCTTCTTATACCCTTCTTAGCCGGATCGGAAATCAAAGAGAATTTCATCAATTCCCGATTCATGAACCCCTTTCACCCGTGTTGCGAACCGCTCCGGCACGGAACTGCAATCGATGCCAATCAGTGAGCCTTCGGTCCAGCATCATCCGTACAATCATCCTTGCCAAGACCACCCATGCAATCATCCACCCGGCCCTTGCGTAGGGTGTTACCATTTAAATGCTATTGATCTACGAGTGGTTGAAGTTGGTACGTGAGCTATTTCCAAGTATCTGTCCTAAGAATTCTTTCACTGTAACCGGGTACGCGCTAGCATGGAAACTTTCCATCCATGCTCACGATTGACTACCATCTGACCACGACCGCCCACCATACCCGGATAGTGGTGTACACTCCCACGAGAGATAGGACGTGAAGAAACAGCGGTAAAGTCAGTGTGCCCACCCACGGGAAACGGTTTGTGCTGGATGGGAGTATGCCCAAAAAGTAAAAAGAAACTCGGCCACACACAGTCAGTCACGCGCGACTCCATTAGAGAAATCAAAGAAACATTATTAGCTGGCCTATTGTAGTCGGGTACGTACGGGCGAGAGCATTCCAACCACCTCGACGCGTCCTGAAATAAACTGACTGATTTTTTGTCCGCCTCCAGAGACCAACCGAGTGGACGTGTGAACTCGAGTTTCTCAAACCCAATCGGTTTTTGGCCGCCTTACCGCCAGAAGCGAACGATTTCGGGAAGAAAGTTACCGTGTCCGGCGGGTTGAGTAAGCTTTGGCCATCGTTTCATTCATAGCCTCATACACAGACACACACACACACACATGGCAAGTTGAAGCTTGAAACGTGAAGTGGATATGTATTATTCCGAGCGCGTAACACGATCCTTATAAATCAATGAATCTGAATAGTTTTATACCGCTTTCACCTTCCTGGACCTTCTCTACTTGGCCATGGTTAGGTGGACGGTAGATGAATCCAGTGCACTTTGCAAACGGATGCGTGTTCGTGCGTGGGCAAATCGACATTAAAGGTGCCTTGGCGTGACAATGGCATGAAGGGAGAAGGGGTTTTTGACTATTTTTTACGAGCATCGAAATGTCAATACGTGACCACCGTAAAAATGGATAGGCGTAGGGCATAGAAGGAGGATGCAGTCACAGCAGGCCACAGGCTACGAGATTCACACTCCAACTCCCGGGATATATTCCCATCAACCGGATTATATGCTTCTCTTCATCAGTCGTCATTCTCCATATCCTCAAAATGGCGGAAACCATCCTCCCGGGCAAGTGTTGGGCAAGTGTTTTATATCGTTTTCACTTGCTCGTCCGCTTACGTGGTGGCATGGCAAGTATTGATGGGTTTCTTCGCCACCCTAAGGCTAACTACCTTTGCACACTGCAAAACATTCGAGTGCAAAGTGTGGAGTTCATTGATGTGTCCGTCACGGGTCCCGAAAGTGATCCCAGTTTGGTGTCATCCGTTTGATTTTATGTACCATTCGAAGGAGATCTACCGCAATTTAGAGCAAAGTCAAGCGTGTCTGGTTCTCTGCATGGTGGAGCTAGAATGTTCCATTAGTGGAACACACACACACACGGCACCACGGTTAGTCAATGAATAATTCATTAACTAACGAGCGGCGACTCGCTTTAATAAAAAGATCATCCCTGAAAGCGCAACAACTTCCGTTTGCTTTGGCTCTCTGCTTTCTTCTGACTGCTTTTGTTTTATTCCCCGATCTCTAACCGAATGAGTCAATTGCTTTCATCCGAAATGGTTGATTAGCACGGTTTACGCCACGATTGGTGTGTGCGTGCGTGTTGCTCGATAAACCGGAACCATCAACGAATCCTTTTTGTGTGTTTCGATTGCTCTCTCAATTTCCTTCTCTACACGCAGGACAACACAGGAGGAAATGGTGTGCGTGTTCACGTCCTTGAATGCAGCGGCCAGCAGGTCGTGTTGGTCATTATCGATAGCACACATCTAATTAGCCCCTAATTACAACAGTTCTTTGAGGCTTGTTTGCCGTTTCTTTTTCGTTCTTGCATCAGCAGCTTAGGCTTTTATTAAAAGCATATCGTACGTGTCATGGTGGACAAGCACGGCTAGCGTCTCCGAAACAAAGCAGTTTCCTATCGATCGTGCAATGAATGATGGATTCGGTTGCTCGTTTGTTTGAATTCTATTGTTTGCTTTACGCACACAGGATAGTAGGAATGATCATTAATATAATAACCATGTTCCGGTAATGATTGGGGAAAAACTGTGCATTTCCTTGTGCTGGTTTGCCGTGAAAGATATTAAATTGAACAAATCATTTTCCACACAGCAACGGCTATTTACTTTCGTTCACATTGAATACGTTTAAAGCTGACCGCATAATGTAACTAGCAAAACACTGTTCCACTGACGTTTAATTATGCACCAGCGCATAATGCTGCCAGACTATCGATTTCGGTACTGCAACTTAAAACAATGAACGAACAGTTCTGGTTAGAAGTGAGCGGCAATGTACTATAGGCGGTGAAACTTCATTTATACCATCACATCAATTATGCCATCTATTTTGTTTGCCCAAAAACACACCAAAACCCACGAGCGATCGGTCGGCTTGGTACTAGAGGAATAAGCACTACTTTTCGAATTTGAAATGGTTGTCACTATGGGATGACACAGAAGGTATCGTGAACAAAATACTTTTTTTCTGAAAGCTCAAATGTTCTAGTACATTTATTTAATGAAAAAGTGTTCTTGCCATTGAACAAACATAAATCTTTTGTAACAATTACAGAAAGGGGGTTCTTTAAAATGAACAGAAATAGTGACTTTAATTTTTAAATAAATTTTTACTATTGTTGACGCAAGTTACTATCCTATTGCATTTGGTTTGAAGAAATTTATTCGAATATTAAAACTAATTTTAAACAAGTACTGGGCGCCTCCACCAATCGCTGCCGTGTATGCCGCTTCATAGGTTAATTCAATCACCTACATTTGTTATTCATTAATAATTTAGGAGATATTTAAATTTAACGAACAGTGTGAACCTTTTGTTGAAAGTATAATGTTTTGGTTTTTCATTATTTCGATATAGCTGTAACATTTATTCCTTTCCCCTGTGTCAAACTGTGAACTGTCTGTTTTTGACACGCCAATGGAAATTAGAGAATCGTTTTTTTTTTTTTGGCCACTATTACATGCTGCTAGCACACGTCGACGGTCAACCTCGAAACTCCTACCCCATCACACCCAGCGTTAACTCCAAAATGCGACCTAAAGCGTGGCTCCCACAAAACGGAACATTACCAATCCCCCCGACCACCGATTGCAGGCACAATTCCGTCGTTCTAGTCAAATGTTTTAGATTTAATATAATTTTAATTAAAATTTCCGCTATTCACTCTCAGTCAGTTCCTGCCTCATGCATTTCTCCTCCTGGCGTCCAAGCTAGTAAAAACATTCCACCATGACCCTCACAACCCTCACAACACCCCTCATATTAAAGCCTGCAAATGCTTCCGTGCTCACAAACCGGCGAAAAACAGGTTCGCAACATTCTCTATTTCTTTGTGGGTTTTGTGTGTTTGGGCCATAGCATCCTAGTGCTGGCTGTGTTTTGGTCCAATTTTCGCTAGGTGCCATTATTGTTACGATTATATGGCACCTATTATTGTGTTATTGACGGAAGCGGTTCCTGGACTGGGGGGAAAATCGAAATATCACCCGAACCACTGAGAGATTGGGTTTAACGTTAGTTTTCCCTTCTGGATACGAATGGAATGAATCTTGCCACATGAAACACGAAGTGACACTCTTGAAAATGGCACTGTGTGATATGTATTATTGCATCAATCCACCGGAAAGCGGAGGTTGTAATGACCAACCAGTATCTATTTAAAACTAAGCAATTCCTACCTGTTAGAAAATTCACATTCTCATCTATTTATGAACGATAATGACATTTAAAATCACTTCGTTTTCCTGAGCTTTGGGTTTTTTTTTCCTATTTCGGTTCCGCTAAAATTCATGGAGTGTAAAAATTAGAAATTCAAAAATAATATAGTTACAATGAAGTTTTTTTCTTTGTTAGGAAACGTTCCGTTAATATTATTTATGTACATAGTCGTCACATGCAGCGCAAATAGTTATTGGGTAAATTAAATAAATAAAATACAAAAAATTCCTTACACAAATTATCATGAAATGTGCAAACTAAAGAGTTGCTTTCTTGCCTATTCCTCGAAACCTGATCAAATTAATTATATCCTTGTACCTTTTGCCCACTCCTTTACTAATGTGCGCCATCCAAACGCTCACAAGATCTTGATCCAAGCCGAAATTCCAAGATTTTGTCTCCAATCGTGCACGAAAGCTTTTGTTTTGTGCAAGAAATTATCCAAACCCACTCCCAATTATCGATAGCAATAACAACTCTTTCATCACGCTCAACAATTATTGATTGGGCGAACAAACGAATCCCCTGCTGTTCCTGCGGCTGCCGGCCAGTATTTGGTGTAGCTATTGGTTTATTGGTCGAATTATAGACGCTCGACACGGCAGAGCTGTTATTAGCGTGTTGCGTGCAAGCAGCTTACTTCTAACCGACCCATCAATAATGCAGAACCGGTCTGCAGAAGAAAGCACAAGTTCTTTGCAGAAGTGGTAACAATGCAAAACAAACAACATAATTCGCTAGTTTACGGCCTGTCAGTAGCTTGCTTTTTGTTTTATTTTCTTCCCCACCTGAAGTTTCCCGCCAATTGAAGACCTTTTTTCTATCTCAGTACGCATGAATTCCAAAGCAACAGAAATATACACTTTAATGGGTTACAAATACATCAAAAATTGAATTGAATTTTTTTACATTTTGGTTGGTACAATCCATTAACTTCATTCCATGATCACGATGAACATGTGGACAGAAAATCTAAGATTTGTTCGTTTGTTTAATAAACATACACAAAAAAAATTTGATGATGACGAAATGATTAAAGTTCTTACAAATTAATAACAGAATGTGATAAATTTAAACTTTTGTTAAATATTTACCAAACATACACTATCTTCGCATTCAGAGGGTCTTTATAGCAGCCAAAACTAGACAGGAGTAGTATTCTGACTCCTAACTTAACGTCTGGAAGTCTTTTGCTTTGTTGAACTTATGTTTTCAGTTAATAAATGTTTAAAACAACATTTTTTAATTATTTATGCCTTATCAAGATGATTATAAAATTTACTCAACACAAGCGGTGTTGACAATACGGCACTGGACCGTCATTATTAATTATAAATAAAAAAATTTTTTTTTTTAATTATTAATATTCCGATAGAATGGCCTGGCCGTATTGCTAATCTAACACTAATCTAATGTTTATTAATTATAAAAATCATTTTAAGTAATTGATCACTCTACGGGGAAAAGGATCGTTAACGGGGAGACTAGTAACTATAGACATGCCTTTTTCTTGGCTTAACGACCTTCAAGGTCACGCTGGTCATCGAAAGGCTTTGGGTACTCAGTCCACACTGCAGGGGAACGGTCCGGATGGGATTTGAAACCCGGTCTTGCCGTGTAAAAACCGGCGAATATGTCGCATACAGCACTGGGCCGTCCTAGGCATGCGCTGTACTGTAATAGTGTTCGTAAACACATCCCATCCATTATACTTACTTAACATTAAAACTTCCTAAACCTGTGTTAAACAGGGAGCAATTAACTAGATAATACTTCTGTCTCGTATAAGCAGTAACCTAGTACAAATAAACTAAAAAGTATTACCTTTGAAAAATTACCTTTGCTTATTGTACTCATGAAGGAACCAAATATTAAGTGGTCTTATAGATGACGTAATAGAAACCATAACAGCTTATCCTCAACAATAATAAGATTTGTTGTGTTTTCTGTAAATAAATAAACTGTATAATAATGAAACCTTTTTACAAACATATACACCCTAGTACACAGCTAATGAAAGAGAATGGCGTAGGTGTCGACGCATCTAGTGTTTCCTCGCAAAACCACAGTTCCCCACACCATTCCCAGCCCAGACTCCTGTCGATACTTCTTTCTGTCGATTATTTTGTTCTGATTGATAAAAGATTGCTGACGTGGTTTCGTTTTGTGGAGCATTCAGCGTAAGTGTGGCCCAAACCCGGTAAGCCTCGTTTCGTAATTGAATATTCCGTATTACCATGCTTGATTGAATTTCCAATCAATCGCACTTGCACGTTTGACTTTCTTCCCCTGCCCGGTGCTTTCTGCTTCCATCCACACGTTACCTACCCACCCACCCGTGGAACGGCCAACTCCTCTCGCCGTCCTTTCTATCAACAATCAATCAGGCTTATGCCGCGTGCGCCTGACTTCCGATATCCCTGACGGCGGTAATTAATGACTAACGTGACATTTACACAACCGTACGATGTCATTACATTGATTACGATTTGCCGGAAACAAAAGCCTTGCCCATCCTATACATGAATTTACGTGTCTGTGTGTGTTCTTGTGGCTTTCGCAGACTGCTAACGTAACAGTTCGAGCGCTACCTGCACCAAGCAACACCTGTTAGGCTTGCTATTACTGAATCGTGTTTTTGTCTTTCGATTTTCCACCCTATTGTTTCTACGTCTTCGAGCTTCCCTTTTTGTGCGCAAAACTCATTGTGAAACGTGAGCCCCACAAAAGAGTAGGTAGGTGGGTGGTTCGTTATAGTCTTCACAAAACGAAGTCGCTTAAAACACCGATAAATACAGTACGCTCTCACACCCTGGGTGCGCACTGTACTGCACGCCCTTCCTTATCCTAATTCAGGAAACAATGCACAAAAAGGTGTTTCTCCTGCTTATTCTTTCGAATTTCTTATCCACGCTCGCGCTGAAGGTTCCCCGTTGGAAGCCGGAGTATAAAAGGAACCTTTTTTCCGTTTCATTTTATCCACCATTCCAGTGTGCTTCATGGATTCCAGGCATCCTGCAACGGTTTCTGTTCGTATCGCATCGTATGGGTGGATTTTTCTCAATTTTCTTACCCACCCTAAGACAAACATCTTTCCTGGAACGGAAACCGGGCGGAACAACGGCGAAGGTATTAATGGTAAAATTTGAAAGAAAAAGCCACTCATTCACTCTCGTTCGGTGGCGTGCAGGGCTGCAATGAATGCTATTCAGGGAGCTCACATTCTCAACGACCGACCAGATCTACGCTGCGTGCATTTTTGCTGTCGTTTTTGGCCGCTTTTTCCAGCAGCAGTTTCTAGTGGCAGGCTAGCTGAGGTTAGGAAAATGCCGTCACACTACTTGCTTGCACGCGAAAAGCTCGTAATCCTGTGTCCCGCATTCTATGTATGTCTGTGTATGTGTGCTAGAGAATATGTTGGCTTGCTGTTGGAAAGCAAAATCTGAATCGGAATCTTTTCCGAGCTTCTACCAACGTCGGCGTGCCAACGTCGGGCTGTGGCGCTCTCTTCTAGTTTAGCTTGAAGCATTTTCGTTGTACTAAGATGCCTCACTCCAATCTTATCCATATCTCCGCTGTTGTCTTGTCCCCTTTCTCAACGGAAAACCGGTAAACGGTAAAGCACAATAGGAATATGTAAATTTATTAACCGTCAACGAAGCAAACCAACTACGAAATAATAGTGCCCCATCCCGGATAATGGCACGGAGCGCGAGTAAACGTTTCAGGAGACACAAAAGAACAGTAAGGTCAAAGTTTTTGAATTGTTTCGTGGTGCGTTTTTTTTTTTTTACTTTTTTGCGCATATTGTGAAGTGGTGCGTTTCGTAGGTTTGAGTTCT
This sequence comes from Anopheles maculipalpis, assembly GCF_943734695.1. Classification (NCBI taxonomy): domain Eukaryota; kingdom Metazoa; phylum Arthropoda; class Insecta; order Diptera; family Culicidae; genus Anopheles; species Anopheles maculipalpis. The sequence continues at coordinate 17,241,032 of NC_064871.1, read as the reverse complement.
ATTTGTTACTCTATCTAAGCGAGCGAGATTGACTAGAAAAATGATTTATAATGGTATAAAGTTATCACAGGGTTTTACTGACTATTTTCAAATGTCAACCGTTTGTTTTATTCTGCTAAAGAACTTTTTTTGTTCAGTAATTTTTCAATATCAAATGGAGCTGATTGTTCATCGTTTCCCGTATAATAATATAAAAACAGAATTTTTAATGGAGTATACATTGCTGTGTCAAAATAAAAACAATTTTAAAAACAATATTTAATATTTACACGCATAAGGCTTTGAAAATTTGTATCTGTTTTCTGTGTTCCTCAATTACTTCATAAGATTTTTCCCATGTTAGAATTGACTGTTCCCTACTACTGCAGTCATTTGTATTAATCCTGGAATTGTTCTATTCATCAGCACTTTATTAAACAAGCAATTTGGCGAAAAAGGATTTTTTCTGCTCATCGCACAATATTTTTTATTTACTCCATCTCAAAACAGTCCTGCGAAGTGAAGCCAACTTGCCATATGCATTTCTCTCTTATTTTCTTCCCTTAACACTAACCAGCTTTTAATGTCGTTTGCGACATAATTTACCCTTTTCGAGTTAGATGACTTGAAAGAAGTGTGCATTGCTAAGAAAAGTGGAACCCCCTTTTTTTACATCACTCACAATAAATTGGGCAAACGATTCCCGCTGTGCTCGAACAAGAGAAAGCAAAGAAGAAGGCCTCTTTAAAGTGAAATCAAAAAGAAAATGGAGAACATAACGAAGAGATGTCTCCGATAGACAGGAAATGCGAAAAACTCAGTACAAAAACCATCACACCGAACCTATTTCGCGTTGGTTTATTGCAATACGCTGGCAGTTCGAGTTTGTTACACCATCATTAGGATATAAATTCAACCGTGACCAGCACGGTGAATGTTTGAGTGTGTGTGTGTGTGTGTGTGTGTGTGTGTGTGTGTGTGTGTGTGTGTGTGTGTGTGTGTCGATTGTTTTCACCAGCTTTCTTTCACTGCTAAAGTCGCCTCCATCCACGGCATCATCTTCAAGACGCGCAAGTTCACTTACAGCGCTTCCGCACTTGGGCATTGTTTTATGTGCACGGGCGGTTTTTCGCACCACAACCCGTTTGGAGACCGCGTGTGGTTTTTCCACGAAAATATGTGCCCATCCAAAGAATGCTTCCTTACGGCGGCAGTGTGGTTTTTGGGGGAAAACATTCGCAACTCGCAACACGACAAATACGGCCTGTGTGTCTGTGGTATGTTTGGCTTTCTTATTTTTTCTGAAAAGTTCGTTTTTCCATCTACTTCTCCCCCATTCGCACAGCAGGGAACCAACCCTATCAATATCAGAAACGGAGCGAAAATCTCTAGAAAGAATGCAAATTGGATATGTTTTGATGATGTCGGATTTTATTGTCACACGGCGGGGTTGCTTATGCGTCGAAGGCAGGATCTCTCACGCGAATGAACTTCCGCCGCATTCGGCTAAACCGCACGTGTTCCGTTGCGGATGGAAAAGCCTTTCAATCCTTCCCATGGCATACCTTGAAGTATAAGAGTAGATTCTAAAGCAGCTTTCCGGTGCTTTCAGCTAATTCGTAGAACATTCTATTTGAAACACACGGTGGCATAGGGAGCTCATGTAGTGGCGATGCTTTCTTCTCACAAATTCTCACGCAACCTGCCCACGTTACTGTAAATCGAAATGCTGATGAAAATCAAAACAGATCTCCATCCGGTTCGATAGATACGCGTTGTGCGTGACAAAGTGTTACTCGTCTGTAGGTTTAATGGAGATGTATCTATTTGCAAAAATATTATCTTTCAAGATTTATAATATTCTCTTTCACTGAATTTTAGTGTTGAAAGCAGCTTTAAATTTTAGTTCCAATCTCGTGAAGGTTAAATGATCTCCGTTTTCATCGATTATAGATGGTTTGTACCACAGCATATGCTCTAATGCAAAATAAAAAATTTGAAGTAAATTTCATCTTTTATGTTAAGTATTGCGATCATTTTTACAGCTTTACTTTGATACTTAAATCGTTTTTTATCGCACAAGTATTATAGCAATTGTAAATAATTTAGTACATTTTAGCAGCATCAATCTGCAATCTAAACGAACCTGTCATTAAGGAGAATTTTGCTTTATTTTCAGGGGAAAAAAATGGTATCTCATATTTTAATTGCCAGCTTAATTTCCAGTTTAAATTCCTGTGTCTATTATCTGGTGACAATCTGCCAATTTTTTACTATTGGCACTCTATTTCCAACTAACTCAAGCTATCAAATATCGTTCAGTTATTGGGCACAAGACAAAAACCACTTGAAATCATTGATTGTTTTCTAGAATTTGCAGAAACTTAGGTCAGCTCATTTTTCAAGAATTTCATCATACCCATCGAAATTCCTATCGATCCTAGGATGTGTGCTAAGCACTCACGTAAACTCATTCGATCGTGTGTTCGATTTTGTGAAAGCGAATAAATATTCCCACATGCTGGAGCTTCTAGTAAATGCGATGACATTTCGAACAATAAAATTTAATTAAACAGTGCCGAGTAGGTATCAGAAACCTACGCTAAAAGTGTGGAATTTAAGCTCCCTCTTTACTTACAACGAACAGCTTTTCCTACACGATTCATACCGGCAATTCAGCTAACAGTAACGATAATAGAACCGGATCGAAAGCAAATTAAGACGCGTGTGTGGGACGGGAAGGCACTTGTAGCGAATTGACTTTCTGCTTTCATGTAAATATTCTTGATGATGTTGGCATCAGTGCCAGGGAAACAACGGAACAAAGCTGAAGGGATTTTCCATGATGCATGGTACTGTTAGAATTGTTTGAACTACATCACTACTTTAAATTGGATAATTTCCCCTGTTGTGACTATTTTTAGCTGCTAACACACAGCCATAATTGTCCCGGGGCGAACGAAATTCTACTGCAAAATAGTGGTCTATCAAAAGCTCTACTAAGAAGATTACCTACACGCGAAACATATAGCTTCACAATGGAAAATGGGTATTTTCCAAGACAAAAAAAATCAAACAAAACAATATTTTCTAAGCACAAAACATGACCTTCACAAATTCTGCGTACCTTAGAGTGCTTTCGTACCGGACACAAAATAAGACAGGGAAGAGAATGCTTAATTGATAACAACCATAATTCCATTCAAACAAGATAACAAGCCATGTTTTCTTAAGCTTTCTTCCGGCCAAACCCATGTTCGCTCATTCGTTCCCTCTAGCTGCAGCCGCAGCTCACGTGTGGGTAGGTGAGGATGATGGACAGCGTTACAAAGTAACATTTTGTTCAGGCGTGCATCGTTCGTTGTCAAGAAGAATTGTAATGTCCCCGTCCCTGCCCCTCCCGGGCTTCGTTGAAGGAAATGTAAAAACATGGCATTGCAGAAATGTTTTACAGTGCTGCGGTTTGTGTGTTTCCCCTATAGACTATCGACGAGCTGGGTCGTCGCTGCGATCGGGAAACATTTTACAAGCTCGTCTGCCAACAGCGTAGGTCACATTTTCATCGAAAAGTACTCGCGACAAGCCACCGCAAACGTTTGTTGCTGGCCCCGAGGGTGTATGCTCTACGGGAAGGTGAGGTGGATGAAGAAATTTGGGAAAGGCGTGGTTTGCCTTAGGATGGGATGATGATTTTACAAGACCGTCTTGCGAGTCACACAGCATTCGGGCAAGGTGCTGTTTTCTCTGCACGTGAGCTACATGCTGTTTGCTACGTTGAAAATGCAATTGTTTCCTGTATTTTTTTCACGCTCAGACATGCCAATGGTACCATGTAACGCAGTTCGTTGTAAATATTCGAATCCATCCTCAACTAGCACTTTGTTCCGTTGAACCTATAAATGACACGAACGGTTTTATCGCTGTTATAATGCTCAACCACATCCCAGAATACATTCGCTAGAGCCTGAGGATAAGCCGATAATAGTTATTGCATTGCCTAATTCCCATCCAGAATTGACACGTTGCCATTCCTCTCTGCTCTGATTAGAAGGATGCTAGCAGCACAAGCTTACTGACCGAACAAATAAGCTACATTTGCCTCTTTTTTTGTGGAACGAATTATTCAATGATTGGCAAACCATTGAACTGCAACAGCTCGATCCGAGCTGGAACAGCCCCAGCAGCCGAGAAATAGTTTTCCGACAACCAAGGAGATAATCTCCTGTACAGCATCAAAGCCATGCAGCCAGATGCTTTGCATGTCGTTGTATAAGCGTCTCTCTGAATGTGTGTGTGTATGAACACGATGATAAATTGTCTCCTGACAGTAATCACTTATTCATACCCAACATTGTAGCGTATAAAATATGCGAATAAAATATGTCCCCCCTGGGGTGAGCTCAAGAGGAGGCATGCTATTGGATGTGTTGGGTGTAGATGCGGCATTTGAAGTCCTGAGAATGAGTATCAGAGTGTGTGTGTGGTTGCATGCGGGATGCAAAGTTTTCGGAAGAGCTTCCTGCGATTGAGCCGGAGCAGATTACAGTCTACTCCTGCTAACGCTTGCACAAAAACTGCAACTACTACCAGCCCCAAATTGCAAAATGGAACCAGCTGTGTGACATGAGTTTCACCCCGCTATTCATTCCCTCCCATCTTGAACCCTGCCTGTCTCACCACCAACTCGCAGTGACATAAATCTTTTGGGGCTTAATAAAGGAAGTTTTAAAAACTAAAGCATATTTACGCTGGTATTCACGCCCCTTTTTTACGATGCACACCAGCAGAATTTACTTAGGGTGCCCTGATGAACGCAAAAGTGGTACGTTGCGGGTATGGCGAGGAGGACGAGAGACGCGTCAAGTTTAGTTTTGCTCACATAACATCACTTCAACTACGAGCTCGTTCATTAATTCATACCCGTATAGGTGGCGGAAGCCGCCAGACTCCTTAACTCTCTGGCACCGATCTTCATTCGCACATTGGAGAATTAGATGTAGTTTACAGATTGTTGACTTTGTGGAAATTTTATGGTAAATGGTGGCTGAAAGTGGTTTTGACTTCTCACATAAAACCACTTTCAATGACACTGATTAAAGCTCCGACCTAGTATTGTTTCAAAACTTTTGAGTGAATTTGTTGTATCAAGAAGAAATAAGGATTGAACTTTGTACAGTTATAGAAAGTTTTATATGTGTTTATTTCGTAGCTACGGCCAGGCCGTCCATCTCAGAAACTAGTTTTATTAGTTACGGATTTTTATATATTAATTATTCCGGGTGAGCTCGGTAAAATTGTCTGCCAGATGCATCCATTTTTCATTTTAGGAAGCCAGAAATGGCTTCCTTCACTTTGAGTTGTCGTCGTTGTTTGGGCAATAGCAGAACGTCTTTTGAGCTTGACGCAGGTTCCCATAATCTGACACTCGTTCTCTACTTATCTTGACTTGATCAACAGTCTAATGACGTCGTTTTTTGACTATTCGTAGTCCTAAACCTAGGATGTTTAGTGTCGGCACTGTCGGGAATCTTCCTGATGACCGAACGGCTGCTAAGAGTCCGGGTCTGCATCGAGTTTCACACATGACCCTCTTGGCAAACCTTGCAAAGTCAAGTGAACCTTGCAGTTAGCTTTACCTGTATGCTGAAGATGTGCATTCATCATATTCATCGTCAACATTAGTCTGGATTCATTATTATTAGTCATTTAGTCAGTTAGTTAGTCATTAGTCATTATTGTTATTATCACCTAGTTTGGCCAAAGAATCACCACTTTTTCAGTCACGTAATCCCACAATGAGCAGGCAGTAGAGGGCGAACGGTAGGGTTAAAATCCCATTCGGGGAAACGGTCAAGGCAAGGGCTTAGCAAGGGCTAAATTTATCAGTATTTTTCGAGATCATTATCATCTCATAAAAACACATTCTTTTTAAAGGCGATAATCTGATAAAAAATAACTAGCGGATGAATAACAACCGAACAAGCTAAATAATTTTATACACGCTACATAATTCCATCGACCAAACTTTCTCTACACGAACTATCTTAATTTTTTCCTTTTTTCGGGATCTTAACACCAATAAGAATGGTACAAAATCATACACTCAAGATAATCGTGACGCATGGTGGCGAAGGCTAGCTTTCTTAATTGACTTTTATTTATCGGACCCACGTAGTAGCAAAATATCTCACGTACCACTGCTACCGACTACAGCCTACCTATTTTATCCTTCTCAAGAATTCTCTGGCTGATGTTAGCTGATTGACCAGTGTGCGCTCTGTGTATTAACTGCACGTACGAGCAGGCCGCTTATCATCGGTCAATTTAATTATCAAAGTAAACCACGCAAACTACACCAACACGGATCAACCTTCCGCGAAGCAAAAGGCGTCCAAATAATGTTAGCAATAGAGCGAGACATGGAGCGCAAAACCTTTACCCACTGACCGGGCCGCAGGTATCAATCTGTGCAGGTGTGATGAATATCCCCACCCAATCATAAAACGGGGGCCTCAATTAATCTATTTAATTTCGAGCGGTGGCTCGTTTCGGTGTCTTCGAATTATGGGCCTGCTTTGAGCTACCGTTTCGATAACACCTTCATCATACTGCTATAATAGCAGCAATAGCTGCAAAAGCACCGCGATAGCAGCCACCGACGGAAAACTCCCGAATAGCCCAACTAATCACGATTGATCTACGGCCGGTAATTAATCAAGATGTTTCGCTGCCTCTATAATCAGCTAAATTAAATTACATATAAATTCCCACTTTCTAAGTGAGGGGTTCAGGACGGATGAACTGATAGGGTGGTGGGAAGTTTTCCTCCTACAAAAAGAGCCAAACGCTCACAACGACCCCTACGCACTCGTCGCCTTCCTTTGCCGATGCAGAAGGTGTTAAACATAAAACCTCAAAACGCTTCCTTCCGCCACCCAAAACCTACTCCGAAAGGATCGATTAGCAATTTATTGTTTGTTGTTGCCGCATCCACTTAACTGCTGCCACCAGTACCATTGCTCCTAAACAACCATGTTTCATCCGAGTCAGCTCAACAATGCTATTCATCTGCGAGGAATTTGCACACTTTCGTTTGCCATGTGTGGAAGTAACAATAGCGAGACAAAGCGTGAGTGTTGGTCCAATCACGTTAATGCAGCAGCATTCCAACTGTTAGCTTGTGCATATCACCAACGCTTGTGCAAATCCCGTCCCAAACCCGGCCGCTGTTCAACCCATATGCCATATGGTGATAACGTTCATTATCCCGAAACGATGATTAGTGACAGAAGCGATTGATTTGTTGCGTATCAGAATTATCTCCTTTAAGCCTCGCGACGCGTTATCGTAACGTATTTAAGTGTACTTTACTCTTACCACTTCACGCACACACATACACACACAAACATTCACATCACGAACGGTGGGCGTCGGATGATGTGTCGATAAATGTCGACGTAATTATCTACTGAATATTAAACCGATATTCCCGACAACACTACCGAGATCAGACGGGGAGTAGCATGTACATGCCTTGTGTGGTTGCATTCTGAGTGGCAACAATTTATGTTGCTTCGCTTGCTTTTATCGCATTATGATGTTCTGGGCAGCTTATCAAATTGATCTGTTTATTGGTCCAAAATTGGCTAATATTAAGCGGGTGTAAAAGGTGGAGTGCGGTGAAACGATTTAGAACGGTTAAATCATGTTTGGAGAATGATCCTCCTTCAGGTAAATTACTTCTAGTAATGTTCAAGATAAATTAACGCAAGTGCTTAGGGCAAACGCATTGCTCATAAAAGTATAAAATGTAAAGAGATGGATTAAGGAAATAATCACACACACTACTTGTTGAATCTTTTCATTGTTTTTAAGCTCCACTTTGTTGAAACATAAAGGGTTGTTGTAAGTGTCCTAACTGATTTTTATGGACTCATAATAATTCCAATTATTTAATTTATTTCGTAATGATGGCCGTGCCGTATTCCTTAAAATCTAATCTTTTATCTAGCTTAACAATTCATGAAAATTATATCCTATTTGGAGGGAAATTATTTCCTTCTCCCTCAATTCAAGTGCACCTTATCACGGGTGAGCTCGGTTGTGGATGTAGTTGCTGCCGGGTATGGTTCTGATGCTGTTGTCCTCTCTATTTCCAAGGTGTTACTGGCAACTGGTCCCCTTTGTTGCGGATACTTTTTTTTTGTTCGCATCTTCATTTCGTTGCTAGCATGTGGATGTTGCGGCTGGCAGCCCCAGAACGCACGCGTCCGAAAGCCACTTCAACTTTGAAAAGCTACAGTAGCATCCAATTCGCGCATTCCGCCAACATTACAGCCACATGTCACAACTTCATGCACCTGACGCCTTCAAAAAGCATGGAGTCGATAGCCACAATCAGCCTTGTAAGGTTACTGCAGAATCGAACCGAAGACATGCCCCCAATAATAATTCCAATTATATTTTATAATTGATTATGACGGTCCAATGCCGTATTGTCAATTCCAATTATATTTATGGTGAAAAAATAATCCTGCTTTTCTAACAACTGTTACTGGAATCCATAGCTTGATTTCTATCGTATGAATCCTGTACACAACACATTCTACAACTTTAATATCGTTGCACTTAATTTTCTTTTCGATATTACAAATATTCGTTTTATCATGAACGGATTCGGCACGCTTAACACTTAATTTACATATGAAGGATATCCGCTTATTTTCCAATTCAACTCCCAAATTTTTATACTTCGGATCCATTAGAAATGTCTTTAGTGCCTCTTGTTAGATGCTCTAAACTCTAAACGCTCTAAAACTCTTTTGAAGTTTATCATCTCATTGTTATTTACTCATAAATTCACGTTTTATAGCTTAATAATTATCTTCGGATCGGAGTAATCATGAATTTATATTCTTTATTAGTTTCCCTACTTTATGTTCTATTGAATAATCATAATTCGTTACAAATAGTGATCAATGTTGTAACCTTACTGCTGTAATTGCTGAAGTTCTTTTTGATGATATAAATATTTCTTTGATGTCACCTTTAATCGTTATCAGTGTGAATGCTACAATGCAACTACTTATTTTGCCTCTCTTTACACTTGGACTTGTACAATGGATATTTGAAAATCTTAAACTCAACGTTTCATCAAAACGATAGTACGAGTATAAGGCAAGCAACCCAACTAACACATGGAATAAGCACCTTTTACAGCATCTATCATCCTTACTACCGACTGGTATTGTTTTTTTATAAATCCCAACACATGCCCTTACCACGTTGCTAAACGGTTGCTCAAAACCCCCCAAGTCCAATATGCTCTTACGATCATTTGTCGATAAACCTTCGCCCTCGTGTTCTTTTCTTTGGGTTGGTTCGTTTTTGCCAGAAAAAGCAACCGTTCGATGGTCGTTCATTATTGCTGTTTTCCCGTTCATTAAGAGGCACCTATCCAGTACGTGAACGAGAAAATAATGCCTTCTAGGTGGTGCACAAAATAAACCGCGCACACACACACACACACACACGAAAAAAACGGAAACATTTCGCTCATCCTCTCACACGTGTACACACAAGAACACTTGTGCCTCTTGTGTCTGTACTACTAACATATGTTACTTTGCTACTTGCTGCCCTTCTTTACACCCGCCAAAACCTGCCCAAGGTGCTCGTATCGTGGCCCATTAGCCGGTTCCAGGAACGATGCGGCATCCATATGAAGACTATATTAGCGGTCTACTTATAAGCGTTTTACGGGCTTCGAGTTTTAACCTACCTTCGAGCACATTGGTACGGGTGTGGCAGCACAAGCCAGATGATGACAGGATAATAATGAACCTTGTGATGTTTTCATTTGTTTTAGTTGCTCGCAATATGCAGCACCACACCACGCCCGGCACTGGTGCGGAGCTGTTAAATGAGCCACGGTAAACCCACTAGCGCCAGTAGGTGCGAATCATTCGCCTGGCATCGCCCATCATCATCACCATCATCATTACTGCAAAGTTCATTACGACTACTCATCGTTTCGCACCCGGTTTCGCTAATGTTGGCCCATTCCTCACACGTTGCATGCATCCGTTTTGGTAGCATTCCAATGAAATCCAAGGCTCCACAGAGCCAACCGTTGAAGGGCATCCATCACACGTGAAGAGAAAGCTTATAAAAACACACAAAATTCCCTTACACACAAAGATCAGGAAAACCGAGTAGCATTCTACCACGGTCAACCGGAACTAGCATACTCGACCGACAGGATGTGCCGAGTGCCACTTATACTAGACGAAGGTATAACTGGTGATCCTTCTTCCATTCTGCCCCTCCACCACACCACACGAACCACCGCTGTCCCGCAAGGTGTGTGTGTGTGTCGTCGAAGCTATTGTCGTAAATTTATGCGTCCCAGAGTTTATGCTACCCAGAATGCTTTAATGCAAATATGCGAAGTTTATCTCGTTGGGAGACATTTGGGATTACAGGTGAACCAATTCCTCATACACCAGCATATTCGAACCGGATAAGCTTGTTATTTTTATGTTCACCCTGTGCCCCATGTTGTGGAGAATCTTTTGTACGCTGTCAACCCAGCTTCCGAGTTTCAAGTCATATTTTCTCCGCTAGCTTCTTGCTCGGCAACCACTGCTTGTTTTTCTTCCCTTTCCTAACAGTGTCGCTTATCCAGGTAAAGGACCTACTGTCCTGCTTTCGGTTCCGGATTGCATTTATACAGCCATTCGGCAAAATTGCCTCGGTAGTGAAGCTATGGCAAAGGCTCACTGTTGCTAACACAAACACAAATCCCTTCTCCGGGCAGGAAGCACGATAATACTCTGTCCTGTGCGATCCAAGGCGTCGTCTGCAGGCGTACAGGTACAGTGCTGCATCTAGGTCCTCGGAAGACTTTCGTATTTTTGTTGCAGGTAAAAATAACTATCCTTAAAAAAAGCTCTGCTCCAAAAACATACACATACGCATTACCGATATATGATACAGAAATGGAAAACACCCAAATACACCTACCTTTTGCAAATGGAATCCTGCTGCAACTTAAAACGGATGCAACAACAGCTCCCTAGAATGTCCTTTTGCGTCTGTTTGGTTTTATTTATAGCATGTGTTGTTATATCCCTGCCTTATGAACTTTCGACCAGTTTAGTATCGAGTTTCATGGAGTAATGTTAGCATTTTGACTGCTTTCACTGGTCGATAAACTATGCCGAAAAGTTAACTAGCTCGGGTTTACTTATACATATTGATACTTTCATCTTAAACCAATCGTACTGGTGGTATTCGTTTGTATGAAACCATGAAACTCTTTTAAAGTTTGTGAGAGAACTAAGGAGGCCAAAATTTCGTGATATGATTGAATAATTTTAGATAGACATTTTTGGTGGATTTTACGACTTTTTTTACAGAAACGCCAGTACTCACACGGCAAAACCGAGGCTCAAATACCATCCGGGCCGTTTCCCTGTTGCAAGGACATTCTGCTATCCATCGGCGTGGTTATCTGCAAGTTTAGTAAGCCTTTCGATGCGATGGACGGCATAAACATAATATTTACTAAAATTCTACATTATCACCACTATTTTAAGTTATGTTTATTCTTGTTTTTATTCTTATAAGATTCGTATAGAAATTGAAGTTCTTTTACTGAGAATCTCTATATTCCAAGTAAATTCCAAACTCGAATGTAGCTCACAAACAAACACAATTCACATTGCAAAACAGGTCATTTGTCATTCACCTAGCTTACACGTTTTTTTTTTCACACGTATCTCCCACTGCCCCATACAAAACATCATCCATTTAATCTGTCCATTGTTTGCATTGGTTTTTCGTACCAGTAACCAAAAGAAAAATACACTGAAAATACATCTTGTTCTACATTTTGCCACCCTGCTTGAGCAAACTTAACCCGCCCTACCCGTTTGCCAACGCAACCCATCCACTTCCACCCGACGAAACCGAACAAACAATTACTCTTAATTTACCACAGATGTACACGGTGGAAAATAGTACACTTGTGGTTGTTTTTCCTCCTCGAGCGCTATAGTGTCCCGTACTTACTTTCCAATCAGCTCAGCGTCCCGTTGCAACAACCCTGCGCACCAGGGCCAATGTTAAATGGCAAACAGCAAACAAATTATTTGCAATAAACATTCGTACCAGAGCACAAGAAATCATGCAGCCCCAAAAACATACGGGGGCCATAACAAAACCCAAACCTGTAGTGTCTTTAACAACCAAAAGCACACTGGTGTACGTTGCATACGCTTCTTTCCAGCAAGATGTGCCGAGGTTCGAGAAAACGGGCACAAACACGCACACAAACAGATTCTCCACCTTCCGTGGCAAAGCTCAGACCCGAAGCGAGCGGCACACTAAGAACTAGCAAAGGATGCAGCACATCAGCAAAGGATTTTACTGGTGCAGGTGTAAGTACAGCAATTCCCTCGAGGGGAGAGATGCAAGGATGTCATCTGTTCCGTTGTATCTGTATGCAGTGTGCACTAGGCAAAGACAGAATGGACTCCATTTAAATTCATTACACAAACCCAAAATAATGATATATAAATACTGAAGAAAATATAATTATTTATCAACCAGGAGGATGCGAGAACTGGAGGGGCTGAAGAGCGGCATGCCATTCCGTGTGGTGAAAGTTGTTTACTGTACTGCATGGCGTAAGAGGAACCGTGTTGCAACAGAGAAGCATGACTTTACCTTGCAATCAACCGACGAACGACGATCGACAAGAGTTTTTGATACGATATACCCTACAAGCACACACACAGATTCACATTGCAACATTACGCTCGGTGCATAATACACCCTCATGCAGTCAGTCATACGTAAACACATACACACACATAGCATACACACGCATTACAACAGCTTTCAGTGTGGAGCGGGCGATGTTGGCACGGAAGTAAATCATTAAAATGCTACAACATAAATATTTTCAGAGATGATAAAATACCTTACAGCAGGAAGCAAAACCAATGTGTGTGCGTACCAATGTTATCACTTGTTCGGTTGTTTTCTCTTGCTGGCAAAGTACACCCACGTCTAGGGTAAGATTGCTTTCCCAGTACAAACAGTTTTAGGTACAGGTACAACCGCTAGCCTTCACTTGCACATTGTATGTGTAATAAAACTAATGAAATTAACAAACGTAGGGGACAGTGTCAATGAATTATCTCTTCTCTCTGGTTATGTTTTCTCCTAATTTACTTTTGGAAGTAAAATTTTAGAATCAGCTCGCATCCTGCCGGGCACCGTTCAAGGAAAAGAATATACTTAAGGACAGTATAATCCATCGAATAATGGGAAAACGTTGCAAACTGTTGCGTCAAACCTTTCCATTATGTTTGGTTTTTTTTTTACCTACCTTAACATAAGTTAACGTGTAATAAATTGACTTTATAGAAAGTTTTTCTTGCTTAACATCCTAATAAATCAAGTTAAGCGGCCGATCAGGCTGCTTTCGTTCGCGGACACCTTGTGGTGCCGAAGAAGAATTTCGGACTTGTAATCGCGATGACTAACTGTGCGGACCAATATATATTTCTTTTATCTGACTGTCCAGGCAGTCTGAAGGTTCTAGATGAGAATCTTCCATTTCTGGAACGTTTGAGACATCGAGCCCTTTCCTTTAGAACGGGGACTCTCGAAGCTCATTGGCCGGAGCAAGTCGGCCAGGCGACTTTAGATGTTCAGGAGGAATTTCCCTTACACGCATGTTGGAGGTTTGAGGCCTTACCTTGGGTAGGGGGACACTCAAACCTCTAGAAAGGGTTGAACGCAAGGTTTACCTTGTTGAACCTTCTTTCTAGACTGCTCTCTCTAGCCCGCTTTATTTATACGCAATTCTTAGGATAGTTCTTGCTCGCTTTTTGTAACCAAACATTTTGTACAAAAATGGTTACGTAAGCACAAATTTTGTCGCGATGCGATCGATTGCTGCACTTGCAAGAAATGTGTCGCTGTTAGTGAATTGATCGATCGCTTTTGATTGCATTTGATTGCTGAATCGACATACATGAAGTTATTTGTTTTGTGTTGCTGGCCACTGGCTGGACGCGCTAGTTGTTTTAAACTGATATCATATTGCATTGCGTCACTCGCTAGCCGAGTGCGCTGATCAGTGTTTGAATGTTCATGTTAAGGCGTGCACTTGGTCAACATAGCTGGTTGTACATTTCTTACGTTCTTGGCTAGCGCAAGTTATTTGTTAAACTGATTAATTTCTGCTCATCGTATAATGCTACGTAACGCTTGTTGTATGTGAGATACTGTATACTCTAGTGAGATGTTTAGCAGACATGCTACAGCAGCCTTAATCAATTTGTATGAAAAGACTAAATTTTATTTTATCTACTTACTATAAATTATGACGGTACAATGCCGCATTGCCAATACCGCTTGTGATGACTGAATTATGTAAACATAACGGTAAGGCATTTCCTCCTTATTCTGTGCCTTACCTCGAACTACCATATCATAACAGGTCAGCAGCGGTGCCGATTTTCATACGGCCGGACTGAAGTTCAAATCCCATCGCCGTTGTGAGAGTAAAATGTCCAATTACGTGGTATCAATAACTTTAGCTAGCAATTCGATGGCTGGCATGACCTAATAGGTCGATAAGCCTAGAAAAAAAGAAGAATGACTTGCTAAACTTCTCCTGGCTATTGACTAGACAAACCAAATAACAATTTAAAAAAAATTATTTTTATTGTTTTAAATCCAGACGACGCTTTGCATACTTTTGTATGCAAAACATTTTTCAATTTTGAATTATTATTCTATTGCTAAAATCATTTTCCCACTGTGTTGTTTACCTTGGTTTACGTATACAGTGCTACAGCTAGCTACCCCATTGGCGTTGGTTGCATTTCAAGAATATACACACCGTAATCCACCTCAATAGCCCTCTCGCCTAGCCTCGTCCGTCTTTACCCCGTGCGCCAGATGAAACACTGAAACAACAACACACTTGATGCTCCCCTGCTGAACAAGGCAAGACGAGCGACTGATAATGTTAGAAGTGCAAAAACAATTGATAGTTTCGTACCGTGCCATGCCTCGATGGGTGATCCAGTGCAGCACGGAACCGGTTGTGAATGGTATGTCCCGAAATTCGATGCCAACGAGTAAACGGCACGCATGCAGGCCCGCCCAAGATGCGCCTGCTGGGTGCCTGCAGTCAAAGACAATATTGAGAAGCGTTTGCATATTTTGTTTCCGGCACAAGCTTCCGAGAGCTGTGTGAAGTCTTTCGGTTTCGGATAGCAGCACTGGGCTACAGGTACGTTGTTGTACTCAAGCCAGCTTCGATTTCCAGGAATATTCCAAACCGGTTGGAAAAACATTTCCCTGGAAAGGTACGATGTACGGTGGATTTTTGCTTGTTCTCCATGCGGGTATCTTTTTTTTTGCAAAAACTTCTACAATGGTAAAGAGTGGATGGCTGGATTGGATGAATGGATGTAAGGAAAAAGGGGGAAAACGGTGAGTAAATTAATTTCAGACTGTGCAAACAATTCGCCCGTTTCGAATGCACAAACAAAACCGGTTAAAATTGGCCCGGGAAAAGCAAGCTTGTAGCGAAACAAATCTTTCCACCTACAAGTAATGCAAGAAGAAAAAATTTAAACGGTGTGTTTGCAACCAAACTACATGCAACCGGTGCATCCGTGATCTGGATGCCTCTTCGAATGGTAAGAAATGCGCTTGCATAACGTAAACCAACTTCTTCGTATGCTGCAATGGTGGTAGCATTTATTTAATCAGCTTATCGCTTCAGTTATTAATTACGGCCACTGAATTATATGGAATTTAAACGATTAGATTATGATTTTCTGTTTTGCTCTTCCACACGCAACCGATCCCATCGTGTTTTAATCCCATCGACTCGACTCAAACAGAACGGTTTATTTATCCACGTACCCGATTTGAGTTCGTTCGTTCGCCTTTATTCACGGCTAAGAAAACTATGTCGTCTTCTGCTGATTCCCAGCAACAATTATTTCACCTGCTTCAAAGACATTCTATCGATTAAACAGCGTATCATGAATTATTGCATCTTCTAGGAAAACTGTTTGGACGTTCGGCACTGGGTTTCATTTTATTACTCATTCGCATAAAACTCTATTACACTTCCGTCGCCTTGACATGGCTTCCTATTAACATTTCACCTAACGAACGCCACACCATATCGTCGGTGCGCCATCCAGTTGTCCAATTATCTTCCCTGAAATATGCTTTTCTTCCTTGGGTAACACTTACACCAGCGATCAGCTCCGGGTGAAGTGGATCGAGGTTGCAAAGTCAGCAGCCTGGTTAATTCTTAAAACTGGCTAATTTTTAACCTGTAAACCCATCAATCTTCCGCTAGCCAACGCTTCCAACACTCCAACTGGTAAGGGTGATTAGTTGTAAGCCGTTAGAACCGGAACCGTGTTGCACACGGAAAAAAGCGGGCTGTGCTAATGTACGTGAAAGAAAGAGCGAAAATTTAATAATCAACATTAGCATCATCGCTTCCATTTTTCCAAGGTTTAGAAAAGAGCACGCGGAGACATTTGAGGAGCGATTTTTCATCCTCCAGTGTATGAACGATGAGGAGTGATAATTCTTTCAATTTTTCGTACGAAAGTAAAGCTGTAAAATGTGTTGAGAATTTGGAAGTAGGCAAATTAAGCTGTTCAGTTTTTCGTTCGTTTCTGTAATTAACCTTAACAAATTCTTTTCTGAATTAAAATTTACTTAAATATTCTCTCTGCACGATATAAACAGCATGAATGATTTTGTGAAGCATGATCACTTCCTTAGGTATTTTTTTAGAAAACGGCATACCTTCAAGGATTAAAGACATTGTTTCGCTTATAAAAAAAAACGTGTTGAGCTCAACTTTTATTCAAAACTAAACAATTCACTGATACACCCTTCACAAAACGTAATACAGAATAGGAGAACTTGTTCCATTCATCATCCGTTCCCATTACTTACGCCAGCTAAACTCATCACCCTCAGTCATGGTGGTCCATCAGTCAGTTCACGATTTTATCCGGGTTCAGCTCAACGACGCTGCTACAATCATGTGCAGCAGATGTCGGGCCCAATACCTCCTTCCTTTTCTCGTATACGACTTTCTCACTAGAGTGTCAGAATGTAAATGTCAATTTGGAGATGAAAAATGTGTGCATAAATTTTCCCTAATGTTGCAATTTTTATAACATCGAGCCTGGTAAGTGTTAACCAAGACTCCAGTCTCCTTTTATGCCAGCACCAATGACACAGGACACCGTAGCACGACGACGGGGAATCTTTACGCAAGATTCTTTTTTGCCGTTCCACCACTCATGATGTATCCGTTGCAGTTCGGGTTGAATTTCATTTCAGCAAGGCGCTGTGCTTCGCGTCCCAAAAAGATTTGTCATTATGCTACAATTTTCTGCATATCACTGAGCAGAATGCGACTCAATAGGGTGATATCTGCTTCCTTTCTCAGTACTGATGATCTTCTATAAGGGCATAATTTTGATGTTAACCGGATTTTTTTAACCTATCGCAGTTAGGAGCATAAGCTGATTCATGAGGCGGCTCCATCACGCACCACCAAGTGTACCAGGCGCCTCCATCAGCGTCATCGAAAAAGACCATGCTTCCCAACCGTGTTCATTTCTTTTATCGTATAATTCTTCATCGCACTGATTTCTTCACGTTATCGTTTCGCTTGTGGAAGCTGAAACCTCTCGATTGATCTTACAGTCTGCCAATATGAAGGTAAGGTGCTTTTTTTTGTCTCCACTTTGATCAATATGGTATCGTGTATTTTCGACTTCATAGAGTCTATTACATTTTACTGTTTGGATTGTCGAGAAAATATTCAACAATCAGATATCATTTCGTTAAACACATCCTATCGGATTTATGCTTGTGTGACATTTCTTTTTGAGGCATGATAATCACGACATTAAGCCGTTATGATTGATGAGATATTGCTCAAATCGGTTGTTGATGTACCTCTACCCCTTACCTTTCGATAACTAATTCATAGACTCATGTTCAATTCAATTTTAAAAGGTGTTGTTTGTAATTTTTCCAAGCGTGATCACTATCTTCTTGTTCTTTAAACAAAAATAACAGATTGAAACTGTATAACTACATACGCTTAAATTCTGCTATACAGTACAGATATATTTCTGATATAATGTATGCAGGATACATTTCTGGGAAAACAACACAATATCAATCTCTTTAATTTAATTAAGTAAGTATTAAGCTGAGTATCAGCGCCAAAAACAAAAACAAACCCCATCTCCTATGCATACCAATCTGCATGCTTACGTGGAATTAATTCATTTATAATTTCTCACCCTACTTATTTAACCAGCGTAATCACTTCCTAGGAAATCGATTGCAAATAAATCACGCTCTCCGGATTGTTCTGATTGATTTAGCACCACAAATTAATCTTTCCGCTAGTGTCTACCGAGCCCCCAAATGCAAATCTTAATAAGGAAAGCATCCTCGCTTTAAACATGAATTTATCTATAAATTTACAACACTGAAATCCCACTGCTTTGGATTCATAATTTTCCCACCGCGTTCTAGCTCCTACAAACCGGCGAGAAATTTCTGGCCAGTTTCTTGTGTCCAATTATGATTCGGTATCGTTAAAGCTGTTTATTACGAAACACGAGTAATCAACCAATAAATCAAGCCACAACAAAATAGGCACAGAGAGAGAAAGAGAAAGAGAGAGAGAGTGGAAGTTTTAAAATCTAGTCTATACCACTTAAAACCTAAATCAGCTAACCATGCAATGGCTGCAAGCACACCCTCTTTACCAAGCTGTCTTTCGTTTGCTAATCTTTACGATCATTTCTCATTCACAGAGCGTTTGCCATTAACTCCAAGCAAAACATTACATATTTCACAAGAAACTTGACTCTTCCACGGCGTACAACCGTTTAAACAAGCCCAAAGCTTGTTGGGTGGATAATTTGATCGCTATCTATACAGACTTAGCGATCCGTTTCGTCTGCGTTGTTTAAAAAGTTTTCGCTTGAATTGTTTAACCATTAGAAGTACCACTTTTTATTTGTGTTGTATTTGTAAAAATATCATTCAGATTAGAATGTATGAGAACTTAAAAAGGCGGGATAAATTAAATCTATTTAAACGAACTTAATCTGAACTTCTTTTGAATATACACTGTGCACATTTCACTATTGGCACAAATAAAAAAGTCTCCATTCCTTTAAAGCTTCATCTTCACGATTTTTTCCCTTTAATTACAAAAGCTTAACACTGCTACTTACGTTTTCTTTAACGTGTGCCTTCATCAAACAACGATTGCACAGTAACGTTAAGGTAAAACGAAAAAATAATCTACCAAAATGTACACAGGGCTGTTGTGCAAATTGCTGCCATTTCTACCAACAGTAAACACGATTTTAATGATCGTACGGACACCCCAGCACGCCAACTCACATCACGTACACGCAGAAACACTTTTTAAAGATTTTGCCCTCCCCATCACGTGAATGCAGTTTTGACCGTTTTTCACACGAAACCCACCAGCTCCAACGGAAGTACAAGGGGCAGCATTAGGCCCGAATTTATCATACGGCAAAAGCGATCATTAGGTAGCAACCAGTCTAACAGTGGCACTCTAAATGGTAAAAAGTATTTCAGCTTCTTCTTTCGCTCGCCAAAACCCCCCTCACTTAATGGGGAGGGTTGTTTTCCCACGATCTGGTCATTTTCCACGCCTACCGCAGCCGCAATTTCAATTCGCATGCCACATTTGTTTCACAGAACTTGCCGTAGAACGATCAAAACCCGTAAATGCAGTTAAAGAAAGCAACGCCGAAAAAAAAACGAACAATCCCTTTCCAGTTCAGCTTCCTTCCAACGTGGGGCCAGCCTGTGCATTTGAACAGGCGATGAAATCATTTGATGCAAAGCTTCATACCATTTCATTCGCACAGCTTCTCCCTCCGGTTCCGTCGAAAGGAAAGCTTTTTTCCGCATCACAGCTTGGGCAAATGCAGAAATAACGAGTGTGGTCGGTGGAAGGTCAATAACGAGTGGGAGAGAGAGAGAGAGGGGTGAGAAAATGATTTTCTTTAGTTTCGTGTTCTTGTTTGCCGTTTTCAATAATCGTACAGTGGAAAAGAGCGCATGCTGGAGGCGGGTAGTGAAGCCATTTGAAGAAACGAGCCCATTTAAGTACCACTTGGACAGGAAGCGGAAGGTTGATGATGCCTCCCTGGTATGGAAAAAAAATACGTACGACGACGCAAACCCCGGTGTGTGTGCGTTCAGTTGCCGCAGTAATTGTCGTAATGTCGACATAAGCCTCGAACAAGCGAAATCATAAAAGAAAATGAACCAGAACGGCGTTGCCAACATTGCCCAGGCGCACTCGCGTGCCATTTGTGCCAAACACCCAAAGTGGGGGGGGGGGGGGGGGAGGAGGCAAGTGGACCAACTTTATCGTCCGCCTTTAGAATGTAATTAAATGTGCTTTTCTCACCGACCACCGATTGGGTAGGAGAGAGTAGATTGCGTGGATGCAAGGTGAAAAGCAGATTTCACCGTGTTGCACACAGGCAAGGTACCATCGTCAAACGTGATGAGAGAAAATTGTGCCACCTTTGTAGAATAAAAGTCGCCGCATTGACCTCAAGACAGGAAAAAAAGCCAAGAGTTTTTGAAGATAATCTGTTGAAGACATAGAACGCATTCGTTTAGGAGGGAACTTACATTGAAAATTGGAACCAAAACCAATGACAGTGGTTGGCCTTTTTTTCTACTTCGATTAACGACTATCTAAGGTCACGCCGGCCATCGATTGGCTTGTTAGACTTGCTGATACCACGTAGTTTGATAGTCAGTCCTCGGTACGGGGGAGGATGGTCCAGGTGAGATTTGAGCCACGGTCCTGCAGTGTAAAGACCGGCGTCATTTTCGCCTCACCACCGGGTCGCTTCTAGTAGAATTAAAATGTGTTTCCGTAAGCTTGATAGTGAAACATTAGTAGTTCAAAAGAGGAAACAAGACCAAACCGGTCATATTGTTTACAATAAAAATGACAAGAATTGCTCAGAGTACAGAGAACATGTCGGTAGGTGAACTATTTAAATAAGAATATTAAGGATCGTCAGCCCAAAGATTAATCGAGTTAGGGGATCGATAACAAATAAGAAGAGATTACCCCAAGGCTCAGTCTGGATCGACTAAGGCTTGCTGGTGTGGCCGATGAGTATGTGACAGCACTCGGGGAAGCGCTCTCGTACGACAATCCCGCAATGCCCATCGGAGACCACTGGCGTATGGTGGAACGAGCCATCAGCACCGCAGCCGAACTGAAAATTGGCCGCTTACCACGCAGACAGCGAAAGGAATGGTTCGACGAAGAGTGCACTCGTGCACTATCCGAGAAGAATGCAGCACGCGCCTTCATGCTTTAGCACAAAACCCGTCAGAATGTTAAACGACTGTGGAGACAGCTACAGGAGACAGGGCAGCTACCAAGCGAGGTTTGTTGGAGGCAAATCGACAACCGACCAAATCTTCACTCTTCAGCAGATCCTCCAGAAGTGCCGAGAGCGCCAGATCCCTACGCACTACCTGTTTATCGACTTCAAGGCTGCTAAAGGCCACCATGAATGGGATGCAATGCAGTGAGAATTTCGAGCATGCTGTCAGAATCGTTCGAATCCCACAGGGGTCTGAGGCAAGGGGACGAACTCTCCTGTCTACTGATCAATATTGCCGTGGCACGATTCTCTACCGGTCTCTTCAATTTCTTGTCTGCGTGGATGACATTGACATCGTTGGCAAGACGACAGCGAAGGTGTGTGAGGCGTACACCCGACTGAAACTGAAGCAGCGAGAATAGGATTGATGATGAATGCGACGAAGACGAAATACCTGCTTGCCGGAGGCTCTGATCGTGACAGAGCCCGACTGGGAAGCAGCGTGTTAGTCGACGGCGACAACCTCGAGGTAGTAGAGGTGTTCTGCTATCTTGGGACTGTTGTAACTTAGGACAACGATGTCAGAAGAATCGTGCCTTCCACGGCCTTCACCGTCTGCTGTGTTCCAGAACGCTTCGAGAACGCACGAATTGTGAGATATATCGCACACTGATTTGCCCCGTGGTCCTATATGGCCACGAGTCTTGGACCATCCGAGCGGAGGATGCAAACATGGATGCATGGATGGGAAGCTGCAGCCAGGGATCGAGTTTCCTGGCGATCTATTGTTGACCGAGCCATGCCACGACGACGTGGTCTTTAAAAGAGCAGGCCGACATGAGTGAAAGAGTATGACTAATCAGCTAAA
The DNA here is from genome assembly GCF_943734695.1 of Anopheles maculipalpis. Classification (NCBI taxonomy): domain Eukaryota; kingdom Metazoa; phylum Arthropoda; class Insecta; order Diptera; family Culicidae; genus Anopheles; species Anopheles maculipalpis. The sequence continues at coordinate 17,218,679 of NC_064871.1, read as the reverse complement.
GGCATCACTACCTCAAGGAAGCAATGGCAAATGAAGAGCCATCTTCTTTCTATTTTATACTTTCAAAGCGATGAGGAGTTGTAACCACGCAATAAAAGCAGATAACTCTTATCCAGGCAACTCATCAACCCTTGATTTAATGAGCACGTGCTTAAAATGTTCGTGAACACACTGAATGGTTTGAAAGTTTAAGCTGTTATATGTGATCGACACTAGGTTGTGATATTTTCGGGGTTGCAATGAATCTAATCCAAAAAAGCAATATCTAAAGATTTCTACCCTACTCTCGCTCTGTTTGGAATACGCATGTTATTGTTAAAAATCAATTTAAAACTTCCATAAACACCCTAAATCATTGTAACGGCAAGTCTTTCGAACTATTTTTGAAACTATCATGCATCCCTTTGCATTACAACATTCATAGAAATATTAACCATTACTTCCTTCCTAACCGAGCATATTTTACTGCATAAAAAATTCATTCTCGGGGAATGTTTAGCAAAATCAACAAAACCAGTAACAAGACCAACGAGCGTGCCAAAGGGAAAGGAAAACAAATGCTTAAAAACAAACATCCCTACATAGGGTAGAGCAAGAAGAAGCTCAGGATGTACACCAAAGAGAATGGTAGCTGAATAAGACTGGTCAGGAGCAGAAAAGCAAAAGCAGGTAGAAGAAAAACATGAACAAACGCACCCGAACAAAAATGCAGCACGAAAAATATAAATGTATATTAAATTCAAACAGCAATGATTGTGCAGTGAAAGTGCACATTCATGTTCCGAATGGTGCTTTGCTACTTTCCTTGTTTCGTTAACGGTGGTCGGTGGTTGGCTGCAAAATTGTTTTGGGAGAAACCACTCTTCTTGTTTTCTTCTCGTCGCGGCATCACTGGCCAGTAGTAGCATAAAAAAATATGTATACCGAACGTTCAGCTACTTTGCATAATGCATTCCCCGAGCGGATGATTTGCCACTACCGTTGCATTATAGGGCGGACAAAATGCGAGGCAGGGAGAGAGCGAAAAAGCATTTCGTTTCAGGTCTGCAAGCAGCAGCAACAGCATATTATGCTGCCTGATTGTTACTGAGATAAAGAATATCCGACAAATTCCATCACATTCCATCTGCGATCATCTTTTTTAAGCTTTTTCTTCTCTGCTAGCAGTCTTTATCTTCGTGTACGCTCTCTCGCTCTCTCTCTCTCAGTAGCTTAACTATTCTCCAACACTCTCGTCCCAATCGACACAAATTTATTCGTGAAATATTTTTCCATGTTCCCTCCACTATTGCTACTTCTTCTGCATCCCCGTCCATCGATCTAGCAGCAGCGCAAAATGATTTGTGTACCAGCGCCACGTTCGTGTGCCGCCCGCTCCACCATTGAACCGTGTGGACTACCGCAAGAAGAAACAGTGCTTAATTTGGAAAAATTCACCTTCCATTCGTATCACTTTCCATCAAAACGAGCGCACCGTCCCAGCCAGATTCCACACATTCCGCTACTCCCTTCACGCCAGTGTACGCAAGAAACATACCTTCGATGTCACTGATAACATCATCAGCAGCAGCATCATTATCGTCATCAGTGCTGTCGTTGGCGCACAGTCGTCTCATCTTCATCAACAAGACGTTTTCTGTTCATCGAGCGATCGCGCGCAACATCAGCATAATCATCTGCTGTCTTGCGATGCGTATAGAAACTTGAGACCCAGGTATCCTTTTTATCTGTGCTTTTTGGTCGTTTACCGCTCGTACCCGTACACAGGTGCACGGAATACTTAATTTTTTTTTTTGTTTTCATTCACCTTGAACTCGTACATCATTTGCATTTTTACCGTTTTACTTTGCGTCACTAAGATCGGAATGTTGCTCGAATTGTTGCTGTAATAATCATTCTGGAAAGATGGAAAATGTCACCCAGGAACGAATATTATAGCTATTCTCGATTTAAGATTGGTTATAGTTTTCTTAATAAGAAACTAAAAATAAACGAAGGCAGTGTAATAAAACTAATTAATTCATGAAAAAAATAAATAAAGCTTTTTAAAACCAAAACCCGGAAGAGACTGAGAGTTGCGTCCAGCAACAGAGCCTCTCCGGTAGTTCGCGTCTGCTACTTTTCAAAACCTTTTTTAAAATTTTACTGTAGTTACCCCTGCGTGAAGGAGTCGGGCTGAATTATCAAGCGTGCCTTCCTTTTATTTGCTAACGATCCATAACCCTTCAACACCTACACGATCTCGTCCGACAGCACATCCTTCGGTTTTTTTCATATTCGCCCTGATTTCGCCTTGCAGTTAGTTTCGCTAATCCGCTCCGATCCGATGACGTGGTCAATTGTGCATGCGGCATTGAGCTTTTAACTTTTTCCTGTGGCATGTTCTGAGTTAATAACTACACCGAATAAAATGTAAAACAAAACAAAAAAAACATCGATCGTTCTTTACCACCACCAAACAGTTATATTCATTTCATTTATTTAATGTCATGCTCACCAAATATTCAAATTTCATAGCTCTACTGTCGAAGTGAATCCGTCATTTGGCTTGAAAATTTCATGATCTCCACTGCTCAACAAGCACTGCACATAAAACACACACACACACTAACACAGGCTGCCCAAGTTAGTAGTAATTAAAAATTTATTGCAATAAATTATTGCACACCGGTACGGTGCAGCAGATCATGCTGAATAATATATTTAAAACATGAACTGTACCTTAATTGCAATGTATTTTGTGAGAATAATTTATGCGGTCGCATCGTCACAAGTGTTGCAGCCTGCTGCTGTTTTCCTACACACGGTCAAGGCGTAAAACCGCCTCGCTGGAAGCAGCAGCCGTCTCCGGCCGCCGCCGCCGCCACCAACACCATCGGCCGAAACGAGGCGGAAACGGTCGGACAAGGTAACTTAAAGCGTAAAACGGAAGTTTCGCTAGCCAAGGTGCGTGTTCGGAGAAAATTAATGGACCCATTGCAACCGCATGTTCTTTGCCTGTGGACGGTTTGGCCGTGTGTACGGTTCGCCGGCTGTCTCTAACGGGCAATCTTAGAAAACATGGACATGCATATTCCTTTCCGCAGCATGTCCAGCATGTCGATGTGTGACGCTTGCGCTGCGTGCTTTTCTATCGATGTTAGTCTCTGCTTTTGCCTGCACGGGGTTACATATCGGATGCCAAAATCGGAGCCTCCTTATCTGGTAATTGTTGAAAGGCGTTTCAACGTTCCATTTGTTGCTGTGGAGGAGAAAAGATTTACGCTGAGTTTAAGAAGAAACCCTTTCACTTTAATCAGCACACGTTGTTGATAAGTTTATTCTATATATCAACTCGTCCACACGTTGCAGTAGCTCCAATTCACCACTACCAATTCAATCATAGATTTTTCAAAAGAACTTTGAGCATGAACATAACATGTATTTCGATTTAATAACTAAAGTAAGTATTTCTACGGAAAATCAATAATGATTATCTGACATTTTCCTGCAACTCCTGATTGATGTAAATCGGAAATCTAAATCCTTATCACCCATTATTACCTACGCCATTCTCAAAACATGCTTCCCACATCGATGTTGAAATGGCATCAATAATCTACAATTAATGTTCGTTAGAATAAAAAATCATAAAACTCCGCTCACCTCCAGATTCTAGACCAAAGTATATTAAACTCACAACCTTTTTTGGATACATATGATGATGTAAATTTGTTTCATTTGAAATTTAATATAATTTGTCCCAGAATTACAACTTTTCCTCAGTTTATGATACAAAAGTACCAAGAACATTCAAAGAGACTACTTTAATACTGAGGAAGAATGATTGTGCGTGATGCATAAGAGAATTCTCATCACAAATGTTATCCACAAAAAAAAAGTAAAATTCCCAAACAGTCAGAGGTGATTATACTTGTGCCTTTTCAAGTTGGTTCTTCTATTCCTTCAAATGTCGATAGTTATGAAAAGCGAATTCTTGAAAATGTCATAATACATCAATTCGTCACTTTAGTTAAGTCGTCTTATTACTATGCCGATTATTCGACATGAATTCAGTTTCCCAGCGCCTTGGAGTATGCAATATGATGGTTTTGAAGCATTGCATCAGAATAAATTTGTTATCGATAGTACGTATTTTTACGTATTATTGACGTATTTTCGGTCCCCCAAATACTATAAATATAAAACTTGGTACATGCTAGCAATAAACGTTTATAAAATATTTCCCAAACAACCAACACCTTCAGCATACACCACCGTGGAACGCTTTGTCGAACCAAAACACCTGTTTCCCGTAGTAAAATCATTCATTAATCAGTAAACTTCGCTATCTTCTTCAATTTCGTCACCGTCTCTTCTTCATTGATTGTCTGATGATTGTCAAAGAAAAAACTGTCAACGAAACGGAAACTCATTTTTCACGATAAAAATCCACCAAACCCAGCCGGTGACGGATTGATTGGCATCACCACTGTTCCACGAATATGACATCTTTGGCCCACCTCCACAAAACCATCCCTTTAATTAAAGCGATTCCAGGACAAATGATAACTTGATTACAACCGAACAGGTCGACCGTTGTTTGACGTTGGATGTACGGTAAATAGGAGGCCATAAATCAACCGGCTACGCTCCCTATAAAGGCTGATGGGTGATACCACAGCCCCATCGTTGTCTCATGCATCGGGAAAGAAAAGTAAAGGTGTAAGAGCAAGTCTTTCACGCGTTTCATCCACCATTCTTTTACCACCGTCACCTTGGGCGAATGTTTCATTATTCATTAAACATCCGCTACCCACGCGCAGAAAGCACAAGTCGTCAAAAGTTTTATAGAGGGCGCCCGGCAGTTGCCCTGAAAAACGAATGTCCATTTCGCCGGCCCGTGCGAGCTGTCTCTGTTGGGACTATTTGTCGACCGACCACCGTCCTTGAACAGTGTCTGCTCAAATAGGGTTGGGTGTGGGGACAAAGAAAATGAAAGCAACTTCTCACGGGTGTCACATGTAGCCTGATTTCCTTTCCAAGTCCCAACGTCGAGGTACGAAGATTCGTTGATTGCAAGGAATATCGAGACGAACATAAATCAAATTATTTGTTACCGAACGGTGTGTCGCCCATGCGCCACTGTTTGGTGCTGTTCAAAAACTGCTTACACGAAAATATTGCTTGAGAGTTCTTTAGAACTTTGTAAAACAAACGCACGGTGGGACGATAGAAGCTACAAGGAATGATACACTAAGAAAATAAACCACAATTTTCTGTCCGATGTTTAGAACCAATAAAGAAGTGTAAATACAGTAAACAATAGCATCAAATATATAACCATTAATGACAATTCTATTCAACACAAAAGGTCAAGGCTAGCATAAAGCATCTATATTTGAGATCCTTCAAAATTTAGGAAAATTACAAAATACTCATAGCCCCTACATTCCTCTAGATTAGAATGTTTTACCATATTTCTGTAGTTGTAGTTCACCCATCGTTTATCTTTCAAGGTTCAAGATACCTTCAAACAAGACAAAACATTACAGATCGATCGGAAAACAAGAATCAAAAACAGTACAGCGCAAAACACTGCCCACAACACTTTCCCCCTAACAGTTTAGTTGGGGAAATTCCATTTTCCTTTGCCTAGATTTCCGCTTGTACCTTTCAACAAGAAGTAAAATGCTTCCCACAAACGGGCTCGCAGCTTGCAACGTTCAGCAGCATATTTTCAGCATCAAACGCCTGTACTTTGGACGCCAAGGCGCGTCGGTGCCGCCCGCTGACTGTTGACTGCCCGAGGCTGCCATCCTCGCTATCCTGACGTGTAAAGTATGGGAATGCGAAAAATGCCATAAATCATAAGCTGCCCGGGAGGGAGGGTGGCAGTCGTCGCTCCCGTGAACCTACACGGCGGCACCCCACCAATGCCGGATGGCAAACACCGAACCCGCCAGGGTAATCAACGGCAAACACGACAACGGCGACGATGTCGCTCGGGGGAGTCGCGCTACATCGCGCCTGGTAGCGCACTCTTTGTAAATTATCTTCTACCATCCGCTGGCCAGCCCCCTTCCCCCCCCCCCCCCCCCTCCAACTCGTTAGACCCTACGTGCCGTCCAGAACGCGCTTGTCATCTAGCACGCGGATGCCTGCCATCATATGCGCGACACGACCTCTAGGTAAAGTTCGCTGCAATCATTTCTTCGCCATTTTGTGCCCGGTGTTTCAACACTTTATCATTTGACGCGTTCCTTCGTGCAGTTGTCCCTGGGAAACAATTCATCATTGAGCGCTCGCGATGAGAGAGTGTACGATCGGGGACATCTTAGCGGTTCCTTCCAATTACTGGGCAACGCCTTGCCAGCGTGCGTACCATCGGTGTGTACCAGGGTATGGGTGAGAGGTAACTGAAACACAGATTAGCCCATAATTGCTGGCAGATCCCAAATTGGAAGCTTTTTATTTACTTTTCTAAAACTTTTGCTCAAAATTGTTTTATGAAAGAGTTGAAAACTTCTAGAAGAAATTACACAATTTAAAGGAAGCTTTATGATACAAGCATGGATTTTATTCTTCTTTTCTTGGTGACTAACCAAAACCAGCAACATCATAAACGTGTGGTTGACTTGGTCGACCTTAATTAAAGCTACAAAAATAATATTTTGAGCATTGAAGTTACCAGTAAAATTGTAGAAAAACTGTATTTTTTGTGGTTTGTATTTCTGTAAAAGGACTACCCGTGTAGTTTTAATCATGTTCCCGAGAGGGTATCGTTTAATGTATCCTTCAAGAAACGTATACAACCTTGACTATCGGTGCGTACTTTCACTAATTATGCAGCGGACATTGGACTAGTAACAGATGCATTTTATTGCTGCTTAGTTTACAGCAGCATTTCTAGCAAAACATTCACTTGCTTGAGTTCAATTATGGTGGGTCAGAAATGACTTGCAAGATTATACTTGGTTAATCGTTGGTCCGGTTTATTGTTGACCGGGCCATGTCACGACGACGTGTTCTTTAAAAGAGCAGGCCAACATGAGTGAGAGTTAGTGTATCGTTCATTTAGTCTCGTTGACTCGTTGGATGATTAGTTTGCTGCTCATGAAAATTTAGAAAATACTGCACGCCTAGTTGATTACTGTTTTTTTTTTTTTGAATAATTTTTTGAAGTTCGCACGTTGCTATTTTCAGTAATTTAGTAAATAAACTATACCTATGTATTTGATCGCCAAGTGAAGTAAATTATGATGACACATAATCAAATCTGCTCAGTCTAGAACATTTACCCACAAAATGTTTCTTCAGCTGGAGACAAGTTTGTCTCATGTTGGCCTGCTCTTTTAAAGAGCACGTCGTCGTGACATGGCCCGACATGGAGACCACCTAAACTCCCTTATTAAAAAAACTTTTTTACTAGCCATTTCCAAAATCATTACACAAACCCACTCTGTCCACGAGCACGTACACAGATTGTGGGTTGAGCATTTTAAAAATATCAAAGCTGCCTTTAAATCGAAAAGCACTTCAAATGGTTGTATGCTCTTATTTGTGTTTTTTTCTTCACAAGTGCTGCTTTCAGTGCTACGATTCAAAAATAATATATTAAACCATAGCCGCTGTACCGATACATCCCTTTCCAACAGCACTGTTAAGCACTGTCAGGGTGGCAGACAGTTGGTTAAAAGCATTCTACCATAAATAATCATTTGGTGCAGCATTTACGCGAGCATATGTTTTGCTCTTGATGATGAAACGTGAGAAATGTGTTAAAATTATCTTCCACTCTACAATTGGAAAGCAAATACGGTTCATTAATATTTGGGAGCGGGTCGTGAACGGCATCAGAAAAAATATTTCCAGAATAATGATTTCAAATTTTCGATTGAAAAGCTTACATTGTAGTTTGGAAGCTATTTTTAGCTGAATTTATACATGGAAAAATACGTTCAAACCAGCTTCTACTGAAAATGTACTAACTACTTTGTAAGTGGTTGATTCATCTCTAAAAACAATAAATACTTAAAATTTACAAAAAGCTTATAATCGGCAAGAGTACTCGAATGAAGAAGCCAGCAAACCAAATTTCCGAAACTACTCACATCATGCACAACCCATCACTAGCTTCCGGATGAAGTCTCAAGCCGTCTGGTGACAATTCAGTTAATTCTATTTCATCAAACATTCGCAAACGAAGCACACGCCCCGTCATCGCCATCCATGCCAACAAACTTCAGCGCACACGCACTCGCTGTCATCTCCGATTACTTCGCCCGGTGGACGGTGGACGGTAAATTTCATTACGAACACTGATTGACACATTCCATTTGCGGTGGCACGGAGTCTTACCAGTGCAAGACTTCCACCAGCAAAGCAAAGAGCCGTCTTGTTCACCAGCGAAGCGAACATTTTCCAGCCCCAAAGTTAGACTGACGGCGACATTGACGTGAGCCTGATTACGTTCGACAATTGTCCAACCGGTATCGCGCTGGACATACCACTGATTACTCATTAATTCAATCACCTTTCGAAAGTTTTGGTGACATCGACACCTCTCGTACGTGTGTATGTGTGTGCCCGCTTGTGCATTCCCGCTCTTTACATTGGTCCAGCAAGGAGGACAGGAGCGTAAGGAGTTGTAGTAGAAATCGAACCATTTCCGCTGTATGCAACGCCTGCACCAGAGTGCTGCCTGTCAGTACAATAAATCATGTCCAATATAGACATAAACGAAAAATATTATCCTTCCAGTTGGCCCGGTCCCGGTTCAATACGCTCGTTTCGCCGTTCGTTTCTGTACGGGGCGAGCGAGAGCATATAAATAAAAATTGCCCCGTTCGCTTAACGGACAACGGAATTCGGGGTCGCGCTAGGTTCCGTCGTTTTGGGGGTCGGGAGTTCTTTTTATTCTACGTGCGTACGACTGCTTTTCTTCTTCGCTCCGGGAGCTAACTTCTGCTAGCTGCTACTCGTCGGGCTTCCGGGTTTGAACAATCTGTGCTACGATGTCGTACCAGCACACCAGCAGCCTTCCCCGTTTATTTCTATTGCAGGGTATTTTTACCGTTGGCAGGAAATGAATCATCGAACCATCCGAATCAGAATATGGCCAGTAACTTCGTGCACTATTTCACTTCCGGATGCTTGCTGAGATTGAAAAGTGAATTATTGGGTGTACAAAAAAGTTGTTTCATGTTTAATTTTTGATTTTTTTTTTTACTTGAATGGTGGCCGGATTGATAACAACAAGGCAAATAAGGCAATAATGTCAGACGGAACTGCTGGGTTAAGTGATGTGATTAGCTATAGGAATAACCGAGAGACCGGAATGACCTTTCAGGCCGTCGAAGACCAACTTTAAGCCAACTTTTTAAGCCTTGCAAATTCGTAAGCTTTGCCTGCTTTCTCTAAAACTACAAGGAAAATAATTATCCATGTATTAGTTTCAATGGTTTGTTAAAATTCAGAGGGTTGTCTGATGACCATGGCGACAGTCTTCACACGATAATCCCATCCGAATCGTCCCTTTACAGTAATGATTTTATGATCAACTATAGCATAAAACCGTTATGACCTAGCAATTCGTCAAGCCATCCTTCCAAAGACGCCGAATTACCGGTGCTTCGATAAATTGGTCACCAGATGCATATAATGCGATGCGATACAATCGTGTATCGAACACAACAAAATACGACGGTTGTTGTTTTAATCAAATTCTTCTCTACATCTCTTTCCAAACAAAAAACACTTTCTCATCGAGTGTCCTGCGCAATCTGATCATCGTCTTCCGGCAAACAGAGCTGCAGTGAAGGCAAAAATATCATCTCACATTCTAACCTCTTTTCATCCATCTTCCAGAGACTTTTCGTGTGTTGTGCTTTTTTCCTGGATGCTTGGAAATTGTTCGAAAAAATATACCTTCGTCTACGACTAATCTTCAAGATTTACCACGATGACTTTTCTGGCAACCACAGAGAGAGAGAGAGAGAGAGAGAAAGAAAGAGAGCCAATATATAAGCCCTGGAGAGCGGCTAGCTGTCAAGAAGAAGTGCTAGATCGAGAAGGTAGCAAAAACACACCCAAACGCTCAAACCGACGGACTTGATCTTCTAGTTGCTGGATGTAGAGTTGTGGTGGTGCTGGTCGTGTTGGTAGTCGCAAGTAAGCTTATGAAATATTTATTTGCTACTGCCACCCTTCGATACGCATCACGGGCGGAACCCGAACGTTCTGTGGCGTTTAATACATTTATCTGAATTTTTATGTTTATAGATTGGGTTATTTTATTCATGGGTGAACATTGATTTATGAAGAAATAACCCTACCGAACATTTCCTATTCTAGAGTGGAGATCTCTTTTTTCTACGACAAGCGTGAATGCATGTTATCAACTCTGAAAGCATGATATTCGTAGAAAAAAATTGCAAATAAATCTCTTAGAAATTATTTTTCAATAAATATACAAACGTAAAGTTGCAAACAAGTATGACGTATGATGATTATTGGGAAATAATTTGACCCAATAAATACTTTATTCATAAGCCACCTGTTCCTCAACAGCGAAACAATTGTATGTTTTCGCTTTATGTCCCTGAAAAGTCTGCTAGCAGCTTACAAACACACTGAGTTGTGCCAACCACTCCACCAAGAGTGCTACATTTCATTTTTTTAAACCAACTTGGCCCAATACGAAAAACATTCATCACTCAGCTTTCGAAAACGTAATCCAATTTATTACTAAGCTTTGTTTTCTGTGGGACACAATAATTCACTTATCTCAGCGCACACACACACACACACACACACTGTAGTGTACAAATAGCTGGGCGGAAAACTGCATCATTAATGTCAAAGTAGCTACTCGACGACAAACGAGCTTTCTCTGTCGTTGTTAGCAACTTATAACTTTCCTCGTGTGCGAATGTCGAAAATTGTTTTTCACCGATCCCACAACGATCGCACTACAGCCCTCACTGTCGTATGTCGTTGCGTTTTCGTATTGTTCTTTGCCCTGCTCCATATTTCGTTCCCCCTTGTCGGCAATGCATCATCATTCGGGCACCAGTTTCCTTCGTTTCTTCGCTGCACAACACAATATTTATCACAGCTGGAAACCAATATCGAACATTTCTTTTCCTTGCACTAACCGATATTGGAAACTGTACTGATCCGTTTTGTCTGGTAGAGTATGTCCCTCGAATGCTATGCTATGCACATGCTACCACCGACGTACTTTGACGTTTAACCATTGGAAAATGCCATCATGTCACATGCTGCACGTATGTGGCTGCAGCATTCCAGCGCTACTTCTCTGATGCTTTACCCGTTAAGCACCCAGCAGCTCTGAAACAGAAGAGCAATTTCTGCGAAATGCAAAACAACTTCCACCGTAAAGATAAGAGACAAAACTGTTGTTATCATTTTTATTGCACTCCCGTCCTGTGTGCACCATGCATCTATCCATCCATTCCTTCTCACCCTACCCCGACCCAGGATAACAAGTCAAACTAAAACTTATTTTTCAATTCTACTTTTTAGTTCCCATGACACTACCTCTCACCAGCATGATGCCATCTGCTTTCCGAATCTCAAGGGAATTCATTTTTCGATGGCATTCGAATTCCTGTTTATCTTCCAGAACCTTTGGTTCGCTTTTTTTTTCAAAACCCACCTTCACCTAATGTGTGTCAGATGTGTGATAGGTTTCGATGGAGGCGCCTGGTGATCCGTTCTTCCGTACCCCGGGAACACCGGATGCTGTTGCCAACTGTCACCACTTGTGTATTTGTGTCTGCGGGTCGAAAAACTACTTCACATCATCATTGACATCATCATCGTCGGGAAAGTCTTGATGGTTTGGGTGCGATGTCTGTAGCGGGTGCTTGTTGCAGTTGGTTGTAAGCATCAAAAGAACAATATGTTGCATTTGGTGTAATGCATCGATGCACATTCCCCGGTTGTGTAATGTTAGTGAAGTAGTTTGTTTCCTTCCCAGTAGATTGCCACCAGCGCCAGTGGATTGTGTTGTGACTGTATGTTTTACGTGCCATACCGCTGGTATGCATCGTACGTAACATATGTTTCACGTGTTTTACTTGGCTAGCATTACCGTCGTAGTATTTGTGTGTATGCTCTTTATAGTGTTGTTATTTCGAGGGATTATATTTCGGGTGGTTGCATTTCAAACATTGCACAACACACTTCGCTAGCGACTTACTTACAACAAATCTGCAATGAGGGAGAAATTTTAAGCATTTTTTGTTATTTGCTTCAAAGGTTTTTTACTATTTTTGTAAAATTTTATACGAATATTGTAGCCCGTTGCAAACATCTTCTTCTTCTTCTTGGTTTAACGACCTCTAAGGTCATGCCGGCCATCGTCCTCACTACGGGGGGACGACGGTCCCGATGGGATTTGAACCCCGGTCCTGCCGTTTGAAGACCGGCGCCGCTGTCGCCTACACCACCGGGCCGCCCCAAACATATTGGTTATGAATATTATAATAAACTTCTGTTAATAAAAGTTATTTCTTATTAAACGGATAAACATTCCTAAGCGTGATCATATCAAAAGTCAACCGGTCAACCGATAATTTATTTCTTCCACACTTCAGTAATCGCTTGAGCTCCTCTAATAGAGGATACTTTATGCAACTAATTAAACTCACACACTACAATCATCCTGTACTTGAGGTACTCAAAAATACAATTTTTCACAATACTTTAGTCACCGTCGGGCACTCGGATCGCTTTTCCAGCCCAGGCGAATGGCCTGCTCGCTGTCACGTGGTAATGGTTTAAAACCAACGATTTCAGTGTCACGTTTGCTTCCGAGTGAGCATTGCATCGTAGCTTGCTGGTACCAACCGCAACGCCAAAGGGTCTGGCCATCACTACCAACCAACCAGAAAAGAAGAAGTTCTTCCAGTCGAACCGTCTGTATAAAGAAGTAACAGTTTATGCAAGCGCTTAAAACCGGTCACACCGTTAGTTCGTTATTATCGGAATTAATTTGCACTTCACTTACACGGACATTACCATAATTGATTGTCGTTTAAATTACCCACTACAATGTAGCTTCACCAAGCTTCATGCTAATGCAAAAGAAATAACAAACTCGCGCCAACGTGCGCCTCCATCGGAAGCTTCATTTGTTACGATCGTTCCGGTGAATGATATGGCATGAATTCGAGCCTGTGTCACATTTTTTCAACCAATCGAAAGGAAACATATGTGATAACGTGTCCTGCACAAGTTAATGGAGTACAGGATTTCCACGCAGACATAAACCAGAAAAAAATCAAATGACAGTTGCGGAATGAATTGCCTTGTACGATGTTTTCATCCGCTGCAGTTACGGTCGTATGTTTTCCAGCATCCAGACCGTCAGCTCATCATACACTTCACATGAAAAATTCTATTGTTAATGGATGAATAAGTTAATCGATAGCTCAGACTGTGTGAGGTAATCATCAATACCACCATGCCCGCTATTTAAGTGAGATCGGAAGATTTTCCTTTTTCATTCTACGCAGCAAACGGTGCATTTAACATTAATTTCATCCTTTAAACCAGCCAACTTTTACGGCTCAATTTCTAATCCCTTGCCTCTAGCCGAATGATGCATAATTCATTAAGTTTGCACAGGTAGGGATTGCTTCATACCGTTCGCACGCTAAACGATAATCTCTGTCCGCGTTTCGAATACTTTCCGGTTCGAAATGCAACCATTTGCCACTCATTAATCAGATTGAAGCTCAGGCTAGCAGAGCAAGCCAAGCATAATATGCTTTCCGCTCTTCATCCTTTCCTTTTACTCTTCATTTGCAAGTAACTTGACCGTTACGTGCTTTCGAACGATATGAACCGATTTTCAATTCGACTTCCGGTGTGTTTGTCTGTATCCGCTGTTCTTTCTTTCCGTTTGTTGGTATGTTTTGGACGCTTTCTTCTTTATTCCTTCCAACCAACCATCAAAAAATTGGGAAATCAGCCAAACTAGCAGAAAATTCTGATTTTCGGTACAGATTCTCGGAAAGGTCGACATAAATTCGTTGCGAATGAAAAACAAAATTGATGCATGAAGGCAGCCTGCGTGTTTGGGGATCTACTTGCTAAGATTATGTTTGCTGAACCATTCTTAATGGATCTCGACCAACGGCCAGCGTATTCCGGTCTTAAGGGAAAAAGGTAAACTATATCCTACTTAAAATCTTTACCTCCCAACAAAAACCCTCAGAATCGGCAGGTTGAAGGTTTTGTTTTTTGCTTTTTTAAATCTTTTGCGTTTGTTTTGTCCTATCTTTCAATAAATCTTTTTACTTTACGCATTTCAAATTGCTCGCTTTTCAAGCACAGCTTAACAATGGAGACAAATTTACTTTAACTACCAAATTCTGTTTCAAAAGATTATGAATTTCTTTCCGCATATTTTTGTTGTTTTTCCAGCCTTTCAAACACCAGTTTTAAGATAAAACTTCATATTGGTGAAATATTAATTCATGTTAACATTATGCATTTTAACTGTATCCAACTAGTTGGCCATCATGATCATGATCTGTACTTTAAACACTATCATAAGTTGAAATTATGACCAGCCGTTTTCCATACTGTACGCCGTTCCGCTTTTTCAATCTTTCTGGTAACAATCGCTTTCTTCGACGAACTCTGAACGCTCCCTGAGCTCTTTCATAAACACAATTTAAAAATAATTCTCACTACAAACAGGATCATATCGTTGCAGGCCAAAATCCGCATGCTACCATGGATGAATGCGAATGGTCAAACCAACACTAGCGAACACATACACACCCAGCCCTTAAGAAGAAATGTAAATAGTGTTTCTCTGTAATCGAATGCGACAGCAAGCGCCCACTTTCAGGTGCACAACAATCTCAACCCAAATGCTCGCCCTGACGGTGGAGCATGTTTTTCTCTTCTTAGTCTACATCTCTTTCCGCGGGCGATTATATTACGTGCTTTGTGTTGCTTTTTGAACCATTTCAACACAATAGTGGTGGTTCAGAGCTTGAGAAGAAAGCAAAAAAAATGCACGGAAAAAAGTATTTATTTTTACAAAAATAAAACTTCAACCTTTTCTTGTTGCCGATTCTTTCTCACTAGAGAACTAGCGCGTCAAGCAGGCAGTGTGGATATGGTTCTATGTCGGTTTTTTTGTTTCTTTCCTTTTGTTTCACAGCCAGCAACCAGCCGACGACATAACAACCGAGTGACATGCGATTTGCCAATACTCATAAAACAAACTGATTCAACTCGAAAAAACGGCAAATCTCTCGGATTTTCCGTCTGCCTTTTTCTTCCACCGGCTCTTCGGTTGTTGAATTTTGTTAGAGATTTTCATGTTTTCATTTTTACCCTCTTTGCTTCATTCTTTCATTCCGTCCCGGGTTGAAGTTCGGCAAAAGTTTTGTACTGTATTGCTCCCACGTGCCCCACCAGCAGCAGCAGCAGCAGCAGCATGAACTTCTGACCACCACACTCTTTCCAGTGTCAGTGTGGTTTCTATCCACACAAAACACGCGTTTCAGCACAACATGCTTCCGTTGTACTCGATTTGGTTGTGAGAAAAAGTTTTGCCAAGAAACTACCGCCAGCTTCAAATGCCCCAAAACAAAACAAAAACATAAAACGCACTGTTTGGTTGATATTTAACGATTAAAGTTTTGGTACGCGGTATTTCTTCGTTTTGTTTTATGATATCAAAACTTTCATGTCTTTATGGTGATTTTGGATGTTAAACCTTGAACTTTCAAAACCAGGCTAAGACATGCCATTTATCCTAATTTATTTTAATTTATTGAATTTTGACAACCACGTGACAGTGAGAAGAAAAACAAATTATTCTAAATAGATTGAACAATGAAGTTGGAGTAGAGTTTTTTTTTTTGACACTTTACCAACGTCCACGATTAGACTCAAATCTGAACAATACAAAGCGTAAAATGAGAATAACACAACCATATCAATTAAATTGCAAAATATATGACATTTTTCGCAACACTTTTAAGCACCTGGATTGCTTATTAGATTTCTCCATTCACTACCACAACCTTTCTCGATTCCTGTTTCACCACGGATTAAAGCATAACGAGAGGATTTTCCGCTGCTACGATTAGTTTTCCGTTCCCTCGATTTGGATCTATTTTTCTTCAATTATTATTAATGCCTTTACTGCAGCGATTTCACAAACGATCATTTCTCCTAGCACGGGACATACATATTTTCGTAAATACTTTCTTCTTATCGTATTGCCAAAACCCAACCCAAACCCGTCGAGAATATTGCATATCGTCGGGTGGTTGCTTCAAGTGGAAAATAATCGCAGAACCACGACCACGTTTTGCTTAATTCAATCGTCCCTCCCACTGTTTCATTCCACAGATTGTACTCCACGTCTCTGTTGTTAATCAGATTTCAGGCAAGCACCCGAAGCAAAAGTAAAGGATAGCAACAACAAAAAAACACACAAAACAAATAATCATTCCGGAATCGAATTGGTTTGCAATCTTCCCGAAATGCGGAGCACAGGACAGCTGGTACGGCATAAACCAAAGGATTAAGCACTACGGGATTGAAATTAAGCTGACACTTTATGCCACCGCGTTAGTAGCCACTTTCGATTCAATTTCCGACCAGGAGCCATATTTTCTTTCGCTCGACGAGTCCACCGTCCCGCTTGCCTTACCTGTACCGGGGAAAGCTAAACAATAATAATCCACCGAATAATCCCCGCCCGGTAAGCGAAGAAATGTCCAATACAAAATGTGCAAAGCGCATTAGCGTTCCCGGTGCCTTTATATTGTTCACGTATTGTTGTTAGCCGTGCTCCATGGACACACAGGACAGCAGGGTACGACCACTTGCATAACAATAAAATCCGCCCTGTGTTTCCTGTGCTTGGTTCCCTTTCTTTTTTGGTCACGTTTTGCTTAGGAAGTGGCTCGTAAAATACATCAGATGCATTGTTTCGATCGTTTGTGCTGCAACGCTCAGTTGTAACTCTCACTGGACAATTTTTTTTTTCGTAGGAATGCAAAACTTGAATCATCCGCTGTATGAGAGGACAGCACGCTTTTCACACCATCTTGCTCCATATTGCTTTGCGCGGCGGATGAATGACGGATGAGATTTCTTTTTTAAGTCCTTCAACCTCATTTTGGAAAGCTTCTTTTCAACCCGTTCCAGTGAAGTCGGCTGCATCCATTTTTTCGCTTTTGCTTGTCCCGCTTGTGTGGGTTCAGTTCGGTTTGTCAGCTATGCTTCGCACCGTTTCGTACCATCCCCAGTGGACAACTTAATGAGTACGACGCTAAGATTGAATAATTCATACCTTCATTCCCGCAGATTTCCATTTGAGATTAAATTGCGATGAAGATAAAATATTTAAATTCATCTAAATTTATTCCAACCAAAAGCACGCTTGCCCGAAAAAAAATCCCCCTCATCGCTCGATCTTCTTCCGCACGAAGATCGCTCGCCTGGGATCGGCCCGTAGGCGGTAACGATGAGCTAAGGGATGGAAAGATAAAAGTGACAAGCGACTCTACCCGTTCCGGCAACCTAGTCTCAATGCCTGCTTCTACTACATCACGAAAGCCATTCATTCATTCAACGGAAGAGGATTCACCCTGGCTCAAGGATAACGATGCCCGCCGTTGGCCAGGAAGTCTTGGTTTATATCTCGGTAACTTGCACACCCACATTTCGGACCATTCGCCGAGACAGTTTTCTGCAGGTAACTCCCTGGACCATTCAATGCCTCGAGCCCACATTCTTCCGGCCCCAAGCCCCATTACACCCAGCACGCCAGCCGTAGCGTAGACAGGTAGCGTTGCGAAACCGTTCGTGTAAAGGTGACTAAAGGTAAGCTAGGGCTACGGCGAGACTACATGCAAACTCATTTGAAATTCCTCCCAGTTGCCCAGTGGGAGAAGGTTTTTTTTTCATGAACGTTTAATGTAGTGGCTTACCGTGTTCTCTGAATACGCTGGCTCTGGTACGAAGCGCAGAAAACAAGGAAAGAAAAAAAACGCAGTCCTTTGCAGTTTTAAATGATCGTCAATTTTTGTTTCTTCTTCACATTTGTGTTCACCTTTTACATGCTCTCTTTTTCATCATTTGTTAAGGTTCGAGGAAATGCGATTGATGAGCTGCTCTAGTATTGTTATGGTGTTTTCAATCCATTTCATCTCTTTCGATTCAAATTTAAATTATTTTTCATAGTTTTTCGAAGCCATTTTACAATCGGCTGTGATCAAACGAATATATAGTAATGAAAATTTTACATTACACACACAAAAAAGCGATTATAATTTTTTTTCGATTCATGAAAACCTGTAATAAACGAATAGTGCTGGGAATATTTCGTGTATAAAAGGTTCAATGTAGGAGTCCAGGTTGACGCTAGCACGGTTGATGATTAAATAAAACCCAAACCTATATCGCTACAAGCCGTTACAACAATTCCCGTTCTACAATAGTAGTATCCAGGATACTGTCAAGATCACATTCCACTTTTTACTGCTGTATGCTCCGTTGCGCTGTAAAAAAGAAGAAGTTAAACAAATTTTAATTAGTTGCTAAGTTGTTCAACCGCTCTACTTCTCGCCGTCTATTATCTATTCAAATACGCTGCAAGGCAGATGAGGAATGAAAGTGAACAAAACACAAAAATACAACCAGATTACAGCTACAAAAAAAAACTAACTCCACACAATTTCCCGCTCGGTGAACCTGTGACAAAGGTTTTTTTTTTAACTGTACGTAGAGAATATTTTACATAATCAGTGTGGTGAAAGTGCTCGCTCATTGTGGTAATTAAATATTCCTATTGGTTGCTTTCGCTCCGTTTTGCATCTCTGTTACAGGAACCGATATAAAATTCATCACATTGGGATGTGTTGACTGTTCAGTTGTTTGGATGATTTTTTACTTGTTTAATTTTTTTAAATTTCCTGAAGGAAGGCCTGACCTTATTGCTATTTTATTTTAGTCATAAACCCGTATAAACTCAATCTGATTATATGACAGGCCGTGATGATTATGAAATAAAAACATTTTTTATGCTTTTTTTTTAAAAGACACCGCAACGCACTGAACAGTTCTCTTGGTGGAAAATTTTTGGCTTCAAATTACACTTTGAAGCATTTACACTTTGACAATTTTCATTTACACTTTGACAATGACGCTGCGCTTTCTCGCTGTTTTCACGAATCATTTATCGAAACGTAAAGTTAATGCCATCAAGCACTGACTATAATTTCGATTTTAATTAATACTGCATTCCACTAATTAATAAAATTAAAATCCAAATCATATGGCGACTCTGTTTTTGCGAACCTAGACAACAGCTTCCACAATTATAATTTACCACTATTGGTTACACTTCTACCACACCATTACCTCATTTTCAATGACTAGATTTATTTCAAATGAAGCGAAATTTGATGGTGTAAAGCAAACAAAAAATTTTGCCCCAAGAGATTCCTCACCATTGGAATGAATTTGCATTGTCACTGTTTGCCACTTCGCCTTGGATAGAAAGTCAGAAAAGTTATATCCTTTCACGGCAGCACAAATCCTGCTGGTGAGCGTACGCTTTTCACCATTTCCATAATGAGTAAAGTTTTATTAACGCAAACTCATCGCTGTGGTTTCAATTTTCGCTCAAATATGCGCTTTACATTTCTTTCGGATCTTAGTTTTTTTTTTGTACCTTCCCCTGCTACTACTATCGGTACACAATCATCCAATAAAGTCAGCAATCATTTCACGCTGCTTGAAGCAAATCCACCCGTAAGAAAGCGCCTCCCTACCGTCCTTAGCTAACGAGTTTTTGTAACCAGCACGACATCTTTGGCCGGTCTATTTGTTTGACTCCGAAAAAAAACTTGAATCCATCATGCACCTTGTGGCTGAAATTTGGTTGATCTACAAAAGGGCCACGAGCGCAGAAGCCGGCTACAAATCCACCATCAAATTGTCACCTCGTAAAGGATTTGTTTTGGAACGTTAAAGTAACGAAAGAGAAAAAAAAATTGGTCACCAGCAGCAAAAACCCACACTTTAATCTGACGACTAACAAACCAAACAACAAAAACAGTCTTCTTGCCGCGCGTGCGAAAGTAGCAGCAGGACGGCCTAACGCTTGGTTTCGCTTTACGCCTAAATCGCGGCAACTCGCCGTTACCAGGCCACATACTTCCTTTTTCCATGTGCTTCACGTTTGAAATGACCGTTCACGCTACGGACGGAAAGTCAGAGCCGAAGACCGAACCATAAATCCTGCCCGCCAGCCGGACAGACATGCACATCGCTGTTCGTGGGAAAGCTTTTTGGAGATCCTAGTCCGGCACCGATCATCCACATAGTGGGGCCACTGGTGCTTGGCCATTTCTTTTGCACCCTTTTTTTTTGTTGCTCCCGAATCAACGCAAAAATCCATTCCATCCCGAGCTAATGTAACGAACATGTACTTTCCCCTTCCCGCTAGCTCATCCTGTCCCCCCTCAGTCCCTCACTTCTTTCACTAAAGGGGGAGGGAAACCTTTTACCTCCGCGGAAGAAGTGCTTTACTTTATTTAGCTCGACACCCACTGCCGGACAAACCTCTAGTGGGAGTAACATCCATTACAACGCGTTACAACCGCACAAACATATCCACAGCGTACGCTGGGTGAGAGCTTTAACCTGGTTTAAGGATTTCTCGCTTATCATCTACCTGCGGCGGAGAAGCGTCAAAAGGGGTAAAGATTCACACGGTGCGCTCATTTCAACCGACCTGCGCCCATTGCCTTTCCCCATGCTTTCCTAGCTTACTGTGTGCTTCAATTTCTATCTCTGGACCTGACACTCTGGCCAGTCAAGCGCAAGCCGTAATGAAACCAGCTTCCTGATGAGTGTAGAAAGAAGCACAACTCCACCCGCTCGTTTTGCTTTCACGCACCAACTCACCACCATCTAAACCAAAAACCGGGTGAGATAAGTTTTACGGCACGGTCGTAAATAAAATTAACACTTCATACACATTTATTATTAACGAATGCTGGTCTCGTAAAAGTTTACGAGAAGTGTGCCAAGATTCATGGCAATCCGTGGCTTGTGCTAGTGCATTCTTGCACGGATTGTCTGATTTGCTTTTTTTCTTTCCTCTCATTTCTTTGTCCTCTCATGGTGACATTTTGACGTTGACCATTTTGTGTGGATTAAGCGCTAAAACTGACCGGCTCTCGGACGCAAAAACGAAAAGCTATGTCGGTGCTTCTAGCCACACATGTTTGTACGGAGTAAGGTGGGGAGGGGTAGTGTAAGGTTGATTTATTAAGCTTAAGTATAATGTTCATGCTTGGCTCAGTTTTCGCATCTCGGTTTACATAAACTGTAGGCAATGTACAGTGAATGATATTTATTATTGCTGTGTTAATAAAATCTCCTGCCCTTTTTATTCAATTATGACGCATGAAAGCATTATTAGATACTATTCAATAAATTACAAAAAAGTTTTCAATACATTGAACTGCTCTTGTAGGGTAAGCATTCCAGAAACTTGATTTTTTTCGTAACTTTCTATGCAACATTACTTCATGCAATTACTTCAAAACATTCATGGACTTCTCTGTAAATGCTTTTGAATGATAATGTAAAAGATAAAGACTAAAGATTGCACAAATGGCCATTGCAACAGAGCCTCCTTTGCCTCATTCAAAACGTATTACTAAGCTCATTTCTTAACTCATAGAGCTCCTCGTAGAACTTTCTTCTCGCAATTTTTGGATTATTTCGTCTTTCCATTTGCTTATATCTAGCACCCAGTACAGTTTGAACTTCTTAACCATTTTATAACAATTTCGTATTGTTTACCGCTTAAAAAAATTAGTCAACAAATTTAAAGAATGTTTACTTATTTACTTGCTAATAAATTATCCAAAATATGGTATTCAAATCCTTAGAATCTTGCCGCACTCATGCTCAAGCTTACTTCATCGCCTTTCTTCCCCTAAATGCCGTTGATGTTCCTTTCTTACTCTCATCCATTAATCTGTATCTTTCTCCTTTTGTGATTGCCACAAAGCGATCTTCTCTTGATGCGAATGTTCCGCTTTTGTCAGCAATAAGTTGGTTCAATTCTTATCCCAATCTGTTCGATTTCTCCCTTTCCCTATCATCCTTCCATGCACGTCTTCTTGCATCTGATTCCTCTCCCTGATCCGAGTATTCAATTTTTTAGCAGTAAGTAAGAATTATTTCATGATATAGCCCTAGGTAGACAGTATGCAATCAATAACATAAAATAAAACATCTATACCACACCAACCATAAAAGAGGACAATGGTAACAACTTTAGTAATCGAACCTGTTGTTGAGCTGGACCCTTGTTCCAATCATCCGTTGATCGATCGGATCGACCTCTCAATCAATAGACCGAGTCTATCGATCGATGTTTGTCGTTCGATCGCTTGTTTGATTTGTTTTATTTTTACCTTCAACATTAAAATGGTATTTAAACAATCAGAAGCATAAATAAATAGTAATTCTTGTGCATTGTGCTAATTTCCAACCACTTTTCTACTTTTTTACCGTCTTCTCGATTCAACCTTCGATCCATCACTGCAGACGAATCAGTCTAAACCACAAGCAAAAGAAACATATATACATTCCTTCGTATGTATATGTGTACTTTCAAAAATGAAACAATTTATCATTAGCCTATTGCCACTACTATGCTCTTACTATGCTGTAGCGCAATGGCTATGAAAAATTCAGCAAAATTACGCCATACATTAATCATACTTTCAACAACAGAGGAAGCCACACACTACCAAACCAACACATGTCATTTGTGTCGAGTGCCACAGAACTCGACGTACGAGAATGATGACGTTCAAAAGCAAGTAGGACACGGACAAAAAAAAAACATTAAAAAAAAGGGTGCAAATGATTCGTTTTTTTTCATAATCGTCTGTTTATATAGTCCTCTTCCAAGGACGGCAAGCACACGGAATGCTTTTTCCCGTTCCAGCGCAGAATACATCTCAGCTCAACGGAGAGGCAAGGGAATACATCCATCATAATTATGTCATCATTAAAATTGTGTCAATCAATTGTGCGCACCTAGTGATGGTATCACCAAGAACTATTAGATGACTGTATGCCAACATTTCCGCGAACGAACGAGCTAATGGAACATTACATTTTATCTTTCTCTGGAATCCGTACTCTTGAAATTCCATCCATTTCACTGACTGTTTTTACTTGACTGTCCTTCCAGCTAAATGTTGCCTCATAAGTCTTGGAAGGAGCTACATAAAACTATTTAATGAAAATGTTGTCATTATATGTTAACAAATTGTCCCTACTCGCTATCAGAAACTCCACTCGATTTCACAGTCTTGTACCCTTTAAAGACCTTGACACAGGTAAAAATCTTACCTTGATTTTCTCTCAATATTGCGATCATTTCGAAGTCGAACATTCGAACTACTTTTTCTTCCCTTTTCACATGTACACCTAGATCGGTAGCAAAAGCATTTCCATGTCCCTTCGAGGAATATTTTTCCTTAAAAAAAAAATCTATTTGCTCATCCTTTTTGTCTTACCCGAATCTATATTCAACCTTCCACAACCTACCTGCAGGCTTCCCGAAAACCGCACAGAAAATAGATTCCATTCCAGTGTACTACAACAATTTTCATCAACACCATGCCAGAAATTAGGTGCTTTTTCAACTGAATGCAGTTTCACGACGCTGCACGACACGGGGAAACGCTGCCAGAACGGTTGGTGGAAAGTTTGTTTATTAGTTGTACTGCTTTCGCTCTGCGCTATCTGGGCTGCTGCTTGTGTCATTTAAAAATAACGCTTCCGTACCACTTCCAAAGCCTTGCGGCAGTCGCAATTCTTCGCGCTTGCTCGCGCAATAAGCTTCGCCACCTTCATCAAACACCGGAAGGATTCCTTCCCATCAACCACAGGCGGCAAAGTTTGTCTTTCGTAAGATTCGTGTGGCTTCACAATTACTTCACGCCGAATGCAGCTAGCACTATCACTGCAAGGCGAAAAAAAAAATGGGAGAGGTGGAATCTTCCTCCCGTTACCGGTAAGATGCCTAATTTTGGAAGCGGATTCCTGTTGTTTAGAAGGCATCACGGGAAGGGAGAAGATCGTGGGATCGTGGAACATTTTCTAGCCGTAGTTTTCTTATGAATGGTTTTATTTTCATAGCCGGTTTATTCGGCGAGCGAGATAAATGGTGTGGATGAGCAACTAATCAGATCTTGCGGAAGGTAAAGCGTCAAAGTTTTTACATTCATAATCATCACTAAGACTTAAAGTTTACAAAGTTACACGGACATTATTTTGCTCACCCCGTAAGCTAGCTGATGATGTTTCGTTTTTCATTTTCTAGATTTATTTTTTCGATAAAGCAATAAAAATGTTTAATATCTTCTAGAATGGATTGCATATTTTTACACTTTTACATTTTTTTTGCATAATATCAGCTGGAAAGTATTAAAAAATACTATTGTCACAGCTTAAAATAATAAGGTCGTCCAAGCCAGTCGAAGCTTGCTAACCCGACGAGAACAACATTCCAACCAAAGCTCCAAATAACCTCTATAATAACAACAAAAATTATCCAAAAGTTTCCCACTTTCCCAAGAGCGGTAAAAGCATATGAAAATAATGTTTCGTTCGTTTAACAATAAAACGGCAAATCTTGATAGATCGCCATCAAAACAATCTCCCCAAAAACCTAATGCTGTGTTTCGTGCCGTCCAGCATCAGCGAAAAAAAAAGGGCTGTGAGATGATTCCGCCACGTGCAAGCAAAATACAATCGGAAAATTTCAGGCGCGTTACAAAAAGTTCGAAAAGACCTGTTCAACAACAACAAAAAAAACGCCATACAAAATACATGTGTGAAAAACAACTTTCCCTAAGCCGACCCTGATATGAAGTTTTCCCATCGTTTTGCCGGTGTTTACGGGTTTCTAAAGCCCCATTTCATTCCACGCTTCCCACAAACGACCGGGACACGGTGAGGTAAGATTTTTTAGCCCTTCCCAAAGACCTCTCCCGTTTATCACTTAGGTACAAGCCGGTCCACGATCTGCACGATGCCTGATGGCCCGAGAGGTCACGGCGATTGGCCGTCCCGCACTAAGCTGCTGAACAAATAAAAGCTTTTCCGGCCGTTTTTCTTGCTGTTCTGCTCGCTTATTTTTCCTTCATTCGCTGTGTCTTCCCTAGCGGGTGAGAGTTCAAAATTGCGACGTGAGAGTAGGTGATGGTGTCGATGTTAAACGGGCCCCGGGCGGAAGTCTGTGCACAATTTATCTATTTTTAAAAGTGAATCCCTCCCATTTTTCGCCCAGCTGGGCGGATGTGAAGGTCTTGGGCCTACTTTTAACCATAAACGGTACGATCCGTGGCAAAGCTGCCCCAGCATTATAGTCTCACAACAGTGCCTAGCTGAGAAAAAAAAACAACTAAATAAAACATAAAAAAGGCCGCCCTCTGACACGAAATGGTCTCGTACTCATTCATGGAAACGGCAGTGTATGTGTGTGTGCAGTTATGAATCGAACATCAGGCCAAAGTGATAAGCTACGGGATTTGGTAGATATAATCGTTATGTATGGTGAGCAGACCAGGCAACACGGATTTGAGCCGCTTGTTTTCCGTCCCAATTGGTAGTCATCAAATTTCTATCCCGTGTCATCTTTTCTTTCCGCATGCCTTACTACACGCATCCCACCAACGGACTGAACGCATTGCATACCTTTAGGCTAATAAAATTTTATACTTTCTACACATCGGATCGGTTGCTCTGTCCGAAGGTGGTTCGGAACCCGGTAACGCGTGTGGTGTTGCAAAAAAAAAAACAAAACTCGTGGTGCGATCATGGATGTAGAATTATGGTGCAAAAAATCGCATATACACATTGAAAAATGGCTCCATATTTGCAAGCGTACGTAAGCTTTGCCGAAGAGAGAAAAAGAACCTTTAGGTGATATTATATAGTAGACTTCATATCCCATTCAATTTCACCACTAAACGCTAAAACCACAATCACCACCGAAACCCTGCCCGGTAGTAGGAGCGTTATATACGGGAGGATAAAGTTTAATAAACATGCATCATAAAATCACTAACCAGACAGCGGCACCAAGGCCCCCGCTTTGCAACCCGGTGGCCTTAAGGGGGCAATAGATTTTCGGTGTCCATGCGCTGGTACGATTGCATAGCAGAAGGTAAAACGAAACTGAAAGTCAGTTTCATAAGAAACGAAATTCTCATATGGTTCTATTTCTTTGAGCAGCTTACAACACTGTAAAAACAGCAGGTAGCGCTAGCTACCGGTAAAAAGTATTGCTGTTATTTGTGACTAGAGTAGGCAATAAATATAGCTGGCTCGTGGTTATTCGCAGCTAAACTTTGGCAGGATTTAGCTCACAGTTGAGCGCGACAACAGGATGAAATGTAAACCTTCTAGTGAGGTTTCAAGTAGCTAGTCTTTGCTCAATTATTCCAATTTAATAGATAAAATACATAATAAAAAGAGAACTCTAAAGCGTCTCAAATATCTGCGCTAAGTCACCACCACTCAATTAATCCATCTGCACTATGACGATAGCAGCTCTGATCCTGACGATGTATGACTCCTTAATCTTTCCACCAAAATCAAATCCTTTCGATGAAGAAAAAAAAACTTCCCCAAACTTAAGTAGCAGAACATTAAAAGTACTTCCTAAAAAAGACACTTCCTGGTTCCTTCTACCTTCAAAAAATGACTCCTCACTGTGTGTAATCCTCTGCAGGGTGTTACCATCGCATTCGTACAAGGAATATGGTTGTACGAATCAGGAAGAACCACAGAAAACACACACACACCTTCATGCCCTCACCCGTATTAAATCATAATGGTGTGTGTTTTTTTACGATCACTCTGTAGCCGGAAAGGGAGCCGAGAAAAAGAATAACGAGAAGGAGCAAAATTACTGCAAAACCTACCGACCAACGGGCACGTCAACTCGGCAACACCGTCACCGGGTTTCATAACTCATATTAATGCAACACCGGCAGTATTTTAACTCACGTGTCCTTTATATGGGGTTTGTGTTTTTCTTCTTTTCTTTGCGTTCCGTACAATTCCGCACCAGTTTTGAGCTCTCACCGTGCATCGTATAAACCAACCCCCAAGCTGCCATGTTCCAGGAACTTAATAAATTGTCATCATGTTGATTGAAAAGTTAGTTGGACGACATAACTTTTGGTGAAGCATTTATTGAACGATAGATGGCCCACAATGGGAATCTACAACGCAGCCAAGAAAGTACAATTCCGCAGAAACACTTTCGTGAAAATTCTTTTAGAATAGTTGAATAAGGAAAAATCAATTGAAAAGAAAATTGAGTATTTTTTCAATATAATTGTCATACAACCGGTACTAAGGAAATGAAATAAAATTCATAAAACATTTACATTTTTACATTTACAACAGCTGCTTGATGCGTTTTTTGCAAGTGAAAATTTTAATAAATGCTATTTGAAGAGTTCCCAGCCTCGTTCGCAACCGATTGTCATATTTATCTCCTTCGTTTCTCAGCTGTATTCCTGGAACCTGTACGATTAATTAAGCTTCAACGACCTACTAATATAAGGAAAAATAAATAAATAAAATTAACGCAATTTTTATCGCAAAACCAAGCTAAGCGCTGCGTACAAGGCGAAAATTATCGGTCTCAAGTCTGTTCTTTAAAAAGCGTTAGGTGCCAGAATCCTACCATGAGCCTAAAGATTGATCTTTTGTAAGATTAACGGGGTGTGTATGTCATCATTTAAAAGATTATGTATAAATATGCATGTATAATATGTATAAATAGGCAACGCCGGTAGGATACGTTGGCTGGGGCACGTAATAAGGATGTCGGACCCTGTCGGTACGAGGCGTTGGCTGGATCAAGGTGAGTCAAACCTGTCGGAGATCGGATGCGGAGTAGTGGATGGAGAACTTCAGCCTCAGACCGAGTTTCCGGGAAAAAAGATTGGCGACCTGGCCATGTCTACGCGACGTACTCCATCCTAAGCCGGCCAAGATGAAGAACCATACTTTGAACCGATTCTATTCTGTTAAAATTCAAATGCATGAGAAATCCTTTTCACCTTGTAGTGCCAGAGAAAAACAAACACAGCTTTGCTTTTGAAATCTGTAGTAAGGGAACTTTTCAGTTCGCTTCATAAATCCGTCACGGTGCAGTTCGCAACCCATCTTCCAATTGATGGCGCGAAACTCCCAAAACAAAATGTCAAACCGTGAAGTGCGCCACTCGCGAACAACTGAAACACTAGCAAGGGGGACGCAGTCTAAATTGCAAATATATTTTTTCTTACCTTCTTGACCCCAATTTTTAAACAAACAAACAAAGAAAGAAAAATTGAGAAAGTAATGTTTCGTTGAGCAAGTATATCTCCTTCGGCGCTAATCCATCCGCAGCTAGTTAGCAATTCCCCACCCACTCTAGCCTGCACAAAGTGTTGGTGTGTTTGCGCATGTTTTCGGTATCTCTTCTACATTCGATTAGTCCTTGCATCCTATGTGTGGAAAAACGAAAAAAACGAGCAGCCAATCCTCGGTGGGGAACAACAAAAAACGAATCCTGACAAGCAAAGCCGAAACATACCCGCACGGTTCCACCTATGACCCCTGCGGGGTTGTGACCGTTTGCTCAAGTGCGAAAATGTCATCACCTTACCGCGATGAGACACCCGAGCCAACCCAAACCCTACTGCCCTTCTGGGAAATAGCAGCAAAATTTCGTGCCGCTCCCTATCGTAACAGCCGGCTGGTCCCCGTCCCTGACGCTGATGCTAAATATGAAACTGTTTCTTCGAGCATGTTTATGTCCCTGCCCACTCACCACCCGTCCCAGCATCCCTTCTAGTGCTGTCGTCCAGCGTGTAGAGAGCACGTAACGTTAGCACCGCCCGATGCTAGTACACACCTCCGTCAGAAGTTTATTTCGGCCACACCGAATCACACTAGGTTTTATGGGTGCTTCGAGTGTCATTCGTTGTGGAGAAAGAGAGTGAGAGAAAGCAAGCGAGCAGGTGAAAGCGAAAGATAGCCCTCCGGTCTGGCCCGTAAGTCAGTGTTTTCGTTCTTCCGTACCAGCAAAAACTGCACCAAGCAGATCGGCGTTTCTTTATCTCGCATTCGCGCGATGAACTTGCACCAGAACAAATTGTCTACTTTGGAGGGAGCTTGCCCACCCTTACATTTCCAAGACAGAAGTGAGAAACGAAATTTGTATGTGTTTTAATGTTGCGTGTGTGTGTGTGTGTGTGTGTGTGTGTGTGTGTGTGTGTGTGTGTGTGTGTGTGGTCCCCGTTGCGGGATAAGAATGTCACGGTGGAAGAATTATGTTCCATTATGGACTTGCAACAGCCACACAGACACCGAAGGACCTCCCGAAGACCAGTGTCAAACCATGTAGCTCGTTCCCTGCACGCTGAAACACAAACGGTTTGAGGTAAGCTGATACCGAGTTAAATGAAATTGAACCGAAGTTAAGCAATGAACATTGCCACCAAAGAGCAATGGAAAGTAAATTGAATATAAAACTTGTGCAGAGGCTGCGTGTGCACTATGTTACAAGCGAAAAGCTACCAAGCGAGCCAAGCTTTCGTGATTCGTCGCTATACAAGAGGAAGATAAACTCAATTGTAGATGAGTTAGCTACAATGCGCAGTTGAACTTGTTTTTTTTTTGGCAAAATTTTTGGATAATTTTTTCTCACACAACTTTCGAAGAAGATAAACTGCGTCGATGTATCTTCCGAAAAGCAAAAACGAAACCACCGATGAGTTGTGTGTTTTTAAGAAGGAATTAAATATTAAAACGGCAAAAGCTTTTGCGCACTGCTGCCGGCACTGTACCGGATCCATCCACCCGGTGCCAATTGCACTTCACATTTGCTGCTCCCACTGTTATTAAATTGTAAAACTCCAAAACCTTCCCCATGTGTGGTGGTTTGCCACCCAGCACGCACTTTCCATGCACGTTACTCAGCGCAAAGTTGGCGAAACTTTTGCCACTCGGCTCAAGAATCTTCCAATTGAGTTTTGCTACTCCTTCAAACAGATCACGATTGGAAGGTTGGAAGCAAAAAGGTTCATCCGGTCGCGCCCTTTACTGGGGTGGTTCCGCAATTCTCATCCTTCCACTGTACCATCACGCCGGCTGGGGTTCCCACCGTCAGATCTATCTGCCCACGGGCAATAGGTGTAATTGGGTACTTTGACTTTCACGAACGCAATCCGGCAATCCTCCATTACGAATCACGCTTCGTTAGGTGTTTATTTTCACTTTGCGTATTGCTCACTTTTAATGTACAAGCAATAGAATGCTGCTTTCGGGATATCTTTCAAGGGAAATGGGGCCCGTCTTCATGATGTTCACTTCTAAAATTAACTATAAAAATGCTTTCACAGGAAGGTAAAATTAAAGGGAAGAAATTGAGTGTAGTATAACATTTCTAAATTGATGCACTAATACTTTTAAGCACTTTTTCTACTTGATGTGACAATACATTGAAAGATAAGCGAATGGACCACGCACGACAATTTATACCTATGCTAAAGATGAGCAAGAAAAAATCATTGGAATTTAACAATCGGTTGTACGGAAGCTCCACATTTAAATATTTCTCTTGCTTTTATGCCATTAGAAAAGGCTACTTCTTTGACCTTGATACTGCTTTGACCTTGAAAAGCTTTGTACTGAATCAAAGGTCCATCGGTAGGAAGTTCTTCTATTTCTTCTTTGACTAGGTAACGCCAGCCATTGCATCGAATGGCCTACCAACCACACTTGTTAACAAAGGGTGTCCCAGAAAGTATAAGCACGGTTTCAAAATGTTGTTTCTAGTAAACGGATGACGTAAAACAGCTTGATATTCTTGATATGCTTGATTGTTTATATTCAAAGCTACTAGCTAGTGCATTGGAACTATTTTTTTCAATAACTTCTGTTAAAATGCGAGGCATTTCTGTCGAAAAGCGCAAAAGCATTGTGCACAAATGGTGCTCGAATCCTAACATTTCGCTAAGTCAATGAGTGAAATCGGAAGGTGTGAGTAACGGAGCCGTACCTAACGCCATCCGAATGTTTCGGGAGGAGTCCAGCTTCGAGGATGCGTCGAAAAGTGACCAAAATCCTGGTCCTGTCGATCAACAGTTCAACTGGGAAATAGCAAAAGGGTTCAAGCAAAGGAAAGGAAAGTTCCATTCGCGATGTGGATCAAAAACTAGGTACATCAAAAAGTAACATCTAACGTGCCAAGGCAATATTGAATTTGAAACAGTATAAAAAAATCGAAATGGAGTACAAAACAGGCCGCATGCGTTAAATATCGGGCTCGGAAAGTGTGCGACAAGCTGCTGTGCTTCCAATTCTCATGCATCGTAATGGACGATGAATCGTACGTAAATTTTTACTACAAAGCTCTTACGGGTAGTCAATACTACACCGTGCCTGAAAGCTAGGATGTCGAAGATGCCGACAAATCTATATTTCTCGAAAAATTCAGAAAAAAGGCGATGGTGTGGCAAACCATTTGCGAATGTGGTATGATGAACCGTTTGTGATAATGGCGAAGATGAGGACCGATACTTACATCCGGGAGTGTTTGAATCGATGTTTGCTGTCCGAAATACGAAAACATGCTGGTCCAGTCCAGTGCCAGATTTGACCTCTATTCACTAAGCCAAAGACACGATCGCATGGTATGAAGAACATGAGGCTACGGCACGTGCCGAAAGAAACGAGTCCCCCGAACTGCCCTGAAGCATGACCGAATGAGTTTTTTTGTACGCTAACCAAGGCACACTTAAGAAAGCATTTTAAAGCTGCGAAGAACATGGACAATTTTCAAAAATACTGGCAGAAAGTGTCGAAAATCGTTCGGGACAAGTCAGTGCTGAACCTGATGGGAGGAGTCAGATCAAAAGTGCGATCATTAGCACACGATTGAAGTTTTTTTTTTTTTTCAGAAGTTCATAACACACCAGAAACACGAGTTTATTAAATAAATATTCAGTTTCTGGAACCAGTTTTATTATTTGTCTATGTTTTGAATCGTGCTTATACTTTCGGGGGCACCCTTTACCACGTAGTTATCTGGAAAGCGGTCTGGATGGGATTTGAACCACGTTTCTGCCGTCCCTGCCGTCTGACCAGTGGACCGGTAGGATCTAGAAGAAGATAATCGAAAAAATAGACTATCGTCCGGTCCGATTAATCTAGATTGATATAGCGAAACATCCATGTTGTATACCCGGAAACGGTTCCTTCCTTTATGACTGTTCGTACGCAACTGACATATATTTCCTTTTACAACACCAATGCCATTATTACTACTTATACTTACACACTACTCTTACGCATGTACATTAATATGCATATTTACACACTAAACTACAGAATCGACCTTCCATTGCTTTGATAGGTTCTCCAACGGCGGATTCCATATCCAGTTTGCTCATCGCCCTATTGTCAACACCACATGTGATGGCTGTAATCTTCTGCTGCGCTTAACAACCTTGTAGGTCACTCCGGCCACCAAATGGCTTACTAGACTTGCCGATTGTAGTGGCCCAGTGGATTAGGCGACAGCAGCGCCGGTCTTCAAACGGAAGGACCGGGGTTCAAAAATCCCATCCGGACCGTCCCCCCGTAGTGAGGACTGACTAAACAACTACGTGGTATTGGCATGTCTAGAAAGCCTTAGTGATCGTTAAACCAAGAAGAAGAAAAAGACTTGCCGATAACCACGCAGATGAATAATAGTCTGTCTTTACAACTAGGAGACGGTCTGGATGCGGTTTAAACTCCGGTCCTGTCGTATAGAGACAGGCACCGGTGTCACCTACACCACCACAATGCACAACTAATAAACAATGAACAATGAATGGTCAAAACAATGAACAATATAAATAAGATATTTCCTCTTTATTATTTACCTTATCCCGAGAATGATCGATTAACGCTACTATGTGTAGTATTAAAAACTTTCAATACTATTCTGACGTGCTACAAACGATTGGGTAGTTTTCTATCTTCATCCTAAAGCAATACCACACTTATCCCCATTTAATCGCTTCAATTTTCCAAGAATTTCAACCAACATCAATGTGCAAAGCAAAACGGCACTTTACGGCTCGTTTCACGCGGCAGTTAAAGAGTAGTGTCCCACGATAGGAAACACATCAGCATAATAATAATCTTACCCAAGTAAAGGTCACATAAACAGAAGCTGCCTGAACCTTTTGTCCTTTTTATACATTCTACCAGAAAGCATTTTGTTGTTCTGCCCACTTTTCCAGCATTCTTTAATCAACAGGTTTTCGTTCCTTTTTCGACCAGTGGTTGCTTACTCATGCTCGATGAAAAGAAAAGACCGCACACACGAATCCATGTACTTTTCGTTGCGAGGTCTTTTAATAACTACAACAACAACGGCATGCAAACAAAAAAACTAACCTAAGATAAAAATTGTTCCAAGACCCCTTTTCAAAAACTGTTTTCTTTTTATGGCATATCCACCATCCTGCTGCGGACTCTGGACGCGCATCAAACGTGTTGCATTGCTTCACTTTGTTCAGCTGTTCCTTCAGTATCGCACAAAAAAAAATTTGGATTCAATCCAACCGGTAGCTTCCAGCTCTTTTTTTTTCCTCCAGTTATCCAGACTATCACAAGAAAAAGTTTTGCTTCCGTCCCCTATCCCTTTTACTGTATGCTTCGGTTACCCCTGACAGCCGTACCCCGGAACCATGTGGTCCGGAAACTAAGTGCTCCTGATGGCGGTCAGAGAGCTTTTAAGGGTTTGCCACCCGCTAGGAACCCCGTCAAGTTCCGCTGCTTTTCCAATAAGGGACAGGCGGGTGACAGGCTAATGGAACTCACTGATTACGGTGGCAATTGGCTAAGATGAGATTGCAGCACTGCAAAACTGTTTTGATCTCACCTGACGCCCATCGACGGGGATGGACAGCCGGTTTCCGGTCCTTTGCCGGGAGCTTTTTCTTTTTAGATATTTCACCCGATGCTCTCCTGAATGCTCCCTGTTTCGCTTTTCGCCTCCGCGGTCCTTCTTTTGCTCCCTTTGTGGCAAGTCATGCTGGCTGGGATACTTTGCTTGAGTCGTCCCACCATTGGCCCAGCGCCTCGTAACAGGATCGAAAAGTGAAGTTGACTAAAGCCCGGATGAGCCCATTTGCTCCTATTAGTTTCATTTAACTGGAAAGCTGTAGAATTGGAAAGTGAAGCACAAGAAAACCCGCCAGCTTCTTCCGCTTTTTCATCGAATGGGTGGGACATGGTGAATCTGTCACTCACAGTGAAGCGAACCAGGTCCGGTTCCGGCACGGAAGTGAACGGAACTTTGCATACAGAGGAAAAGAGATCACATTGGAGCGGACGTTGATTTGCGAGCAACTTCTGCATATACTTAGGGCGTGTTACTTCTTTTGGAAACTATTTAACAAGCGGAATTTTACAAATGTTTCTACAAAGTCCACTATTTTGAAAAAGCTCACGGAAAACACTTTCTTCAAAAATAGAAAATTTTAGAATTGTTAGAAAAAAGTTAAGGGAAAATCCAATTCAATACCAACATTCAAATCATTCGACACACATTCTGATCACACGATCAAAATTACAACACCCGAAGCGGGACGTAAACTCCACAATACAGATGATATTCAGTAAATAATTGTGAAAGACAAAGAGGTTGTTCAACGACGCCGTTTAACATTGCTAACATCACCTAAATAACCGAACCATCGGTTCTTTAGATTGACGGCCTCATCGTCCCACTTTTCGCTATTCAATGCATTACAACAGGATCAATGTTGGGTTGCTTGTTATTTCAGTTCCTTTGTGTATAAATTCTACCCTGGATGCGTTATGTCAGACTACTTAATATCTAAATTACGGTACAGAATAAGACTCCCGTTTTCCCACGTTAATCGTTTCGTTACATGATATGTCAGTCTCACCTTTTACATTCGTCCTTTTTTTTGGGGGTAACAAAACGACACACATAACCGTCCGCTGCACGCCTGGAACTGAAAGTACAAAACAATCCGTATCAATTAACTGCGACTATCCATCTTAACGTCATTCACTACCGGTCACTATAAGATCCGCGTAAGGACGCGTTGGCGAAAGCCACTCGACCAAAATAAAACAAAAACCCGAGAATCGTCACGATACCGAAGCAGTAGAGAAACATATGCGAAAGGATAAAACAACACAAAAGCACCATGAATAGAGATGGTGAAAAGCCTCGCACATGAAATAATGCACACACACGACGACACTACTAAGGCTGATAGTGGAAATACTTGTTAAGTAAATTGTACCATGAATAAGTAATCCACCGGTCGGCATAATACCGGGCTACACGGCATTCAAGCATCCTTTTTCACTCTTTAGTGGGCCCGACGGCCGCCGTCCTTTTGCATGCCACAACGAGTGCGCATTTCTTTTTTTTTTGCGCCATCCACATACTACTGGTAAAACAACGCGGCAGTGTGGCAGGGAAGAACACGCTACACCTAAACCCGTTCAGCATGAACACGCATGAAAACACACGAGCTTCCCAAGTCCCAAGTGCGTGTTGTCCAACCGCACACCGACAGCAAGCGTGCTGAATGGTGTCGATGGACATGCCAGGGTACAGAGGCACAATGTGGTAGAGGTGTGTTCCACATTCAACACTTGCTCCCTTTCCCCCACACTACACTACATCCATTCTGCACCTTTCCCCATGGCACAATCCTCAATATCTCTCAATCGTTTGCTCGTTTGCTCCATTTACATTGCATTTCCTATTCATCGAAAGTGCCGTCGAAAGGCAAAAGCAACAAGCCTACTCTAGAGTACACTGCTCAGTTCTCTGTTTTTCCAACTCATCCCGCCCAGCAGGAACAAAAAAAAATGCCCCGTGGTCGGTCGGTCGGTTCCGCAACCTTCCGTTTCAACCGAGCGGCACAATCGTTAGTCGTTCATCAACCGGTTCCAGGACCATCGATTCACTCCCGCTTTCATCCAATGGACAAAATCCATTATCCCTTATTCATCGCTTCTCTTATGCCTTTCTCATAAGCTTACAAATGTGTCTGTGC
The DNA here is from genome assembly GCF_943734695.1 of Anopheles maculipalpis. Taxonomy (NCBI): domain Eukaryota; kingdom Metazoa; phylum Arthropoda; class Insecta; order Diptera; family Culicidae; genus Anopheles; species Anopheles maculipalpis. Next base: position 17,182,476 of record NC_064871.1, on the reverse strand, counting down.
GCGTATTTCTGTCTGCATGCGAGAGAGAGAGAGAATGTGACCGGTAGCATTCCTAACCTATCTTTCTATTTTTACCACTGCTCCATCTGCTCGAATCCAGGTCACTGTCAAACGGATCCACCCGATCCACAAACTGTCCCTTAACCGGTTTTCTATTCTCCCTGCGAAAAAGCTCAACTTACAGCCGTGGAAAAGCTTTTTCGCTTCTCGAATTTCTCTTTCCGCAACCGGTTCGGAACGGGCAATGAGCAACATTTGAATAAAACGGGTCACAAGCCCAGCGCATGCCCAATAAAGATCTACGGCATTGAGTGTGGTTCGCTTCCGATTCGTCAAATCCCGTCTCGGAATGCACTCTTCGGGTGCAAAGTTTAAAAAAAACACACACACACAACACCCTTAACCGATTCAACCGATTCGGCTCCACTCAACGGCTTGTCGAAGAGACTCCCAGAGAGAGGTTTGTTGGTTTGGTTATGAAGAACATTGGACCGATTCCTACCTTTCTTCTGCACTTGATGGCGAGTCGCCCCGAATCGCACACAAGACAAAATAAAAAAGACGGACGGAGCGCGAGATTGCGATTGCCGCGCATCCTACGGCTGCTTGTTGCGCTTGGAAACGAACTGTGTGGAAGGATTCTGAATCGGGCCTGCCTGCCCGACAATCGTTTGCCTTGACTTTTGTCAAAAACACAATCCCACAAACAGGTGAAGGAAATGGCGAAATACGGAAGAAAAAGCAGACCTAATCACTCCAAATGCCGGCAATAGGGTCAATGTATCGATTGTAGCGCCGGGTACGGTGGGTTCGGGTGAAATATCTTTGCTATAGGTCACGATTAAAGTTGTGAAGGTGAATGGGGGCATACAGCGAGCGATGGATGGGATTTTCCGTTCCAAACAAGAAAAGAAAATATTCACAGAAGTGGAATTCTTCAATCTTTTTTGACCGATACTATACCGTAGACATGAACAATTGTGTATGTGTGTGCTTTCCCCGTGCTTAGGGAAGAATAGATTGAGCCCAACAACCAGGCGTCTCCATTGGACACGTGCGTCGGATCAATTGAACAGTGAAATACTTCTGTTTTCAGTGAAATACTTTTAAGCACGCGTTACGCTGGAGAACCTTACTTTGATCTAGGATCTGGTTCATTGCTTGCAAAGAATTATGTAAATTTAATTTACATAATGAAAATATGACTAAAGTTTACTGATAACTGCTCATAATACCTAACTTGGTCTTGTGGTATATGATTCTTAAGGTTAGGACCTCTGTTACGGAAAGACATGTTTTATGCAGTATTTTGCATTTATTTAATACGATTAACACTATTGTATGCGACCCGGTTGTACATGTGAAAGCGGTGTCAAACGGCAGGATCGGGGTTCTAATCCCATCCGGACCCTCCAACCGTAGTGAGGACTGACTATCCAAATACGTGGTATTGGCATGTCTAGTAAGCCATTAGATGGCCGGCGAGACTTTAGACTTCGTTAAGTCAAGAAGAAGAAGAAGAAGAAGAAGAAGAAGAAGAAGAGGAAGAAGAAGAAGAAGAACACTATTGCTAGTCGGTGTTCATCTTCACACGGCAGGTTCGGGGATTGCTTCCTACCAGGATCATTCCGTCGTAGTTAGGACTGACTCTCCAGCTATGGGATAGCAAATAAGTTCAATAATCTTTTAGATGAACATCATGACCATGAGCGTTAAATCAAGAAGAACGATATTATTGTTAAATCACATGTCCATGTAAAACACCTTACAATATTAATTAATAAAAGTCCAAATTATCACGACTATCAATAATTTCTTATGTTTCTCTAAACTCCTCAATGCTACGCGCAATCCAACACTAGAATTCCCGCTTCGCTTTTCGACATCCTTGATTTATCCTCCGCTTCGCTTCGATCAATCTCTCGCTTCAGCGATTCTCACGATCCCCGCTTCGCTCTTTTGTTTCTTCGCTAGCCACCGGACCTTTCAGCTGTCTTCCTTTAGCCGCCTATCAGGACATCTTGGACATATGTCAGGCGCTAAATCGTAGCGTCGAAGATCGCTACACATGTAACAGAATAGTAGAATCACTTAAGGGAATATTTCAAATAAATTTGCCTCGCTGCTGAGGAATTCGACAATCGGTTTATAATATTTTACTATCTATTAGGAATATTCCACTGAGTGATTCAAAAGATTCATTGTATGGATGCAAAACCTCTAAGGCTAAACCCATAACCAAATAACAGCTTAACAATTTTGAGTGCATCATTAGCACTTTGAGAACTACTAGAGAGCAAGTTTTTGAGACATTTAAGAAACAATTAATTTATTCTAATTTGAAATTTAACGAAAAAAGACCCATCTTTTGTTCCACCAACAACAAAAAACAGCAGAAAGTACCCCATTATTCCCCTCATTAGACTTTTCATCGTGGCAGGTACACAATAAAACCAACCCCACTCCACTCGGAGACAGATTCTTAAGCGTAGTAAACACTTTACCACGTTACAAGTGGCACAAGCCAACCGTCAACACAGGAACAAAGCCATCATCGTGATCGTATGAAACGATTCTTCATTTACGCGACGGCGTAATTCGCGTCTCACGGCACGCCGTCATCCAATACCACCACACCAAATTCTCGGACACAAAGCTTAAGCTTCGTTAAGGCTGAGGGAGCGTTTGTTACAGATTCTTTCTGTCGTTTTGTACCCTCCAACAAGCAAGGGCGGCACATGTTTGACCCGTTCCATACTGCTCGGAAGTTGTTCAAAGATGTCGACTGCAGCGACAGCTAAAGAACAAAGTAACGCACAAGAGCGTACCCGGGCACAGGTACGAGCCCGGTAGAAATCTAGCGCAAAGAAAGAAGCATGACAATGCACACACATACACACACGACGCCCGAAGGAATGTCGGTGGGAAGTGAATAAAAAAAAACCGAACACACACACACGGTTTCCTACGAGCTGTCAATAAATCAACCCTTCCCGCAGACGGCCTCCGTTGGCTGTTTCGTACGAAGTGAAGGATTATTTATTCCCTTTCTGCCAAGCCTTTACCAGCGGTCGCCACGGCGCTGCACACAGGTGAGGTTAGCATAAAAGCGACCTGGTTCGGCCCGAAGCGGAGCGAACCCACTTCACTTCTGTCTCGGGCTCACTTTGTCATCAAGTTATGTTTTTATGCCTTCAAGAAACTAACTCCATGTCAGAAACATTTCTTCCTTCTTTCCCCCCCCCCCTCTCTCTCTTTCTCTCTCTCTCTCTCTCTCTCTCCCTTTTGCTCCACAGACGCGGCGGAAAATCGACACATTCACGAGTAAACTCGAAATGGAAGAGAAAAGAAAAAGCAAGCATCATTCTGACATCGACATCGACATAAGCACGTTCGAAGCATCGCGTGTGGGGCAAGAAAAATTTATTCAACGCCTCGCTCGAAACACCACACATTCGGAGATTTATATTCGTACACACCTTTACACATCTCTTCACGCTTGCGACGTACGGCGGCACCAAAGTCATTATCAATTTTTGCCTACGGTTTCCGATTTTTTGATGATTGTGATTAAATTTGCATAATTCTGCATTCGTTCTGTCAGCGGTGGAAGGCGCAAATGAGAAGAGACAGAGGCAAGAGCATCAGTGAATCTGTTCTTTTGCGTCTGCTTTTCGCTTTTGGGGAGTTTTTTTGTTGCGAAGGTAAAGGCGATGACTGCCCCAGTATCATCCATCCATCGATCGTTGGGGTTTTGATTTCCTTTCAGCATAACTTCACTTACCGGCGTCAATTGTTTTATTAATTTTTTGTCGGTGTGGTTATGCCGTTGGGCATGTCTTTTGTTTTATTACGTACCAAAAAGTTTGTTCGTTTTCACGCTTTTTAAACTCCTCCTTTCCGTTTCGTGATAGGTAATATTCTTTCCTGCATCAAAGCGTATGTTCAACGGAAGGAACAAAACATTTCTATGGTAATTTTACTCGTGCTTTACCGTACGATGAAGCTACTGAGAAAAGATTATGGTTTTAATGCACATTCTTTTGAAAGACACATGATCAAGTCAAGCTTATTCCCCATTTCAGGTGTATTGAGGAATGCTCTGGAGGTTTGCCATGGCATTTTGAACTCCTCATTGACGTGTCATTTCCCGCTTAGGCTTCATAATACATCAATATTACTCAGTACAAATTTATTTCGTAACCCTCAACTACAATAAACTTCCTTGAATTCGTCAGCCACTTCAATGATACTGGTCTCCAGGTTGACGCTGTATATGCAGACATAAAGGCTGTCTTTCAGCGCGTTCCACACTACATTCTGCTAGCCATTTGGATTCACGGAACATCTGATAGCTTTTTAACGCTGTTGTCTGAGCGATCAAAAATATGGCGCAAAAAACCAACCACCAGGACGTGATCTCGCGTCACCACTCTTCGTAGTCTAGTCAGACGATACGTGTACTTCCGATGACCTTACGGCCGTTTTATATAAATATAACATATTCGTGGAGTGAATTCAAAACTAACAGCTTTTCATATAGTTCAGCAGTTATCCTCCAGATTTTCGAGGAGTGATCACATCATGAGAATGGCATCATCTGACCCAATTACATAAATCTGAAGCCATGCTATGAACACACTGAAATTAACAGAGACGCCTTGATGGATATGCATGGGAGATCCAAGGTGTCGTGGCTTATCTGCGGAAGATCACAGCGGACTAGTACGACGGTCACTTGACCAGATTGCTGGACTGCATGATTGTACTGCTGAATCCACTACTCCGGATCCCGATAGGACTACACCGGATCCCGAATTCTGAAGAATCAAACCGTCGTATTGGAGAAGAAGATAACGGTGGACTGCCCTTCAACCTGTCAGTTTGTGTGATCGTTAATCTTATACGCCAGCTCTAACCCTCTAACCAAGGTGTTATTTTAAAGGAAATGTTACTGAAGTGAAGCCCAACCTGGTACTCGGGTATGAATCGGAATCCATTGGAATTGAAATATACCAACGACGTGGTGCCTGACAATACTACGTCTCCATTAAGATTTCCTCTTGTTGTTATAATATTCCTCATGATAAAACTTGATTCAAGCGATCTGCTTCATTACACGTATACTAGCAAAAGCGTGGACTATATTCACAACCCCTCATATCACCTGCTATCGTCATGTACTCTTTTCTCAGTAAATATCGTTCACCTATTTCTCGCGAAATTCTCGTTATCGTACCCGTTATTTCAATGCCTTCCTCTGCTTCTTATTTAACCTTTCAAATCAGACAATTCGATTGGCTCGTTACACTATCATCCTGCCTTGTCATTTGTCATCCACCACCAAAAAAAAAAGAATGAAATTCACATAAGACTAACCGTACCGTACCGTAGTCAAAAAGGAACATCTAATTTGCATACATCTTCAACGGTAAAAGGCATCTGCCGGTGTGCCACATGCAGCAGCAGCAGCAGCAGCAGTTCAATTGTTCGCTAATGATGGAGGTCGCCAAGATAGTGACGGCAACCGAAAAAAAAGCCACCATGCGCCCGGTGGTAACGATGGTAAACCGTGCGGCATTGCAAATCTCATTCAAAAGTAATCCAGTTTGTTGTTGCTGTTGTGTTTTCGTTAACGGTTGCTCGTTTTCCTCCCTTTTTTTTTCTTCACCACCGATGCCTTGTGTCCGGAGGCAAGCTTAGGCGTTTTCGATTACGAAACGGAAGTTTTTCTTTTGAGCTGTGCAGGACGTGCTGGAAAACGGGGGTGTACAGGGTGGAAAAATGGGGCATAAAAAAGGGGAAAAGGAACGCGTGGGAAGGCAGCTAACTCCAACAACAACAACAACAACGGTAACCACCATCGCTCGTGATGTGGCCGTGATAGCTAATCTGCGATTCGGGCACAATTTCCGTTCAATCAATGGCGGAGGAAAAAAGGGAACCCATTGAGTGTGCCTTACCGTAGGGCTTTGCGCGTGTTATGATGGCTGCCTGTGTACATGCTTTTCTGCCCGGTAGGTGATCGTTAGATTAATCCTTCTTGAAGGCTCCCGGGGGGAGCGGGACCATTCAGACCGAAAGGCGTAGCATACCGTGGTGTAGAGGTGGCCACCGTCGTTGGGCTGTGATAAGCAATTTTCCTTTGATGCTAACCGCTGCCGTGCGCTTCCTTGCCGAGCAAAACCAGTTACCACATGCACGTCACCTTAACCGTGAATGAATCAATGAGTGAAATGATGCTTCTTTTACAGTGCACAGATAAAGAGGAAAAGCAAAACCGTGAGGTCGGATTTCCCGGAGCAGTATTGCGATATTAAAAATACGTCGCCAAGGGAAAGTGAACATTTGTGCCGTAGCCTTACGGTTGCGATAATGGTGCTATGAAAGTAATCACCAGCTGACAATCGATTTGTCCACTCGGTTGCGAGAAATTTTCCCTCCGTCGTAAAGGAATTGCCGGTAATCTCTCTATTTGCATTTCTTTTATGATATAATTTCTTTACCATTTTCGCGCTCGCGAAAAAGACAATATCCATTGGTATGTTCTTTTGGCAGTTATTTTGTAGTCCGATATGATTCCTTTGGTTGCATTTGTTTAAGAAAGTGGTTTGGTTTTAAAATGGTAAGTGATTTCAATCTCATTCTGAATGGCTTTAATTGAAATATTCTACTCTAATCGTAGGACAATTGTATCAAATCTTTAAATAATTGAAAGCAATTTACATCTTAAGAGTTTTGCTGAATTCGGGAGACATGCAAGAGACTGTCTAACCCAGCTACGGGTAGATCGAGTAAAGGAGAGAGTCATCTAGAAGGGCATTCTCGATTCCCTTCTACCAATCATCTCAAATGTCGCTAACGGACAGTAACTTACGATGCAGCAGTAATGTAATGTAATGTAAATAATGAGCTCAGCTAAGTAAGCACCTGCTCAAAACGTAGTTTACCAAACTGCCAAAGCACAACCGTCCGATGCATTTCGCTCTACTCAAATTTTAATGGTCCTACAGCAATCAATCCTAAAAATCCTTGCCATTTTTACAACACTTTACGCTGCAATTTCTACCTGTGCAGTGGCCGAACATTCGACGTGCATTCGTACTCCCGAGCTGAAACTGATGTCCCAGAGACAGTACGACAGACGTGGTGTCCTTCGCAGCATTCGCCACGTACAACACCCAACACCATTTGCATGCTGGTCGTACCGAAAAGGGACGCACTTAGCACGCTCATCAACTTATCTACGGGTGAAAACCAACCAAATCTGTCGTGTTTGCGACTACCCACTTGTAGTCAATAGGACGAATGTCGTCTCAATTCAAAACGATCGCCACAACCGAGCTGCACGCAACGTAATATGGATGGACGTAAATCGCTTAAAATCATTCTACCTGTGCCATTGTAACTTCTGAATGTTACACTTTGGTGAAATCGATTCGAATCTTTGCTACAAAGACGGCTTGAGTTAGAACGAGCTTGATAGAGAATGTTAAACTCATTCCGTTTTCCAAAATTCCTTCACACATATAATCGCCTAAAAGTATGCAATCTTTTCTACACGGTCACTCGTACGCTTACCCTTCGCACTTTGACTAATGGAAAGTTTAATATTTTCAGAGAAACAACTGTATATTAAAATAACCGGGAAAATTTAAACAAAAATAATCTACCGCACACCTTCAGGGAAACTGTTTGCCTCCCTAACGAAAATGGCCTGTGTTCTCCAAAGGCGGCGAGGGTTTTTGTGTCCTTCTTGGAACACACAGCCCAGTCAGCTGGAAACGGTTCATTCCATCACACACGACACAACTGGCACCCATCAAGTGTGGCATCAAAGGTACCTCTTATACTTGCATACATACATACTCACAAACACACACACGCATGTACGTGACGCTTGGCCTTCGGTTGAGATCAAAGCACGGTCAACTATTTGCAGACAATCGAGTGTCCTTCGTGGAAAGGCGTGTGGCACGCCTGTAAGGGTTTAAAATCATTAAAGCGATCGTACGTGTGGCACGAAAAATTTAATTTAATGATCGTTTGAATGATTCCGACGCTATAAAATTTTAAGTCATATTTGTATATTGCTAATATTAAACGACGAGTTCTTGCCTTAACGAAGTCATAAATTGATAAGATTTCAAATTCATACTTTAAGCTCCATCGTACCGATTTGATAATCAACGTTGCACCAACGCCGTTGCAATTGCCGCCCCATTCGTTAGCCCGCTGGCAATGTTGTACTAAGCCATTAAACGTTCAACACTTTCACCCGGAACTGCCATTTTGATTTTCACACAAGCGCGCGACAAACGGTACCCCGTACCAAAGTGATGGCCGCACGTCCCATTGCCGGGCACACTTTCACCCCAAAACCATTCCTAGGTGACATTCATTTCCATTCCGGTATAATCAAGCATGAGGAATCGCTCATTAGGATACCTTTCGATGTTCCGACGTGACCGGGACGACGCACGGCCCAGCCCTCATCGCACGAAACTTTCGCAAACAAGCAATCGGTAAAGTTCTCTCTCCCACACCTACCGCAACAAGAGTTTCCCCCGTCACCTCAAAAGTGGTAACCACATTTCAAAGTAACCGGGAAATGGAATTGCGCGTCAATAATTTGGCCAACTTTCTCGCAACCGAACTTTGCCCGACCATGTTCCTGTCTTGCGAGTGTGAAAGAGTCCAGCGTTGTCGAAGTCTTCAAGTCGAGTTAATTAAATTTTAAAACTTTACCAACGACTGCCACCGGACCGAAGGCGTGAATAAGCATTGGGCAGCCTTATCGTAGCCGACAGGCCGGACACACGGGAATTCTCGGCCGACTGGGAAAGGTTGCGAGAGGCAAAACTTTCCACCCGAATGTCCGAATGAAGGGAGCCCACCACAAGACGCATAAAATGTGGGCAGAACGTTAAATATTTTATCAAACTATCGGTTGTATTAATTGTTATTTAGTTACCTTCCTTGCAAATTGCAAAAGAACGCGTGAAAGAGTAGAGTAGCGCGAGCGAGTGGGAACGAGACGAATGAAACGAATCTCCTCGGGAAGCAAATCTATTTGAACGAGACAAAGTTGCTAGCTGCCGGCTGCCGTTAGCCACGCGTACCGGAAAGTTCTCAATTGCTTCAATAGACCTCATTAGACGCGGAAGGCGTTCGATGTGTCTTTCCCAAGGGAGCGAACCCAGCAGCTCCGTGGTAGGAGCGACGTATTTGGTCCTTTTTGGGGTTGTTTCAGCCGGTCGTAACGTATCGAGTAATGCGTTGTTGCGATGATTACTGTGAGCACTGGCCGACTATCTGGGGCTGCACAATTCTCCGAGGGATCAGCAGCCAGACGATCGAGGAAAATCGGATTTCCTCGACGTGGAGGTTTCTTCACGTTATAGGAACCACGTATTTCTCAGGTTTTGGTTGGTTTCCAAAACGGGCAATTCGTGCCGACGTAAAACAGTGGCGCGTTTGGCGTTGTATTGTTTTGCAATTCTTTCATTTAATTTAATTTCCTGAAGCATTCTCTTTTCGGTCATTTAGGAGGAGTGAGGTGGAGGCATGGGTGGATTTGAGAAGGAAGGATGATGCAATTAATCTGGAGTTCCGATTGCGTTTTTATGTTTGTTGGAATTTTCTAGATGTTTTGGGACCTAGGGTTTTCATCGTGCCTTTTTCGTGAACCTTGCTTTTTTTTCAAACAGTTGTCTCATTAACTTAAGGACCCTTAGTAAGGGAGTTTTTTTATTCTATGTCGTTAAATGTTATACCCATGTGGTGGTTACTTATTTTCCTTGTCTTACTCAGGGTTACGCACGGCGTGACGACATCGTTAGATCGCCAGTTTGTTTCCAGAAAGCTCGGTCTAGAGTTGCAGTCCTACATTCACGGCTGCATTCGTTCACCGTTAGGTTCGACTCCAAATGATCCAGCCAACCAGCTCACTGTGCTCCTCTACGCTTCGTGCTGAACCATGTCTCAACAATCGTATTCTTCTGGCTTTCCATCGAAATATCTGCCCGGAAATTATGCCAACTAGCATAGTCCAGGACTCGAACCCGTAGAGGTCTGTCAGACGTATCAGTGTGCGATTCATCGTGCATTTCGAGTGCATTGTAGTCTTCTGGATCGCAGAAATTTATGGAGCCCGCGGTAGGCACAATTTTCCTGATAAATGTGCCTTCAGATTTCGCTGCTTACGTCAATTGCTACTCCAAGGTAAACTCCATCACGGTCAAAGCCTCCAGCATGCAGTGCTTTGTCTTCGTCACACTGATCCTCACTCCAATCCTATCAGCCTCGTATTTCAGTCGTTTTTACGCCTCACAATGTCTCGCAGATGTCTGTCAGATTTTGCCAATGTCTTCCACAAAGCAAAAAAATTACAGAGCGATCGCGTAAAAACCGTGCCTCGGATGTCGAAGCCGGCGCTTCGCATGATACCTTCCAGAGCGATATTAAATAGTAAACAGGTTCGAGAGTCCGTTATTTTGCCTCAGACCACGGTGAAAATCGAAAGATTCCGACAGTATGTTTAACAATCTCGCCTTGCACTACACCATCCATAGTGGGACTCATCAGCCGTACCAACTTCCCACGCAGCGAATTCGAACTGTAACACGGTGTTCCGTAATTCGGTCCGATCGAAATCAATAAACAGGTCGTGCGTAGCGATCTGGTGCGATCGGTTTTTCTGGCGAATCTGCCATATAGTAAAGAATCGATTGCTGGCTTATTTACCTAAAACAAATCCAGATTGGTGGCTTCCGATGAAATCTGTATTGAACCATAAGGCACTGAGCAGCCGTTGCAAGTTCGCGCCTAAAATTATCCACACATTTTTAGATGTAATTTCAGTCCTTCTGCCTTCCTATCGTAAAGTAATTTCGTAACTTAAAATGGCTTCATTTTAAGATTTCTTCAATCCTCTCTCTATTGATATTTATAGCCTTCGTACATTCTTTCTATTCCGCAACTTCCGTCTTTCGGTCGAAGGTTTGGAAGCGTTTCACCCTATTTGTAGCCAAAAGATTTGGCACACCTCTTCACTAGTGTGAACTGTGAATATTTGATGCTGATCCGCTTACTTAGCATCATGAAAAATATTATATTAATCCCGCGTCTGTATCCACCAAAGCGAAAGAACGAAGAAATCGTAAAAATGTATGTTTTTTTTTCCTCCACAAAAAGAATGATAGTATGCTACACTGCTTCCTTTGGTGGGTCATCGTGCTTTTCTTGACCTTTCACAACCACCGTTTTAGTGGAATTTCGTAAAGCGGTAAACAAAACAGGGAAACACATACACTTTGTTCTTCCCACGAATGGGCAAATTAGTAGGTGGCAAGGTTCTACACGTACACCGTACGCCCTTTTCCTCGGCCAATCAACCCGCACACTCACCACCCACGTTCACCCGCATCGAAAGAGACCACGTCCATGCTTTGCATACTTCCAGCTTCCAGCCCTCCAGCACTGGGCACGTGCAAGCGTGATGAGCGGGAAAACTTTCGCCCAAAACTTTACACCATCTCCGAACGTTTCCAACAAACTGACGATCATCATCACCGTCATCCTGGCAGGAACTTCCGCTCCTGTGTGGCGCAGATAATCGGGAAAGAGTCGGGACGGGCATTGTTTATGGAAGATTTTTAACTTTCATCCAATCTTTTTTTTTGTTCGCTCTCTCCTTTACCGATACAAAGCGTTGGTGCAAACGATCCGATCCTGGGAAATCTTCTTTTCCCTAAGCACACCGCAACGTTAAACCCGATAATCCCGGTACGGTTGTTGTTTTCCTTTTCACGTCATAATGTCCCTTTTTCCACCTCAAAGCCTCAAAACGGAGGAATTTCACTCTCGTAAGCGTGTGGCCATGTGGCCAGTTACTTTAAAATGGTGTTTTTTTGCCATTCGGCACAACATCAATAACCATTGCAACGGTGTAATAGAGCAACGAATAGAAGATTGAACTAATTGGGTGAATTATGTTGCGTGCAGTGATAACAATGTTCAAGGATTTCACTTTATTTACTTTTCCTTAGAATGTTCCAAAACCAGATACAAACATGGTTATCGATTTAATTGATTGAGCTTGATTTAATTTCCCTGCTATTTTGCTATAAATTCCATTCCAATACATTTTTCAACTCAAGATTGCAAAGCATCTTTACGAATTAGATGCTTCAGAACATTCAGAAGGTCTTCTGAATGTTTGATTCTTCAATAAAAATTATATTAGAAACTAATGTATTTTATTATCGTTTATTTACACACTTACAAAGTGTATTCGAACATATTGAAACTCCTATTGATGAAGACCACTATGAGGCCTTGAGCTACTGGGCGACTCCATCCATGAATATTGTTAACGAAAAAAAGTAAAAGAATTTTATAAGTATTACTTCCGAACTTTATCGCAAAAATTTTGAAGTTTTGAAAAAAAAACAATAAAATTAACGATAATAATAAATTTTAAATTATTAAAATAGTCGGACCGGCCTGGTGGCGTAGGCGACAGCGGCGCCGATCTTCAAACGGCAGGACCGAGGTTCTAATCCCATCCGGACAGTCCCACCGTAGTGAGGACTGACTATCCAACTACGTGGTATTGGCAAGTAGTTAAGCCAAGAAAAAATAATCAAAAAATGTTTAACTGTGTAGCTAAAGCGATAGGATGTTTGAACATCTTCTGATTTTTTACAGTTACATCTGTCTGAAAACGACAACTGAAAACTCTTTCGCTTATCGTCTTGTATACAGATAACAATCAACACTAGTTGATTTAATTTCCATTCTTATCCGCATCTACATAAGAGGAAATTAATTTACTGAATCACCATATCGACCATATATCATTCATCCCCGTCACTAAATACGCTCCCAGTAAAATTAAGAACTGTAAGCTCATAAATAACACCCACAGGCATATAAATAATCGTACATAAACATTCCGGCAAAGCTGCAACATATTTAAATCAATTTACCGAGCAATGAAAGCTCAAAGCATATGCTTCTTTCTTAGTCGTCATATGAATAGCCATAAGGCAAGGCAAGGCAATGGCGCATAAAGTCCAAACATCCAATATCTCATCACATTCGCTGAAGCGAATTAAAATCATTACGCAGTGATTTCCTCCCAAATGAAGGATGTCGCTTCCGCTCCCACCATAAAGGAAAAAGGGGCAAGACCTTAAAAAACGATGACGCCCGCAAAGGACTGCTGTGTGTATGTGTGGATAGGAAGGATGCCAACAAAGATGCCATCCATTAATCAACGGACGACGACAACGACGAAGACGACGCGACGCACATGAAGTGCGCTGGTGTAATGGTAAAAGTTTAACGATGAATTATGCCAAAATAGACCACCCAGCCCGTGTCCTTTTTTTTCTCTTCTCTCCATCTTCCCGGTTGTGCACATACGGTGATGTGAGAGAATTGTTCAGGCTCCGGTTCTATTTCACACTGCCCGTCCGCCCGGGCTGCCGCGTTCGGCGCAAAGATCAAAATAGTTTGACACGTCGGGTTTTTAATCTGCTTTCATCTTTTCACGGTTCAAAGTTCGAAGTGGATTTTGTGAGCCTTGCAATTTTTCATCCATACTCAGCTAGGCGGGAAATGGGAGGGGACAAGCAGAGTACTAACGAGATAAAAGTATTTCCTTGGCAGCGATGAAGCTTAGAAGTAAAATCAAATCAAGTGGATCATATTTTCGTAAGCACGTTTGCCATTCTAATATGGGATAAGTTAATATTTTTTTTATATTTCGTACTGGATGAGATTAAATATTAGGAGTTTTGCAAGTAATTTAAAAAAACGGCTCACGCTTACTATTGTTTTTAAATAACTTAAAAAATAGTGCCTCAAAACATTCAAACATATTTAAGTTTTTTCAACCGGTGGTGACTATCATCCGGTACGGTTGACTAGCCTGCGCTTTACACGGGTTTCCACTGTTTAAATCATTGTATTTTTTCTAAACAAGTGATACAAAAAAGCTCTCTAAAGCTTCCTGTTACTAACCGACAAAAAAGCACGTACAACTTTTACATTAACGAAAGCTTGAAGATTCCAGGTTAGCGGAAGCTTTTTCTCTCTGCTGTGAAAGGCTAAGTTCGATGGAAAAACTTGAAATAAATTAGACATTCATTGCTATCAATTTTATGTAATTTTTATTTTTTTTTCATTTCGTAATTTTATGGCTTTTCTATTGCAAATCGTTGTACCAATTAGTTTAAAAAATGTTAATTAAAATACAATGAATAAGCATTGTTCTTTGTACTTTTCATTTGTTTTACCATGTTATGTATTTCATATTATAAATTGGTTTTAGTAATTATCCGTCAACGGCTTGTGTTTCTTATTATTATTCGATGTTAGCTACTTTAGCCCAAAAACGTTAAAACAGTTAAATCAGATGATTCCTAAAAATTAACTCCATTTAGACACGAACAATTGAAACCTCCTGCAACACTTAGTCAATCTTTCGAATAGCGAGAACATTCGACCTGTTCTGGGCATCTGAAAATAAGAAAGACCAAGTATGTTATGATGATTTCTTCGTATCAAGCCTTGGACCAAGAAATTTCTGCTTCGCCGCACGTACTGTGAAGAAGCGCCTGAATTGGCTGAGAGCAAACGTGTCTAATTAGCCTCTCTTCTAACAGTTGCAGTTACTTGTGGGTTACATCTTCCCCATCGCCAAGATCTGTAGTATCGACGAACCTTAGAAAATATTACAACAAAGGTTATCAAACCTAGTTCGGGAAAGAGCTTAAGGAACTATTGGCACAAAAGGAAAAAAAATAAACAAAATACCCGGTACGGCTATGCCTAGACAAATTTTATTGCACGTTTATTATTATGTCATGTAATGGTAGAAAGTTAGTACCCTCGCCGCACAAGCACGACCAGTGGCACCGACCTCTTTCCCTGCTCATATACGCATATGGATGATATAACACTCACATTACTAGGAGATGATAGAAATGTTGATAGTAAAGAGACGATTGAGGGGGGAGAGTTGAGGGGATAATGCTTGTTACGGGGTTGGAACGCAGATTATTTGGGTGTTTGCGCTACCTACACGCAACGAACACGCGGGAATGACTAGAATACGTTTTTTTGTGTCTGCCAATAACTGCCAATCACCGGTATTCTGCATACAATCGTCGAGTGTATCGAATACGCCAGCAGCACCGCACTCAACAGCCTGCATCGACCACCATCAAATTGCGATAGCTTTCGCGCTCCTGCTCCACCACCGACAGCATCTGCTTGACGGTATCCTCACACCCGGCATAACTCAGCACCCCGACGCAACTGATCGGTGCCTTCTTCAGCAGATGAAATCCGATCTTTCTGCGCTTTAGCGCAAACAGGTACGGTACCTGGCTCTGGCGGCAGAGCATTTTCACGTTGCTCACCATCTGGTCGATGGTTTCGTTCGGTTCGAGATCGGGTGCGACCAGCACTAGCCGAATCTTACGAAGCTCCAGCAACTTCAGCACCTCGTTAAAGCCGACCACGAACCGTTTGTTGGCGACGGCTTTGATCGGATTTTTGGCGTATGCTTTCGTCTGATAGTTAAACAACTTCACCACCACATCCTCAGCCAAATCCCGCAACTCATCCGAGATGAAATGGTCACAGTACCTGAAAGTGGTTAGCGTATCGGTGAAATTGATAAGAAAAATGCTGTTGCGATTATTGCTACTTACGGTCTAAAGTTGCGCGAATGTCTCAGTGTGGTAGGTTTGGACACAGCGGCCGACACACGCAGCGAAGGAAAGCCGTTCTGATACTCGCTAGAATCACGACTCGGCGGTGGTCCATCGTTGATGCAGCATCGCTCAATCGCTTTCAGGAATGGCGAATCGACTAGATTGTGCTGTGAGGGTCTGTCGTTCGATTGCTTGTTCACAACGACACCGTTGGCACCTTTAACGTTTCCGACAGTCTTCTCCTGCTCTCCGGCACCACTGTTTGTGCTTTGCGGTGTGTCTTCCGGTTGCTGTCCACCAGCGGCACCCTTTTCCGTGCGACTCCGGATAATGTCCTTCTTCAGCCGTGACAGCTTCTTTTCCTTTGGCACTTCCCGCTGCTTGCCTTTGTGCAGCAACAGCAACGGTTGCTGTGGAACGATCGGCACAATCGGCTTCGGTTCCGAACGTTCGCCCACCGCCAGCTGCTCCCGGATGCATTCCGACAGATTGATCTGCACCACGTCGGTGGGTGCCTTTTTCGAGCGCTTCTTCGTCTTGAGCGTCGGCCCAGGTGGTAACGATTGCACATGCCGGTACTTTTCCAAAAAGCTTTCATCGATAATCTGCAACTTTTGGCTTTTCGGACCGCGTATCTTTTTCAGCTGCTCCTCATACTTTTTGGCCTGTTTCTTCTGTCGTTCCGCTTCTTTGCGAGCTTTCCGGGCAGACAGTTTCTCGCCATCCAACGGTGGCTGGGAAGTGGGATGGGAGGAGTGTGTGGCGCTGCCCGCACCAGCTTGTCCGCTGCCTGGGGTTGACGCACTGTGCTGTGGTCCTGAGTGGTGCACCGAAGCGGCCATTGGTTGACCGCTCATGTTTGCTGCCATGCGTGTGTGTGTTTAGAACGTTTTGCAACACTTTTTCATCCTGTGCTGGCCAGGGATGTGATACTGGGAGCTTTCAGGCTATCACCATTATCCTTGCCGGAATGAAGGCTCCCATACACACAGCGTTCTTGCACTTTGTCAAACAGTAATAAAATAATGGAAAAATTAATGGAAAATTGAAACACAAGAGAAGCAACAAAATTACCTAGCGTTCAGCATGACACACTCCTTTTATAAATTGAAATAAACAACAAAATAATGCGACGAATTTTGTACTGACTTCAATTTCACTTCTACACGCTTGCGACGTATAAACAAGACTGCAGCGCTGCTTGACACCTGTGCTTTGACGTTTCGCATGACTTTCCAATGACAGTTTGTTTTACTCGGCACGGCGTGCGGCTTCGGATTACACAACCAAGAACTACGAACGGTTTTCCGGATATTTACCGTATTTACCAAATTGGGATAACGTTTCCCAAACGCATTTATAATTACTTCCAACCACCGGACTGTGTTCTAGTCTTATCACACACACACGCAACGCATCATGGACGTTTCGCTCGAGAATCTATCATCGTCACAGAAGGATGAGCTGATGACCACAATCAAGCAGAAGATTGCGATAGCCAACGCTCAGGAACTAGTCACCGTGAGTTGCACTGCCAGGTTCGATGTGGAATGTTATCAGAAATTATGTTAATGTTTCTATGCTCTTCTTTTAGAAAATGACGGAAAAATGCTTCAGAAAATGTGTTGGCAAACCCGGCCAAGATTTGGATGGATCAGAACAGGTGCGTAAAGACATTTAAATTATTCTACGCAATCGTGTTTTCTTTAATATCATTGTTTTCATATCGCATATGTTGTGTGTGTGCTTACAGAAATGCATCGCCATGTGCATGGATAGGTTTATGGACTCATGGAATGTCGTTTCGAGAGCATTAACTCAACGTTTACAACAGGAACAGTACAAGGGATAAGGCCAATCAGCATGTCGGGGTTCCCGTGTTACATCGTAATCTACTTTTATCGCCATCGGAAATAGTTTTGTTACTATTACTTTTGCCCCCCATCGAAGGCACCACCCATACAGGATAGAGGGATTTTGTTTGAATCCAAACTGTTAGTAAATAAACCAAACTGCTGCTATCGTACTCGAAATTGTATCGTTTCATAAAACATCCGGATCATGTTGAGCACTGTGCTGTGTGTCTTCTGTGAGCTTTTCTTCGTAGTTTGCATTCGTTGCAGTGGTGAGCGGATTGTTTCCATTGCGCAGTTTGTTTATCAGCGAAATCAAAACAGGTTGTGCTAGCGGAGCGTTTGATGAATCGTCAAGCTTTAGCTGCTTTGCCAATTGCTCCGAACCAAGTCCCATACTTCGATGTCCTGATTCAGCCAGCAAGATTTTCCTTGTATACTGGAGATTTAACGATCCCAAGGTTTCCAGCATCAGTTCGAAAGCTAACGTTTTAACATCTAGATGAGGTGCAGATTCTTTGTCAAACGAACTAGAGGTAAGATCACTTTCATCCGGTTGATCCAGGGTGGTAGCATGTTCATTTTCAATAACATCGTAAAGTAGAGCGCGTATTTTAGCCTGAAAACAGGAAGCATTCGTTTGTTAACACTTTCCTAAACAGTTGACTCTCAGTCGTATTACCTTAATATCGAGTAGGGAGCCATTTTCTTCCATCTTTTTCAAAACCATGTCGCGGAATTCCAGATCTTCATCCATTTTGCTGTTTCGATGGTTTTTGCAGGAGTTGAGGTACGGTAGAAAACTTTATTTATTCAGAATTTACCAAGCCGCTGCAAACATTCCGGCTCTGCAGCTTTCTTGTTTGTTTACGCCGTTACTCGAAACTGTCAATAAAAGCATCGTTCGGCGAAGCAGCCCTGCACCATCAGACCCAAGTAACAAAAACTCTTTTCATCGATATGATACAGAGTTGATCATTTATATTAATATGAAAACATTAACTCAAGATGCATTAACTGAAAATTATTGAAATATTTAAAGCTTCATTTATTTGTTATCTACAAAAAAAATATAGTAATTATTTCAATAATACGATCAACATTGAAACACTACAAAGCACAATAAACATTTATGAAGTTCTTTTCAATTTGCTCGTTGGGCCCACCTCGAAACAGCTGTCGTTCAAAATAATATACAATGTCATTTTCCTTTTATTTCGTGTCGGTGTTTTTATTTAAGTGCAATATTGCGGCTCCACGCGCAGTACGCGCTTCAAATTTGGTGCTGGTTGTGTTTTAACCATGAATACAGTCAAGTTCAAGTAGTTCATAGCATAAAAATCTGATTCGAGAGCATAACTCACTCAAGCTGCTGCTACGAATTCATTGGTGAGCATTCTTTGTTGGTGGTTGCATATGGATGTAACAATAAATTCTTTTATTACACACTGTTGTGAAAAGTTTACTTAAACAAAAAAAAAAAAGAACAACACACAAGAAACATATTCTCGTCAAGTGGAATTTACATCTGGTGTCCGGAGTAAGTATTGCAAGCAGGGTAAAATGAACTTTCTGGGCTCTCGATAACGCCCAGCATATCCGGTGGTCCGGTTTGCTAATTGAATTCCGACGGAGAAAGCCTTGCACCGTCACCGTGATGTAACGAATGTGCTACTGCGTATCCAATGGATGTGAAGTCACCACCACTATCGACACAACAACGGTTGTGACGAATTTCGCGGCATGCATTTCTAGTTTTGCTCTAGAGAAACATGGCTATGTGTAAATGTGTGTTTTTGAGTTCTGTTTTTAATGCCAATGGGTGTAGCGATAAATGTGACGCTATTGAATCGTTGAATTTAATAGTGTGCACATTCTTGGCATGTTCTTGATAGGATCCTCAAGTTCATATAGCATTGCGCTGCTTTTTTGCACTGCATTAGTCATACGGAACTAATCCCGTAAGCGTTTTATCTCTTTATCGCTACAAATGCGTGCATTCATTGGCTGTGTGAAGTGATGAAACTAGTCGCTCTAATCTTGCCTAGGTGCTGACCGATAAGTAAATTCCTGTCGGGTACGGGTACTATGCTTCTGTAAAGTGTAGTCGTAGAAGTAGTGGATCTCTACATGCTGCTAGACAAGAGATTTTCGGAACAAGCTTGTTGTGCATACAGAACAAAAACGCTGAATTGGACTTAGCGTAATGCAAAGCATCGAAGCAATGATAATAAAATCGTAGCAAGTCATGACCTATGCAAAACAAAACGACTGCCGCTCCACGCGTGATCCCGTACATTACCTGTTGCAATAATACTAGGTAATACGATAAGAGCCACAGATGCCGGTATCGTTATCACCGCTTGGTAAATAATTGTGCAAACCTAAGCAGATTCTTTCCGTTAATCATCCCACCCCACATTCTGACACTCTCCAAGATGCAGTCAGTGTTGAATGAACGCGTGGCAAGGTCGGTGGTTACTGTGCTGATCCGGTTCTAACTTATCTTTTGCTCTCCACATTACAGCTGAACGTCAACTTGCACCATCGGACATACCTGACGAAGCCCTAACCCACTCAAAATGATCCACTACTGTCCGACCAACACGTCCATGGACGTGGTTTGGTTCAATCATGGCGTCTCGCAATGCTTCATGGATACCGTCGCGATGGGAACGATCGGAGGATTTCTTCTCATTTTCGGTACACTGCAGCTGATCATGTATCTGCGCCATGCAACGGAAATCGACACGCAACGGATACGCAAGTCACGTTTGTACAGTTTCCAACTGTTTCTGCTGCTCCTGATGCCGCTGCTCACCGCGACACGATTCGTGCTGGAAGGCTTCATCTTCGAAGGTGCGCAGGTGTACGGTTTCATGATCCTATCGATCGTAGTAGCCCTATTTGCTTATCCGTTCTCTATCGTACTGCTCGTGAAGGAGCGTTACTATCAGCTACCTTCCGTACCGACACGTGGCCATGGATTGGTTTTGCTCATCTTCTGGACGTTGGTGTTTATTGTGCAGAACGTTGCCTTCATCAATCTCAATTACCGCGACGCATGGTTTCAGCTGGAAACGGTGCGAGATAAGGTAGAGTTCGGGATGTTTGTGGCACGGTACACGATCACCATGCTACTGTTTGTGATCGGGCTGAAGGCACCGGGCATAACGTCCACCCAGTTCACCGAAGAGTACCAAAATCTGCACCGGGCGCAGGAAAATCAATCCACGTTCAGCAACGCGTGGACCAAAATGCGAACCTTGCTACCGTTCCTGTGGCCCAAAAAGGACGCATTACTACAGTTTCGTGTAGTTTTCTGCTTCTTGCTGCTTATAGCCGGCCGTCTCATTAACGTGTACGTGCAGATCTATAACAAAAAGATCGTCGACAGTCTAACGGAAAAGCCGGCCGTATTTCGCTGGGACTGGATACTGCTGTACGTTGGGTTTAAGTTCCTACAGGGTGGCGGTACCGGATCGATGGGACTGTTGAACAATTTGCGCAGCTTTCTGTGGATTCGCATCCAGCAGTACACGACGCGCGAGATCGAGCTGGAACTGTTCCGCCATCTGCACAGTTTATCGCTACGGTGGCATTTGAACCGTAAAACGGGCGAAGTGTTGCGCGTGATGGATCGTGGCACGGACAGTATTAACAACCTGCTGAACTACATCTTGTTTTCGATTACGCCGACCATCGTGGACATTTTGATTGCGGTCGTGTTCTTCATCACGGCATTCAACTGGTGGTTTGGATTTATTGTGTTTTTAACCATGACGTTGTACATAGGTAAGTAACGTGCCGGTGCCGGTGATTGGTAGCCATTTGCAGCTCACAAAAACGGACAATCGTTTCATTCTAGTCTCAACAATAATGGTTACGGAATGGCGCACCAAATTCCAACGCCGCATGAATTTGGCCGACAATCAGCAGAAGGCCCGTAGCGTCGATTCGTTGCTCAACTTCGAAACGGTGAAGTACTACGGGGCTGAGCAGTATGAAGTTTCCTGTTACCGGGACGCAATTCTCAAGTTCCAGGTGAGTGGTTCTTCTTATCAGTCATTTACGCGTACTCGAGAGAGGGAGAGAGTATCGATCGTAAAGTTACTTATGTGATGTTGGCTAGTAAAGTACATACAATCGTTGTGCTAAATAATATTGTATAGTTATATCATCAATTTGGCCTTATGCCGAAGCGTTCCTCTTCGTCTAACATCATCATTCAGGACTCCTTTTCTGATCCATTCGTTGGTTTAGTCGGGTTTTCCTCATTACAGTGTTTTGGGTCTGATGGTGTCCTCATTTATGTGGACGACTTGAAAATCCTCCTGTGTCCTAGTCTTCTGGTTGATGTCGTCATTAAAATTTCCTCGATGCCTTCTGCCTGTTTAGTGTGGCTCCAATGGATTGTTACTTTTTCCGCATAAGTGTAATGTGATTTTGTTTGGTCGCGCTAACAATAAGGTCCTTTGGAGATCAGGCGAAATCAATCACCGTCGTGCATTTGTTAATAAATAAATGAATTGATTAATTAATACATAATTCACTCATTCATTCAATAACAGGAAGAAGAATGGCGCTCGATTATCACGCTGAACATCCTCAACACAATGCAAAATATCATTGTTTGCGGCGGTTTGCTCGCCGGATCGATGCTGTGCGCGTATCTTGTCGTATACGAGGAAGGATTAACCGTCGGTGATTATGTACTGTTTGCCAGCTATATAATTCAACTTTACGTACCGCTCAATTGGTTCGGTACCTTCTACAGGTAATTGGCATTCTAGAATGCGTTTGAAGTGTATCGTCAAGTCCCTGAATTTTCTGAGCTAAAATTATGTTTGTACACGTTCGTATGTTTTACAGAGCAATCCAGAAAAATTTCGTCGACATGGAAAACATGTTTGATCTGATGCGCGAAGAGCAGGAAGTACTGGACGCACCATCCGCACCCGGACTAGCGGTCGCACGTGGTCGTATCGATTTCAACGATGTTACGTTCGCTTACAACGCAGAACGGCTAGTGTTGCGCAACGTTAGCTTCAGCGTGCCCGGTGGCAAAACGGTGGCCATTGTCGGTCCATCAGGCGCGGGCAAGAGTACGATAATGCGTCTGCTGTTCCGTTTCTACGACGTCAACAGTGGTTCGATATCGGTCGATGGACAGAACATAAAAACCGTGCGCCAAGCATCGCTACGTCAAGCGATAGGTGTTGTACCGCAGGACACGGTACTGTTTAACAATTCGATCAAGTACAACATCCAGTACGGTCGGGTCGGAGCACCCGAAGCGGACGTCATCATGGCGGCAAGGAGTGCCGATATACACGAGCGAATTTTAACCTTCCCGGAACAGTACGAAACGCAGGTCGGTGAGCGTGGATTGCGCCTGAGCGGAGGTGAAAAGCAACGTGTGGCAATAGCACGTACCATTCTTAAGTCACCGTCAATTGTACTGCTGGACGAAGCTACCAGCGCGCTGGACACACAAACGGAGCGTAATATCCAAACGGCACTGGCAAAGGTATGCGCTAACCGGACGACGATCATCATTGCACACCGGCTCTCGACGATCATACATGCGGATGAGATTCTGGTGCTGAAGGAGGGTGCGATTGTTGAGCGCGGTCGGCACGAGATGCTGCTCGACCAGAACGGTGTATATGCGGAGATGTGGAATCAACAGTTGAAAAATTTAGAACTAGGCTCGAATGCGGCGGATGAAGGAGCATTGGTAGATGGGAATGGACAGGTAGCTAATGGAACGCCGAACAAATTGCCTGCAATCGCACCACCAAAACCTCATCATCACCATTGAGGTAGGACGGTCCTTTTTGGTACAAAAAGTGTGGGTGTGTTTGTACAAGAAAACAAAACGATAAACATGTGATAGTTTAGTGTGCAAAACCTCAATTTAGGAAGGTACAGGAAAGATGCAGGAAATTCATTTTAATGCAATTGTTCAAGGTATGAGAAAAAAGTACGATTAAGCGATTCATAAATTGATATGAAGCTAATTAAAAAATAGAACCAAAAAAAGGGATGAAAACAGTAAAAAATAAATGGTACGATAACCATCCATCAATCTAAGATGAGACATTTTAGAGGATGGCATTGGTTATTGATTCGAATATCGCGTAAATTTGTTCCTCAATGTTTTTAGTTATACCACCCAGTTAACGGATTATCCGGCAAGGTTTAACTACAATTTACGTAACAAGCTCCCTATCCTCGTCGTGCCCGATGGTCAGGTAAGCAGCACCAAATGAGTAAATCGTTTGATGATCGTATTTCAAAATAGAGTATTTAGCATGGGCGCTGTAGGTCAGGGACTGTATCTTTGCCAATACCGTTTTATGGCCGTATGTACCACATATTGCTTCCCTCTCTTTTCCGTCTCTAAACCTTCCCGTTAGCGCACCTGTGCTGAACTTCAAAGTCAAAGCCAACCCCGGAGAGAGATAGCCAACCGCAACTGATCGTAGTTTGTCGTTTTTTTTTTTTTTTTGCTACCCCTTTAGCACCAGTTTTAACACGAATCAGGTCCAACTACGCTCGACAGTGAAACGTTTAAAAACACCATCAAACGGTAAGACGATAAAGCAACAACAAAAAAATCTCATTACGCTCCCATCTAATTGCGGCACACATGAGACGTTAAATCTGTGTGGCGGCGTTTTGCTCCCCTCCCTTATCCGGCTTGTGAACGAGCTGTTGTCCCACGATGGTTTATGCTTTGATGAGATGTATCCGTCCACCTAGAACACCGCCGTACGCGGAACAGATGAGGTAAGTAAATTAGCAGAAGCACTCCCAATTGGTTTAGGAATTAAAGAAATTGTACGTAGCCTTGAAGAAAGGTAAATATTTGCACGTTAAATGTGATTTGCTTTTTTTTTTGGACGTCATACATTTTTGTTCGATCGACGATTACTTTAGCAATCACAACATTAAAAGGTCCAGATGGAGTTTTTGACGCATTTGATAACCAAACAGATACTTCTAGCATTCTTTAGGCGTAGTTGGACCGCGACACCAGACACGCAATTATAATAAACCACACGATTAGCACACCTGATACCTGGTACCGCTTTGTACTCAACCATGGACAAAATGCTATAAACCACTAATCGCACAAATCTAAACTCATTGAGAACCAGTCAGCCATCTTGAAACAAAGCGCCTGAAACAACGTGCTCTCTACACCGAAACAGCACGTTTGGTTTGGTGTGTTGCACTTGCAATTATGCTCGGCACCCCTAGACAAGAATTGTTGCACCGCGCTAACCTTCATGCGATCATCGTGCGCATGCAAACCTCAGTGCAGTAAAGTGCATTGTTCTGCAGGTAAGAATGGGTCTGCCATTTTTTCTTTATTGTCGTGTTGGAGCACATTTTTAATTGCGGATACGGATCGGTCGGGACGGAGTTGGTGTGTCTACCATTCTTTTGGGGGTAGTTTCTTGCAAGTGCTTTCGAACTACACACATTACGCCGATTGTACTAGCTGATTGTCGGTGTTGCAGTGTGGCGTTGCAGATTAATGATCTGCAAAGCCGGGCCAACGTTTAATGACTTCTCACCACACCAGCACCATGTGTTCCGTGTGCGTTATGAACGGTAAGTGCACTTTACGTCGCGTAAGATTGTGGCTGGTTTTTGTTTGTTTTCACTTATCTGCATGAAGCTGGCAGCGCTTGTCGTAAACGTTCCCTGGCACAGCACACCCAAACTGTCTCTGTGGACATGTGCCAGTATGATCAATCATAACACATTATTATAGAAAGAAATGATACGTTTGTTTGGTTACCGAGACAAATTTCGGATACGGTTTTGTACGACCTCACTGAGGGTGTTTGGAGGGAAAGAATGTTGCACCTCGAGACCGATGCAAAGATGATGCAATTCCAATGCAATGCAGATTCATGGTGTGCACTGAGCGAAATAAGACTAGTACTACCTTGGTGTTCGACTAATATTTTCAAATGTTATGTCTCAATTGTCAGAAATCAATTTTAGAAATGGAAAATTTTTGCCAAGTATTAACAGTTACGTAGAGAAATTAATAAAATTAGGCGCAAAGTAGAAATAGCACGAAATTGACTATATTACGAAGAAAAATATAAATTAAACTACTTTTTTACGACATTTCAAGAGACTATAAGAAGTATTGTTTCAAATTCTTTCGATGAGCCGTGATCTCGTAGCCATTTTTTGGTTTTTATTTAACAGTGTACGTACTATTGAATGCTCGTATTATTCCTCAGCATTCAATAGTACGGGTTATTAAAGTTTGCCATTTTTTTAATTTATTTATTGAGGCTTTGCATAGTCTCAAAGGGTTCCTGCGGATAATAGATCCTTTAAATTTATCCTGGCCTTTATGATTCCTCAAATTTGTGAGTGAAAACCGGACTTTAGTCAGTTTTGAGCTAGGATTTGCGGCATAGTCCTGCCAATAACGTAAGCTAGGACTATTTAAAGCTCGCTGTGGTCGGTTAAGATTATGATTTAGAATACTTCCTTGAGTTCGACTTCCCCGAGAACTTCTCATTCAAAGGAAAAAACTCCCTACAAAATTGTGGCCAGCTTTGTTGCCAATGTTCGGCAAAGGACCACATTCATCTGTCGAGGAAATCCCGGAGTCCCGGAGGCACTCTTCCGATTCAGGTCATGGTGCTCTGTTGAGAGGAACTTGTGGATGATATTTTGCCGATCAAGATTTCACTATTTAACACAATTTGCTACTAATATCTTGTAGCATGCAATGCTCACTGGACATTGTAATCTTACTCAATTCTTTGAATGGTGTGCTCTGGCAATACACTGATTTTCCACAAACATTAGCTTAAATCGCACCGTAATTTAGCTTCTCCTGTCACGTCTAGCTATGTAGCCAATATTTTTTACCCCTTTCTCTCAAAGAGCAGCTTGCATCAGGGTATCTTTTTACGTGTACCTATGCTAAGAATGCAGAATGCTGCACTCAAGTTATTAGTATTGAATGAACCTAAAATAAGGGTTCTTGCATCTTTTTATGCAAAATTTAACCTCTAGTGAGAAACGACTTCAACTGACTCAAATCTGTACCCAAAAGTGGAGAAATGTTATACAGAAAGCACCTCTATTCAAGATTTTTTCTACATGGATGTCAAAGATTCAATAAATTTTAAACGCATAAACGCTATTCTTATTTTGCTATGTGTATTATGCCTCGCATGTGCTTTATCATGCTTTGTCATACTAACATTTTGCCACAAACAGTTCTAAACAAGGAAAATAATATATTTTAAATATTTTGTTACTGTCTTAATAGCACCATGAGTACATCGATCGATAGAAAGATATTCTAAGCTGAAGCCTATATGTAGAACCATGCCACATTCTTGGCATACTGACTTTTAACCTGCAGGCATCACGCAGTCTATTATTAAGCCAAACGCTCATGGCCAGAAGAACCCTTCGTGATGTTCGCTTAATTTCCTCTAATAAAACCAGACATTTTTATCGATGCATTCAACTTGTACACCAGTCCTTCACCTGTACACATAAACGCAATAAAATATTACCTAATTAAAGTGTCCCAAAACTCTCCTCCATACCAAGCACGGGTAAAAGGGGGTAACTGATAAACACGCGCGCACACGGTCGTTGCAAGAATCACGACGAAGGTGCATTTAATTATCTGTAATCGTCATTGCACCGACGGCTTATTGGTGGAGTGCTTTATGCAACGTGTTCACAAATTGGTGCCTTATTCTCGGTGAGGCTCGATGCCGGTATCGGTATCATCGTGACCTCCGCCAGGTAAGTGATTGTATGACCTGCACCGAATGGATTTCCCTTCCCCATTGATCAGCGAGCGAGCTGACACAGCTGAGAGGGATGAGTGAGAAATAATTGAATACGAGAAAAGCAAGTAAATGTACACACAAACTCAAAGAAAAAAAAGTCACAATCATCGATGAGGCCATGTGACTGTAAATTAAGTACAAAATTTAAAACAAAACACACATGCACCTTTTACTCGTGTGGCATGTAGTAATCGTAAGTAGAATGGGGGATGCTTTTTTAAAACCACTTCACCGGGTTACAGTAACGACCGGTAACAGTGGACACTGATTAATGAAGGACACACAATACAGCAAGCAAACACCCCATTTCCTAACTTAAACCCAACAGCAAGGAGTCCGAAATGGACGATTGCGGTTGATGTAAATGCCAGTCAGATATTGTGCACTTTTGCTGCATTTGCTGCACAACCAATGCCATACCGATGCAATGGCATGTAACGGAAGCTGTGGTTTTCTTTTTTTATTTGTGGGTTCGGTAATGTTAATTGATAGATTTAACGTGTTCGCGGTCGACGTGGCGCAAAGAAAAACAAGGAGCGTTATCTGATTTCTCGGACGCTCATTTGGTTGCATCAGTTGAAACTTTAGTGCCACCTTCGCCACCGATTAGCCTTCCCCAATCGACTTGGACGGACAATTCGACATGCACAGATAAACATCGAAAGTGCAATTCAATTTTACAACAATTACCACCCGGGTAAATGGTCGCATGCAGAACGAGGCGGAGGAAGAAGAACTCTCTTTAGCAACAGTGCATGGAATGTTACAATTCGTCGAGCCTTCTGGGTAGGGTACGGGGGCGAGTAACGTATGTAATCTTCATTAGCCACACCGAAGCGGGTTCAGCGAGAGCAGAGCTAAGAGCCGTTTAGCTTTTTTGTTTAAACCGGTCGCCAGTTTTGGGGCGGGATTCGCTTCTTGAGTAATTGAATCGTGGGCCTCCCCCTTCTCGCCAGTGTACAAGCGTATATCTTAATGTACTGTTTAGTTTATCAGGTAGTAGGTGTAATAAAAATAAAAGCTTACCGTAGCGCTGGGTACTACACATCTACACTACACATCGCTGGCGCATTGCCTTTTTTGTTTGTCGGAATCTTGCTGAGGCAGCTGCATAAAGGTTAGTGGGACATCGGTCCAACTTACCTCGGGCGATGGCGGGCTCCGGTACCAAAACGATACAGCAGTAAACTACCCACTAAACTGTGGTGCATCAGGCCCATTTGTTTGTCTGGCACAAGATGTGCCAATTAGACAAAGCTTAAGATAGGAAGGGAATTGGTGTTAGTAAAGTTAGCAGCAAACACTAACAACACTGGGAGGCCTGGTTAGTTATTTCTGCATATTTTCATTCTTTTTAGTTTAATTCTTTTGCTCAACAAAATTTTCTTATGTTGTGGTTCATTAAAATCCCTACATTAAATTGGAATCAGCATTAAGTTGGGATAATCCAGACTTCTTGAAAAAAAATTGTAGGAAGAACTGTTTTTGACACCTTTTTCCGGCGATAGCAGGGTTTAGAGCCATAAAATGGAATCGAAAAATCCCTTAGGGGAATGTTTTAAACGAAAACTGGAATGTTAAAAGCCCGTTATGGAATGAAAGTTTGCTGATTTGCGACAAAATCCGTTCCAATCGGAATGATATGGCGTACTCCAGTTAGTTCCACAGCTGATTACAAAATTTCACAGTCAACACGGAAATGTCCCCTAACTGAATGCAAGATTCCACGGTATTGTTCCAAAGTTCCACAAAAAAGCTTGGAATATTCCACTATCCAGTTGGAAAATTCCACTGAGTGATCGAAAAAAAAAACATTCCAGTATGTTGTAAGCAGCCCCTACATTTGAAGACCACAAGAAAACTGTTCGGGGAAAACAGTTTCCTAGTTAATTTTCAAATTTTATAGCATTTGGAACAATAAAAGATAATTAAGATCATGGTTTGGCTTATCATGTTTGCTTTATTCTTACGATATTCTATGTTTCGAGTTCGGGATAATTTTGACAGTCACCTACGGAGAAAGAAAAAAAATTGTTACTGCAAAATTAATCAACGGGGAAATTTTTTTTGTTTTAAAAATAGTAGCTTACCATATATTTTATTCATTTTATTCAAAATATCCGCCCTCGGCTTCTATTACGGCCTCCACCCGTTTCCGGAACCGGGAACAAGCCCTGACGACAGTTTAGCGGGTTAGGGCCGCGAAAACGGACCTGATTTTCGCCATCAGCACCGCCTTGGTGTTGCTGGAGGTTCTGTTGGTGTCCGGTTCCACCGCGCCCCACACGAAATAATCCATTGGATTAAGATCCGGGGAGCTGGGAGGCCACACATTCGGCTCGGTGAAGTCGTTGAAATTGGCCGCCAACCACTTTATCGTTTTGGAGGTTTTGGAGGCGCTTGTAAGAGAAGTACCGGAGGTCGTCATTCAGGGCCATTTTCATCGTGGATGGTGCCACCCCCATCTCACGTGCCAACGGCCGAATTCCGAACCCCGGATTTTCCATCACGCGCGCCTGGAGGTCAGAGAATGTGGTTTTCGTGCTGCCACCGCTTCGTCGTCGTCGCTGTTTTCTCCCAGCTCACTCCGGATCGCCTTCACCGTGTTCAGCGAACACTGCACGCACTGCATGATGTCGGGGTTGTCGCGTCCGCGGTTGCCGCTCTTTTGGCACTTTTTTATCACGGGATGTTTCCGCTGCTTGTTCCGTACACTTTGAGCTGTCGAATGACATATTGCTTGTTTTCCTATGCCAACTCGACCACGAGTTATAAACAAAAATGTAACTGTCAAAATTATCCCGAACGCTCTGAGATCCCTTCCCGAACACCCTGAGATAATCCTTCGAGCTAGTCTTAGAGAAAGTCTCCACATGAAGTTTTCTGAGCGACAGGTTCGCCAGTCCTCACACAGCATGACTGAAGCTCAAGTCCATCGAATATGTGGATATCAAAAGGTTTGGTAAGTCATTAGATGGCCCGGGGAATGACTTAACATGTCGCTCTCGCCAAGAAGCAGAAAACATGAAGCTTTACAGAACACTTACAGAATCAATTTATACCACCATGAAACAATCATTGTACGTACCTCGCATGAAGCAAGTCACAGATATATGACGCTCATTCATTACTCTTCGCATAATGAATCCCGAAGCATTCGCGCCCGAAGCCCTCCAGCAATTTCAATTCCGATGCATTGCATAATTGTCTCGCAAAACGGCATAATACGACACATCACAATTGCAGGTCATGATCTTCATTTTTTTTTTTTGTTTTCTTCAATGAGTCATGCCACAATACTGTCAAGACCATCCGCACACGGTACCCGTGTGCGGCCGCGAAATCGCACAACCGACAAGAGTGCACACGTAGGACAACTGGAAAGTGCGAGCGCCAGAATTGGGTCGCGCCAGGATGACCCTGAAAGAGGCACCACAACATCGATCGACCCCGAGATTGTCCCAGGCCGAAGTGAACGATGATGCGCCGGTTCACGTAACCACCAGTCCCTTATCACGCCGAGGGCGCAACGTATGCAACCAACTTGCGGCATGACCTTTGCTGCTGTGGCCGGAAGAATGCGGTACGAGACCTAGCTGGTCACACCTGGTTTGGGGGACTGGACTGAAATGAAAAACACAACATTTTCGCAAACGGAGCCAGCCCGCGAGCGTGTTTTTTTTTTCTGGTGACTGAGGGGGGGCGGTGAGAACGGTGTTCCTGTAATTTGTAAATATTTGTGCCTTCTGTACTGGGGGCTGCACCCGTCAGCATCTGTACGCGCCGTGTGTCGGGTGGTACAGTGCGCTTGGGAGTACACAGACGGTCGCTCGGTCCGGTTACGATGTACGACGGCGACGTATCGTAAAGTTATATCTGACTTGTTTGGTGGTTCGCGCTGCGCAGTCGCTTACGGTCAGTCCCGCGGTACGGTTGTGCTAAACGAGTCAGCAAAGTCATACGCGATCGTGTGCAGTGTTCCAGTGTGGGAGAGGTTTATCGTTCCTGTGGCAGACCTGCGTTATTTTCGGTGTGAGAATTAAACGTTAAGTGTTTATGCTTAGTTCAATAATGTGATTGTGGATGGGGTGAAAGTACGAAACATCAGCTCAAGAACATCCGTGCGTCTGAAGTGATCGTGACAGAAGGTGCGATTAATAAGAACGTGATCGAGAGAACAGTGCATAGGTACGATATTCTTCAACACTTTCAAACACAGTAGCGTGGTAGTATTCTGTAAGTGTTACGTGTCGCTGTAACTGCAGCTGCATCACGTGAATTACAGTGACATTACGGTTTCAGAACGAAGTGGAACTCAGAACGGAGAATTGTGTGTTGTTGTGGTTCACAAAACTGGTTGATCGTAATAGTGACACAATTCTCGATTTAAAAAGAACAGTTAAAATATAATACTAAGTTTAAAATATTTATAATTCAACTGTTAATCTTCGATTGTTTTTTTATAATTTTTTTTATTTTGTTAATCTGATTTGGGTAAAATTGTTATCACTTTCAAAAATTAACAGTGACAAATTGTTCTCGAAAATATGCTACATTTATGGTAAGGTCAATGGCAAGACGCTGAATGTTGGCAGCGAAAGGATATGCCACTTTGCTCATGTTTAATTCATTGCTCTCCGTTAACGCTTTTGCCAATCTGCTAATCCACCAGTCGATATGCTGATGAGATGATACAACGGGTTCGTACCCGTTTACGGTGCTACCAGTGACTTCATTTCACTGAAATACGACCCCTTATCAACTGTTCAGCATGCTGCTTTTAGTGCTGTCCCGTCTAAGCTTGCAGATTAAAGCCCAAAAGTGCTACCAGGATCGGTTGATCGGTTGTGTCCCATTTGGAGCAACAATTTGCCGTTTCATCATCGATTACACCATCGCCAGATGCCTATCCGATTGATAGCGTTGCATTAAAAATGTCAGCAAAGTTAATGTAACGAGCATCTCTTTGATTCGATTGGCAATGTTTAACGATACTAACAAACAGACCGGTGACATAGTTGGGAATGATTTATAATGCATTCACATGTGCTGCATGCAAAATGATGAGCCGTACGTATGTGTGCCCATCTCAAACACCTTGCTTGTGCAGCTTCTGCCTGGCCTCGGCCCATTCCAAACCGAAAGGAGTATGTATTCACGTAAATGACACATTTATCGTCCCATAATGTACCTACTTGTCCGCATGTCCGACCACCGTAGGCGCAATGGTTGAAATGAAATTAAAAGTGTTGCAATGGTTTGTCTTGCAAAACGGTTTTCTACGATGGTACAGAAGGAAAGAACAGCTTTAAATTAAATAAGCGAAAAGTATTATAATAATATTTTTTATTAAAATTTAACCGCAAGCATTAGCATAAGATTGTATGAAGCTTTTCTGGATTAAAGGTGTAAAATGCATTGAGCAGGTTCTTCGAGGGGATTTTGTTAATCCATTTGTTCGCGTACACACACACACCAGTCACCAGTCGCGTAACAAAACGACAACGAGGCATTCCTGTCTACCTTACAGAACGCGCCAAGACTACCCAATGAAGGCGGATGTGTTCGACTGAACCCTTTACTTATTCATGTCATTCGCCAGCCCGAGTCTCATTGGAATACCTTGCCATTACGCTCATCGCGGTTTCCAATAACGCACAGAACTGCCGCGCTTCCTATTTATCGAACGAAGGCGGCGTGATATACAAAAATCCATTCGGAACATAATGCGTCCTTGCCATCTCCAAATATTACCGCAAATAACTAGAAACAACGTACCTTTTTTAGTGTAACTGTCGATGATACCGACAGCTAGGAAAATCCAAACCCAAGAGTAAGAGGGGTTCGTTGCTGTACTGTTGAAGTCTTTTGCTTTTGGCGTTGGGACTCTTACGAGGTGAACGACCAACGGGGTGCCACATTGTAAATAGGATTAGCATATGCAATTTGGTGCTTCCCATCACAACCCCACTACCGCCCCCCCCCTCCCCCTCTTAGCCTACATATGTTACAACCTTTATTAATAATTTCAAGTCCATGATAACAATCATCGAGGACGATGAGCGTCCAGAAGCTTCAAACCGAACCATCCGGTAAAGGTGTATTCGATCGCCAAAACCGGTACTACGGATTGTCACTGTTAAGGACACCGTTGCGAACCAGCGTACCGGTGCTAATTTGAGAGTCCATAAATGTCGTCCGGCTTGCGTGTATTAGCATATCTTTATGCTTTATGCTTATGAGTGGCCTGCGAAGAAAAATCAACGCGTTCGCCCAAATGGTCCGCTTTTCATTAGGACAAGCCCGTGAGAATCGTGTCGCAATCAGCCAGTCTTTCTTCGACCATCCATCTGACCTTGACCCACTGGAACCAGTTCTGCCGACTTCAGTATCAAGATCAAGATTTACGCAGGATACGGAAAGCGAGGAAAAGCAACAAACAACCACCGCACGCGCGGCACTCTTATTTTCACCCAGACTGAAGGACGTCCGGTTCGAGGTCTATAGGATTTCTCCCCTGGACTTGGCACGCATTTAAAGCTTTTCTTTCCAGTTTTCCTTGAACCGTAGGCTGAACGTCATTTCTTTAGCAGCATACATCAACGAGAACGCGAAGGGATAAGGGGAGAGGCACATTTGAGGGGTTGTGACACTACGCCTAGCATTACAGTAATGGGAAGAAATACTTTACCAGCGAATTGCGTGAGTTGGACGTAGTGTGCATCGAGTACCTTCCCCCATGATCATGCCTCGCCACCGGGGAGTATGATTCAGAAAATTTATTATGAATATTAAGTAGTCGATAATTGTAGGTCGTGCTAAAAGAGGACGCAACTTAAACTCCACAGTTATTGATTGTTGTTGAAGAGTGTGACGCTTTTTTTTCTGCTTCATACATACATTGTTACTCAACAAAACGATATATTAGGTCTCGATGTAGCAGTCGAGTTTATAAAAACAATGTAGGTGGATTTAAACCTGAGATAAAGGTTAACTACATGATGGTGCAAGCTTAACGCTATATGGAATCCAGAATTTGTCGAACATCCAAATTGCACAAGACATCATCCCCCCCTCCCCTGGCACAAAGAAGCGACCCGGTTGCATAAGACACGGAATGCGCTGGGATGGTGCTGTTTGTACATTTTCATTTGCTGAAAATTGTGAAGAAGGTTATTGAAACTTGTTTTTGTTTTACCACCTTTGCGGGATGCATTGCAGGACGGTGTCTGATGTCTGACCAGTGCCTTACCATGTCTGGGTACCAACGGTACGGGTAATAGTGCGTTGTAAAAATGTGTTAATAAAACTAAACCATAGCCGTCCGGTCGTTCGGTGTATCGAGCGAAGAATATTCGATTGATAATGCATCGATCCGCTAGCTCACACACCAATGATATAACAGCACTTTTAGTTGACGCCAAACAGGGACGACGGCTTGGACTTGCGGTGCCGTGTTAACCTTAGTGAGGCGAGGTATGCTAAGCGCTTCGGCTAACTTCTTTTCAGCGGAGCGATAACACTGGACCAAGACCGAACATCGGCGCAGTAGAGGCCAACCGACCAGTTTTTAGCCACGCTAGACTTGAAAAGTCCCCGGAGGACGCGAAACGAATCCACGTACGAATCTCCCTTGATGCGTGAGATCAATCTGTATGCAAACGAGCAGAGCGTGTGCAAAAACGAATACGGCAGAGATTGGGAACTGATTGATGAGCTTTGACTGTTAATTAAATTTATTTAAAGATTTATTTCAGGTGTGTTTATGAGGTCGCGAGATTATGCAGTTTAAAGTCAGAAAAAAGATCATTAAAATTTCAGCAACAATATGTAATTTTAAATTTAAAAACATTTAAACTAAAATGAGGTTTCTGTTCCCTTAGAATTGTTTCTATGACTCAAACATCACCATCGATCGATGTACTGATCGATCGCTATAATCACATTGCATTACATCACTTGCTGAGTAAATAATTACCACTATTTGCGCTTCGTTTGCTTCCCATCACAGGACACATTCGCTCACGTGACTCAACCGGAGCTATCAATTGTTTACTGCGCCTGTCGCCATTCGGCAGAGGGTCGGCAGAGTACGACGGCCCACTGTACAGAACAGGATCCGCTATGGATGACGGACGCAAGATGATGACGATGCTCCCGGAGGACGTGGCATCGTCCAGTATCGCCCAATCGTATGCCGGCCGTTCGATCTTCATTACCGGTGCGACCGGTTTCATGGGAAAGATCATGGTGGAAAAGCTCCTACGCGACTGTGGCGATATACGCTGCATCTATTTGCTGATACGCGCCAAGAAGGGTATCGATCCGGCCCAGCGCAAGGAGGAGTACGTGAAAAATATTGTGTTCGATCAGGTGCGCGAGCAGTACGGTGAGCGGTTGGAAAAGATACGGCTCATCCGGGGTGACATCCTGAGCGAAGGGCTCGGTCTGAGTGAGGAGGACCACCGAGAGCTGGTGGACAACGTGGAGATGGTGTTTCACTGTGCTGCGAACGTGCGGTTCGATCAACACATCCGCCAAGCGGTAGACATCAACCTGAACGGAACGATACGCGTACTCAAGCTGGCGGAAAAGATGCGCAAGCTGGTATCGTTCATACACGTATCCACCTCGTACTGCCAGTGCAATGAGGCGGTACTGGAAGAGAAGCACTATCCCGCGCCACAAAATCCGGAAGGCATCTCGAAGATGGTCGGTCTGCTCGATGACGATATTTTGGATCTCATAACGCCAAGGTAAGAAGCCCTTAATGCCACGTGCCATGCTCAATCTGCCAATACAAACTTTACTTTCCTCCCTAACAGACTGCTCAACAACCTGCCAAATACGTACGCTTACACGAAAGCACTCACAGAGGATATGGTGTACCAGTACCGGGGCAAGTTGCCGATCGCCATCGCCCGACCCTCGATCGTGACGGCCGCCATGAAGGAACCGCTGCCGGGCTGGGGCGAAGGTACCAACGGACCGACCGGACTGCTGATCGGTGCCGGGCGTGGTGTGATCCGCAGTATGCACTGTAACGGCGAATATCTTGCCGACTTTATGCCCGTCGACATCACGATGAACGCCATCATCGCGATCGGCACGGAGCGCATGAAAGATCCGCGCAAGGACGAAGTGATGTACTACAATCTTGCCTCGTCGGCAGAAAATCCGATCAGCTGGGGCGAGGTGCTCGAGATGGGACGCAGCGTGCTGAACGATAATCCGTTCTGCTTCGCGCTTTGGTATCCGGACGGTTCGATCAAGTCAAACTACCTCTACCATCTTCTTTGCGTCATCTTTTTCCACTACTTGCCCGCCTATTTGATAGACTTTTTGCTCGTGCTGCTACGCCGGAAACCATTGTAAGTGGAAACCGATCGGAATGCCCATTTAGATGATTTTAATCATTGCTTTAATTTTATTTTTACCTCCCATTAGTTTGGTGAAAGTACAAAAAAGGATATCAGCCGGACTGACAATACTCCAGTACTATACAACGAAAGAGTGGATATTCCGGTGCGACAATGCGAAATCCTTATACCAACGGCTTTCGCAAGACGATCGAAAACGGTTCTACTTTGACGTGACGGAAATTGACTACCAGACCTATCTGTACGATTTCATCCTCGGTGCCCGGAAATATATCCTAAAGGAAGCTCCCGAAACATTGCCACAGGCGCGCAAACTACTCCGAAAGTAAGGTCTTTTAATTTTGTTTGTTTTACTTCATCACTTTCATGGTTTTCGTCCTTTTTCCCTCTAGGCTCTACATCATGGACAAGATGGTGCAGATTGGACTGTACGTGTTCGGGCTGTGGTTATTCTGGACGTACCTCGAGGTAATAACCGGTTCGATACAGTACGTTTTTGACACGGCCATCGTTGGTCTGCGAGGAAGTTCGTCCGTTCGACAGGGACTTTGATTTCAATTCCGCTATTGGCTCGATTACCCCCCCAACCCCCCGCTTTTTTGTATAGAAAATCAGTGAGTTTTTCGAAGGCGTTATAATATTGTGAAAAATAGTTTGTAAGCTCTGTGTGAAGCGTGTAATTATGTCGAGATCATCATTTATCACCCGGTGTGTTTGGGCACGAATAGGACGAATTTGCACTGCCTCACTTACAAACGGTTCATAGCACGGGCTCTACTCTAAAAGCAAGGAATCGACGTATTGCAATCCCTGTGTTTGCACGAACGCACTGTGACAATGACATTGAAATTAATAATATTTACCAGTACTCAATAAAGATTTTTTATAAAACAAACTAGACCGCTGAACTAAGACGTCTATTTGCCCAAAAGAAAAAAGTGTTGCTCGGAACATAAAAAAAAAATCTATTCGTATAGCTCTTGTTAGAGGTGAAATCTTTATTTTTGCACAAATGTGTAATGAATGGGTAGAGAATGTATGAGAAAAAGAACACGGTAAGACGCGGCATGATAAGGATTAAATTTGTTTCCTCCAGCGTATGACTTCTTGACTGTGTATCGCTTGAAATATGGTTTGCGGTAAGGTGGAAATTGTTCGAGAACTGCACTAATTTAAACGATTGGAACAGCTTATTATACATTCAATATGGCAAACGATACAGAGGTCCATTCGTAATACGATTTTGTGCTAAACATGGCAATATGGTTTGGATTTATTCATCTTCAGTGCGATATTCGGTACAGATCACACACACTCTTTTTGTTTCAACTGCGAAACCATAACAGTACAATTGATTTTACTTCCTACACACGATTCTGCCCTTGCCACTGTAACTAGAAAGTTTTATTGTACGACACAACCCCAATATTATTGGGACATCCTTTGGGATTATTCTTGCGCTTAAAGCAACGGCTAATTCCGTTTTTTGTTTTACTAATAAATTGCACTACACCTAAACGAAC
Organism: Anopheles maculipalpis; assembly: GCF_943734695.1. NCBI lineage: Eukaryota > Metazoa > Arthropoda > Insecta > Diptera > Culicidae > Anopheles > Anopheles maculipalpis. The sequence goes on along the minus strand of NC_064871.1, from coordinate 17,144,129 downwards.
GTACGAGAGACAATGGGTGTGTCACATTACATCCTACTCATATTTACATACCTATATACATTTACGACAAGAGCCAACACAACAGAAGAATACTTTAAGCACGTGGGGCTTTTTTTTGAACGATTAACGGACAACTAGAACTGTTTGGTCTGTACACACAGATATTGGATTTGGATCGCATTAAATGCAACGAACTTAAATCTCATACTTTAAGGGTGGTTTTCTTTTTTTTTTGTTGCGAACAGTAAAAGGGGAGAAATGTGGTCTGAGATCACACTACCTGCTGGTATGATTGGGGCGCACACTTGTCACGAGACTTGGTGAAACATCATACGTGATCGATTGACTATTTACAACGTAGCATGATACCGTTTTCTCGGGGATCTTGTTAACCGATTCGCCCACAGGAAATCTATCTCAATAGAACACTTTCTTTAATTGCTCGTAAGCCGTATTCATAATGCCCCAGCTAAAGAATGCACGAGTACAGTTCATGCTGACACCTTTGTACACATTTCTGATCTTGCGGTCCCGCTCGTTGTACACCTGCCGTAACGCTGTCCACATACTATCGTACGGACCTCCAACACGGCACTGCATCGTCACCTTCACCACGTTCAGGGGATAAAATAGCGAACTGATAAATGCACCAATGCACGCACCCGCAACAAACTCCTGCGTACGTTGCGAAACTATTGAAACCTTCAACGGAGAACCGAAATTCAGGACGCGATTAGTGTCGATGATCTACCGAAACCGGAAAAACAAATAGTTTTACTTACCCGCTTCGGTAATCGGCTGTCGGCTTCCTCTCTTAGAACGAAAAACATTGCATTAGATGGTCCATTGCGCCAAAGCACCGGTACCAGGCCACGGTACAACTCTTTAATACCATTTTCCAGAATGATTATTCTGCGAACAAGAAACAACATTTAAGCCACACTATTTGTGCTGCCCGCGAATCCGAAAACACTTACTTGAACGCATGATGCGTGTTGCGATATTTTTGATGGTACGTCGCATCAGCAAGCAGTGTCTGGACCCGTTCGAACGGCATCATCGCGGCTTCGAATGTTCCCGCCACAATGCCGGCTACCGTTTTGGCCGTGTACGGATTCACATTACAATACTCTACCAGCGGCCTGCGTGTACTATCGTACACACCAAACATCAACGACAGGGAGATAGTTTTCTGAGCCAACGGCGGAAACATACCACGATACAGATAGGTCATCCCTTCACCGCGCAGCTGCCCGAACGCTTGCGTTAGCTGCACTCCGTGCAACATCTGCCGGAAAATCATCTTGTAGATCGGGTAGGTGACGGTAATGTTTACAAAGGCCGCTCCCCAACCACACGCAAACTCCCGCCAGCAGAAGATAGGTACGGAGGGAGAGTTGGCCACAGTAGTTACGGTTGGTGGGACTCCGGTCGGTTCAGCACGAACAATTGCCATGGTGATATCGCTGACCAAACGGCGCGGCTGGATTGAACGATTAAAAACAAAAGCTTTTGTTGTCTCCAACAGGTGTGTGCGTGTAGTAAAATTCCGCAGCGTTAGGCCCGTGCGCGCTTAGCAGCATGGCTATAGATTCACGCCAGTTCTCGTCGCCAGGCAGGTGGTTCCATTTTTTCTATTTCATCAGCACACGTGCAGAATTGCCGAAATATGATGCTGATCGTTATGTAAGTGATGACCACCGTGAGAACAATATAGTTTGCGGATTTTGGTGCCAAATTTGGACAACAACAAAGCTACTCCTCCACTCAAATCACATGAGCGATCCTGTCGTGGTCAGCAAGAAAAGATTCGTTCGGCTAGTTTCGCGGGCCGCCTCTTCAATGGATTAACTACACTACGTACATTCCAAGCTTGTTTGTAACAGCACACACTGATAAAATTGATTAGATCAGCACCCTCCGTGTTTCTGTACCGTTTTGTATTTTTCTTTAGCATTTTTTTTTGTACAATGTATTTATGTCATTATCAGCTGACAGGTAGTTGCATGCTGGGAAATCCGGACATCATCGAAGTTGACAGGTGTGGAAGTATTTTTATTTGATGTTGTATTTTATTACTCAATTTCTGTAAAAATAAAAAAAATGCATGAACTGAACGCTTGTTCGTTCAACAAGAATAACAAAAAAAATGATGAAAAAACACATATTTTCAGATATCCACAGCTCATAATACACTGCATGTATCTGTGCAGTTCATTTTTGCTAGCATTCCAAACTATTTTTAAAAGTCAGTAAAAGCCATACGTAAAATGTAAATACCCAAATAATACTGATATTTATAGAACTGCATATTTGCTGCATCAAACAACAAATAAAAAATCTGCAATCAAACTGTATTGCTCCGCACTGTCAAAACTGTGTGTCAAAGAAAGCCAGCAAAGTGGGCTGTGCACCACCTGCCACGGTATACTTGGAGTAAAGTTTTTTTCATCGCACCTGCTAGTGGAAAATTTCATGTTTTTCGCTTGATTATGAAAATAACTTACGATTAGCGGATCGTATTTGTTGGCCAAAAAACGTTTGTGCAGTGCTACTACAACATGCTACGCCTGGTAGAGTGAGAATCTAGAATCAACCCCCGGTACGGCCTGTGACAAGATTATTTGGGCTGTACACTTCGTATTGATTTGCTGGCAGTGGGAAAGGTGAACAAAGTGCTGCAGAAAGGTACTCGTAGGTTGTAAAAAGCAAACGTTAAATAACTTGGTGGAATTTCCGTCGTACATTCGTACACTCTTGGCACAGGTAAGAAGCATAGATAGGAATGGTCGATGTACGTAACCTAGATCAGTAACTAGAAAAGAATCGTTTCAAGGTCGTTGCAGTTCGTGTGTGTACAGCTATGTCTAGTCAGATTCCGCCACTGGTATGTCATACGCCTCCACCAATAGATTTTGACGCGGATGACGACGACGATGATTACGGATCGGATATACCAGAGGACGACGAAATTGGTATCGACGAACGGAATGGGACCGACTGCCCTCCGGACGATGAGTTTGGCGATTTTGCAACAGTACTGCCCGGACCCGCGATTCTGGATCCGCTTTCTACCGAGGCTGTGATAGACAATGATGAAACGGTGGACCGTACCAGTATTTCGGTGGCAACAACAGAAACCAAAGGCCTCATCATACCACCACGGCTAGGAACGGACAGTCCACCGTCCTTGATATTGCCACCGAACGATTATAGTGAAGCGAGTGTCGATGAAACAGCTGGTGGCAACGGGCTAGACGATGAAGAAGACGATATCGATTTTCAACCATTCGGATGTCCGTCGCAACCGCCCGACCCACCACCGGAAGACAGTATCAGTCTACCGTCGCTACATTTCGATGCGGATGTCTCAAAGTCGGAAGAAGACGATCACGTACCTGCCCAGCCCAATGCCACCAGCTCCACATCATCGGGATCCGCTATCGAGACGGAAGTTGATTTACCGGTGGCAGCAGCTGCCGAGCGCACGACACCCGTAATACAAGAGTGTGGTCGATTCGACGATAATACGGAGAATGATTTTACCGACTTTACCACCGCCTCGAATGAACGGTCGTCGGTGGTGTTGGAAATTCCAACTGCGAATGACGTTTCCTTCGAACTGGATGATTTTGCTCAGCTAGAATCGACACCATCCGCCGACAGTAACTTTGTGTCGCAGCAGAGCCGTGCCGATTTTGCCACGTTCGATGCGGATTTTAGTAAATTTGACTCATTCCAAGCATCGTTCCCGGCAACGATGGACGATACGGTACCGGTAAAGACGCCCGTAGAGGAAACCAAATCGATGCCAATCATTGAACAGACGGCATCGGTTAAAAAGCTGCCCGATCCACAACCACCGGAGGATGATTTTGATGATTTCCAAGAGTTTGCTACCTTTTCCGAGCAACAACCGGTGGCAACTGTTTCAACGTATTTTACCGACAAATCGAACCTTAAGAATGATCTGGAAAGCAACGTTGAATCTTCTACTTTAACTGTTGAAAATTTTAAACGGGACGTTGAAACTCCACCGGCTGTTAACGAGAATACCTCGGACGTTATTGAGGATGATGATGATGATTTTGGTGAATTTAGTGATTTCAAGCAAACGGAAACAGTCTCCAATACGCCAGCGGTGACAGCAGCATCACTAGAAATTTACACCTTTTCCATGGAAAACGTGCAAAAGCTGCTTGAGACAATGTTTCCAAGCGTCGTACCGGAATCACTTACCGCGGCTGATACCGGTCAGCAAACGGTTCCAACAGCCAACAACATTCCCAACAGCAAGCTCCATTCCCAACTGCAGGATTTTGACAACACGAACGCACTCTCCTATCAGCACAGCAAGTCGTCCAGCAGCAAAACGCTCGTCACGGCCCTCGGTATCGATTCGCGGAATATTGTAAGTGGACTGGAAAAAAACGAAGAGAAAACATTCTACTGAATGTCCCTTTTTCTTTGCTCTCTCTTGTAGATGTATGGCCCAAAATGGAACAGTTCTATGCCAAGGTTTGCGGCAAATCTCAGTTTCAATCCACTGGAACCACTGAAACCGGTCTCAGCGTCAACGACAAAAGAGCCGGGATCAACCAATGCCAACGAAAAGAATGCCAACATAGCACCAGCCGCGAAAGCCACCGGCAGCAGCACACTTTCCCAGGGTGTACTAGATCCTTTGCAGGCGAATTTGGGTCCGCCAAACACATCCGTACCGGCGGCACAGTTTGACTGGAACAGTGCGGGTTTGGTGAATCCGCTTGAAGGTAAGCCTGGTTTAGATATTTCTTTGCTGTCCTCGGGGCCCCCGGGTGGATGTTCCCACCCGTCGATCAAGTTTTCTTTCTTTTCTTGTGGTATTATTTTTGCGTCAAAACAGATAGTTTTATTCATTTTTTCGAAATTTAACTCGTCCCAAATTATCACCAATCACACGCTCTATTGGCTTGGCGAATGTTGATAGATTTTATTATCTTCACCCGCGGTTGCACATTTAGCAGAGAAGCTAGCGAGTCTCAGCGAGTGCTCGTTTCACTAGTGTTATGTTTCGGCTAAATTTATTTTAACAATCGATTTAAAGGTGCACCATACTATCGGGAAACGAATTTTCCGGTGCGAAAATTAAATACACACCCTTAATAGTGATGTAGGGTACAGGCAAAATTTAAAAGCTTCTATAAAAACTTTAATTTGTTATTGCATAGCAGCACAATCATTACCTCCTTTCCATATGATTTTTCATCCAAGAAAAAACGATTTGGTCCGCTTCAGTAGTTTAGTTACGGGCACTCGGAATCGGAACTATGCGATACCCTTCCCGTGTTCGGAATCGTTTTTCGGTTCCGGAACTGATTTCGGAACGGATTCTCTAACCGATTCCCGAAACAATTTCAGATTAAATCAAAACGGATTTTGGAACTAATTCCAGTTCTAAGATTAATTCTAAAATCGGCTTCGGAATCGAATACGTGATCCGATTCAGCGATCCAATACCGAACTTATTATCCGAATCGATTCCGAAAGTTTTTGGAGCGCTTTGGAATCGATTTCGCTGCAGTAGTTGCATGTTCCTTCATGGTATCATATTCAATTCAGATTTTACTCTCGTGCTCTAGCCAAAAAAGCAAGCTAAGACCTCTTAAAGTTCATCTTTAAGTTGATTTAATGTTTTTTTTCCGTTCGGTCGATTTCTTGAAAAAGGCGTGTTTTAAACATCACTAAGTAAAATGCTAGGCACCATCAAACCGTCACTCACCTGCATTATTCAATACCATTCACGTATGCTTCGTCGAGTTGGTTTTTTAAGCCTTTGTATTGTTCTTTTCTTTCTTTCCCCCTATATTTCCTCCTTATTTGACGTTACGCAACAACTTCTTGTAATCGCTGTACTTTTACTTGCAATTAAATGAATATTTCAACCAAAACATAATCTCATCTAATGAAATTCCAACAATGCCCCCCCCCCCCTCCCTCCTCTACCTACCCACAAATCGAACCCTATACTTTCCCTACTTTCCCTGTAGCATCACATGCACACACATTATTATTGGACCTAGAACAGCTAGAGGTGATGGCAAGTCTGAAAGATAAAATAAATGTTGATTCCTCCTCCTACTCCCCTGCACTCCGGTCCAACACGCGTAATGTTGCTAATACTGTGCAACTTCATACGGCTGCTTCAACAACGGCCACAACAACAACACCTTTACTGTTACCACCATCACCTTCACCAACAACTTTACCACAACTACTACCAATACCAACACCACAACCACCTACAAAACTGTCGTCTTCAATGCTTCCGTTGCCACCTACAATGAATACGCAAACGTGCAACAACAACAATTCACAACAACCACAAACGAAAAACAACCGCATCAAACCGTTGGACACGCTCGGTATGGACGGTGGTAACAATACCGCCCCGTTGATGGATTGTTTCACTACGGCGACATTGGTTGTCTTTGCCGATTATTCTCACACTGATGATGATGATGATGATGATGATCTGTTGATATCCACCGACCGAATAATATCGACGACAACATCGAACAACAACACTGCAACAACGCGGTCGGCGGATGAATTGGTTTCGATCGATACCATACCACCATGCACATTTGCGGTTGATTCGCAACCGATCGTTCCTTCTGATCGTCCGCAAACGTTTGACGATTATTTGGATCTTAGTAAGTTGCTGTTCTCTCCTGTTTTGTCCACCGTTGATGTCGTGTTTTGAGTTTGGTGTTTCTTTCAATTATCTTTCTTTTACCTTGTGCTTGAATTCCCCTTTTTGCATGAACATCACCCCTTCCGTTACAGGAATGTTTCCCGGTATGCTTTAACAATTATATGACCCTTGTTTTTCTCTCTCTCTCTCTCTTTCTCTACAACAACATGTTATCTTAGATGTGAGCCCATTTTCTAATGCAATTTTATTTTTTGGCAGTTAGTTACTTATTTTGCGTTTGCATACGTTTCTCCTCCTACTTTTACTTTTAGACTATATTTTAGTTAGTGTCCACCAGTTTTGCATCGATATCTTTATTTTGCATGTGACTTTGTACAGGTTTTTTCATTGGCAATTTGTAGTTGGATTGATTGGAATTTTTATTAATCTTGAAACAAAAACTCCATTACAAAAGCATGCATGCTCTCAAAGAGTATCAAATTAAACATTTATTTTTATTATACTTGTTGCAGTTGCTGATGCTTACCTCAAATGCTTATGAATTAATTATCCGCAATAATGATGTGATGCGTGTTTCCTTCGCTCTCATTTCGACCGCTAGGTGTCCAGGAAATGCTCCAAAAAGCCGTCACTGGTCAGCCCGAGGATGGGACAAAGGGCGAAATTTTGGATCCGCAAGTCGCAGAAAACGCAAGCCCGATTGCTGCAGATGACATAGCAGTAAAGCTGTCCTCGTTTGTCTCGGCCACTGTATCCTCATCACAGCCGGACGAGTACGAGGACATTGGTACGCTTGATTTTACTGCCAGCAGCAGTTCCAATGCTCAATATTCCGTGGCACTATCACCGGTGCTTCACGAGCAGCAGCAGCAGACGGAGGAACAATTAGGATCAGCACCACCGCCACATCAGTACGTTTCAACCCATCAGCAGCAGCAGCAACCTATGTCAATTCCCACATCCTCCGCTAGCAGTGTACCTGTGGTTCGTACTATTAAACTACCGGAAACACATATTTTTACCCCCAGCCGGGGCGTAACGCCAATCTCGCGCGATATTACCGACCGTGACATTGTGGTGCGCGAGTATCACGATGTCGAGTACAGCTTGGAACGATCGGCAACTGCTTCGACGATCAGCAAAAAGGAATCGGATTTCGATGAGTTTAACGACTTTCAATCGGTATCCAGTCAGCCTACGGTTGTGCTCGACCCAGCAGCGGCCATAATAAGTTCGATTAATTCCTCCAGACCGGTAATAGGTCGATCACCTACGGAAGAGCTAGAGAAGCGCAAACAAGAATCGAACGGACAGTCGAATAGTGGTAGCATAATGGCGGAAAGCATCGATAATGATGATGATGATGAGTTTTCAGATTTTCAAGCTGCCGTTCCGCCGCCGGTAAATAAACCCATCTCAAACATCCAAAACAATCGGTCAAACACCAGCTCGCCGGTAATGTTGCTCAGTCCGGCGATATTGTTGCCCCAGCAAGCCAACACGACGATGGAGAAAGAATCGGCAAACGTACGCCAAAATGCACCGCCGGGTGGTTCAATTAATTGGCCCGATCCAGGAATCGATCCCGATGAGCTGGCACGGTTTGAGGCGGCATTTGCTAAACCTTCCGTTCCTGCTGCATCAGTCGCTGGAGCATCGACCGTAGCTAGCAACCAAACCATGCCAAGTGCTCAGAAGAGCAATCCAACAATCGAGGAAGACGAGTGGACTGATTTCATATCATCCAAACCGGCCACTGAAAGGACTATCCAGTCGTCCACTTCCAGCTTACCTAGTGTGGCAGGAACAGCAGCCACACGCCCTGGTAATGAGATGGCAGCACAGGAAGAATGGACAGATTTCATCTCCAGTACCGCGGGAACGTCCGATGGCGGCTACACATCACACAATCGTCTGTCGTCTAGTCAGAATAACTTCAACTATCCACGTGCTCCACCAACTGCAACTGGTGGTGCGAAAGTGTCCAACGCGTCCTGGTCCAACCAGCCACAGCTACCCCCGCCACAGTTTAGCTCCTGGAATAGTAACAGTCTGTACTACAATCCGATGTCCTCGTTGCCTTTAACGAACCAGCAGCAGCATCCAGCTCAGTACGTACCGCATCAGCAACAGTTCTATAACCGCGCGGAAATGCCCGGTATGGTCTTTTCCGGCGGTGCCGGTTACAGTGGTTCACCGAAAGTGCCAACGCAACATCCAATGCCGGGCGGTATGCCGACGATGGGACAGCAGCCACCGATGCAGCTACTGCCCGAACTATCCTTCATAACGCCCAACACGGCTGGACATGGCGCTGGCACACCCGGCACCAAATCGACCACACATTCCTTCCTAAGCAACGTGATATCGAGCAACAGTTTTACGAAGAAATGATTGTTACTTAACCACGGTTACGATGGCAAGCGTACCGACGGGGAAGGGTCACCCGGCCCGGATGCGTGCCGGATGATCCGTCAAGATCGTGCGACACGGTACCGTTTGCATACGAGCGGCAGTGTGGCCGATTCCACCGGTACAACCGTAACTGTGGGCGACATAATTATGTAAATAACGTCTGCGTGCAGATTCCACCACTTGGATAATGGGGACAAGGGGAAGCACGCGCTGTGTGCCCGATTTGTTGCGTCCGTTTTAGCTAGGGAGAATTATTAGGTGGATTATTGTTGTGGAGCAACATTCGCTGCGAAATAAGAAAAAACCGGGGGATACACGTGTTTGCTGGATGTGAAGTAGATGGGCATCTGTTGTCGTAATAACCAAAAAAAAAAAAAGGAAATCCTTCAAAAGTCCCGTTTTGTCTTCTAGCTGTGAAGCAAACAGAATGCGAACTTGCTTGCAATCGTGATAAGTCAATCGTTGTGCCCCCCTTTCCCGAAACAATGTTTAAAAAAAGTATTTTAAGTCATGCATACCAGTCGAAGTAATCTGAATACCGACGGCATCGTACTTACTTAGAATTTTACGGCTGGCATATCTTGTTGACATGGTTAGGACCGTACTGTAGGTTGTATGTTTTATTTATGTACTTCAGTTTTAATTATTCGAGGAAACGTATCCGGATTCTGTTTTTCTGGATTGATTCCGCCCTAGCAGGTATCCTGGCAGATACGATGGACCGAGCGATCCGTTCTTTGGCTCCATTTTTTAAGACTTTGCTACACACATCACGGTTTTTTAATTTTATTTGATCTGATAGCTCGTTTTTTTTTTGTTGCGATCGGTACTGATTTTTGTTTATTGAGGCAAATGGAGGCAAATGGCTGCGCAAGGATATTTGGCGTAAGCGCGAAGGCAGCATATAGAATAAATATTTAACTGAACAACAATTTTTGGTGTGTACCATTGCATTCAAAAACCTCGATTTTCCACCTGATGTAAACACGATCGACAGGAAGCAATGTTCAAAACTGCTTGTTTTCTATCCAATTCGGTAGCACACATTCCGGTATGCGTTATTTTGTATTGTTAGCTAAATATAAAATGATCAGATGATGCTTCTTCATCAATAATCGTCAAATTATCTGTTGTTGGTTCTAGATTGGATCTTTTTATCTTCGTGCGGCAAACGGCGGCAATCCGAAAAAAATGGCGCTTTGAGAAATTGAGGATCAATTGAGAAATATTTAACACACAGTCGATAGTTTAAAGCTTGTTTTGTTTATTTATTGTTGTGCTTAAATATGACTATCACTATTTGATTTTTAATCGCGATCGTCTAACGCTAAGGATCCTACTTGTTAAAACTATTTGTCCCCTTTTTCCCCTTTTTCCGATGCTTCTTTGCCAAACGTGTGTATGAGCGTGCAATATAATACCAAGTTTTAGTAGAAAATGGAGTCGCTCAAACTTAAACATAAGAATGATTCACTTCCGCTCTTGATGCACGATTACTTCCCCAAGGGTTCCACACTTCCGGCACTAAACACTCTATCAACTAAGTCTATCACAGCATTGTGGAAGTAGTACAGTAGTAGTGTGTAGCGAGAGTGAGGAATTCTGTGTTTGTGTGGACACACATTTTGGATTCGGCGGTCGATCTTCCTTACAAGTCTAGGATATAATATGTAATTTTTGTAAATAAAAATCATTTGCACCCTTTTGTCCACAAACCTGCTGCTGTGTAGCTAATGCGCAACAACCTCAGGACCGCATGACTCATGTGTGATGCGATCCACAGAGTCAACGGTGCAGGATTGCTGCTTTAGTAAAACTATTACCATGCAAATCGTACGTCACTGGAGCCTATATAGTGTCTCGCTCTGCTTTCGATCGTAGTTTGGAACGTGACTACAGCTGCACACGCTAATCTATTCATCAACAAATTTACTCATAAACTTACTTTTAACAGGATTGGAACAAAATGGCTACCATACCGTTTAGGATTTTGCAGAAAAAAATAGATACTGTCGTAACCACCAGAATAGGTTGACGACGGTGCTTGGTCCTCGGTTTCCCTAAAGCTGTGACCACTGCATATTTGGCCTAACACCTTCCCAGGCCGTACTGACCAGCTTACTTAAGGTAACTTAACTATTTACGCATGGCCGGATGAACTATCCTACCGGTATGGGGTTAATGTTAGTCTAGTCTACCATTGGTGCAACATCCTAGCAATGTCACTCTACCTAAACGCGTACGATTGCTACATATTCACTTCCCACAGCTTGAGATAGTTATCTAGAATTTCCCGATACCATGCCCGTTTGGCCGGATCCTTAAACACAACACCGAGCGAGCGCAGATCCAGCTGCAGGATGGCTTCGTTCTGCAGCAGCTCGCTTAGTATCCGCAGCAGCGCACCGTCACCGTGCAGCTTCAGCAAGCTGCTGTACGTAAACACGTAGTACGAAAGCCGTAGCTTCCGAGAGGCCCATGCTTCGACGGACGCATTACCGCTGGCGCACCGTATCTTGCCCATGTGCTCCACGAACCAGGGCGCAAAGTGTTCGTACAGATCTACCTTCGATACCTGTAGCGTGCCGGTGCTTTTCAGCTTCGCCTTCACGTGTCCGTAGTTTCGCTTGTTAAACACAAACACCTGATAGAGCGAGTTGCCCGTCACGTACGCGTTGATATAGTGCGTCCCGTACTGATTCATGAACTGTATCGCGGACGTCGTATCGCCGACGACGACGCTCTGCGCCTTGCGGGCCACCTCCGGTTCGATCGTCTGGTTCGGCGGGATCGGTTTGGCAAACCGGGCACTGTCCCGGTAGCGGGACACCCGTACCAGCACGTAACAGTACTCGTCCCGCTCGAGGTATTTGCTTTGGATGCCTAGCTTCTTTGCCGCCACCTCCGGGTGCCATCCCTCGGTGTACGCGCGCCACGAGCTGTCCAGACGCTCGATCTGGAAGTCGCGGAAGTACGCCTGGAACAGTTGGCGCCGATTGTCGCAAAACTCCATATGGAAGTCGCCATTGAAGATGCCCGGCTTCACTTCGTACAGCTCCGTCTTCAGCAGATCCAGTCCCTATCGTTTTGGAGGGGCAGAAAGGATTTAGACAAAACAGTTTACGTTAATGGTCAATTTTTACATCGTTACTTATCATCGGCAGCAAGCCCACGTAACATCGTGCTCTACTGCCCTACAGAACGCCTTGCCACCAAAGGGGCTTTCGTCTAACGGAAACGCTTATCAAGTGTCCGAAACCGGAAAGCTTCAAGCTGGCAAGCGCACGTTCATAAGCTGCCGGGCAAAAGGGGGGAGGCAATTAGTTCTTACCTTGAAGACGTTGTTCGTCGGCTCCTTGAATAGCCATCGCTCGCTATCGTTGTACGAGATGACCTTCATCGATATCGACAGATAGCCGTAGCGCAGGAAAACGTTTACCGCCTTCCCCAGCCGCAGCTGTGATTCCCGCTGGGCGCCACTGCATTCGTCTGGCAAGCTGCATACTATCAGTCCGGCCACGATCAGCAGAAATCCCGCGAACGGTGGAACAAATGATCGTCCAGTCGATAGCGGTGGTGATGAAGATGCTGGTGCTGATGTCCCTGCATGATGGTGGTGATCGTGAGCTTGCGCTGTAGCTTTCGTCATAACTTGTCCAACCTACAGCGATGACTTGCGTTCGAGATTCGAGTTGAATTCTTGGACAGCGATAGCGATAGGGTTCAACGAGCTTTTCTGATAGAATTTTCGGGAAACGGTTCTCGGCGTCCCGATAACTAGAATTATGCTAGCTCCTTTGCGCCGTGCTTACATGATCGTTGTCCAGCTTGATCAACCTTCAAGCTGTGGTATAGCGTGTCCTGCTGGTACTCCGTTAATTGCCGATTCTACAATTGCACGATGCAGAAAAGAAGCGAGAGAAAGAGAGAAATAAATGAAGACAATTACATCTACCATTATGTCCGAACGTTACGAAACTACTAGAGGCCGTCACGAGTTCAAGATCACTGTCACACACACCTCGTGACAACAGTGCATGCATGTCTTTTCCTCCGTCAACCATTGCGCTGTTTGGTGTTTATTTTCCATTACTGTCGAGCCTACCATATACACACCGTGTACCTGCGTGTGTGGCTGCATTTGACGAAACCTAGCTCCGGGGGGGGGGGGGAACACTAAGCCTCCCTGTCACTACCCTTAAATGGATGCATCTTTTAGTGTGGATCAACCTGACGATCAAACGAAGAAGCATCGAAATATCCCTTCCACTTGTCTGCAGCACTCGTCCAGGGTACGGAGTTTAGAGAACATGTCTTTCGGTTGCAAACAGAGCACGATCACGTTGCACTTTAGCGCAACAAAACGAGCGAGAGTGAGAGACAAACCGCAAAACCAGCAATCAAATTTCGCGATCCTCGACCACGACCATCTTTTCCGCTTCTTCAAACGATCGCAACAGGGCTTTCGGTGGTAATTATTAACGCCAGATTGAAGCTTATGAAACCGTCTTACTATTCCGGACAGTTTTGTGCTGCAGCCCATAGCGAAGGGGCACAAGGAATGAGCAAAAAAAAACTCCAAATGAACAGAATGAACGGTGTGGAGTGAGCTTTTTCCACCGCGGCATCATGTAACACTCGTGCGCGTTCTTCTTCAATGCGCTCGTCGTTGTCAAGGGCAACCGCGCAACCAAATGTGGTTTTCTCAATGGCGAAACAAGGCACCGCGCGCGCACACACATAAAACGGTTGGTATGGTTCGATTTGAAACGAAAGAACCGATTCACGATCGTAATCGTCACGGCTACAATCAACCGTGGCACTTCCTTTTGAAGAGTTTTCCAAAGATCCAAAATAACTTTCAATGATCTTGCTGTGCGTCATTTTCGAAACCGGCCTATACCGGTGTTTGTCCGGGTGCCTGCTCTTGACAATTTGGCTAGTCATCTTGCTCGGTGCCTTAATCTGGAGAGATCAGATGGCTGCCAAATGCAGATAGCCGAAGTCAATGACACTGGCCAAGCCCGGCGAGCAGGTTTCTGTTTGGCGTACCGTTTCACACCTGCGCATCGCGCTTTGCCAAGTGGTCTTACATTGATGGCGCGCTAGGTGGCAAGTAGTTTGCGCAGTTTTGTAGCCATGGGAACCACAGTGTTCTGATGGATTGTGTTTAATGGTGGGCATGTTTTAAACTTTAATAAAAGGGTTTACAGAGTTTCGATCCATCTAATTGAATAGTAGAATCACTTAGGTGCATTTTTCAAAATGCCAATAGCCCTATAGAGGACCTAACGTTCGGTAGAAATTACAAAAAATTCCACAGAAAGTGAGCGGCAGCGGGGGTTCCAAGCTACTAAGAGCGCCAGAATCCACAACAACCTTCCCCTCAGTCAGCAGATTCAATATGATAAGTGCTCCGAAATTCCATTTCACTTAGGGCCTTTTGAGAAGCTAAATTCGCCACTGGCCGATTGCAAAGATTCTTCGTCGACTTGAAAATCTCCCCTAGCTTAATGCAAGATTCCACTATATGATTGCAAAGTTCTACAACAAGCTTACAATATTCGTCAGTCTATTTGAAAAATTCCTCTGCGAGATTCGAAAGATCTATTAAATCGATCAAATTTCTATGGATGGGGCAGTCCGGTGACTCCGGCCCAAAGACGCCAGTCTTCACCCAGCAGAACCGGGGTTCTGATCCCATCCGGATCCCCAGAGAGAGGATTGACTATCCAACTACGTGGTATCAGCAAGTTTAGTAAGCACTAGAATACCTGCAAGTAACTTATTGGGTTTAAGCCAAGAAGTAGAAGTATAAGAAGATATAGATCTAACCCCTATAAATCAATAACTTGCAATAACTAAATGTTTAGACTAAAACAAATAATGTAAAAGCAGCAGACAATATACACCAAACGCCGTCAGACTTGGTGCCGGAGATATTGGTACCTTCCAATATCCCACATCCATTTGTGCAGCTGATGTCAAGAAGTACACCTCACAGAGCTAACCAACCCTCCATTTGGCGACAGAATGAATGAGAGGTGTCATAACAAACAGTTTCAAAATGGCACGTAAATTGGCTTGCTTGCCTGTTTTGACAGCAAAATTTATAACACACCAATAAACAATAAATTATTCGAACGTATGCATACAAACCGAGCCATCAGTGACGAGCAAAGTCCTTGACTTAGATTCGTACTACTTACAACCGTCTGCAAGAAACATCTTCTTCATGTTTCGCTCACATCCCCTTCGGGATAGTGTCATCCAATAATCCGCTTATCCAAAACTATTCAAACTTCACACATCGATCATCTGATCAGTGTTAAAAATTGTACTTCCTCATGCACGGTAGTGGTGGGTGCTGTCCCGATTCCAAGCCTTTTCAAACCAATGTCAACGGTTGGCCACGGTCTGATGTTCGGTCGGGTCGGGGTCAATGTGG
Source organism: Anopheles maculipalpis (assembly GCF_943734695.1). NCBI lineage: Eukaryota > Metazoa > Arthropoda > Insecta > Diptera > Culicidae > Anopheles > Anopheles maculipalpis. Next base: position 17,128,569 of record NC_064871.1, on the reverse strand, counting down.
CATGAAGCGTAGGAAAACATAGGTCACCATAAATCATTGCCATTGCTCGACAAAACGATCGTTTCTGGTGTGACCTCCGATCGGGCAGTCAGGTAACTCGCAACAGTGTTCACCAGCTTGACGATCAATGGCCGATCGACACCAAATGATGATGAGCAAAGGTGTACAAAAATAAGTTTAGATGGATGACAATCTCCATTAGCGGAGGTCCTCCTAATATTCCTATTTATAAAACATAAAACTATACTACCAGGGCTGGCCTGGCTGCGGTGCGATTAACGATTTCTTATGGCTCGTTGCACGGCCATGCATGCTTGCGTTTCGGCCGTCGAGGTTGAGAAGATGTCGATTTTCTTCCTCCTTTGGTGGGCTTTAGATAGGCGAAAAAATCACGCTCGCTGGTAACCAAAAATCGATTTAAGTCCATGTCCGCACATGACACAATTTCCGGTCCCGGCGGACTAATGAGTTTTTATCGCATCATCCGACGCGAAACACTCGGGTGATTGATGGTGAATTGATATTTCTCACTATCGACTACATGGTATACGTTCTTCCGGAAAAGCGTTCGCTTAATCACTCTGTCGCTTCTCTCGAGCATAATAATCGCAACGCTTGGCCCAAGCTCTCTTCGACGGAAAAACGTGAAGCAAAGAAACACACACACACACGTGCCTGGAATGAAAAGATTAGCTTTGCGTCATTTGCGTACGTTCCGCGCGGTACGCCGATTGTTTATGTGGTCTCGATCGAATTGGTGACATGCAGCTCGCGTAACGTGCGATCGGAAAGCAAACAAAACGGCACAAAAACACAAAAGAAACGTGTACGAGACAAGACTTACTTTCATGTGGCGTACAGTGACCGACATGCATCCGTACCAGTGAGGAAAAACAAATTGGGTCAGTCCGAAAGCGGAACAGTGATCGTCTGTCACCTGAAGCGGTGCTGAAGACCTCAGCACCGGTTGCAAGCGGCAATTGGACACCGTGTGCAATAATCTTGATATGCAGGAGGTGTTTTTGCTCATACATAGTTTTGGGCGGTGTGCTCCATGTGTTGGAAGGCACTTCGAAATGGGTGGCAGCCACCTTACGTAAGTGATGCGTTCCCACTCGGCCTGTGCAATAGTTGCAGCAGTTGTGTGTACCACGTTCATTAGCTGCAAGAGACGAGTCAGGCAGGGATTGTCTTCGTGTTGAAGCGGAAAACATGAGGTAAACCCGAACCGATCAACTTATGAGGGATTGATTACAGAAACAATTACTTAACAATTAGTTCCGGTACTGGTTTGTGCGAGAGTCGATTCATTAGGTGGTAATGCAACGATGTGATGATCGATCGTGGAGGAAACTATTTTGTATTACAAATTGGTAAAGCGAAAAATATTTGAAGCCCCAAAGGATGAAATTTATACCACGATTTTGGATTTGCAATTTTGATAAGATGAATTTTTAAAAATATCTTGCAGATAATTTTTTTAAATAAATATTTTTGTCGATGAAATCCATTACAATTTTTAAAAAATGTCAGTGAGCTTTCGTGATCTTTTAAATTGTCCTCAAGACAGACTTTGTGAGAATAAGGCGTAACTTAGACTAGAACGCCTCACAAAGACACCCTCCCTCAATCGATACACTATTTTGCTTCGTTGAGCTTGATGAAAGTTTAATCAATTCTGCAATAAATCTATCACAAAAGACCCTTTCACCGAAACCGCGCAAACCGCGCCGTAACACACAACAAGCACAACAAACGCTTCAAATTCACTCTGATTGGCTCAATTGGGAAGCTACAGAACCAACAGAACTGAAACCCCTAACCAAACCTATGCGATGTTGTCTTTCGAGTGGTGGGACAGTTTGTTCCCCACCGCCCCGTCCGCGGTGGGACCACCTTGTTCACCGAATTAGAATTAGGTGAATAAATTTCCCGACTTTGCGGTTTTGCTTCACAGGAAAGAGAACAAAAAAAAATGTTTGCAAAAGTTTTGCGACCAACCAATGCCAAATGATGAACTTGGCAGAGGTCACCACACCACGATCGAGGTAACAATGCAATTCACACGCCATTCACCTTCGACGACGGTTTATGAAACGGTTTTGTGAAGGTGGCCTGTGATCGTGCATCTCCGGTGTAGGATCGAAGGACGTAGTTGGCAGTAGCTGCGGTGTGGAAGGAAGTACATGGGCAGTGGATCATGATAGTGAATTATTATGCATTGATTACATTTTTTCGTGTCAGATGATCTTGGTATAAAAGGTGATCACTAAGCAAGCTCCTTGAGAGAGTGATTCATGCCTAGGATGGTAGATTATTGTACCGAAAATGATGGCTACTCTAGCTGATGAGCAGTTTGGATTTCAAAAAGGTCACTCCAATGCTCATCAGTCGCGAAAAGTTCCAAATATTACAATCAAGCTTAGAGACATCGGAAACTCTACTAATGTATGGCATCCATTGACAACATACATAAACTGAGGCTACAAGGATATCCTTTGTTGTTAAGATTGTACAAGGTTACCTGAGCGATAGAACGTCTTGACAGTGTATGTAGTACCACAGTTCAATCGCTTGATAGAAACAATCATCTTTCATTCTATGCTGATAACAGAGCCATACTTTTCTCGCTGATCTTTTGGCCTGCAAAAGCAACTTGAAGGATGGCTCCAGCTATAGTTTTCCCTTTGAAGTACAGAAATCAAATGTCCCCTATATAGCTACGGAGCGCTCTCAATTGTTCCGGAGATGGCTCCGATTTCAACCAGGATCCGGCTCCGAACGTTCATCTAAGGCCCTCTATTCTAGGCCCCTAACGCCACGCTGTCTCTGGCGAGTGTAGAAGACCATCCAAAGCAAATTCACGCGTTTTGAGCCTCGGTTTTGGGGAATCAGAGGCTAGATTACAAGACTAGACGAGCTGCTGCTTGGCTGCTTGTGACCTGACGTCCCAGTCAGGTCCCTTCGTGGTCGGACAATGCTAGCCTTCACCGAACGTCGGATATCATTCGTCTTCGTAGCGATGTTTTCGAGACGTGGATTTCAGCATATTTCACCGGCCGTACTTTTGTTTATGCGTCTAATTCCGTCTCTTAGTATGCTCTCCAACTAATGTAAAAGTAGTGCCTAGAATTGATATGTAGATTCCCTGCTAATGGATTTATCTAATAGACTAACTTATGGACTATCTCAGAAGCACCACTAATTGAAGACAGAAGCAGACAAGACTTAGTGCATCCACGCTCATTCGCATCCCATCCGGATCGTTCCCTGAATTGAGAACTGTCTAGCTGTTGTACTAACCACTAAATGTATCAAAAAGTCTAGTCAAAGCCATTCAATTGCCGCAGTGACCAGTAAAGCCAAGGAGAAGAAGCTATCTCATGTTCTTCAATTGAGTTTAGTGCCTTAGAATCGTGTATTATAAGCATTCAGTTCGCCCGCTTCCATAGTAACTATCTAATCTCAATTAATTCTAGTACTTAGCAGGAATCCACTAAGAGATCTCTTCATCTGAAAACATCTTACAGGAAGTCTTATTGAAGGTTATGTTATGCTTTTTTTTTGCTAGAATCGTTTCCTTTTTTTTAGCTTAAAATGACGTAAGCCTAGCTAATGTGCAATGTCCAAGATGTCAGTGGAAAAGGTTACCGTATGAAGTATTCTTGGTCATCCCCATTAAACACGTACCAGCAGTACTTCTACTAATGCGCTTTTAATTAGACGAAAACTTGTATGTAACCAAACAACAAAAAATACGAACTCAGTCAAGCGATGTACAGGGCACGTGAAACAACTGTTTGGCACAACCAACTTGAAGCACTATCGCCTCCTTTTTTCTACCAAGATTTTCCATCAGATTTCTTGGTGAAAGAACGCCAATTTTGCTTCAACACAAGCTGTACGCACATATCCGGTTCGATTGATTCTCTTCCCCGACTGGATGCGTTGCGGCTTGTGCTTATTATGATTTAATGTACTTTTGTTTTCCTTTCTTTGCTCTGCCGACCTGACCGCGGTGTGTATTGCTTTCGGTTTCGTTGCTGCTATGCTTATTCGTTCGCTTTACCCCTTTGTTTCGCGCACCATTCATATCCGCTTGCCCATATTACCGTCAGTCCAACCCAACCCCTTCGTTACACCGTAACCGAACCAAGATCATGGCTGTCGCCCGGTTCAAGGAAACTAAAGTTCCCTGAACTTTTTCTCATCTGGCCTCGGTACAATCATCGTCAGCAACGCGATCAACGCGATAGGGTGTATCCGGGCTTACCAGCGCCCTCGGAAAACATGGAGGCTTTAGGTGTATAAACAAACCTTTTACTGTGAGCTTTTAAGGACACGATACAACTGCTCGATAGCAACACGTGCGAAGAATTTTGCTTAAAAATCGATATAACGCAACGTGTTGAATTGGACCAAAATTATACAACTTTACAACAGGCCTCCCTTGAGCGATAAGCTTTTCTCACGCTACAGGGGCAACTTAATCGCAAACAAACGTGACCTTTAAACGTGCTGCCGTCCAGCCGCACCATGGACGGTAGCTGTAGACTATCAGCATTAATTTCATGCTACAATGTTTGTATTGACGTTTGCTCGATGATTAGAAGCCAGGAAATTCTGTTTTATTGACCTGTGAACTTCACTCAGCTTAACTGGATGCTGTTTAGTGTCGCTGAAGACTAATCTTAGGAGAGGTTTTTTTCTCCTAATAGTAACCAATTTCGGTTGAAGCGTCGATCGGCGCTCGGATTAATGCAACATCTCGCTGGAAGTCCTTCGAATCCCCCAAACTCAAAGCGGCTTAAAGGTAAGCCGCAACGGCACAAAATCAAGGTTGAAATCCCGCCATTCAGATGTGAATGCGTCGTTATTCGATCGTTGTCTTTAGTCTATTAGAAAATGAAAGACACTGAATAGATGCAATTTTTTCAACTGACAGGTGTGGACGTAACTGGCTTTATTTGATCAGTTTTGTGTTCAGTTTTGTACTATTGTTAGCTTTATTTCAGCGCTAACTCTATGCTATGCTCATTAAAATCGCTAATAAAACGATTCATCGTCCGCTATTAATCTACCACACAGGTCGACCTACTCGACTTCATAATGTGTAGACAGTGACCGCGAATGTGTGCCCAGACATTGTCACGATCGATGACCTAGAAAACGATTTTTCATCGACATACCGATCCAGCATAAATTGTTCAATTTGCACATTCAATGCTACGCTTACGGGGTGAACACATTGAACACAATGATGCTGGTTCGTTTGATATTTAATTTGTACACACGCGCTCTCGCGCCATGTTTCTCTCATCCACGTGAAAGACTGTATACACCACCGTGCCACAACACACGCATTGTGCTTTCATTGTTCGATGTGTGTGCATCTTTCCCAAGGCCATCCCATCATGTCAACGCATCAAACAATAGACCGCGCTGTTGGGTGTTGAGTGCCACCGATCAGTGTGTCCCACTGTGTCCCAATCCCACATGTGCCACACGATCGCTAATACAGTGAACCTGAGGCGACATTGATGTGCCCGTGCAACGACTTCAAACGACATCAAAATCCGTTCGATTGTTTTATAGTCCCGGACTGTTCTGTAGCAGCTTCTAATTTAGATAACAAAAAATGGTCCTCCTCGTTGGGGCCGAAAACATTAACCTGAGGGCAACACCCACCTGCTGCGTTGGTTTATCGTACCACGGATCGACATCAGCGGACACGGTTTGACACCTTCCGCTGGGTGTAATACTCCCTAGGCTCGAGTCACGCTGCGGCTGGAAATGTCATTGTCAAGGTAAACGAGGTCTATCGTTTTAAGCCCATGTGTAACGGTGTCGATGGTCCCGCAATTACGCAACTGTTCATACCGTTTACAAGTTCCCTCTCGAACGCTAGTCAACCAGCATCACATCATGGTGACGATCTTTACATATATCTCACCCCCAAAAACTCTCGAACGACATTTTACTGCACTGCATCCATGTATCGACCCGTGTTACTCCCCCCCTGACATTGACCGGAGCACTAATGAGGCTTGTGCAGCTTTTTATGCTTGCTCGACAAAGTCCATCGCGCTCAAATGGCATCTCTCGTCCGAAACAAAACGAATTCAGATTTTATGCTTCCACCTTGGGGTCAGCATCGATAGCAGCTCACCTTGATGATCATCCTGTCTTGTTAGCGTGTCACACCAATCGTTGTCGCCATCGTCTTTGTCGTTCAACCTCAACGACTTCGTGTGTTCGGTAAGGGATTGTGTCTCGCATCGTGGTGTGGATTAATCCCAACTCTCCACTCTCCCCAGTAGTGGCATCTGTCCAATAGTACACCCTGCCAATGTCCTGCCTGTCGACTCCAAACGCCTGGCCTGGAAACACCTGCCACACTGCTGCAATATGCTAATTTTGCTCTTCGAAGGATAAGGCAGAAGAACCCGAAGCCACGAATGGCTTCGCTTGTGGATTGCGTGTCGAACCTTATCGGGCTTTAGGTCGTTGGAATGAATAGATTATAGACTTTTGCAATCATGAATACTAAAATAGTGTTGAAACTTGCCGGACCAGTTTCGGAGTGCTTTAAATAGTTTCGTTCTAAAACTTGTTATTCTGGGACTCGAAAATGTTTTCCTATTTGGAGCAACTACATGCTTCTTGTGCAGCAAATATCATCGCAAAAGATGATCGCACTAACTGTTGCATGATACTGTTAGTATTTTAATTGAAGTATACCACACGATCGAACAATCCACCAGCACAACATCCTAACCTACTTTATCGACAACCTTGTCTCACCACGGGCCTTATTATTATGCCCATGCAAGCGGCATCCAAACAATGTGGCTGTCATTTTTAATGCAACTTACTATCTGCGCCTAGGCCGTGTTGCTCCCCCGATTCACACCTTGCGCCTAGGAAATGCCAATCCCCATCAAACATCATATCAGCTTACCGTGTTGCATCGTAATCCACCGTCGACCCTCATACATCGGCACCGGTAAATGCTTTCCTTCCCTCAGCCTGCCTGCCCGCTCACCACTGAAGAATGACCCGGTGCAGCTGTATGATGTGTTCTTCTGCCACATTATAGGGGTGATTTGGTAATCCTCCACAAAAAGGAGGAACTATCGACTTACGCACCCCTCACCAACTAACGGCGCCGCATGGACCGGCAAAGGGGTGGGAGGCATTATGTGTTCAACCACTTGGGTGAAGCTGGTGAAGATGGCTCGACTACGGTAGCGAACCATGCTCGCCACACTTCTGGCCACTTGAATGACGCCAGCAGTACTCACAGGCGATTTACATGACTTCCCATCGATCGGCTAAGTGAGACGTTAGAGGGGTACAACAGCAAAAAAAAAAAACGCACAAACAAACAAAACCTGCACCGTGCATTTAAGCATGACACAAACCAACGCCTGTCGAGAGAGGTAAGCGGGCTGCAGATTATATCATCACAGGTTGTTCGTGTTCCTGACCGTACCGGCGATGCGGTCCGATGGGAAGATAAGAACCGTTCGAAAGAACCTTCTGCACCGGACGCAAGATACAATGGGGTTTTGGACGATCGGGGCGCATTAATTCCAAACTTATTCGCCATGTTCTAAGGCACCTGTGCGTTGCTGTGTACGTTGGCTCCAAACGCTACCAATCGTAATTTACTCCGCAATCAAGTCGGATGCGAAGTTGCTTCGTCTTGCAAATATCATCCTCATTAAGCTCAGCGAAAAATCGCCGTATTATATGAAACAGATAGTTGGTTGGATCCGGCAATGGATTATTGCTCCCAAAATTTACTAAGTATGTACTCATTCTACCTGATCACGCAATATAATTGTCTTTAGTGATTGAATCTCTCTGTTCCCGCATAAAGTCAAAAGGAAAAACAAAGGCCAAGGATTGCAAAGTAGAATGTTTGTCTAGTTTCGCAAACTTTTTAACCAACACTCCCATACATCTTCTGCGATTATTGAGTAAAAAATTAAGCTCATTAAACAAGCATTAATGACTCAACATTCCTTACACCTCGTCGACAAGTCGACCTGAAGAATCGCACATACGCTGATGCGTCCAGCTGGCAAATAAAAGTTCCAATGTTTGTTTCCTGGTCGATTATTTTGCTTGTTTTGTACGAACCAATAATGATAGCTAGCCACGCTCAAGTGGCGCTTAAATCCGGGTTTGCTCTGCACCAAGGACGTGGATATGGATTGCTTCGAACGACAAACATGTTTTTCCAGCATGAGGGGGGGGGGGGGGGTGGATAATATGGAGGGATGTAGATTAAATCTTATCACTCCACTGTTTCGAGTGTTCTATATTTAACAAGAAATGGTACTCACCGGGCTTTAAGTAGCAATAGAGAGTTTCAACCCATATAATGAAATCACATAACATTTTGGGACTCTTTACAACCATATAGTGGTATGTTGCATACAGTTAGGGGAGATTTTCATCTCAACTATTGAGCATTGTAAAAAAATGGCTATTGTTTAAAGCTTGTTATAATCCTCAGTGAGTGTACAATGCCATTCTGGGAATCGAACCCCTTTAAAATACGTTAAAATGCATTAAAACGTTTGCACAAGTGATCGGTGATCTTACTGCTTCAAACACACGAAGATTTTTCATCCAAATCTTCCAAACTTCTTCGTTCGCGTTCTATGCGGGTCATTGGCCTCCCAGTCTGCAGCAAGAATTTTCAAACGTTGGGATTTTCCCAACTGTGGATTTTATTTTTAGCACTCTTTTATGAGTATCGCTTGAAACACATACCATCTCTCATCGAATAGCTACTTCGGGTCGAATGAATGTGGCCTAACTTAACACTCTAGTGTCTGCATTAAAAAAGCGACTTTTTTTCTGATGTCTGATAAAATTAGGCGAAAAAAGACTCTTTATCAAATCAAGTTGCATCTGTTTCGTTTAAAAATTTCTAGTTTCTATTTTCTAGAAGTTTTTTTTATAAATTCAACCACAATTTAGACCAAGAAATTATTTAGATTATCTTCTCTTCAAAGTGACCCGGAATTTTATTTTAATCCGGCGGAACTAATTGAAAAACTCAATCGGGGTACGGCACTGATATCCTTGTCTACTCTGATGCAGGTGGGCACTTTTAGAAGGGTCAGATGACCACCAGATTTAGTCGCTTTTTTCATGCACACGTTAGCAGAGTTGAGCCTAACATTACGGGCCGGAATTTTTAGATTTCTTCACGGCCTAACTGAGCGCATCTCGCACGATCGTCTGCCTTGACGCACTAACATTTAAACTTACCTTTTGCGGACGCTTTACTCGCCGGCACCCCTTTAAGTGCGTAAGTCCGGTTGACGGTTTATGTTGCCCAGTATGAGTTAACAGTACGCTAAATTAATTCCACCATCTTCCAGGTCGGGTCGGGCGATATGTCGGACAGCCTTTCTGTGCCGTAAAAGCCACGATGAGCAGCTACGTTTATAGTTTTTTTTTTCTTTAAAAAGCCCTCAACTTGTAGCACTGGGCCTGTGTGAACAGGAGCGAGAAACACGAAACCACTAGGGAAAACATTCACCGAAAAAAAAAAAACCTGTAGCTTCCCGCAGTGACCTAGTGGGACAGTATTACACGTCTCGTATCACCACCATTGCTAAACCGTGCACTTAAAGATTTTTATCTTTTTTTCATTACGTCACAACAGGATTTGGAAGCGCCAATTTTTCTGTGGATAGTGTGAACGGGGCTGATTAGAATGTGAGGACTCATTAGGCACCTCTGTACGATATTTTGCGATATTGTGAAGATTTTTTCTCGCTTTTTGCAATTAACACATTTTAAAATACGAATAACGTTTTGTTCTCATTCGGAAACGGGTGAATTAAACGCAGGATTTAAATAAAAGTATCAGCGAGGAACTGCAAAAACTACACACGGTGATATGATTGTTGACATGGCCATAACCAAACAAACTCATTAATGACGTAATTTTATAATAGTCATGTTGATCGAAAAACACGGGTTAACAAACGGCGCAACGTAATTGTTACAATCGTTGTTTGATACACGGCCTGTAGAATTATGTTTCATTTGAGAGAACCCACAAGTAACCGTTGTTTGTGGTTCAGCTAAGCTATCCACAAGCACCTAGACATTACCAGACACTTGCTATCACTACCATCTTCAACACGTGCACTGCAACAGTTAAAATGCAGTGCCCTTCGCTCACGTTATCGCACACATTAAAACACGCTGGCTTACGATACCTTACGATAACAGGCTGTGGGTGAACTCCTCCTACAGCACAGACAGCTTTCCACCCGACGACCGAGATGAACGCCGATCAGCACCAATCAACAGCAACTCGCGCACTGCAACACACCAGAACGTGTTCTCGCTCCACGCCGAAAGGGAAACTGAGCTCCCCACGAACGCACACTCACACACGCGCGCGCTTGCAAAGAACCACCGACACATACACACCGTACTCGCGCACCGATCGCGCAGCTTTCCGTGGTCGCGGTCCGCGTAAATTTAGCTTCCCCGCACAGCTTCCCACACCCATCACGAACCCAGCACCTTGGTAAGAACTTCTTCGCCACCCGTTAGAGCTTACGCACACGCTCTTCGTCGCTGGTCTGGCCACTGGTGTGAATCACGTACACTTTACGCACTTGTTAGAACGATCACCGGAGGTAATCGTACAATCGGGGTTGTGGACACGATCAGGTAACATCATCGTCGTCCGAGGGGAAAACTTTAACAGTGGCGATCGTCAACCCGATGACACCTGGACGGCCACTGCACCACGGTGTGTGTTGGATGTTGCTTGGTGTGTTGCACTCGATCGACTGAAAGGGTAGTCGCTGAAGACACTTATGCATCGTCGTCGTCGATCGTCAAAGGCGGGCGCGAGGCACACGACGGTGGCGACACACGCACGGCATACTTCCCTCCCCGTTTATGCACGCTGAAGGACACGTCGGTCGGAGGGTGGTTTCGTTGTTGTGGTTCGCGTTAAGGGGGTGGTGTACGGACTGAAATCGAAATGCCCGCAGCGAGGTGGACGACGCGCGAAAACGCTAAGGTTGGTAAGGCTTTTTCGGTTGTTGGTTTCGCGCGCTCGTTCCCCGCCGAGAGTCTTTCAACAGCTGTTTTTTGCCGGCTGAGCAAAAGTCACTCAACTGACTGATGTCGTTAAAAATGTTGCTAGTAGTACAAGCAGGAAGCTTCTTGCGGCAATTGAAGCCTCATCGTGATCTTCTACCTAACCCGTTTCTCTCAAAGCGACCCTCAAATGAAATTATGCAACAGGCCTAATAGAAGAATAAAATAAATTTAATTTTAACGCCCCTTAAGCGCAAGGGGAAAGGTTCGGCCGATCAGCAGTGATCTCCGCCAAGACACACCCACAAGTAGTGTGGTACCCTTACTCTGGCTCTACCTGGGGTGGTGCAAAATTAGTCCTCCATTATTGAATGTGGAAAGCAAAACCGAACTATTGCTGCTTGTGAGGCACATAATAGTCATCACAGACAGCCGTTACCAAAAGCTGGCCAACATTCTGTGGTCTGGCCGGTACGGTTGTTTTTTTTTATCCTCCCCTCGAACCAGTAAACCAGTTGGGGCTACCGATTGGCATTGAATCCGGGGCTGGAAAAGGGTTCGTTTTGCTGGCCGATTTCGGTCTGGGAGAACACAAATAGTCACAAGAGTTTTTGCCATTGGAAGCTTCGCCAGCTGAAGAAATCGCACCAAATCGTGGGTGATTTTTGAAATTGTTGAACTCAGTCCCTCTTCCGGATAGTACGGGAGTGTGTTAAAGAAACTCCATCCACCAGTAGTACTAGCGGTAGTCAACTCAAGTCCAAGTCCATGTAACCAGAAATAGGCCATAAGTTGTTTCGTAACAGCCTCAAGATGGCTGCGCGCGTAGCTCACAAAATCTGTAACGTACGGTCGGCGTTATCCCCGTACGGTTTGTTACCCTGGTGTCGTGGGTGCCCGTCAAACCGCCTGCCACATGTACCGCCGTTTCACAGTTGCAAGGTTACTTTTAGTTTTTGGCCGAATGGCCGATGCCATTCACTTACTTTCGCATTCAAATTCGAATTCTACTGGTACACACAAAAATGGCTCACCTAACGGAGCAGAGAATTTGTTTACCGGGCACGAAATTAACAAACAAACACAGTCTTGTGAGAGATTGAGCAAGATGAGGCCACAAAAACTTGTACAACATCAAAACTAAGGTTTGGTCCTGCATCCGACGACCGTTGGCATTGGCGTTCGGTATGTGGCGGAGGTATACAATTTTCTGCAAGAAATCTGATCTGGTTCGCTTTTCATTGTGTTTCATCAGATGGAGAAAGGCCAGGCTCTATTTTTTTTCTGTGGTACGACTAAGGTGGGAGCTCCCATTGAAGGTTTTATGAGGAGAAAAGCTGCGTTCGGTCCAAGGTCCTGCTGCACGAAGAATGCCACTGCGGAACAGGTTAAGCACATACACACACGAGTTGTCTTTTGTGGTGAGGGAATGCTTTGGAGTTGGAGATCGATCCCTGCCACAGGTGACTTGAGCTAGATAGACGTTTTGTGGAGATGAGTTTTTAGAGTATAATGAATTTGTCTAACAGTGTTAAACCTTCCAAATATTTAAAGTAACTGCCTTGATTTTTTATTTCTTAGTTATACGGAAGCTTTTGATCAGCAGTTTGGGAGTTGTGTTAGCGACTCGCATTACTTGTCTAAACAAGTTGTCGTATACTTCCTGCTTCCGGCTTGGAGCTTAGTGTCAGTGAACTTTAAGGTGAAATCAGTAGTAAAAAGCCGAGAAGGAGTTTTAAATGGCATTCTGCTTGATTTAATATATTAATTAAACACTCGACGTAGGACCTAACTTCAAATCCCATCTGAACCTGTCCCCACGTAGTTCACGTAGACTCACGATCCTAAAATGTGACAACAATTAAATCACTGATAACATAAAATTTGACCTCCACCTACAAACCTAGTAAACGGTTTATCGAACATATTAGGCATTTGCCAAATGCCCAACAAGCGTACCAACTGCGTGTGGCCTTCGCGCCAAATGCAATAGAACTAAATTTGCTTTTTGTGGAGCCAGGCACACGCTACCAAAATTTAAAACGAAATCCGGCTATTTCCTAATTACCACCTGTGCCGGTCATGGCAATTTTATACCGCTACCCATTCCCGGTGCATTTCACGAACCGGCTGGTACGGTGCACTGTACGCAACTGGAACCAAAGCGGCGGTTCTGCGGTCAACTCTTTCTCCAAACCCCAATACCTCCTTGCGCTATCTGGCCAGATATGTTTCGTGTGGTTTGCGTGCATAATTGCGTGCGCCGTACGACAAATGAAGGTTGCAAATTTAAATCTTTCGGTCCGTTTGTCCGACGCCTATCGATTGCCGAAATGTGGGCATGGTTATTTGGTAAAAAGATCGTGAAGAAATGTGATTGAGTTAGATGCAATTGTTTAGGCATCCTAGCTAAGAAAAAAAAAATGTTTAACCTATTGTACATACTACTACATCGGCACCGAGGGTGCCACAGAAAAAAATGGTTCAAAATTAGGTCACAGGGAAGGAGAAAAAAAATGCGATGCACTTGTTTGATGCACTTCCAACCAACAAAATGACTCATTACGCTGGCAAGGAGTAAGCGAGAAAAGCGTTACTCTACACAATTTTCATTGAAACCGCCACCACCAACCAGTACCACCCATTCAAAAGCTTCCCCAAAGTGCCCCCTTTCCCCCCCCCCTCTCCTACCACCCCATTCAAGGAAAAGTGGAGCACACGGTTGGACACTTGGTGGTGCCGACGAAAAGTGCATCGGTCAGGCAAACGGTGGATTGCAACACCGGCCAGCTGCAACTAGGTGGGAAATGCACATTTCTAAAGCTCAGCAGAAAACACGATCACCCTCTTCTGCCTGTTGTTTTCGGTGGATGTTAAATAATTTTACTTTTTTATTATGCCGGCGGGTGAGCTTATGGAAAGTTTTAGGTAAATTCCCGTTATTTCCTGGCGCTGGTAGCATCAGTTAGCAAAAGTGATGGGTCGTTTTTGCACGGATTATTCCGAATCTGAGACATTCCGAGGTATACTCCGGAGAAACTCTGCATCGTTGAACGACCGGGGGAGGAGGATAGTTGGTGAAAGGTTTGGTGCCGCAGTGAACTCCGCAGTTAATATCGGAGAATCCAGATTTAACTCCTGATTATTGCAGAGTTAACTACTGATCTAACTCCGGAGTAAACTCGAGAATTAACTCTGAATTCACACTGATCCACTCCGGAGATCCCACCACTAGTTGGCACACACACTTCAGATGCAGGCAGCATAACAACAGGAAGCATTATCTCGATAGTCAGACATCATTAATCAAATCAAAACCATCATCCACCATCATAAACGAAGATCCTCTTGAGAATGAAAATCATAATGCAACGACCACTTGCTGCCTTGATGCATCGTTTGTACGAAGTGATTGCTCAATTTTGCCGTCGCCCTGTTTTTGCTGTTTGTCCTCGTAGTGTTTCGTAGTGCCCGATTTTGTAACCACTAAAGTGTTTGCTTTTGCTTCTTTTTCTAAAGCCTAGATAGAATGAATACATGCAATGCTGCTGCTGGATGTGAGGCATTAGACCCTAATAGGTCTACGTTACGGACGGTATAAATTGATCTGAATTGATCTCAATCATCCAATGCACTCCAGTGGTGGACGGTGGTAAGGAAGGGACCGCGATATTTTCCACAAAGTAAAAAAAGGCCCCAAACACATACTTCAGACATAACAGTTCAATTGGTAGAAAACGTTTATTCAATATGGTGTGTGATAAAAGTGATCCCCTGCACTCCAAACCCATAACAACCCTTATACATTAACCATTGCGCTTTAAATCAATACATGCAATGCTCCCAAATAGGAGAAGGAGTCCTTAAGTCGACCACATATAAAAATAGGTTTCCTGCCAGTGTGGAATGTAGGAAAGGATAAGCCGTGCAATCGTACCCGTCAGTGGCACATTGTTGCCGATGCCATTCAGCACGTTCGCTATCTTGTCGTGTGTGTATCGATCGTAGAACGGTGATCGCATCAGGTACAGCAACATCGATACGCACCTTCGCGACAGTTCGACACGCTGCTCCTTGGACAATACTTCACGATTCTTATAGTACAGGCGAAGGCTTGCACTGTCCAGTGCTAGAGCTAGCAGGTAGCTTGTCCAACTTTTCGTTCCAAACTTCCTCATGCAAGCCAGATGGATAAGTGGTTTGGCAATATAGAGCGCCTCCGCTGACACGAGCAACTTTCCACCGTATTCCGTCGGTTGGTTTGGTTGGCTTCCACCGATCGTAGGCGGTTTCCAGGTTCTCGATGTTAGCGACGGTGAACAGTTGACCTTTCGCAATACGCGCCCAGAACGTTTCAGTACGATACCGGAACTTTCGCTGGCAAGATTATCACGGAAGGAAGCATTGTCGGGTGAATGTGGTAGCTCCTCTAACGTTTTGCGGTTCAACGACGGTATCGGTGGGTTGCGTACAATTTTGGTATTTCGACAGTACAACGTTAGGAAAAGGCGACCTATACATCTGTAAATAGGGGTAAATCAATAAATGCTTCTTACAATTGTGCTGCTAAAAGCTTTCTTCCCCCGTATATATCTTACTTTATGGTTTGTATAATTGCAATAAACAGCCATCGACCTCTGGTACCCCAAATTTGTTGTGCAGAAAGTTCGATAAACACTTCACAGTACTCCAGTGTTGTTAGCAGTACCTTTACTCGTCGTTCCAAGGGTTCCGTCGTGGCATCAGTTGCCCTTCTGCTAGCTTTTTCTATTATCCGATCGTTGAAAAACACCAACAAGTTCGATAGCGAATAGACCAGCTCAGACACGGCGGAGGAATTGTTGATTTTTCCTACAACAGTTATCAAAATCGGTTAGAGTTTGCAAAGAGTGTTAAGCAGTGTGTACATACCAGCCAGAAAGTACGAAAGCCACTTGGCCGTCAGTTCAACGTCGGCCAGTTGGGACGGATTGCTCGACACCCATTTCACGTACCGTTCGAACAGCGATTGTAATTCGGTTAGAACGGACGACATATTGCGTGTGCTTAAACACGTGCGAACGATCGGGTCAAAGGTAAAACACTTATCATGCGAGTTTGGTACGTCTATCAACCCAACATATCACGATTATCGGAAGCCAATGCTTTGATTATTTTCAGAACCTTCGCAATGTTTATCTTCAACAACGCAATATGACAAACAGATGACAGTCGGGTCGATTGCAGTCCTCGTACGGCAAATTAAACGATCGTTTGCAGTGTATTTACATTCCTTCATTCTAAAAATGGGCCGATTCGCTCGTTATTTGACAGATTATATGTAAAATTTTTAATTCATAATTTTATAAAACTACTTCAATACAAATTCATTGTAATATAGAAAAGAAAGCAATTTATAAAAGAGCTGTCTGCTCTGGCCTCTCAACTCGCGAGTATACTCATATTGACATTACGATTATCGTTTTTACCGTTTTTTCTTAGCTGCAGTTTTTCTTATTGTTACCACGTTATTATTATCATTATTATCACGATATTTTCGGAACGGTTGGATGATACAGGTGCGTGCATATTTAAATGCAGTAGAATTTAATACACTCGTAAGCAAAACGGAAACAATTCTGGCTAGCAAGTGACCAGTGTAATCACACATACCCACCCGCTGCTTGCAAATTAATGCAATCAGCTACTCACGTTCTGGTGCTGTGTGCGTACCAAGACGTCGTCGGTAGGCGAGGGTCGTCTGCTTCTGTCAGAACGATTGCAAAACTCCTAGCACAGCGACGACGACGAGGTGCTAGAGCCCTTGCTACGGCGATCCACTGCAAACGGTCTCATCGCTGATACCTTTTGCTTATGCTTCCCCCAACAGAAAACGTGCGAAACGGTCGACGAGTTTAGGCTACTGCTTCTACGTGCACTTCGTTCTACGCCTTCTCCTTCCCGTGATTCTTCCCCCCGTGTTTTGGATTCATTTAGTTGAACGGATTTGTCGGACGGAACGAACACGACAGAAAACACACACCGCAAAATGCCTTCCAGTGACCCTTTGCCACCGAAGGAAAGTGCCGTGTTCCGGAAGATACTGGTAAGTGTTGGCGGGAAGCAAGATTAGATGGTGCGCAATAATTAGTGCCGTGCCGTGCTGCATTTTGCCAAACGAGGAACAAATCAAAGTGACCACCGTCCACCGTAATCGGTGTGTGAATGCGACAGCAGTAGAGTATGTGAGTGTGCTCGGCATTCTTCAAATCAGCGAGAACGAGACAAAAACACATGAAGAGTGAACTTCAACTTGCTGCGGCAAAACCGCGAACTTTGTGTGGTTATTTCCTTTTAAAGAGTGGAACTTAAACACAAAAAAAAACCTATACCACAACAATTCACAATTCTACGTAGTGAAACATTCTTTTTTAAGTGACAATTTTTTCGGAAGTTTTGTTTTGTGTCGCTGCACGGTGCTGTATTTGCGTACATAACCTCAACCTTGGTGTCGGCTGTCAAACCAGCACTGAATATGGGAAATATTTAAAAGCCCAATTTTGACCGGAATCGGAACCAAGTTCCGGATGTGGGAGTGCGCTTGCAATGGGATGTCTAAAATGCGTGAATACTGATCCACTCTCCTTTGTATTCTTTCAGAAATGTTACGAAATGAAACAATACAAAAATGGTCTGAAGCTGGCCAAACAGATACTCTCCAACCCGAAGTTTACCGAGCATGGCGAAACACTGGCCATGAAGGGTTTAACGCTCAACTGCCTCGGACGCAAGGATGAAGCGTACGAACACGTGCGCCGCGGGCTCCGGAACGATCTGAAATCGCACGTCTGCTGGCATGTGTACGGGCTGCTGCAGCGTTCGGACAAGAAGTACGATGAAGCGATCAAGTGCTACCGGAACGCGCTCAAATGGGAGAAGGACAACATTCAAATATTGCGCGATCTGTCACTGCTGCAGATACAGATGCGCGATCTGGAGGGTTACCGGGAAACGCGCCACCAGCTGTTCAAGTTGCGACCGTCCCAGCACGCCAGCTGGATTGGCTTTGCGATGAGTTACCATCTGCTCGGAGACTACGAAACCGCGATGAACATACTGGAAACGTTCCTTTCGTCACAAACGATGGACACGTACGACTACAAGCATAGCGAACTGTTGCTGTACCAGAACAACGTCATACAGGAGGCCGGTAATTACGAGCAGGCACTGCAGCATCTGAAGGACTGCGGCGCCCAGATACTGGACAAGCTGGCCGTGCAAGAATCGATGGGTGCACTGTGCCTTAAGCTTGGACGGCATGAGGATGCGGTCTCCATCTACAAAGAGCTGATCGAACGAAATCCGGACAATACGGAGTACTACCGGAAGCTGATGGAGGCGCGCAAGCTAACGGAGGTGGATGAGTTGATCGAAGCGTACCGTGCGATGAAGGACGAGTATCCGCAATCGTTCTGTGCCCGGCGGCTGCCACTCGATATCGCTACCGGGGACACGTTCAAGACGCTGGTGGATGAGCATTTGAGAAGGAACCTGCGGAAAGGGGTTCCGCCACTGTTTGTCAACCTGCGCTCGCTGTACCGGGACACGGAGAAGGTGAAAACAATCGGTGCACTGGTAGAGTGCTATTATCAAAATTTAATTAGCAGCGGTTACTTCTCTGCGGAAGACGCTGCCAATCCGGACGTGCGGAAAGAGCCGGCATCGGCACTGCTCTGGACGATGTACTACCTCGCTCAACATTACGATTGCTTGCGCGAGTCGGAAAAGGCGTTAGACTTTATTAATGCCGCCATCGAACATACGCCCACGCTGATCGAACTGTTTGTGACGAAGGGCCGGATCTACAAGCATGCGGGCGACGTGCTGGAAGCGGTAAAGTGGCTGGACGAGGCACAGAGTCTTGACACGGCGGATCGGTACATCAACTCCAAGTGCGCCAAGTATATGCTACGTGCCAATCAAATCAAGGAGGCGGAAGAGATATGCGCCAAGTTTACCCGCGAAGGTGTATCGGCGATGGAAAATCTCAACGAAATGCAGTGCATGTGGTTCCAGACGGAATGTGCGCTCGCGTACCAGCGGCTGGAAAAGTGGGGCGACGCGTTGAAGAAATGTCACGAGATTGATCGACACTTTGCTGAGATTATTGAGGATCAGTTCGATTTCCACACGTACTGTATGCGAAAGATGACGTTACGCTCTTACGTCGGGCTGCTGCGGCTGGAGGACGTTTTGCGGAGACATCCGTTCTACTTCAAGGCGGCAAAATGTGCAATTGAGGTAAGGCTTGAAGAGATTGGTAGTGCTGTAAGCTGTTTTCGGGTTAGGAAAAGCGTATTTCACTTTCTGTATTCCCATTCTGAAACGCATTTTCCAATATTCATTCCTGTGGCTTCGGCTTATGACTGTAAAAACTGTGCAACACTATCTTGACAAATTATTTATTTGGTGTGCCTATAATGGATTGGTGTTATGACCCGCTAAATGTTGTATCGTCTCTCTTGGTCGTTCTCCTAGTGGGGGACAATTTTGGTTATAATATTAACAGAGTTATCTCCGTGAAGGATCTGGAAGTTTGGCTGGACGAAGAACTGTCGTAAAACGAACATGTTAACTTTGTCGTAAACAAAGCAAATAGATCCCTTCTGTGTTTCTTTACCAGAATGGCCTCTGAAATCCGAGACCTTCTTTTTTTGAAGGCGTTATATTATTGTTGGGTTCGATCCGTCTTGGACGATGCCAGCTAGAGAAATAAATAAATAAATTATATCTACTTTATCCTCCGTAGGTTTACCTGCGTTTGTTCGATAAACCTTTGGCCGCCGAGTCTGCCGTCGAAGAATTAGATATAGGTAAGGAAACATGTAAAGTGCAAAAAGTAAGAAACTCATGCTAATAGTATTGTTTTTTCCCCTTATTTCCAAAGAAAACTTGCCAGCACCGGAGCTGAAAAAGCTGCGTAACAAGCAGCGGAAGGCTCAGAAGAAGAAGGCCGAACAGGAGAATGCTCAATCGAAGGAAAACCAGAAGAAGGAGCAGTATTGCCGGAAGCAGCTTTACCAGGACGGTGATCCCGAGGCACCACAGCTGGATGAGCTAATACCGGAAAAGCTGGCCCGTCCGGACGATCCGCTCGAAAAGGCGATCGAATTTCTGAAGCCATTGCAACAGCTGGCCAAAGACAATATCGAAACGCATCTGATGGCGTTCGAGATTTATCTGCGCCGTAACAAGCTGCTGCTGATGCTACAGTCACTCAAGCGCGCACGACAACTGGACGCCAACAATGCGATCTTGCACAGCTGCATCGTCCGGTTCTATCGGGCGCTCGAGCAGCGTCTCGTCTCCACGGACAATCCGGTCGATCCGAGCGTTCGTATCGTGATCGACCGAGAGCGAGAAAATCTGTTCCACGGTCATCCGAACGCAATTGCGCTAAACGATGCCTATCTAGCAGCGAACCGCGATAATTGCGAAGCTGTGTACGAAGCAGCAAAGATCATGTACACGCTGGACGAGAAGCGACGCGATGAAGCGATCACCATCACTTCGTCAGTGTTGCTAAACCAGAAGATTCCTTTGGAAGTAAGTATCCGTTGGTGATGTGGGCCTTCACAATTCATTGTGTGTTATTGTTCGTTCCCATTTCTTTACCGCTTTTTTTTTTTTGCAGAAAGCAACAAACCAATACCTGTTGCTCAAATCCGGATACTTTGGTCAGTGCGACAAACAGCTGAAGGCGTTCAAAACGCTTTGCCAGAAACGGTACCCGTTGGCGGTGGTATTTGCCGATGTGGCGGCAACCCCTATCACGACACTGACAACGACTCAGTCGTCCAATGCGGACAACACCCAGACTACGGTAACGGATAGTGGTAGCTCTCGGTGCGTAATGACCAGTGAACAGACGCTCGGCAAACAGGCGCTGGCGGACAAACCTTCACAAAAGCAGAAAAATGGGCCCGAAATTAAAGCAAACTAACACTGATGATTCATCCAGCCATCCGCGAAAGGTTAGCAAGTGTGTGCCTCGTTGCACATTAACGAAGTTTTGTACGGTCTCTCCGCCTCCGCTCCCAATTCCGGATCACCACTCTTCGTTCATCACTTAAGCATCCCCCTGCTCGCTCTCTCTTTCTCTCTCTCCGTATGCCACCGGGTACCAACGGTAGGGTAGCCAAGAACGGAACGGAACACTTTCACCAAGTATTTGTCCTGCGGAGCAGCAGGGGAAAAGTGTGGGGAGAAGAGTGAGACCAGCTACTTACTCAGCAGCACCATCCAAAATCCTCCCAAATGCAATAGTGATGCTTGTGTGGGCAACTTTACTTTCTTTGCCGAAACCGCATATTTTTATGTCCTTCTTTCGTTGGATTTGTGAAAATGAAACTAAAATAGAAGAAAATAGAAACGCAATAGTCGAAAAAAGAAATGCAAAAAAAAACAATTGTTCATGCGGATTCCACGTTTTTTTTAAAACAAAAATACACACAAACAGGGATCTAGAGGATTGTGTTGATTTTAATTCTAAGGATGTCTTTTACTTTGGTGCGCATTTGTTCAGAATGAGAGTTATTAAACGATACATCGAGCAAAGCGATCATATTTGGTTTATTAACGGTTTATTCGACTCCTTTTTTGGCTTTATTTTCCAACAGAGGCTAATTTTAGAGACTAAATAAATGTCCTGCATTTGTCCATAATGTTGGTTTATCGTTCGTTGCCCTCAGGAAGTCTCTGTGTGTTGTGCGAGAACTCATTCAATATTGGTACTGGACAGCAGTGCTTTGATCGACTACTGTAGCTTATTGATTTGCTATGAAATTAAATTAATAGATTGATAAATTATCATCGTTATGAATGAAATATAATTTATAAATAAAAAAAATGTATTCTTGCATTATCAAAACAACAGTCGTAGGTTGAAATTCAAATCAAACCGATCGATCAACTCACAGAGTATTTTCACCGGGAATCACTGTCACTTTGCCTACTGCAAGCTGTCAGTCAGGTCGCAACACAAACAAACATTCGCCAGTACCACGGTGCGGTGTAAATTCTAACGCCCGGTGAAATAAGATCGTAAAACGCGGATGAAACCGTTCATCGTGATTCGCAAGCATGAAAATCAAGACAATGTGGCGTTACAGCGGCTTATACGAGAGTTCGTGATGTCCGGCGCTTGGGAAGCGTTTGTTTCGTGTTTATTCAGAGAGGTAACTATCGCAATTCTGTGCTGCGTCCTTCTCGTTACCCAGCATGATTCCACTTTCCAGATCACCCTGCAGCTGATCGTGCTCGGTTGGGCACTGATGTTTATCTTCTTCGGTATTCCCCTCTATATGTGCGCATTGGCCATACCGTGCGTCATAGTGCTGATATGGTTTACCGTGTATGGTAGCTACTACAACAAATCTACCGAACTCGCTCTGCGTCCAAACAAATTATGCTGGGTGGCAGAAATTTACGAACCACTGCTGGCAACGAACGCGAAGCAGCAGGCCGCCAACGTCAAACGATGCTATACCGACCGACCGGGGTCTGAGGAGCAGCAGGAGTTGGGAAAGATGCGGAAGAACATAATCGGCACAATTAGTTGCCGTAACCATCTGGCAATGGACAATGCGGGGTTTATTACACGGTTAGCTGTTAGCCCAAAGTATGGGCTATCACCGGTGACCGAGTTCCTAATTCTGCGGGTATTACAGCACGCTTCGGACAGTCAACTGTATGCTATCGAAACGGTCACTTCGGAATGTGATCAGGATGTGCGGGAAATTTATCTTAAAATTGGATTCAACATACGACAGGTTTACCACAAACAGATTATAGGCAATACGTTGAAGGTGATGAAATCTCAGCTTGGCATCGATCTGCACGAATGGCATCAATGTCGGGAGGAAATTAACGTCGAAGTACCGGTAGAGTAAATGCCAAACTAAACTCAGATCGTAGGATTGGTCTTCACGTTGATTATTCTAGACTCTTATTTTTTCAACTTCCACATTTTCCATTTTTTTGTGGCCATCGGGGTAAATTGGATTTCAGACATTGAATTTTTCGGTATTATTTTTTTATGGGGCATTTAACATAACGTAAGACAAATATATTTCAAGGTTTATATCAACTGTGCTTGTACTTTAAAAAAATAAAACTAACAAAGACTAAATATAATTGACTAACGAGAGAACACCAAACCGGCCGGTTAGCTACTCTTTGATTGGTCTTTGTTGCTGGCAACCGGTCGATATAACCATACCGAATCAATGCCCTCCTCTATCCGATCCACCGTCTTTAGCGAGGGAAATGGAAAACGGCAAGCAATTACAGTAGTGCCCGGTGCTGCTTCTGAAAGGATTTTCTTTTCCAAATCCTCCATCTGGAAAAACAGAGATGATACGCTTGATAGACCCATACCGAATGTCAACAAACAACCATGTCTCACCATTTGCTCTACGCCAAATATCACGATATGATCGTACGGGGCTAGACTAAACTTCCACAGATCTTTCCGGAAGAAACTGGTTCTACTAAACACTCCATTCCGTAACGCGGCCAGTCGTGAGTAGTAAACGAGCCACGGGTTAAGTTCCACTCCGTCCGCCTTGACCGAAGGAAGTGAACGTGCCGCCGCAATCACAATTCGACCATCGCCGGATCCGATGTCCAGCAATCTGCTTCCGCCCGCCGAAGGTTTTACGAAAGAAAGCACATTACGGATTTGGTTCGGGGTGGCCGGAACAAATGGTAAACAGTGGCGTCGTAGTGCCGGAGCTACGAACGGATAGCAGACGATGGAAAGACCAACCGCGATACCACCTGGAAGTGTGCGCGAAAGGAATACATTAGTGTGAACACTTTTGCTAACACAAACACCGGTATGACGTACCGGTTACTCCGATAAGAATTTTCCCCGACAACGAGGTGCCTTTTTGCCGGCTTTGGCCATCAAAAACCGGACCGGCGGAGGAACTTTGCTTTTCCAGCTCGATTGTTGACATGGTTGACTGTCAGTGCAGTAGTGGAAAGTGAAATGCGCGTGTGTGTATGTGTGGGTGTTCAGCAAGGAAACCTGTCAAAACAAAGGAGCACTCTGCGTCAAACGTCACAGGGAGCTGTAGCAGATTCGGTGTTTCGGAAAATTTTTACATAAAAATAGCGTAAAATAAGTTAATTGCTGTTTAAGTGTAATTTAATTTCTTCCATTTCAAGGCTGATAAAGTGCGGTGTGTGTGTGCAAGTGTAAAGATATTATTGCTAGATAAGTAAGTGAGCGATATTGCCGTGCTGTGCATCGGATGATCATAAGCAAAACCGGAACATTTCGTGCTGAGAAGAGACTGTCCGTCGAACGAACGCAGAGGCTACTTGGACGAAAACGTTTGTGAAAGTAAAAGCAAACAGCAGTGGCCCATCTTTCGGTTGATTGCGATATGGCAGAAACGGCAACGGATGTGCCAACGGAACCTGCCCATCCGGAGGTAAATCTGCACGAGAACAGCAGCAGCAGCACCGGCCCCAACGAACGCCTCTCCGATGGGGAGAAATTGCCGGGTAATATACATACCCCAGCGGAGGGCTTCATCTGCGGCGTCGTGGAAGGCTTCTACGGACGACCTTGGACAACGGAACAGCGTAAGGATCTGTTCCGCAAGCTGAAGCAGTGGGGCATGGACTCGTACATCTACGCCCCGAAGGACGATTACAAGCATCGGGCGTACTGGCGCGAGCTGTACACTGTGGAGGAGGCGGACCATTTGACCGGGCTGATTACGGCCGCACACGAGCAGGGCATCAATTTCTATTACGCCCTTTCGCCCGGTCTCGACATCACGTACAGCAGCGCGAAGGAGGTCAGCATCCTAAAACGAAAGCTCGAACAAGTGTCGGAGTTTGGCTGCAAAGCGTTTGCATTACTGTTCGACGACATCGAGCCGGATATGTCGAAGCCGGACAAGGAAGTGTTTCAAAGTTTCGCCCACGCACAGGTATCGGTGACGAACGAGATTTTTAACCATCTAAACTGCCCACGGTTTATCTTCTGTCCGACGGAGTACTGTAGTTCGCGTGCCTCGCCAACGGTCAAGCAGTCGGAGTATCTGAACACGCTCGGATCGAAATTGGTACGAGCAATCGATATCCTCTGGACCGGCCCGAAGGTAATCTCCAAGGTGCTAACGGTCGAATGTATCGAGGAGATAACAGAGGTGCTGAAGAGGCCACCAGTCATATGGGACAATCTGCACGCGAACGATTACGACCAGAAACGTGTGTTTCTTGGACCGTACAGTGGCAGGTCACCGGAACTGATTCCACTCCTCCGGGGTGTTGTTACGAACCCGAACTGTGAGTTTCACGCCAACGCCATCGCTATTCAAACGTTGGCGTACTGGAGCAAGTGTAGCGTGGACACGAAAATTTCTAGCTCACTGTCGCCCGACATTAAGCTTGAGACGGAAAATGAGCAGGGCATTTGTGAGGGTGATGCGCCGGCCTTTCTGTCGGAGAACGTGTACCATCCACGATTGGCGCTTAAGAATGCGATCGCTAACTGGTTGCCGGAGTTTTTCCAGGAGAAGGAAGCATGGGGTCCTATCACCAAACCTCAGCCGGCTGTGACAAGTAAGTGCATCGCCTCGGTCGGTTTCCTGTCATGTCCAAAAAATTTTCCAAAAAAAAAAAAAAAAATACACGTATTCTACAATCGCCTATGCGGGTAGGCCATAGATTTTGTATAGGAGTTTTCGTTTTGTCTAACGAATTTCGAGTCTAACTAGAGGAATTCCAAGGAATTCTAGAGCAAAGTTTACCTAGCTAGGCGGTCATTGACAATAGTGTTAATTTTAATCCGTTTTAATTTTGTTTTCGCCAGTGGTAATGCCCATCATACCGATCATACCATCGGTAAATACCTGCATGACGTTAACATCGACCAGCACAACCACCACGACCACTGCCACGGTTCTGCCGATGCCGGAGGTCAATACTACCCAGCTGCAGCTGTTTGCCGACGTGTGCAGCACCGTAACGAATGTGGCCGAATCACTGCCCAATCCTATCATGAACTCGCTGGTTTCCGCTACGAAGGTGATTACTAACGAATCTCTCCCGAATCCGGTCGCTGCCGCGGTGAACCACATTGCCATTCCACCAACGATCCCACTGTCCAGTATTCCGGTGCCGCTGCTAAATATGAAACCGCTCGAACCAGAAGTTACGGTTGCGGATTGTAGCGAACCGGTTAGCAATGTAGATATGGATAAAGTTAGCTCGAACGAGGAAGGTTCCTCGGCGGAGGAAGTTTCCACCGGTACAGTTCCTCCCCTGGACGGGGATGCAGTGATACACGACGGTACGGCTGAACAGCAACCGCAACCGGAACTGCCCCAAACGATTGCGGAAGAGGAGGATGGCGTTTCGGGAGTGGAGGAGGAAAAAATGCAGGAACTCGATGAAAATGAGGTCAAGATGGTAGATGCGAGCGAAGAGCCGGATGATAAGATGACGGTAAGCGACGAACAAGTGCCAGTTAACCAGCAACCTGGGCTAGACAGTAAAATGGTCGATGAAGAGGACGGCAAGACGGATGTGGTGTTTAGTACGGCAAGTCCTGCCATCGGGACTGTTCCGGTACCGGAACCGATGGAGTGTGGTAGCAACTTAACCTCTCCCAGGCATCAGCTGAAGAGTCACTTTGATGATATTGTGATGTCGGAAACAACGTCGGTAAGGAGTGTTGTAGTATGAGTAGAGCAGCGAATTGCAAATGGTCAACTAATAAATGGTTATTTTTACCCCTTTCAAGACATGTTCCGGAACAATGCAGGTTGAAAGCTCCGACACATCGCTGGAAATGGCTGAAGACAAGTAAGGAATTGAAACTTTGGGTAGAGAAGAGAATCGATACTAATAACTCCTTTCCACTAACGCCCCTCAGAAATGGCCACGAGAAACAGATAACCGCCGTAGACATAATGCTGCTGTGCGATTTATTCTATCTGCCGTTTGAGCACGGTTCGAAAGCGTTGCAGCTGTTGAGCGAATTTTACTGGCTACGGAACAACGCCTACGTGCTCTGTGCCCAGCGTACCACCAACAACCGGGTCGGCAAGCAACGCACACCGAGCACCGCCAGTGGAAGCAGTCTTGGCGGTGTAACGTCGGACGGTTCTACCGTACCGCCAGCGGGCGAAGATATAACCGAACCGCCATCCAACGGACCAACGGTGACCAAGTACGACGCCCAGGAATGGCTTCGACGGTCGGAATCTTTTCAAACACTCTGTCAAAGTATTTTCGCGCTAACGAAAAAGGTTGCTCGCTGTGCAAACAAGGAGCTGTGCTACGACCTCTTTTCGTACGTTTGGGACATTGCTAGCGTGCTGTCGCTGTTGAGCGCTTTCGTCAAGTGGCTATCGTTGGGCAACTTTCCGCCCAACATTAACTCCTTTAACCAGGGCGGTTACAATTGTAAGTATACTGTAGTTGTACTGCTGCGAGTGTGAGTGTGTAAATTTGTTGATTTATTTGTTGATTCCTGTATATTCAAAGGGTTCAGCAAAGGATGGAAGGAAACGTTCATGTCTGGCGATCAGGAACCGTGGATATTTCGTGGTGGACTGGTAGCCGATCTTCAACGACTGATTCCGCTCGATGCGGCCAACGATCTGTTCCTGTACAAAACGCCCGAAACGTCTTCCGTTCGTCTGTACACGATACGCCCGTATACGTTCAGTGACGAGGCCACGCTGTACGATATCTGCCAACGTACGGCACACGATGGCGATGTGCTGGAGGACCGTCCGACGGAAAGTACGCTCGCACATCTGATAGCGGACCGATACCTGGGGCCATTCCTTACGATGGCACCCGAATTTTGTATGGTGATCGAGGATCACAACGAGCAGATTGTAGGTTACGCGTGTGCAGCACTGGACACGAAAACGTTTATCCGCAACATGGAACATTGCTGGATACCGGAGATGTGCTTAAAGTATCCCGAAGTATTACTTGCACAAACACCGGATCAGCAGGCAGCCAGCGGCAGCACCGTTGCCGGAGATGGTTCGTCCCCGCCGGCAGTGGGAAAAGCTTCCCAAATGGTCCGTGATAGTATTCACTATTTTCATAACTTTCAAAACGACTATCCCGCTACCGTACTCGCCAAACATCCGTCGCTGATGTGCTGTCGCATTTTGAAGGAACACTTCCTGGAGGACGAAACGGTATGCAAGCGCGTAGTGACGGTACTTTTGGCCGCGCTACGTTGTTACGGTTCGTCGGGCGGTGTGCACGTGTGCATTAATCGTAACGATCGGTTTCTGTATCAGTTCTACGCGAAGCTTGGTTTTGTAGAGCTTCCGACAACTGAACCGACTGCTCCCGCCGATTCGAACCTGTACATGGGACGAAATTTTTAAAAAGGCCCTTTCGACACCGGATACTTTCACAAGTGAGCAAATGCTTTTCCGTCCCATACAGTTGATATGAATTGGGTGGAAAATATATATAACGCACGCTTATTGGCATTATTTGGTGGTTCTTCAACCGATGAAAGGATAGCCATCGAAACAATGAGAAGGGAAATCATTGCTTTCATCTCCTTCTATGCATATTCTTCTTATTCATGCATCATATATCTCTCGCCTGTCGAATATCGGGATAAAGTGTAACGGAAAAAAAACAATGGCTTAATAAATGAATGTATTACACGGTGCGATGCTCAGCGAACAGAATATAAACGCGCCCTCCTCTTGTCTCGTCACAATTTTCTTCCAATATTTCAATGAAATCAGCAATAGTTTTGTAGATTTTTCTACTATTTTGTAACATTTTCTTCGTTTCGTTCGTAATTAAAATTTAACATTAACACTACTTACTCTGGTCTGGCCATCGAACAGCTTTATTCGTACTGCGCCATATTGAAACCCGGTCAAAAATCAAAAAAAAAAGAAGAAATCAGTATTTTATACAATCTTTTTCCTATCGCTTCTCTTATCTTCGTTCAACACTATATAAACCTAGCTTGTTTGTTACTTGTTCACAAATCATGTCTGTCTTTCAACCATTCTCTCGGATATCGGATCCGAGGTTTACAACGTTAACCTTTTTTTTCGACCGAGCGCTCACAAACGTTTGCTATGCAAGACAGGTGTAAAAATGTTTTTTTGATAAACCATCAGACTATTGTACTAAATTACTTATCTCTAGCGTGTACGTGTGCTTCGTTTTTGCAAGTTGCATGATTATTTTTGCGACATCTCTCGACCCATGGGTACCGTTCTGCTACTCTGAATAACTTTCAGCTGAATAGTTTAAGTCCGCTGTAGTACGGGAAGCACGAACCAGAGCGAGATTTTAAACCCAACCGGACATGTGAGTAAGCCGTCCACTACTCTGACGACTGTTTTTCTACATGAACCGGTAAAGCTGTAATCTTAAAGGAACGAATATTGCTACTGGAAAAAAAAAAACATTTTGCATGAGAGGTACGCGATCATCCGATAGGTTCTTCATACATAGGTTTAACTGAAAGTAAGTACTTCCAGCAACTGTAGCATGAATTCATTCCCTCGTTGCTCTACTATATGGTGTACGTTTGTTACTCATTTGGCTTACATTTAAATTTCCAGCCCTTGAAAGCTATCGTAAAACACGTACAGTGGCCGCCAATTAAATATATCCACCTGCTATTGCACATATTGAACATTTTGGGATTAAATAAGTTTTTTTCGATTCTGATAAAAAATGACTATAACACATAAGACCATAAAATAATAGCATGATGAACGTTTGGACAAAGATGCTATACCTAGTTCAGTTTGCTAATGATCATTCTACCAAAATACACCTTGTAGAAGGCACGAAATCAGCTTTTTGAAATGTGGACATGACATACGAGTCTTATATGAATGGCGGTCACTGTGTGTGAGCATAAAAGGTTTAGAACGGACCCAGGGTACGTTGGAATAAGTTTTAAACACTGTTCACTGTTGCACCTCCCTATCCCATGCATGTAGTCGACTCGGGTATAATTGCTCCTTATGCCTAATTTAGAAGCCCTCTGCTGCACCCAGAACTAGTAGGTTAAGCAGCACAACAAACGTAGATCCTTCGGTTTTGTATAAGAGAATGTATGTTTGTGCCTCCTCATTCAAGCAAAACCAACTTAACAGAAGACTGCTATATGTACAAACTCAATGCAAAAGTGTGTCCTCAAACGCATGGGAATGGTGTGCGTGCCTTACTATGATTGCCCACACCCTAACATCCTTGATGCAGATGCCACTACTATACGGCAATTGAGCATTCGCCACATCCTTCAGGGGTTTTTTTTGTTCCTTTTTGTTTGTAGAATAAATTATAGATCTAGGCTTTTATTTGTGGTTTCCTATCGGTTCACTATCGGTTACCAGCTACCCTTTTTTTTGGCAGAAAGATAGTGAGCCGTTCGTTGCCGCGCGTGGAAATGAGTTGCTGGATCCTATTCATATCGAGTGTCATCTCGCTACTGCACGCTGGGCGGCTAGTTGTTAAGATGAAACATTTGTTTCACCCCCCTTTGCGGGCGCCGGTGGCTGAACATTTGGATTAACTGCTACCGATGATCTATAAAAAAAGATGGAAGAAATATTATAACAACTTTCTCCCTTTTTTTTGGGTGGGGTATCACATCCCCACACATACCTGTTGTGTCGCATATGGCTTTTGACTAGATCGCTAGTGACCAGTGCCGACA
Organism: Anopheles maculipalpis; assembly: GCF_943734695.1. NCBI lineage: Eukaryota > Metazoa > Arthropoda > Insecta > Diptera > Culicidae > Anopheles > Anopheles maculipalpis. The sequence goes on along the minus strand of NC_064871.1, from coordinate 17,097,737 downwards.
AAAGACTCAGTTCTCCGGCCATGACGGTGGCGCAGATGATGCGGGCCAGCTGTTTCGCATTTTCTGCCGGATGCGTCGGATGCGAACCACGCACACCCAGCATATCAAGACACGCACCCTGCCCCGGCAGTCCAGTTCCACCGCCCAGTGTGCCCACCTCCAGCGATGGCATTGTGCAGGTAATGTACAGATCCTCACCCGTCTCACCGCACGTTTCCATGTTGGTCGAACAGTTGCTGCTGGTAACGTTCTGGGCCGGATCCTGTCCGGTCGCAATATAGATCGCCGTTACCATGTTGGCGGCATGCGCATTATTACCTCCGATGCTACCCGCTACCGCCGATCCGGTCATATTTTTCAGCTTATTGCACTGCACGAGCGTTCGTGCGTTTGTTTTAAAGATCGATTCAAGCTTATCGGCCGGGATGATTGTTTCGCACACGACACGCTTACCGCGCCCCTTTATCCAATTAATGGCGGCCGGTTTTTTGTCCGAGCAGAAGTTACCGCTGAGCGAAATGATTACCATCTCGGGAAACACCGACTGTATGTCACGCAGGGCCCGTTCCGTCCCCTTCGACAGCATGTTCATACCCATCGCATCACCGGTAAAGGCACGGAACCGAACGTACAGCACCGGCCCATCGATGGCAATGTGCAGATCCTGCAGGCGTGCGTACCGGCTGGTTGAATCGAACGCTTTCTTAATGCGCTGGAAATTGTCGGCCGATTCCATCCACCGCTTTGCCTGGGCCGCCAGCAGCACGTTCGGGAAGCGAATGCAAGGGGCACGCGTCATTCCAATATCCTCCACGAAGCTCGTAACGCCCCGGATCGATAGTGCCTTGCAGCCGCGATTTGTGCTCGCCACCAGCGCACCCTCGGTAGTGGCCATCGGTACGAAGTATCGCTTACCGTCAAGCAGCAGCGGACCAGCATAACCAACCGGAATCGGCACGTAACCGAGCACATTTTCGCAGCACGCATTCATCACCTTCGAGTAGTCGTAGTTGAGGTATGGTAAATCTTTGAGCGTTCCCGGATTACGACCCGCATCCTTCATCACCATATTGCGCCGCAAACGTACACCACGCTCCGCATCACCAATAATCGTTTCGATCTTGTACAGCGGGCAAATGCCACGACCGGCACGAACAATCAGCTCTACCTCGGTATCGGTCAGCCGCTTCCCGTTGCCCTCCTCTTGCAGAATCTGTATACACTCCTCCAAGGGACGTGGTTCCCGCTCAACCTCTTCCTCCTCACTATCGAGCAGCAATTCGTCGTCTTCCTCACTGGACGATTCGAGCACGCGATCCGCACCATTCTCCACCAGTGTATGCTTGCGCAACTTGCGACCAAACCGACCCTTGCCGATTAGGCTCAGTTCGCTCTGGGTAGCTTTTTCCTCCAGTGTTACGGATTCGGCCAAGGTGAATGTAACGGGAGGCCTTTGATTTTGTTGATTGATTTCGTTCAGTGCTGCAGCGGCAGCGGCAGCAGCAGCCGCAGCTGCTGCCTGTTCCTGTGCCACAGACTGTATCAGATGGTCGGAGAGTTGGTAGCGATCGAACAGTACAAATTTAACGCCGAGCGTGATGATGAGGATGTAGGTAAAGATTTGCTCTAAACTGAGCGTTAGCCAGCTGCAAAGAAAATTGAAAAAGGAGATTGATTAAAATTTGCATTTTAAAAATACACAACGTGATGGAGGCGCATGGTGGTTTTTAAATTTAAATTTTTTAAATAATTTCGATGATGAAACGTTCCAAATCGTCCATGATTATGAGCAGAGTGTGAACCGATTTCAACTGTTTCTTCTCAAACAAACTTTGTCGCTTGTCCACAAATACGAGTGGCGAAATAAAAACTATGTCAAGATCACCAGCTGACACCAATGTTAACAGTGGAGGGAGAGAATGAAGGATGGGGACAAATGTTGGTAAACGATTTGCAAAAAAAAACCCCAAGCGCCACCAATAAGCGTGACAATAAATTTTTCTCTCCCCTCTTTAGGAGGAAGATGAAATGTGATATTTTATTTTTATTTTCTGCTCATAAACGTCCGGAGAACGAAAAAATAACAAATGGCAAAAAAAACTCCAAAAAGCTGTGAGATACGGTTAGAAAACAATGGGACAACCTTCATGTCATCGAAACCCGCTACTTACTGCATAATCAGTTCGGAGAATTCACTCGTGTCCGTCTTATTCATGGCGGCCAGATGCTCGTGCGTTTGCGATGCAATAATCTGTTCGGCCGCATCCGACTCCTTGTCCGAGATGGGGAACCGGCTCAGCACGTGCACAACAAACAGCCCACTGGACATGATCAGCTTGACGCGCTGGGCGACCGGATTCGGTTTGCTATCCTCCTGCAGCAGCACGTGACGGATCAAATTTTCGCCACCAAACTTCTGCACCCGGTTGTGGCTCTTGTGCGTCAGCTCCAGTATGAGCGATAGGCAGGCGGGATAGAAGGTCATGAAGACGATGTAGTTGACCAGCGCGGACATGACGGCAATGAAGCTGAGCACCTCCAGCCGCTGCACACCGGACAGTGTACCGACGCCGATCACCAGCGTTTCGACGAGCGTGTCGAGCGACAGGCCCGGACCGAGCACCTCCATGCCGCGCGCAATGTTCGTCGTCACCTCAGACTGGTTGGCACCGCACAGCGCGAGCTGGGCCAGTATGCCGGCCTTCGACAGGTCGATCAGCAGCAGAAAAAGGAACAGTGCGTCTCTGTAACGAGTAAAGCGTGTGGATGTTAGTTGTATTGGGGGTTAAAAAAGAAAGACAAACAAGCAAACATAATTGTTAATTATTGCATTGTGGTGTGTCCAAACAAAACCGCTTTTCAGCGATCAAGCACTTCCGAAAGAAAAAAAAAAAAACAAACGCTAGGTTAAGGTGAAGGGAAAATAAAGCCACCAGAAGAGAGGCTTTTTAACTAAATGCGGTTGACGAAACATGTATTTTTCGTGTTCTTCTTTGGCACTTTTCAAGACCATACGCTGGGGTCACATCATAAGGCGGAACAACTGTCGGAACTGCTCGGCTCCAAATTATTGTCGTTTCGTATCATTGAACGATAGATCGCGCGGTAAGTGGCCAAGGTTATAATAGGGTCGGATGCTTTTTTAGTTCTCCCTACTTTGGTACGTTAAACATTAATTATTTGGAATATTATTTGGTTGGCTGACACACGGGGGGCACCGCTTGTCTATTTTTAACGATTCTGCAGCAACAGAAATAGAGTTGAATTAAGCCGTTCAATGTCAACTGCATCAATCAATTCTCAAGTGCGCCAAGGTTTAGTTTGATTAAGTATGATCTTCGCTGTTGAGCGACGTAAAATGAAATCGCTGCCTTTCAAAGTACACATCGTAGCGGTGCGGTTTGTCTGTGAACTTCATTTTTTGGGTATCGTTTAGTAGAGCTTTTTAGGAGTTTTTTTTGTTTCCAACAGTTTAACGGCTAATTGATATGCGTTATTTTGATTAATCATTCATTAAGCCCTGATGTTATTTTTTAAATCGGTCGTTAATCGGTGATTGAACTAAGGCTTTAGGGTAATTAGCACTAATAAGTGGTACGTCATTTGATATGCCACAAACACAAGGTACAAAGTTCTAACTCATCATCATCATCATGGTCAAAAAGTCCGTTCTAACAAGCTCTCTCGATCTCTCTTTTTTTTTTCTATTCTAAGTATTATCTGAACATCTTTAACCACCGGGTTTTTATGCAAAACGTGCACATTTTCGTGTTTTTTTCTCTCGCTTAAACACAATCAAGCCATACATCTGTCTGGTATTGTTATCAAGTGCCAAGGGGACAAACATATTTAAATATGAAAGCTTGCCAAAAATCGAACACACCGCATACGCCATGGATCTGTCCCACAGGGCTCTATCTCTCCATCTAAAATATTTAAATCACTTAAAATGTTGTTTGTGAAGCGTTACAGAAATACCCGACACATTATATACAACTGTAGCAACACTTTTACTTACTTCAGATCGGATACTCCACAGCCGAGCCAGTTCAGTACGGTGGAGGTAAAGATGAAGCTGGAAAAAATGGTGAAAAGGCCGGCAATGCCTGAAAGAAGAAAAAAAAAAAACAAGCAATAGAACACACATCTTCATTAGTGAATGAATGAATCCCTTTTTTTTCATTAGTATAAATCTTCAGTCAATAGTCATGTAAAACGACCGGAAGTGTTCTGTAGTGCGTGTCAAGAGGTTGGAAATTTTTTGGACACTGAGTGAACAAACAGTCCGCCGTAGGTGAAACAGGGTACAATAGACACATCAACATGAAGGACGCTCAGCAAGCAAGCAATTGGAGAGGCTTGACCGTCGTTCCATAAGTTGTACGTTTGTTTGCTAATTGACCGGTTGGTAAAGCTTCTTCCTGAAAGTGCTTTACACAGATGGTGTAAAAAGTGCATGCCCGGGAGGTTAAGAGTCGCTGTAACATCACACCACTCCGGGTCCGGGGACTTCCCCATCGTGATCGTGATCTCTTGCCGCTCTTCTTAATCTTCCCTCTTCTACCGCCGGACTCCTTTGCGTTGGTAAGATACGCATCCGAAATCTTTATAAACTACCGATACACGACTTTGTTGCACGGCAGCGATTTCGCTTTGTGTTCAAGGTTGCCAAGTGCCTTTTTGCTAAACGAATCCCGCGTGAAGATTGGCACCTCTTTTGACGCCTTTAATTTTTGCACGTTCAAGGTAAGCGGCACCCTTCCCACCCCATGAAGTTCACGTGATCAATCAAATTTGCGACTAACGGTTTCTTTGCTAAAGAAAATCAACCACAAGAAAAGAAAAAAAAAGGTAAAAGCGATCACGAACGAAACGAATTAGATCGATTTTCACGGTCACTTCAGGGCCAAACAATTGCTGGCCAGCCATGCAACAGTGTGGAGTTTGGAAAGGAATGGTGTTGTGCCGGAAGTCATAAAAGGGAACGAAACCGCCCGGCAGATTATGATCTTTTTAGGCAGCAACGAGGTGTTATGTAAATTTATTGCTAGAAGGTGCACAAAACGCTTCTGTGTCTGTGCTCATCCATATTCAGCGGTAGATTTCTTGCGTTGGGAGTTTTTGCATGACATGTGGTGTTGGAAAGAAAAACTGTTGAATATGATGTTTCTTCTTTTTCATGTTCTCTGTTTATCGTTTCTTGTTGGTTTATTTGTAATGTTTTGAATCTTTTTTGTGCTCGATTGCATGTCTAAAGTGACATTTTTTAAACACAAAACAGACATTCTTCGAGATGAAAGAAAAATTGTGAGAAAGTTTAATATACTTTCCTCATTACTGCAGGTCGTTTGAGAAATTCGTCTTGAGATTACTCTTGAATGGTATCTTCTATCAGGACTATCATCGGGGCGCAGCGGTGGTATATGCGGCAGCGGCGCTGATCTTCGGCAGGACCGGGGTTCAAGTTCCAACAGGACCCCGTCGCCTCGTAGTGAAGATCGACTATCCAACTACGTCGTATCGACAAGTCTAGTAAGCCATTCGATGGCCGACGTGACCTAGATGGTCATAAAGCCAAGAAGAAGAAGAAGCTCAGGACCATAAATAAGTCTGGAATAAGTCGTGCGGTGCAAGAATATAAGCGTCGTAAATTATGCAATTTTACTTTGCAAAACTGTCATTTTGAAGTGTCATCTTCAGGCTTTCTTTTCCCGAAGCGTTAAAATATAGTTTTCATGAACGCCTGAAATAGTAACACATGTACCGAATAAACTGCTTTTGCGGTGAGTTCTGCTTCATTACCACTGCATGACCAAATGGGTTACCGAAAATCTCCGTAAATTAGTGGAAGTTTATGATGACCAGACACTATCAGAAAGAACATGTAAAAAGAGGATTTTTGTTTGGTAAGAATAGCTCCGGATATTCCTTGAAATATGAAGATGAAGAACTTTAATGCAACGGTCGTTGAAGATTCTTCACAAACGCAAGACGAACTTTGAGGTAACTCAGCCAGCCGTTTGCCAACGTTTAAAAAATGGTTGGATGATCCGCAAGATAGCACAGATTTAGTGCCGTGCGAATTAAAGCCAAGCGATCATCGACACATTAGGTGAAGGTTGTTGTTGTTGTTGGAAGTTTTAAAGAGGCTTTGGACCTCCTGAGTCACTTTCACCTCTGGATTAGGTGAAGGTGGATGGAAAACTCTGAGGGTCCTTTGCTACCAACAAAGGCCTGCGTCAGGGAGATGGGTTCGCCTGTCTCCTATTCAACTTGGCGCTAGAGAGTGCCATCCGTGACTCGGAGTTGGAGACTATCATTGGTCTGCGGCTCTCCCAGGTAGCAGAGGCCTACCAAAGGATCGAGCAGGCGGTAGAAAACCTCGGGTTGCAGATTAACGAGGCAAAGACGTGATGTACGGATAAATGATCGCAAATTTAAAGTCGTCCAAAACTTCACCTATCTCGGCTCAAAAGTCAGCACCGAAATCAGCATAGGGACAGCCGGTCATTCTACAGCCTGAGGAAACATCTCACCTAAAAAGACCTGTCACGACGGTCGAAGCTGGGATTGTACCTTTATAGTCCCAGTACTCGCATACGCCTCTGAGACATGGACCCTGTCCAAAACAGACGAATCCCTGTTAGTCGCGTTCGAGAAGAAGATGCTCAGAAGGATCGTTAGCCTCGTATGTGTGGAAGGACAATGGAGGACCCGCTACAACGACGAGCTGTACGAACTGTACGACGACCTCACCGTCCTTTCAGGCCGTCCGCACGGACAGAGGAGGCGTGGTAGGCCCAAATTGAGGTGGGAGGATGGCGTGGAATCATACATCATCAAGGCCGGGATAACGGATTGGAGGACGACGGCGCGGGACCGTGAGCGGTTCCGGATTCTGCTGCAAAGCGCAAAGCCAAAGGTTGTAGCGCCTGATAAGAAGTAAGTAAGACCATCGACAGCCACACCGACTTTTCAAGAAAAACTCGACCACATGTGGCTGCACCGTTTAGAAAATATTTAAAAACGCTGAAACGGAATGTCCAACTCTACCCGCCTGACAGCCCGAGCAAGGCGCCTTCTGATTATCATCTTTTCCGGTCGATGCAAGATGGCCTAGCAGCAGCAGGCACTTCTCCAACTTTGGAGTGAAAAAGAAGAGTGAAAGTGAAAAAAAAAGATCGATGAATGCTTAGCGTCCAAAGAACCCTCTTTTCTCCTCGAAGTTGGGCCAAACAGATGGAAAAAGGAATAATCAACACTAGAAAATACTTTGGAAATTGAAAGAGTTATCAATTCTTCCGAATAAAGCTTATAATTCCCCGCCGAAGCCGAAGCCGAAAGCCGAATAACTTATAATTCCAGTAGCATCGCATTAGCTCTAGCAATTATTTACACTTTTTCGGTAATTATATTCGGTTTCATAAATTTTCTAGTAACATTTCATCCAGTTAATGCTACATAAGACATCAACAAACCCCCGCCATGTTTGCTGCATACCAAGCAGAGCGAGTACGGGGGATCGGATTGGAGTTCACGTCAGCCAGGGTGCACTTTTCGCTTTTAAAGCTTTTAAGGAAATATTAATACCCCCTAGCGGAATCCGGAAGATACCCGCCGGATCGATGCTTAAGCCACGCAACTACCACCGAGCCACAGCTCGGTGACTCTAGTGGTCGTGTGTGTGTGTGTATATGTGTGTTAAGCCATGCGTTAATGGCATGGCCTTCGTGCTACCAAAGGGGTGTGCTGCGCTCTGCAACCATTGTCGACGGAATAGACCATTGCAAAGAAAGCCACGGTGGGACACACTGTTAATGCAGGGCAGCGCAGCATATTCCGAAAGTGGCCAAAAATGTGTGTGTGTGTGTGTGCGGGAGGGAAACGCAATTAACGCAATAAAGAAAACAAACCGTACACACATCACCAGCGTTGGCGCGCGAACGTGTCCGCGTGCCCTCGCCTGCCAAGCGGAATGTGTGAAGGGGGGTGTTGGGTGCGTGTACCGATGCGCACGCCGGTTCGCGGTAGTCGTTACTTTCTCCGCAAATACTCGTTTTTTCGGGAGACACGACTCCGCGCGCCATTCCGAGCTAAAGCTAGAGCGAAAGAGAGAAAGAGGGAGAAACATAAGGGTAAACCATACGCGCAGGTGGTCGTTGCGTTGTTAAAGAAATTTAGTTAAAAAAAACACCCTTAATAGCGCGTAATATGGACTGGTAGAAACCGGTCATGCGTGTTCTTCATGAGCGAGACCCCGATTTGTTGCATTAAAACGATCGGTTTGTTGTTGTGTTTATGCGTACGAAAATTACCAAAAAAAATATGATTAGTTTAGATAAATTAATTTATTTTTTTATAACGTATAGATCAAAGAATTTGATTTTGTTTCATAGTAGAAAAATGAAGCAGAAAAAGGTAATTTAGCAAATCAAATAGATTTTTTTCTTTATGAAATATATAATTTTACAAAAATATCTCAACTCCCAGACAAATCTTGCGGCAGTTGACAAGGACTTTAGAAATATGTAGATGGCAAAGACAAGTTTGTTAGATATATTCTCCTCTTCAAACTGGTCCAGAAATTCACGACCGATCGGAAATGGAGCACGTTAAAATTGACATATTTTTGGTATCAACTGGAGTACTCAACGGCACACTCTTTCATCTTTGTGGTAGTCTTTGATGCAGGAGGCAATTTTTGGGAAGGTCCAAATACTATAAACCTCGAAGGTCACTGTTCTGAAGAAAGCAAGACGGGACGTGACATCTCTTTTCACTGTTTTTAAACCGCAGTTTTTGTTAAATGCTGCAGTCGCTTAACTATTTTAATAGCCAGATTCAGGCTTCCATACTATAGACTTTCCCCTTCTCCTTGTGGAGAAGCCGGATTACATCCCTTTTTGGGGTTGAGAAGACGGTAAACGAACAAAACTATAGCGAAAAGTTCTTCCTATGTTCATGTCGTTTTTCTTCTTGGCTTACCGACCTACTAGATCACGATGGTCATCGCATGGTTTACTAGACTTACTAATTTACTACTGTGTCCGAAAAGTAAGGTGACATTTGATGTCAAATTTCGCGCGCCAAAAGCAGCCCCTTGTTTTTATTTTTCGTTTGTCAATATGTATGCTCTTGACAGTTCTGCCATGTTTCAAGTCACTACATCAATCTGGCTTGGAGTGACAATTTGTTTTCGGAGCAGCGCCAAGTGTTTTTGTCCATATTGACCATGTCCATGTATGTGGAGCATCGCGCATGTATCAAATTTGGTTTGCGCAATAAAATAAACGCTGCGGAAACATTGCGGAAGTCTTCGGGGAAGAATCTATGTCGAAGAAAAATGTGTACAAATGGTACAGTGATTTCAAGAATGGCCGTGAGAAGGTCGAAGACGAGGACCGTCCGGGGAGGCGTCCAAGTCAAGCATTTGGTGGTCAACAATCGTCGGTTGACGATACGAGACCCTTCGGAAAGTGTTGTGATTTCCAAAGCCTCGGTCAAAACCATCCTGAAAGATGTTTTGTGGTTGAAGCGGGTGAAGTCTTGCCTGGTGCCGAAATGCCTGAACCTGCTCGAAAAGCGGAATCGCGTCGAAGTCTTCAAAACGAGGCTGGTAGACTACGCATAAGACCCGGAAACAACGGACCAATCCAGCGAGTACCGTTCCCCGAACGAGCCCAAGAAGTCGCACCAAAGCCGGTCGAAAATCAAGGCGATGCTGACGGTATTCCTTTGATTACCGTGGGGTGGTTCACAAGCAATTTCTTCCGAAGGACCAATCGTTGAACAAAGAGTACTATCTAAGCGTAATTCGGCGGTTGCGGACCTCCATCCGATGAAAGCAACCGGATTTGTGGAGCAACAAGAGCTGGTTTTTGCACCAGAATAATGCGCCCTCCCATACGGCTATCAATTTCAGGGAGTTTTTCGAATTAACTGGCATCCATATTGTTCCGCAACCGCCGTATTCGCCAGATTTGGCACAAGCCGACTTTTAGCTGTTCAACAAGCTAAAACGGCCGCTTCGGGGACACCGTTTTGACACTATCGAAGAGATAGAAGCCGCAGCGACGGCGGAATTAAAGGACATCCCAGCATCCGCGTTTTCCATCTGCTTGGAGGAGTGGGAGAAAGGTGCATTGCATTGGAAGGGGATTACTTCGAAGGTGATGACCTTCATTTGACCTAATAAAAAAACCATTTAAAAAAATCCCAAAGTCTTTATTTTTCGGTCACAGTAATATTATAGCGCCCGGTACTCTCATTGCTGAAAAAGGATTGTCTGCCACATTGTATTATTGATGAGAATTTTGTTCCGTTCCTTTCTGGATAGAATGCTCGTCCGTTCGGTTGCTAAATACCGCTTTCAACTCGGTTTGTTTAATTTACCAACAGCTCGTGTCAAACGTTCATGCTGTTGTACGAAAAATTGTCTATTTGTTATTGGCATTAAAAACAAAACAACTTTCAACAAACAATGTTTCAAAATTTAATATTCAATAATGTTAGGCGGTTTTAAATTACCATTTTTATTCGCTGTATAATTCCACCAACGGAGTTGATCTGAAGCTGTTACTACTGAGCCAAAGCACGTATTCCCGTAGCTGTCGTAGTGTTATTTAGCGCGAAATGGTGTGCGTACGACACGGAAAATTTCAATGCCTTGTAGGCCCACCGTTCAGCTACTAATGCACATTATAAAAAGCGCCTGTAGACTTCATTCACAACCACCACCAGCACGTTCCTTTCGCCAACCAACGGGAGGGTGAAAGTGCACATAAGAAGAAGCAAACAGACAAGCAAAAAACTCATCCGGTGGAACTAAACCGGAAGTTTGATTTGAGGTTAAAATTCGCCCGGGTTTTTTTAGTTGTTTTCTTTCTCCTGAACTCTCCGGCCGACCCGAATCCAACGACCTCAAATGCAGCATAACTGAATGGCAGCATTTGCACACCAATACCAGCAACGATCCTGAAAATATGCGTGTACATACGAATCTGTACGAAATCATCAGCTTTCCGTCTTGGCGCGATACACGCAGTAGCCTTTGGATTGATTTTGCGTTAACTTTGGAAAGGTGCCAACGGCTGAACTGATCTAAGCGAACGTTTCGCTCTGCTCGATCCACTGGCTTCCCCCGTTCGTTTGCCGTGAAGTGTGTGGATGCGGTGGCCCCATATTTAAAGTGGGTCAGTGTATCGTGTGTGCGCGTGATCGTTTGGTGCACCGACCGGCTACTAGAGGGTGGCTGCTGCTGCTGCTGCTGCTGTCGGTGAGCCGGTTGACCACCACACCCGCGATCGATCGCAATCGAACGGGTCGCGATCATGACCGAATGAATCTTTTTTAATGTGTGTTCGAATGCCCCACGTGCATCATGCTGCTACCAACACTATCAAATCGCTTTTAGCATCCTAAACTCTATCAAGTCAACAGCGCGATTCGCCGCACAAGTTGGTTGACCTTGTTTTGTGACGCTTAATGAGACTGTTTTCACGTGCATTCTATGTTGCGTTGCATCGTTTAGCGACGTGTGTGTGTTACCCGTTTAAAACAGACGGCACACATACAGAAATGTGTTGCATGGAAATACGAAAAAGCTGCTGGATGCTACTATAGGAACAATCGGGCATAACATAACAGCATAATCAATAACAGCATAATTCATTTAGGTCAAATGTGGCACAAAAATCTTTAAAATGACGCAAAAGAACGAGCAGCGTTTATTTTTAAAACATAACATCGATCCGTTCTCCTTAAAAGATCCGAAAATCGAAAGACTCCAACCTGAAACCATAAAATTTTGATAATAAAGATTGCAATTTAGCAGGACAGTTAGTGACGTCAAACGCTAGCAGAACACACGATCGGAAGAGATATCGAAATTAAACCGGTTTATTTGACGTCACAAAACACTGTCTCCATTTTCGTGCTTTGCGATAATCAAAATCAATATATTTGTTAATTGCCACGCCGATTGCGATCAAGAATATTTGCATCCCATTAGAGAATGGAATTACATAATGAGGAACTCCTCGAGGAACTAAGCAAATGGTCCGCACGAAGCTAGAAAAATGTTGAAAAAGATTTACCTTAAATAAAGTTGCTTGTTTGTGTTACATTTCTTCAATTATTCCATACACTTCACTTCCCACTAGCACGAAACAGTAAAGTTGTCTGATCGAAACGATTCGATGATGATGAAAGCAAACCGATGACTTCAACGATACAGTGAGCGCGAAGCGGGAGGCCAGTAATTCACGCACCACTTTATTAACCGTCTCACATATGGTGACTATTTTATTCCCCCATCCATCCGAAATCATTAAATGGGTCTCTTTTTTTTTATTGTTAGATTTCACTTTTTTTACGGCACCCGCAAATACACGGCCTTTTGCACCTTTTCCCGGTGAATGATGGTTTGCCACGGGCAGCAATATGACATAAGAAGCCACCAGGCATATCAATCGAGCAAATAGTGGAGCAATTAAAATTGGATACTTTACCCACTGTTGCAGCAGCAGATCGGTTGCTTATTGCTTTTCATCTCGCGCGTCAAAGATGTGTCCATTTACAATCCGCAGTCCAAAGAAGAACGGTAAACGCTAGTGTCATTAGTGACGTCACGTGGCCAACGGTGGTTGCGAAACGGATTCAACCGGCACTCTCGACCTAAGGAAGCCACCGACGATGCCTGTCGTTGCAGCCATTTGTGTGTGTGTGTGATCCGATCGGGCCGATAGTAGAAATGGGCACGATTTAGCATGCTTCAAATCCCACCATGTGTTGTACAAAACACATACAAAAAAAAAAGAGGGGAAAAAAGGAACGAACGAGGACGCAAAGTGAATGGCACAATTTAGGGTTTGTTGTTTTTTTTTTTTTGGAGTTAGTTTTGTTTGAAACCATTCTCTATGCGCGGTAGGACTTATCGTGAAGTTGAACCAGTCGAACAATCAATCATCACGCCAACCACCCACCTACCCAGAGTACAACACCATCGGTAGAGTGTTGTTGTCTATTGATGTAATGTACTTAAAAGCTTGAATTTCTTCCTTCGAGACGTGTGCGTGCGCGGCTCAGCGTTGAAACTTAGTTATGCTACGAATTATGTAAAAATGCTAGGTGAGCTTATGCATTAATGCTTTTCCCAGCGGAGCGCTTTTGCTATTGGAGGTTGTGGTTTTACCGTAACCGTACTGACAACGCTATAGCAATCATTAATAGAAAATTAAAACTGTAATAACAAAAAAACCTACTGGTTGAATCCGGTGTCAGAATGTTTTAATTATTTACCCCCTTTTTTCTTTAAAAAAAAATACAAAAATATCCCAAAAAAGCGAAAGGATTGAGCACAGCAGAAGAACGTTATGTCACCTTATGTTTGGCCCAATGATCGGTAAAAAAACCCGCCCAAAAACTATGCAAATTATGCGAAATTTTGCATACCATTTGCGTCATTTAGCAACAGGCAGTGGTTGTGTTGGTGGTCGATATGTGGTCTAGCGCTTCGTGGAGCATATTTAAATTTAAGTGTGTGAATTCATATCATTAACAAAGAATCCCACTGTTGGAGAACACTTCGCGGAAGCATGCTAATTTTATGTCATTTTGGTGGGTCTTTGCAAGATGTTTCTAATATAACAACAAGAAAGAGCCAAATACCAAGACTGGTTGTGGTTTGTACTGTGATTTGTGGACGAGGCGATAGCGGGGCCGGTTTTCTCATGACATGATCGGACCAGCTGTCCAACTACATGTTATCAATAATTCCTCTAAGCTACTTGCAGCTGGGTCATTAAGCCAAGAAGAATATGAGGAAGTGATTTGTAAAGACACAAACAATTTATTACAAGATTTATTTTCCAAAAAGAGAAAAACCAAAGGGCATCTAGTTTTAGATCTAGAACAATCGCATCTCACACACCTCGGCAAACCTGTACGTGACGCTTTACACCACAGGCATTAAATAAAAGCAAGATATTATCTTGAGCACCATTATTACTGACAACCGTAGGCAAAATGAAAAGAAAGCAAGCACGATCACCGATGTTGTGCAGCATTCTTCTGCAACAGCATTGACCTGCGATTAATATATGGCGGCTTTGTCGTGCCGGTTTGACGTCATTGACACCTGCATCTGTCCCAAGAATGGTGTTGCAGATGGGTGGGGTGGGGGGAAAAATCTGGAAAATCCAACCACCAAGAGGAAACCAGGAATACAGGAAAGATGAAACTGGTTTGCTGCCACAGCGCGAGGTGGTTCGTTTCGTGCCAACCACAATCAAACAGATGGAAAGGATCGGCTGCCCTTGAACTGCAGTGCGCCACCATTTGGTCGCGGCAGGTTATGAGTTAGTGCTGCACAAGAATGCAAGATTTTATGCTTACGCAAATAGCATATTAATGTCGAGAGAATGCTCTTTGTGTGACGCACAACTACAGCGGCGGCGTATCGCCTGTTCGTGCCTTCAGATACGCACCCTCCCCCCAAAAACCGTACGTCAGGGTTATTCACACGAAATAAATCCCCTGCATTGTCGTCGATAAGGTCGAGGGGATAAGGGTAACCAGACCTGCCTCTTTGTTGAATGTCCGGATGATCTTAAGCGTTCCTTTAATTGGTTGCATCACCGATATCGTACAAGAGAGTGAAAATAAGACAATAAAAAAATCGAGGATCACATCGTGTAGCAAGCCGAAACGGGTGTGCCCCTTTACAACTGTTTGCGCAAGTTCTTTGCAAGCACCGTGGTGCATTTAGCTGCCGCTTGCATCAAGAGGTCGCTCGCTCATGAAGGTCACTGCAGCCAGCGTGTGTGTGTGTGTGTTTGATGGAAGAAGATCATCACAGTTTGGCATCGTCACCGTAATTGCTACCTCGGCCGAAAGGAAGCCGAGTGTGGAACTACTCTCTTCCTGCGCTACACGTTTCATCAAGCATGGCGTGAACTTGATTGCCGCTGGAAGGCTGCGCATAGTAGCGCTTTGGATCGCCGAAGCGCTGGGCTAGCGTTACTAATAGCGATCGCAAACTTATGCACCCTAGCATGTGGCTACCCTTGACTTCCTTCCCCGATGTGGTACAGCACCGGGCCCGCTCTCGGAAGGGCCGAACGTAAAAACACCGTTTGGTATGTCACACCATATGCAAACGGAACGCCCCTTCGCGGCTAGAGAGCCTGGGCAAAAATTCCACAGTCGCACAGACACGAGCGTTCGGTTAGGAAATCGGGCAAGAGATTCGCACACGTATCGCGTATGAACCTTGAACCAATATGCTTCGAATGAGAGGTATTTTCAAGTGCGCGCTAGAACCACACTGCAAACATCCCTCTAGGAGTGTGGAGCACCGAGATGCTGTGCTGATAGAGGCGCCTTTTTTTTTTTTTGCTTCTTGAGTGGGAAGCATTTGGGGTTGTGTCACATGGTGGATTTCACTTGTCTGCAAATGAACTTTTTGTACGTTCAAAATGGCATGACCGAATGTGAAGTGGGTATTGATCGAGCTTAAAGGGCAGTCTGTCAGCCGCGCCGGCTCAAACAGGTTATCGTGCTGCGAAAAGGAAATTTGACCGGCTGAAACAATGGGGACTCACAGTAAATTGTGCATAATTATTTCCACAAATAAACCGACACCAAAAGCGGACTGATGAACTCTCTCCAGCAAACCACATGATTGAGATGTATAAAATAATTACAACAGTTGGTTCATTCCAACTCCATTCTGGATAAAAAATTTTAAAATTTACATAGTTGAGCTTTTGTTAAACTATTATACATTTTCACAACAATTTTCCGCCCAAAAAAAAAACGGAACCTTGATCGTTTTTTTCCACATCAAACAAATCAGGTTTAACCGTTTAACGCCAGATTCGGTGGCCGCGAAAGTTTCTCATCGGGCACGGTTGTATACGCGGGTCCAATTTCCACCGTTGACCATAAAATAGCGATCGAGAAGCGTTCGAAGCGCACACCTGCATGGACCAGCTCATATACACACGCTTGTTGCGAAGAAGCTCACCCAAAACCTTACAGAGTGCTAAATACCGTCTAACATCATAAGCAAACGATACCACGCTGGTTCAATCGCACCCCGATTCTGCTCCATTTTGTTTTAACCACCGTTTGCCAACGGAAATTCCTAGTACGTACCCCATGTGAACACATACACAAACGATGCTAGTCATTGCAGTGAGCACACGCTTCGCAGACGCTTGGAAACAACGGCGGGCAGACCCCAGAGCGGACGGTTAATATTTCATCCCCAATTTAAGCAGCAAGGAAATTAAACAAATTCAAAAGCCAGAGAAAATGCATCTGAATGAAACGGTGGCTGAAGAAGGTCAATGACGTGTGGTTATGCACAATCTATGCGATGGAAAAGAGAAAACACTGAACTCATCAGCAACGGCGGGTTGAACGCGGGACAAGATCTTGAATGCACGGTGGCCGTGTCTGTCCAAAAGGGCAGACCAAATCCGGAGAAGGTCTCGCAGCGCGTTAACGTTTTATGGGCGCCGACGATAGCCGGTTTAATTTTCTAGGTTAAAATCAATCCTTCCATCAACAACATTGCATCACGACGCGAGAATAAATAGATTCCATTTTTCCATTTTCTTTTGTTGGTTTACGCCTGTAAAATTCTTTGAAAAGGTTAGAGAAACTCTGCATGGCACTGAGCCGGTCGTTTTGCATATCTTACCCTTACCCTTAGGCAGAATTTGTTAAAGAAACCGCGCGCGTTACTCACCTAGTATGTACTTGGAACCGAGCTTCTGTAGATTGTTGAAGTGATAGTAAATGTAGAGGATGGCCGCACCACGCACCACCATCATCAGTATGATGTCGATGATGGTCCGTTCGGTTTCCTCGCACAGCCGAACGTCGACCGTACGGTGGGAATCATAGCGGCCGCCAACATTCGACGGCTGTTGCGTCGCGTCGCCAGTGCCCTTGTCGAGCGAGAGGATGCAGGCCGCACCAGTGACCAACGTCACGATCACCTCCCACGGGTGCGAGGCGCAGAATTCGCCGTGCGCGCGAAACAATCGTCCGAGGCGCATGGTTGCGGTGGTGAATCGAGTTCTGTCGAGTACGTAGTTCGGAACCTCTCGCGCACACGATACACACGTGCCCAAGGGTCGTGGCTTTGACCTTTGTCTTAGATCTACCTGCCAAAAGGGCCACCCGGCGGTGCGGGGCTCAGCGAGAACAAATAGAGTGCCTGACGACGGGCGCACCCGATGCACTAACTACTCCCAAAACTACTACCAACATTCACTCACACACACACACACTCACATTCAAACACACGCACCAGCGTTGCAAACCTGTCGGCTGCGAACAGGTCCTCTTGAAGACTTGTATAAAATTAGAAAATCATCTGCATGGCGCATCGGACTTTGGACTCCAGCGTATTACTCCAACAAACCCCACTAGGCGCGAACCGCACCAGGCTTTGCAGCGGGAGCTTTGAACCGGAAATGGTAAACTCGCACAAGACACACTTTGTTACTACTACTTTGGCTTTCTACGCTTTTCCCTGCTCGCTTGCTTGCGCTGCCTACACGATGGCACGATGCTGGCAGTGGTTACGGTTCATCCCCACTTGGGACATTTGCGTTTCGGACGATATTCGGCGGGTCCGCCAAGACGGCAGGTTCACATCCGGGCACACGATCAAGCGCGATAACGACAGAGCCAAACGAACGATCCGAGAGACAGGTTTCACCGAAGCGCAGAGTCTCGCGAGCGCCAGTCAAGGTATGTGGCACTGTGTACGCGTACGAGCATGCGTGCGTGCGTGAAACGGGCTGATCTGTATGCGAGAAGCAACGGACAAACACAACCACTCCACCAAAACCACAGAGACACGATATTACCCGGCGACGGAGACAAACGTGGTGCACACTTCTTCACCGTAGCACGGTTCCGATGAGACTGAGCCCGCGGTTTCAATTTCTTCAGCCTCCTGCCTTTCGGCTGCAAGAGAGCGGGTGACGTCAGAGCCGTCGGATTGTTACTATCGGATGTTCTTTCTTTCTGTTTCCCGCAACCCTGTTCCGCGCTTCACGTGTTCCGCGCTTTTCCAGTCAAAACGCGGGTATGTGTCGCGCCCGTGTCGGTGGTCAGATTTTACGCGTTGTCGAAAACGGGACGGCAGATGAAGATTTCTATTGTCTGGAGCTTTTTTACCCTCGGTTTCGTTGCTCGCGCGGTTTTGCTGTGCGTTTGTGCGCCGATGGTGTCGGTGTTATGGAAAATGATGCAGAGTAGCTGGAAAAAATGGGAGGAAAAAAAGTATTTTTAGTGCTGGGTGGACATTCGTACAAGATCTTTGATGTGGCGTGAAAACGCTGAAATAGATTTCATTCATCGTTGTTTGTTGCAATGCATAATGCAAATGCAAATGAAGTTTTGGTTGTCAGCTTAGCAGGACTAATTTTAATGGCTAAAGATTTGAGGCGGTACGGTAGCCGTGGGTGGTAGTGGCGACGGTCGTCATACAGCAGAGGACCGGATGTCGAATCCTGATTGGATCCGCGCGCCTACTCGTACACAGAAATGGTAGGCCAAAGACGCCTGACGAGAACACCGGAAGACATACAAATATGTATTTCTATGTAATATTTCTAGTACAAAATGTAAAGAATTGTGGACATATTTTTTATAAAGCAATAAGAGAAAAAAAATGACGCTAAAAACCGCTCTTCCTTCTACAGATGATCGTACCGGATGATCATTTGAACAACCATTAGATAACACACAACGCACGCAGTACATTCATTGATGAATAACGGACGCCTCAATCAATACGGTGGGACACACCATACACAAGGCCACAACAAGCACGAACGTAGCACGCACGTATCCGTGTAACCGCCAATACAACCGCGTACGGTCGAAGAAGCTTGGCGACGAGTGGGCTTAACTCATCTTTTAAATAAATGGCAACGGGGCAACGGGGCGGAGGAGGTCCGAAAAGGTACGTTTCTGTCACGGTGGTCTTGCAACCTTCGCGCCGCGATTGGACCAATATTTGTTGAAGTGCTCACACATGACATATGCCTATTGCGGAAGTTTGGCATCGTTTCATCTCTGCCACTTTGCCCATCAACTGCCTGCGATCTATCCGAGCAGTTGTCCTGCACGAAGCAATGCGTTTATGCAAGGTATGGCTTTCGTAGTTTTTGTACTTCACATAAACTTGAAGGAAATTGAATAGATAAGCTTTATACGGAAGAACCGTGCATGTACTTTGATGTTGAATATTAGAAGAACAGCTTTATTCGGTTGCGTACTACATAAATCTTTTTGTTCCAAAATCCAAAATGGCGTTAAGGACTTCTTCTTGGCTTGACAACTTGCTGCTTTAGGCTTGCTGATAACCACGCCAGTTGGATAGTCAAGTCTCCACTTGAGAGGACGGCCCGGATGCGATTTAAACTTATCCAATCTTATCCCTGTGAAGACCCACGCCGCTATCGCGTTACCAACCGACAGCCATTACTAGACTTTATTAATTTACTATAAAGAAAAGTATCTGCATAACACTAAACAATATTAAAATTGAACCAAATACGGCTGGCTCGCAGTGCGAAAATTAATGGTGTTTATGAGTTCATGACCTGGATCGTATGAACAATCGAAAGCATCTATTCTTCGGCCATTTTGGCATGTAATAATCGATATAGAAACCATATGGTGTGAACCAATCTGACATTGAAAACAAACAATCCAATCCAAAGTGCCAGTGAGAAAAATTGGCTTCGATGCAAAACAACAAGAAGCAAAAAAAGAATGATTCATTCGTATTGTGCCAAACTAAATGCACCACCGAGTTCCATTCTTGGGATGTTATTTACACTTTATCGCGCCATAAGTTACAGGTGTTGTACGGCTGGATAATATCTACCAGTCGCTTTTGCGCGATTTGTAATTTGCATTGCACTTCTGCAGGGGTTACAAGACAACATCGGTGAGCTCCATTTCACCTAGCTACTGCCAATTCCAAGAAGACAAGTTGAAACAGATCTTTGCATCGATGTAATTCGATAATGAGGTTCAAACTAATGCCTAATTGCCAAGCAACACGGCTTCGTCACAGCTTCCAATTAGTCAGCACGCAATCAACGCTGACGTAAATATGTTGATCGTGTTTTTGTGTGCACTTCAAATATCAAGATTACCGTCCCCCTCGCTCCGGACTTTACGGACGTGATCTTGCTGGGATTTCTCACGAAAGTCAGTATTCGTGTGTATAATTTTTCCCATATCAATCACTCCACAATTGAAAGTCGGTTAAATGTTACCGAAATAGAACCGTAGTTGGTGGCCTCCTAACAACGCCTACATTTTCTGCCCGATGCTTGGTTGTTTGCTTCATCGATCGCGATCGGTTTTTTTTTTTCAGCAATCGCTTTCACCTCGAACTTGCACCTTCTTCGGTCCACTGTGGGTTTGGAAAAAGGTGAAAAGCGATTTCCACGCTCCGTTGTACGGTGTTTCCGTTTAGAATCGCCATCAAAGTTGTTTACGTGCGGGCGCAAGCCGGAACCATGTTTGTTTACCCTTTTGGCGAAAGTCGGACCTTTGCCAACGAACATACTTTGGCGGCACCACTCGATCGCTTACGGAGCAAACACACCGCGCACCGACCGGTGCCGGTTAATAAACGATCTTGAATTTTAGAAGCATTTCTGCACCCAAATTCATATCGAAACAGACAGACGACAACCAAAGCATAACACTGGGAGCGCACGAAACCTACATGTCTGGAGCGCGAACGCACTGTTTGTGTGCTGTCTTGTCTAGGTTGTGAGGAAAGTTTTCTAGAATAAAATAATTACCAACGAGATGCAACGACAGTACGGCGAAGCGAACCGAGCTGGCAACATAAACACGCTGGCTAGACAGTGGTTACACATCAAATTTATGTACAAAACCAGGCACGGAGAGGTACAGACAAGTTGTGCAGACTATAGGAGAAAAAGTTACAACTGATCATATTTACACTTCTGGTTCATCATCATCGATGCATCACCGAAAGTAGGTTGTTTCGTTGGCTTATGGAACATCAATCGAGGTGGCGATTTTGTGGACACTACTCTGCTAGAAAAATAAGATATTGTGCTAAAGATTGTCCATGGTTTTAATGGTTTGATGTTCTTCTAAGATGTTAGTCAGTCATATGTTTCCTTATCGTTTATCTCTGATCGCTTAGCTTTCAGGCTTGGCAACATCCATACAAAACCGGTTCTAGAGATGCGCCCATTTAGGAATCTCAAATGAAAGTGTCAACTTGTGCGAGAATTTTGAACACGACAGGAAAAGAGAGAATCCCTATTCCCACGTATCAAGACATGTCCGGATAGTCCGGCAGAGACTATAATGATGATCTATGCGGATACGTCTATGAACATTGGTTTGCATTTTCTTTTCTTTTCAAGCACTTGCTCGTGCTTTACACGTTGCGGGTGACGCACTCGTCCGCAAACGCCTTCCTGAAAAAGGCAAATAAACGCTATACGATCACGTCTTCGCGACTAACCCGTTTGGTGCGGATCACACCAAAGGAATACTAATGGATACACAGCCGTGTTGCTGGTTCCTGCTTCTCGGGCCCCACAATTTGGTGTCGATTGGTTCACCCTCGGGAAAGGGGATTTCTATCATCCACGATTGTGTTCACGGATTTCGGCAAGGTAAGGCAAACGTCAACCCTGACGTGAACCCACCCGAAAGCTTCCCTATTTGACACACCCGTCGGCAGCGCGACGTGTAATGTTTGCTCAGCGATGGGTGTGCTTCGTCTTCTGCCTAATGTCCTAGTTGACCGATTGTCTAGCAGACTTTAATGATTCGCCTGGTGGTGGACCTACTTGACATTCGTTTGCTTTTCTGAACCTGTTTTTTTTTAACTCCATCTGGGAATTCATCAAATCTGAACGATAACTTTCGTTAAATGAATGAATATGGATATGGGCATTTGTTGTCGGATGTGCTAAAAGCATCATCCTCGCAAGCAACCACGATCATGACCTTCTATTATGATTGTCGTTGCTGCGGAGGGCGTTGTACTGCTGGCTTCGACATAACGTTCCACTAGACACAAGCCAGTACCATTTAACAGCTTCGTTCGCTAAATGACAAGAATCGTATGGATTTTTTCCTCGTCATAACTATTGGTCGATCATTTTTGTTGGTACTGATCCCTTCCGCGGCATAGCAACTAGCAGGAGCTTCTACAAATCTCAGTATCATTTGTCATACTTTCCCATAATACCCTTCCTTTGCTGCTTTGCAAACGGATGTAGCAGGTTCGTTCGATTTTGGATAATATTTCCCTACAACTATCGCTGTCTGCAGCTTCATCGTAGACGACGCATTAAACCTACAGCAGACCAACCGCCTCTGCTTAGAGGATCGAGTTGAAATATCAATGACACTGAGATTGAAGGCTGATGGCGCAACCAAGCAATATGGTGAAGAATCATTTGAATTTTTATTGGCCAGCCCAGCAAACATGAATTCCAACATTTCGTTGTTTGTCTCTCCCAGCCCAGCTAACGGATCACAAGAGCCAGCGTGATATGTGTTTTGGGTTGAACATTTTTCAACACATTTACAGCAGTTTTTTTTTCTTTCTTTCTTTAGACCAACCGGTTACCTTAACGGGAAAGAGGGTCAATGTCTTTTCAGGGGGGGGGAAGAAATTTGCATGCCGATGAGGAATGGGTTTTGCCTTAAGGACGCGCTGATAAGTCATTCGAACATCTTCGAACTGATTAGGAAACTGATGGCGCAGAGATGTGTCATTGAGGCGAGATCCACACGTTACGAAATATGTGTCGATCCTTCGGTAGGGTCACAACACGCCAACCAAGTCCTCCTTGAGCGCTGGTGAAGGTTTCGGAAAATGCATACACCGAACACGTGGGCACACAGCCTTCCTAACGGTCAGGGATTGGAGCATCATGGACGGTCGAAGTGACGCTACCGAACCGAAAGTGAAACCAGATTACAGATGCAAGAAATGCGGACGCTCCACAGTCAGGGCTAAGGCTACTTGGGGACAGACCTTTGAAGGCAAACAGGGCACTGGGTTACTCTCCCT
This sequence comes from Anopheles maculipalpis, assembly GCF_943734695.1. Taxonomy (NCBI): domain Eukaryota; kingdom Metazoa; phylum Arthropoda; class Insecta; order Diptera; family Culicidae; genus Anopheles; species Anopheles maculipalpis. The sequence continues at coordinate 17,074,615 of NC_064871.1, read as the reverse complement.
AGGCAGGTCTTCAAATGCGAGATTGCTGATGAAGATGCAGATGCACTAGCCGACTTAAATATCGATTCTTCGAGAGTCCGCGTTTGAGTCGCGTTTGAATGTGGAACATCATGTAGTCGATCACAATTATCTTAATAGCAACGAATATGTATTCAACCCTACCCCGAAGCTTGTAACGTAGCGCTGCACCACAGCGAACTCTTTTGAAGGTTCCGAAGGTGTTATCCAATAGGTTTCCACCGACACAACTACCCAGTCGGAGCATGAAGGGAGTTAATTTAATACCGGGACATACTGGAGCAACTTCAGGAGCTTTCCATTATCGCCCCAGTTGCAGTAAAAGGAGAACGAAGGTCAGCTTTACGCAACGGCGAAGATTTTGCTCTCAATGGACTCGATCCACCAAACCTTTAACACGCTGGCCCCCGGTAGACGAACGGGAGAAGGCAATTTAAGCCTATCCTAAAAAAAAGCTACACCAAACGAATTTCTCATACAACCCTGGTGCGTGAGCTGTCGACTGTTGCTAGGCCAGTTTTTACCTAGAGACACGTAGAGCACGTTTCTGCGCTACCAAAGAAGGATCAGCATAAAATCGAAATGAAAACAAACAGTGTGAAAGAGCTAGTGTTCCGACTAAAAATAAAGCTATCTATGGCTGACAGGCCTGCACCCTTCCTGGCCGGTTGTCACCCTGGAGTGGTGCGTAGGGTAGCCAAATTAAAGCTCACTGGAACCGAGGCAATGGATGGTCTGCAGGTTACAACCGATCTCCCCAACGGCTTTTTGAAGTATTCGGGTACAGACACACTTTCAACGCACTTCACTGCCATCGAACGAGTGGCTCTTAATAACCTACTTCTGAACCTCAACCCGCCCGGACCCGAACACGGCAGCACTTGATCCTCACGTGATAAAACTTTTTTTTATCATTCCAAAAGAGAGCGTCCACCAGACACGGTACCGACAAGGAACTCGATTTCAAGATCGTCTTCGACCCCGGTGGCCACAACGCACATTAACAACAAATTTAACAGACTCCCTCTCCCTATCTCCTTGGGCGCCTCGGGGGCGATGTACTCTATGTATGTTTTTTTCTCGTCGCTCATCGTTTCCTCCACCGGCTTTTCTCTCCGGCATCTGCTTCATTGAGCGTATCACTCGATCATGGCGGCATGGCAGCCAATCCAGTCAAACCGTGCGTTCCTTGTGCGAGAAAGTGCCGCGCAAAAATTCGAAAAAGTGAAACTCTTTTGATGACCCACATTATCGGTTTCCGAAAGCACCGGTGGCGGTGGATTCATGTCTCGTTTCGTATTCGACACAAGAGGCGTGCCAAGACGTTTTTGCCCGGGACTGTTAACATTTTGTCCGTAGCGCGGTGAAGTTGGATGCAGGAATTAAGAGGTAAAAACAAGACACATCCACAATAAACTATGTCACAACAATAACTATAGTTGACGGAGTTCAATTGCAGGTTTTTTTTTTTTACGATACGAGTCCCGCTTGCAGGAAAACACGTAGTATTGTCCGCCGAGATATATCATACACTTCGAATGTTTTTTTCAAAAAACGACATCGTACAACAATTGGTTGAAACTGCGAGTCAATTTCGACGAGATTTACCCTATGTCTAGCTGCTGAGAATTTGCTTGCTGCGGCGTAGAAGTTCTGGTGCATCTGTCATGCCGAGGAAGAGACCTGAGAGACCCTCTCCAACCCTATACTCTGAGAGAGAGTATCCAACATCTGCAGACCAAGAAGAAGACGCCGAGAGTAATATGGCGGCATTTGACTAAAATCCCTTCAAGGCAGTTTGCGAATCGCATATCTTGGTGCCTTTTTCTGAATGCTCTCAAGTCACTTAGACAAATACTCTGCGAAGCTGTCATAAATATTGTCTTATGCCCCTTGCGCTTTATAAAAGTCAACAAATTGTAGCTCGTAAAACAATGAACAACACAAAAAACACACCGTCAAAATCGCAGTTCGCCCTCCAGATCGCTACCGATTGGCCACAATTTTACCACCGCTGCGCGTATTCCACGTGACTACCATGTGAATATATTAGTTACCGCATTATTATCAGCCGGTCCCAATACGCCATTTGTGTTCGGATGCCGTCCCACTTTTCTCTCCCGGGACCGGTAAGATGAAAGAGACCATTCCAACATTCAAGCCCTTCCCAGGCTTAAAAAAAAAAACACACACACACACAGAGGTGAAACACTGCTTCGAAGCACGACGGATGTACAAAAGCGGACCTTTAAAATGGGGAGCAAAATAGACGACAGCTTCGAACGACATCTGGTGGGCAAGGAAATGGCTTGCCGCGTGTAGACGTGACGTGGCAAGCTCTTAAATCATCATCATCATCATCATGCATCGCTCTGTATAATTGCACCGCAAGTCAATTGTTAATGACAAAATAAACTAAATTCGATAAAAGCACAGTGACAATGAGCGAAGGTGCGGTTTCCTTCGTTAAGCCACACACACACAGCTGGTGGTACGCGAAAGGAAGTGAGACACGCTTTGGGACGATGGATCGCGCCAAGAAAGTGAAAGTTACGTCACCGTGTAATCGCGGAGAGGCGACGGCTCTGGCGGTGGAAGTGTCAGGCGGGAGGGATAGAGTGCTTTCAACCGTTTTGAATCGTCGCTTAAATCACTTCTCTGGCCGATGACATCCGCCGCCGGGTGAGTAATGGCGCCGGGAACGGAACAAATTGGCGGGGTTTGATGTTTAAGCGCGGGGGTAATCTATCAAAATAGTCTTCATTTAAATGGATGCTCAACTGTGCTTCTAGACACAATCCGGATTTAATCAGGAGGGAACATAGCTGTGCGAATTAGTCGTTGTGGGGAAATTATTTGTATAATGATTGAGCAACGTTAGGAACTTCAAAAATTTATTCCAATTCCCAATGTTGTTCTAATAATAGCAAACTAAACAGCAAATAATTACACCACACATTCCAAACAATGTCTTCACTTTCGTTCAGATTAGATGCCAAAAACGCTTACGACATCTGCTACGTTCGAAGTCATTTGATCAGAGTCTCGAGGGGCTCTCAACGGCATTCGGACTTTCCCACCTCACGCATCCCTTAACGCCTCCCGTCAACTCAACAGTCGAATCTTTATCTGCCTCTTTATCATGTCCATGCAAAACTTCGCTCCCACACACATGCGCACAATCCTCGCGAAATATTGCAACAACTTTGATGCGATGTTGTCCACCAGCCCCGTCCCTCATCATGTCGATCGTCATTTCATTCAAGTTTTCAAGCACCCCCATCCGTCCCAACAGCATTTTCGTGACCGCTAGACCGCCCTCCTAGGTGAGCTACTTTTCATCATCCCTGTTCGAAATCTACCCTCCTTCCCCTCGCTTTCTGTACCAAAACCGGTCAGTCGGTTCCAGCCGTAAGGGTAAAGGATATGTGTTGGTGATTTGATCTTACACCGGTGCGTGTGTACGCGTGAGGGTTGGAATTAACAACTGCGTAACCGCACGGTCGCACCCTTCCGCTTCTTACACCCTCCTTACGCGGACGCACCCGAACAGAGAGAGAGAGAGAGAGAGATCCAACCATCCTCGAAAACGAAACGATTCACACCCTTCATATGCTCTTCTGGCGGGATCGTACGTGCATTGGGCTGGCTAGTGATATCTACCCAATGTCGCCAGATGGACAGTTTCGAGATCCTAAAGCCAGTTGCGAAGGAACGAACGGAATATGGCCACCAAATCACCCCCTTTCCCGCGCTCGTTCGCTTGGTAAACACCTGAAGATCATTCCTGATGCGCGTGTGCTTGGGCGCAATGATCAGGTACGCCACCACCCAGCTGGCAAGCTGGTCTTTCCAACCCCATATTGGTTAATCGTAATTTAACACTAGCACCCGATACATATTTCTTTCATTTTTTACTGCTTCGATTTTTCCACCAACAACCCCTTGCCAAACCGCAACCGCGTGAGGTTTCGGTAAAACAAGTCAGCCATGGTAGGACGATGGGCAGCTCCACCCGCCGCGGTGGTCCTCATCGGCAAGAAACCAGGAATAGACAAAACCGAGCCATACCCTCTGGTCTGGTCATCCGCAACAACCGATTAGCACCGCGAGCAAGAAAGCGGGTAAACAAACCGACTAAGCATAGGGGCGGCAAGTGCAACGGCACCTACCTATATGCTCAAATGATATTGCCAGCAGAAAGACCCGTTTTGGACGCCATGTGCAATGCATTTTTTGTTTCTTTCTGTGTGCATTTGTTTAGTGGTTTTTTCGCCACGAGTCGCACTATTGCATGCTTCACCAGTAATCGATTGCGATACCATCTTGGATAGAGCCTTCTGTTGTGGTGCATGATGGAATCTTCAGCTTAACATTCTCCTCATGCACACGGTGCAGCGTTACGTTACTGGATGTGTTTTGGGCGCTATAATAATGGTTCCATTTGATGAAGATTCTTATACAAATTTAAATAAAAAATTAACATGTTTAATAACAGTCAGTTCTAGGGAAGATTATGATCATGAGCTTGCAGTCCTTTGAGTTTTTTCGAAAGTATTGAGTTCCGTATGATACACATAGACGAAATATCGTTTGTTTCAATTAATGTGATTTTGGAAAGCACATCAAGATTAGCACACTCCAGTGTCAAGTGAAAAATGACATCAAAAGGCCACGCCAATCCCAACCCAGACTGTTCCTCCGTAGTGACGACTAATTATGCAACTAAGCGGTATCTAAGCAGTATAAGTTTAGTAAGCCATTCAATGCCCAGCGGGTCCTAGTAGGTCGTTGAGCCATGAAGAACATTCCAGAAACTTGCAAATCAAACAACCACAGTGGAAAAATGATCACAATAAAGCTGTGTGTTACTAAGGCATTAATATCGGAAAGATGTTTTAATTCCAGACGGCATGAGAACATGGAGTTCTCTCATATGCCGCTCAGACATTGCAAAACGAATGGCTTACTAGACTTGTGTTGATGTTTATTATGTAGTCAGATAAATCAGGCACATCACCGTCTTGAACCTGTCTTGCCTGGACTTGAACTGTCGTGGCGTGTGGAAACCTGCGTCATTGTCACCTATACCTATATTTCACAACAAATCGAGTAAAATAGGAAAATTTAATGAAACCCATCAAACCACTCAACAATTTCCATGTCGAATTTTCACTCATACGTCTTCATCTTTTTGGCTTAACGACCTTCTAAGGGTCACGCCGGGATTGGGATTTGAACTACAATCCCGCCATTTGAAGTTCGGCGCCACTATCGCCTACGCCACCGGGCCGCTCCAAACTTAAACATTTACAGGATTTCGATCAGTATAATGGAACAGTAGAAACCGTTTCGACCACGACCAACGTCGCATGCCAGGTGAAGGTGGATGGAAAACTCTCAGGGTCCTTTGCTACCACCAAAGGCCTGCGTCAGGGAGATGGGCTCGCCTGTCTCCTATTCAACATGGCGCTAGAGAGGACCATCCGTGTCTCGGAGGTGGAGACTTCGGGAACCATCTTCTATAAGTCAACCCAGATCCTGGCATACGCTGATGATATGGAGACATCATCGGTCTGCGGCTCTCCCAGGTAGCAGAGGCCTACCAGGCAGGCGGCAGAAAACCTCAGTTTGCAGATTAACGAGGCAAAGACCACCAAGGCACCAAGAGACCCACCAAGGCACTTTTTTCCCTATTTTTCCCCTTTCTTTGTCGTCTGGTCGTAAGTCGAACCTTGACAGTAGAGAACAACCAGAGTCCTACATTATCGGCTCCATGAAAAGCTTAAACAAACGGTTTTTACTACGATATGGATCGAAACTCTGTACTTCTGTTATTTTTGCTATAGACAAAAGCTTTCAGAACATTAAGAATGCTATCTAACATAAATAAGATGAGCCTGAGTACAGGACCAAATCCGTTTTCTTGTTGTTAATTGTTAACCTAAACTCATTCAATCCTCAACTAAATCCGTAGTCATTCTAAGAGAAACTCGATACGAATATCTCCCCTATTCTACCCTACTGCTTCCCTGGCTTCCTTCAATATCTCTCACGCAATAACATTAACCACAATTTGTACCGCTATTCACGATTGAACGGTACAGCAAAGGAAACAAAATCGCACAAGGAACAACGAAAGCACCCTTATGCAGGCAATCCATTAAAACTCACTTTTACTTTTCACTCCTCACATGGCCCAAAACGTGGTCCCGTGTGCGTGGGCACGTTTTGCGCGTTGTATGACGCAGCGAACAGCGCAAAGCAAATGAGCCGATAAAACAGTATACGGCACAAAAACCGACATTGGAAACACTACCAGCAGGCCCGAAAATAAAATAATAAAATAAATAAAAGTAAAAAAATGGAGCATAAATGTTTGGATGAATGTGGCTGCACTTTATAGTTAGCTAAACTAGGCCTGGAGCATCGGTTTACCGAGTGAAATGTGCTGATAAGATAAAGTATGCAGTAATCACACCTTGTTATAGTAATACGTTAAGTGCTCAGTCCCGGTCATAATCGATCAGCAACAAAGTGGCCTTGCAGCTTCCAATATCTGTTTCTTTTTGCTAATCAAAAACAAAAACATTCTCACAGACGAAATCTGCATACAAACGGCCATATTAGGGATGAAATATGAAATGTTAACTTGTTATTCAGCGGGTGTGTTTTAGTCGAACATCATGCTCGGCTAAGCCCAGTTCAGTGGGAGTTGCTGAACCTGGACATCCTACAAACAAGTCACGATGACACGGACGAAGAACCACGCCGAATACTTAAGCTTTCAAGCAGACAACAGTGCTCCATCTTATCCGATTATCGATCGATCGCTGACAGCTCCGGTAGGGTATTCGGTACGACAACGCACGACGTGCTGTGCAAACGTCCAATCTCATCGGGTCGCGCATCGAAATGTGGCCTCGAAGTGGTCGAAACTTTAATGACAGTGTGCTCCAAACACAGCGTGATGTAATTGGCAGGCAACACAAGAAGGGAAGTGTGTGTGTGTGTGTGTGTGTGTGTGGTGCAGTAACGGTACAAACGCGCGTTGTTTTGATTATTGTTGATTAGTTTCTTGGGGTTTTTTTTGCAGCTACTTAGTAGCGGAGTCCTTGTGTCATAAGGAACTGCAATGAGGATCAGTGTGTAGACCGATCAAATAAAGATTCCCACATCCGTGTTACGCAGAGAGAGGGAGAGAGAGAGCGAGAGTTGTTGAAAAGTCGAAATCCTTCGATCAATTAAGTCTGATTCTGCAGTAATTACAGATCAGTGATAAAACCCGCTCGGCCAGGCGCTATTTGGTTTCACTCTATCACCAGGCTAATGGCGGAGTACAGTATTTGGTATTCCTACGGTTGCACGTGCAGTTAAAATATCCACAGCTCCCGCAACACTTGAAATGATCTATTTATGCTAATCACCTTTCCCTCGAGTTTCGCCACTCCACCCTCATTAATTGTGTTCCGACGTCTGCTCCGATTCATTATTGCGTCACCAGTGCTGTAGAGGTAACGGTTGGTTCCGCATCCGGATCGCTACTGTTACATATCTACACGCCCCGTGGTCACTGGACGTGATCGTGTCCCAGACCTTATCCAAGCGCTCAATACTGCTTGCACTCCCACTGCGCACTTGCTCCACGTGCCACAGTTCAAATGGGAGATGGTCGTAGATCGCTCCCATTCGATGGAACGTAAACAATCGATAGACACATCTCTTGAACTTTGATTGAACGACTGGTTTCTTGTACGTAACCCGGAACTTGGTACACGCAACTGCACGCCATCGGTGTCCATCATTGGGAGGGTAGCCAAGAGGCTCAAGTGTACACAAACACGATACATTATTGAATTTTTGGACCGATTCCAACGAAAATGCCCCTCCCAATCATAGACCCAAAACCCCAAAACAGGTTGCGGAGCGCTCGGCAAGCCTTGTGGATATATGAGCGAGCTTCCGGAGCAATATGGCCGTGCGATAAGTAATCGGTACGGTTGAAATGCTTTTTGAGAGGTTTCTTTTAATTTAGTTAATTAAAATTGTTGGAATTAATTGAACAAAAAGAATGGAAAGCTTGGTTGACATTGAATGGGCACAATTACGGGGCGGAAAAATAAATACAACATGTATCGCTTTTTTTTTTGTTTTGGATTTCATGGCAGTTTTCACATCACAGTTTGAACTTGGAACCTAACGAACTGTATGAAAGGAATCGGATTTGTCATATAGAAAATGGATAATTTTTAAATGCAAGAATTTCTTCTCCTTCCTACTATCACGTTGGCTCTACAACTTCTGGAGGTATTGAGTCTGCCATTGCTGGCTTTTCTTGAACTGATTATACCCGTACTAGTAGAAGGGTAGAGTTAAGTCCTGCGTATGGGGAGACGGGTCCTGACCAAGTAGTCTTCTTGTTCTTGACTTAACGACCTCTAAGGTCAAGCCGGCCATCGAGTAGCTTACTAGACTTGCCGATACCACGTAGTCGGTTAGACAGTCCTCACACAGTCCTTTGGGTAATGATAATGCCTTCAAGTTCCAATTTTGGACGTTATTCGTTGTGCATTCAATGGTCCCACCAGATACTACACGAAACGCATTCAAAATACCCAAAAATTCACAAAGTGGTGCAATATGATGCAATCGAAGAGGTCATCGCCGTGTGTGCGCCAAGCGAGAGCAAATCTTCGCACGGCGTGTCACGCGCCATTCCATGACGTGGACTACGGTAATGTTTTCCTCTCGTTGAGGGCTGGTTGAAGGAATGATACCATTGTTTCGACAGGTCGACATGGTTGGGGGTATGGGCCCAGCCAGTCTTTAGCCGATGCGTCGAATCCACGGTGGTGGACAAATGGCGCGAATATTTTTTCGCCATACCAGTAACCAGTGTTGCACACTAAGCGGACCCCACAAGGCCAGCAGCATCGCAAGGATGGTGAGCGCGATTTCCTCATCATCAGCTGGACGAGACTCGGCGAGGCTGTTGAGTAATCGTGCGAGTGTGGACACTCGGTCCAACCGTTCACGCGTGTGAGGTCAACTTACCGCTTGCAAACAAAGCGGTGGAAGGGATTAGAAAGCAAATCAGAAGGGGGTGGGGGTGGATGAAGGGGCCCGGCGATATGACGTACAGCAAGGGGATGAACGAAAGAATCGGTGTAGCGGCACCAGATGATAAGGGGAGCTGCTCTTACCTTTTGAGCGAATCCTGTGTGCGTGTTGCGCGGCGGATGAGAAGATTCGAGAAAAAACCAAACAAAACCGAACGAACACTGTGGACAGGACACTGGGACAATTTTCTTGAACACACAACAGGAAGTCAGACGAAAAACCGACACGCCAAGGATGATTTGGTTCACCGACGGGCGAGATATTGTCGTCGGATCGGCAGTGGGATTCCTCCGCGACTTGCTCGGTGTGATTATGCAGACAATTTTCTTCGCTCAGCTGTAGGGCACCGGACTACTCCTGTCCTGCTCTATCCTTCTGTCACTGTTTGACACGCTGATCGCATCTAGCACATGTGCGCACCCACCAGTGTGCTATTGGTGTTTCGCTTTCGCACGCACCGTTCTGCCCCGTATCGGCACTCGTCTGCTCGCTCTCTCACTTTACAAAGTATCCCGTTTGATTCAACAGCGCCCATTCATTCGTTCGTTCTAGTACTGCACTTTTGACATATTTCGTACGCTCTTCGCACTACTCTTCTTCGCTCGTTTTGTTCTGGCCCTTTTTGACAGAGCTTTGTTATGATTCTGCTTGCAGGAAATGTTGTTTTGCCAATTTTAGGGACGATGAATTGGAAAAGAGATGTCCACTTTCACTTCACTAAATAATCCAGACCAGTGTTGGTGGTTGGTTTTAATTTAGGCTGCTAGACTGGGAGATTTGTTTTCTTAAATGCAGGTCACAGCTAAAAACGAATCACAGTCTGGTACGCGGCTGGTTCACCGCGAAGGCTTCAAACTTTACTTTTGCGATTCTCAAATACTAAGCTTCTCACTTCCGAGTTGTACGAAGAAGCAGTAAGGAAAATCGCTTCTCCAGGCCGAAACAAAAACACAGCAGACAGCACCACACACTCCAACGCTTGACACGCACAATCGACGATTTAGATATGGGCGGTGAACGAAGAAACACTGTACGACTAGACGCACTAGGAACTTGGTTTGGCTTCGGAAAAACAACTCACTCTCAGCACAGAAACTGCGTTAGCCGCTCCCTCCAATCGCCAACGAATGAATGGCCGATCAAATCCATTGCAGCTTTTTGCCGCCCGACGGGTGCACTGGTATTGTGGGGATAAGAAGGTTCACCTACCAAAACCCCATGACCATCACGAAGTCCGACCAAGTCCGACGGACGCAGCTGACCAGTTTGCAGACTTTCATGCGACACCCACACCCATACGCTCCTACACCACTAAGCCAGCGAATTAAAAGTTAACATGGTTAAAGGATTAAGTTTTCCACCTTTTAGTAATTGATTGAAAAGGAAAAACTGCCATTTTTCCATGCAATAAAAAGAGAGAATGAGAAAGCTAAACTGCGAGAGGGAAAGAGAAGATTGCTAATTGCTCTCTATACACCTTGTTGCGAAGGTTCGTTCAGCTCGGGTAAACCGTGCGCAGACAAGGAAACGAAAAAAAATCAATTTTATTCTCTAAATTAAATAAACTACAAAAAGAAATGGTGGATTTATTATTTTAACTTCTATTTTATGTGAGTTTTAGTTCACACTTATACAGTTTTAAGCCAAGCATTTAAAATTCAATTTTTAAAATTTTCTGAACAGTGGTATTGCTACGCTGATACACTCTTTGGGGGTCAAATGACCCCTAGAAGCATACATTTCAAATAGAGCGTGTGCATTGGTTTCTTTTGTGCCAAATGCAAATCATGTTGGATTGTTTGATAAATTTCATTAATTCATTGTATGCCAAATAATAAGTAAATCGCAAGCTAAATGGTTATGAACTTTCGGTCTATACTTTTGTTATCTTGCTTCCGCGTTTCGATTGTTGTGAAATGGTTTCCGTTGGTATCATGAGGCATCATGATTTTAAGCAATTTGCATGTCAACCATTCTCATTTCCTGCTTTGTCACCATATTGTCAAGGGCAATTTACATTCCCATTGTCCGTTATCTGCAGCATCTTTGAAACTTGGTCGTATCGTACGTTCCGTGCCCGGGTAATTCCATCTCCAGTTTTTGCTATTGCTAAAAATATCTCAAAAAATCACTCGTAACCGGAAATAGAGATAGCGTCCGCATTGTGTGTATAAATGCTAATGAACTTATTTTAAAAAATGAGGTAGTAACGTCACTATCCTTCCTTTTATTTATTTTTATTTTCAAGTGGTACTACATTTACAATTATGGATGGAATGAAGGCACATGGCGCACGTACACAAGTACGCACCCTTTGGACGGAAAAAATGTTTCAATAATTTCGAGTGAAAAGAGATTCACGTTACAGTTTAGAAGAACACCTTCAAACATACCGCAGCTAAAGCGATAAGAAATGATGATAGCGTACTGCTGAGTGCTGCCGTCGAGCGATAAATGACCCACGGAAAGACGGTAATGAAATTTTCCGTTTCCTGCCAAGGATTTTCCCCATCGTCAAAGTGCATCGGACACTGATCCCGTTCACGCTCGTACTCCGTCATGTCGATGGCGACTACAGCACCTTCGGTGTAGTTCCACGATGTGACATCCTGATTGATGTCGCAAAAAGCGCCCACCGCCTGCGACATTAGCACACGATTCAAATCCGCCCGCTGGTACACCCAGCACCGATACTTGGACAGCGGATCCAGATCGTCGTAGGTGATGAGGTAAGATTTAAGATTCTCCTGCCAGTACCCGATACACTTCATACGATAATCCGGATCGCTATAGATATCGATCGGCCGTCCAAGATAGTCCACCGAAAGGCAGTAGTCCGCATCGATGGTCATTTCCTTCTGATCACCGTCGCACACGGAAAAGTCCGATATGTTTTGCTTGCAGCGTATGTCCGGCCGGGGACTCAGCGTTACACCGCCAAGAATACGTGTTTTAAATGGTGATTCTCCTTTCTGCGTAAAGTTAAACTTTCCTGCCACGGGACAACGGATCGGTACGGGTTTGGCAGAAAGCAGCAAATCATAACGCCATTGTTCCATGTTGGGGAACTGTTTCCACGAGCAAACGGTCGAAAAATCGTCCTGAATCACGGCAAGTCCCCGTCGATAACGGATCACGTTGTGATGCTTGGGGACAAAGTCGAAACACACATAATCCGTCTGACAACCGTCCACCGTTAGTCGGGCAGCCATGATGCGGGTATCTCGCTGCTCCCGGCAAACGTAGATCGTTCGGCGATAACGCGATTGATCCGGTTTGTACGTTTCTACGATGTGCGTTTCGTTAATCTTCACATCACCATCGATGTTGGCCGTGTTGATCCATTCGCCGGTAAAGTTTTGCGGGAAACGGCACCCCGGTTCGATAACGTCCGCCTTAACCGGTGTTATTCTCAAACGTTCTGGCGACTTTTCGACCGTCTTCAGCGTATTACATTCCGCTGTGATCGACACGCCAAGGTACAGATCGTCGTCACGATTCTTCAAAAAGCAACGATACTTTTCGTCCTTTCGAGATTCCTTCGTATTCGCCACGGCAAAGTAATGATTCTTGCCGATAAACCAATCACCCAAACAGCTGTACTCCACCACACCGTTGAACGTTTCCGCCATGCCGATGCACTGTTTATAGGTGATGTTAAACTTTTCGTTCGATATCAAGAACTGGGTTCCGGCCTGCTGGCACGAATGTATTCTGGCATCCGGATGGTCACATTCACCCGTGAAGCGGAATCGATTTTGGTACGCAAACTGCCACACACCCTCGAGCGACGAGCGGCAATTCACTGGAACGTAGTTTTCGTTAAAAAGTGTTATCAATTGCTGATCGGTCGAGCCACGGCATACTCGCTCAATGGTTGGTTCGTCATTCGGTGCCAGGGTTACACATACGGCTGAAAACGTTTCACAATACATTGTAGATGAGGTGCATCCTTTACTGCGTGAGTGGTCCGTACTTACTCTCGAACTTTTCGAAAATGTTTAACGTCCTGGGGAAGGCGTGCACACAGTGGTAGCACTTTTGACTTCGGAAAATGAACGTATAGTTGGATCCGACGCGCTCCATGTTAATAAGCTCGCCCCTGTCTGACATGCTGTGATCATCGAGGACGGTCAGCGTAGGCCTTCCGGTTTCCCAGGAAAACCATGATCCTTGCAGAATTTTTGGGATAGTGTAATTGGATCGTGCTGTAACGTAGGACACTGTTGGAAGCCGGAAGAATGGCACCAGGATAAGACAATTGGTATCATTAAAAAGCAATCAACAGGATCGCCCCGCTTGGAACAATGGAAGCCAATGAGACAGCCCCGCCCTGTTGCAAGTGATCGCGCAATAACCGATTCTTACCACCGTATAGTAACACAACCAGCAGTTCCAACACTTGAATCGGCTTCATCGTAAGCCTGGCAATGAAATTAAACTAGTTTCACAACGGTACACTAACTTATCGTAGCAAAATAAACGAAAACATTGATCAGCACGCCAATTGTTTATGGAGCTGGTATGCTGCTTTTTTTTTTTTTGCTTGTGACGCTGTGATTCATTCGAAACGTCAATCGTCCGTCAACAATTCCGTTGGCCTTCGATCCCCGTAACGCCTATACGAATCTTGAGCGTTAGCACCGAACCGTTACCATATGACAGCAGAACCGCGACCGAAGCTTGACAGCACAACCCCGTCAGCCAAATCGTGCTGGCTGCAGAAGTGTGCGTATGGAACGGGGTGGGAAAACGCACATCACTGCATTCGGCATCAGTTTTTTTCAAGATGGCGAACGTGCGGGACAGCGATATTTCTCTGTGGCTACACAATAAGCTTGGTACATCAAACGACTCGTGGATAAGCGGCTCAATCACGTCCCAGCTGAACAAGGAAGTGCTGCGAAACATTAAGGAGTGTTTTCCGGATCTGCAGACGCAGGTTAAGCTGAAACTGCTGCTGTGTTTTTTACAAATTCCGCGACGGATCGTCGAAGAGGTAAGCGTGCGAAAAGGGATGTGCCGAGCCTCATGACGACAACGTTGCGCCGACTTGTGGTCGCGCGTACTGTTGGGGGGAGAAGAAGAAAAAAACATACAATGCTGATGTTGCAAGCGCGGCAGTGGGTAGTACGCGCTGAAAAACGGGAAGCCAATGTTGCGCGAATCGGAGTGGAGTGATTTTTTTCTGTTGCTAAAATGTGCAAATTCGAATGGCAAACCATGAATTTATGTAAAGCGTTCGTTTTTCATCAGTCATTTCTAGCTATTGATTATGTTCCTCACTAGTGGCAAACCAACAGCGATAAAGCAGTGAGGAACACTGCCTCATTGTGTGCGTCAGGGAATATACGTGTGTGTGCGTGTGTATGAGTGTGTTCCGATGTGTAACATAAACAACAACAAAATAGCGAAAGCAACCTGTCATATATTTCAAGTACATCTTTGGATAAATGTTTCCTTATTTTTTGATTAGCAAACGATAGTTTTGTAAAAATTGTCTGCAGAATAATATTAATTCTAATTTCTATATGCTTGCCGTATTTATTTGCAGTGGAAAACGGAACTAGAGGAAGTGATCGAAGTTGCTGGTCTCGATTCAGAGCTATGGGTATCGATGATAGCAGAAACGATAAAAACCTTACCGAACACCGGTTCCTTGAATACGGAAATTACCGATTACGAAGAGACGCGTCCAGTTTTCACAGACATGGTGAACGAGCTACGGCGGTTGTTCGTGAAAAATGCCGACGTCGCAATACTTCCCCTAGAATTCCAGTATCTCAACAAACCGACGATTGTTTCGGTGGTCGGACAGCAGACAACGCCAGTGAAACACTTTACCCTCAAACGTAAACCGAAAAGTGCAACATTACGGACGGAGCTGCTGCAAAAGTCTTCCGATGCACAGAGCTGCCTCAAGAAGATATCTGCACCGACAGTGCCTTTACGGTCGCGTGGCATACCACGCAAAATGACCGACACGACACCACTCAAGGGTATACCTTCGCGCGTACCAACCGGTGGCTTCCGTTCACCTCCGACCACACCTGGCCAAACACGGCCCGGATTGAGCCGAACGCCAGCCGGTAGAAAGGACGGCGGTATTAAGCTGCTCGAAATAGGCGAACAACCATTGGGTTACGCGGCCGCGAAAAAACGTAAGCGCGAGCAGGAAAAGGAAGAGCAGGCCAAGAAGGTTGCGGAACAACAGATTCAAAGCGTAAACGATACAAAACCGGCGACAGCAACGCCAACCACGTCAAGTCCAACCGTTACGACAACGCCCGACTATGCGGCAGGTTTATCCGCCCCTTCGACAGTGTACAGCCAGCCCGCAACACCAATGCCTGCCACATCCGGCAGTAAGGATACTTCGTCTAGCGTAATGTCTACGTCGATTGCATCGAGTGCAGCGCAGGCCCAAACTCAACAGTCGCAACAACAGCAAACAACATCAACCTCACAGGCGCAGCTTCAGCCACCACCGCAGAGACCCCAGCAACAAACGCAGCCGACGATACCGACAGTTCAGCAATCTCAGCAGCAACAAACCTCCTCTCAAGCAACTTCCGCTCCAGCAGCAGCGGAGGAAGAGGAAGAGATTGAGATGAAAAACATAAAAACAGAATCCATTAGTTTATCCACGCCCTCTTCTTTGCCGGTTAGTTCCGTGCCCAGTGTAAGTTCAGCGCCTCCTCCGCTGGCATATCCTGCTTCGAAAACGCTCTCCGCCACGGTTATCAAAACCGATCCTGGTAGTGCTGTTGCGACAAGTACGGTTGGCAATTCTATGGTAACATTATCGACACAACCACCGTCGTTGGTACGAACTGTCCCATTAACACCTAAGCAGGCTAAATCGGTGCTCCAAACGCAACCCGCAACGACCGGTGGTGTGCAGATCATCCAAAAATCCACTGGCAAAACGATCAGTGCGGCAGCCGCAGCTGCTGCAGCAGTCACGAGCAGCAGCAACACCAACCCGCAGCAGAAAATTGAAATTATCTCGTCCGAATCGATCGTTCCTGGCACGTTGCACGCTTCCATTCCGAAATCGACGACCATTATCAACCGTGGTGGCAATATACTGTTCACCACGAAACAGGTGCAGCCCGGCACAACGACACCAGCCGGCACCGGAACCACCATAATACAGCAGAAAACACCACTAACTTCGTACGTGCTGAATACGACCTCACCCGGCAAACAGCTCAACATTCAGCGGATAGTTTCGAACGCCAGCTCCGCCGGTACTCCGACCCTTACGACAACCATTTCGCGTGCTTCACATCAGCAACAATTATTGCAACAGCAACCGCAACAAATTCAAGTGCAAGGCCAACAGACCGCCGGGCAACCGACTCGGATTGTACAAATTAAGACCGCTCCAACTGTTTCGTTAAACAACAACCAGCTGATGCAAAATATCCCACCCTTAATATCTACCCAAATACCGGCCGGTTCAACGCAACCGACGATACTAAACATTCAATCAGTCCAACAGCAGCAACAGGGCCAGCAGAATCAACTGCAAATTACACCGACGGCCGTGCCACAGAAGCGCACGATCACGATCACAGCACAAAACCCGCCAACGGCCGGTATGACTACCTCCGTTGCTCAAATTCTTCAACACCAACAGCAGCTGCAGCAGCAACAGCAGCAACAACAGCAACAACAAGCCCTACAAGCGACTGCGGCTGCTGCAGTCGGTCAACAACCAAAGTACACGCAGGTGGTTATGCCACCGAACGTTAAGGGCAATACGTACTACGTCACGAACGCGGCGAACGTATCGAACGTCCTTAACCAGAAAGGTGTCATCATACAAACGGTGGACGCATCGGGTAACACCGTTTACCAGCAGATTCCGTTACAAAATGTGTCCGGGTTGGGCGGTGCCACCATACTAACCGGACCGCCAGGACTGATAAAAACCGAATCGGAGACAAAGCTGAGCCAAATACCTGCTCTGGTGCCGACCAGCTCGTTGCATCAGAATATTCCGGCCCTAACGCCGGTAGTAATTCAACCGAGTGGAGGTCAGGGTACTACCGTGGTACAGCAGCAGCAACAACAGCAAGGCGCAACAATACCGGCCCTCATAACGAACATTTCCCAGCAGCAGCTCCAACAGCAGCAGCAACAAAAGCCACAGGTACAGCAGCAGGTGATTTTCCGTCCCGTCGGTGGATCGAACAATGTGCAAACGATTTTGCCACAAGGAATTACGCTTATTCAACGGCCCGGCGGACAGCCGAAGCTAGTGCAAACGATACAGCAACCGGCAGGCCAGCAGCAGCAACAGCTGCTTAAAGCAGCGGCAACGGCGGGACAGGTAGGGCAGCGTACGATTATTACGCAAATTCCCCAGCAGCAGCAACAGCAGCAGCACACGATCCAGTTCCAGGCGCCAGGATCGCAACGTGCCGGCGGTACGACCATACAGCTAGTCCAGCAACCTCAGCAGCAAAGCCAAACCCAACAGCTACAGGTGCAGCGTGCGCAGTTGAAGCAGGTGCAGCAACAGCAAGGAACTACGGTTACGATACAGCAACAGTCGCAAGGCAGTGGTCAGCAGCAACAACAACAATCCCAGCAGACCCAGCAGCAGCAAGCGGGTGCAAGAAAAGGGCTTTCTATATCTGTAAGTAGCGAGCGATTTTTTTATTATTCATTTAGCTTATGGGAGTTTTCAGTCAAATATCGATCGTTTGGATGGTTTCAAATTCGTCATTTCGCAACGTAAAGGAAGCCCAACCGAAATCAGGGTTTTTAAAGCAAATTTAAAATTGTAAGTTAACAGCTCCAAATCGTAACACTATTTGTCAAATTTTACAGCTGCTTACCCCCAAATTACGTTTTGCCGACTCTTTGCAGCTAGGGAAATAGAGTTCGAACTTCCTTTACGTTGCGAATTTACGTATTTCAAATTATTCTCCATTTTATATTTGAACTAGACTGGAAAACCCTGTAAATGTCGGATGTCGCCTTAGCACCATGTGAATTTTTGTAATTTTTTTTTACAGAGCAAATATTATATGGAAGCGCACGATATGTTTAAACGGGCCAACTGCGTGTCACGATTAGAAAAGGCAATAATTATCGGTTTCATGGCCGGCTACCGGAACAATCCTAGACCGTCGCCGGAAAACGTTGTCACCATCAAGCTGAACGAAAGTTTTGTAAGTACTGCTGTTTGCGTTCGTTGTGCTGTTTTATGACGATAAATAACGTTTTTTTTTTTTTTTGCAGGAAACAGTGCACCAAGACGACAGAACAGCACTTATGCTGGTAGAATCGCTCATCACGCTCGACTACAACACGGGCCAGTGGAGAACATTTCGAAAGTACCGTGAAGTCGACCAATCGCAATCGCAGCAAATCGAAGGTGCTAGCAGTGACACGACGGTGGCAACCGTTGGCACGAATGCAACTGCGACCAGTGCCAGCGGGACGGGTGCAGCCGCCGGGCAGCAAAATTCGGTAGTTATTTAATATTTAGCATAGAGTGCACCAAAATTCGGGCAAACGGATGTATGTAATGTGGAATAACGGCCGGCTGATCATGTGGCGCGCATCATGTGTAGTCCTTTCAAATGTACCGTTGCAATGCAGCTACTAACTATATCACCCCTTAAGCAACATACAGTGATTAGATCGGTAGGTGATAACCGGTGTTTCGTCGCAATAAGCGGTCCAGTGCGCATGTGAGGCACGGTTTAGGCAAATTTTGAGGTATGCTAAGTAGTACACATATTTGTATAGGATCGTAATTGTAAACTACAACAGCAACAAAATGCCAACGTTAATAGGTTTTGCAAGATAATAGTAGATGCTTTTGCAGAGCAGATTCTAAGAATCAAGCACTTTTCGTTTGAACTCGGACACTGTTCGAAAACCTTTCAATGAGTTTTGGAAATGTTTAGTCGATTAGTTTTAGTGGGTGCATCATTTGAGCGTTGTTTCCAAACTGTCAAAGATGTACTGTATAAAGTGATGTGCATATTAGTTTTGTTTTAATCTTTTGTTTTCTAAACAAACAAAATCAACTCTTGTACATAGTATGAACAAATATGGAAACATGCTCGGCAGACAGGCGAAGGGATGCACCGACCAGAGCGCGGTGTATAGCGAGCATTTGTTAGGAGCTTTAGCAGCGATGGGGGTTGTCAGCTTTCCATCAAGAAATAGGCGATTTTTTGTTTCTTTTTTCTTTTTCTAAACGCATCTCTGCACTTTCATTTATTTTTTAGTATACTTTCATATTTTTGATCATGTACCGACGGCAAAATAGACATCTCATAGCTCATATTGTCTCACACAAACACACACATTCTCAAGACAATAGCATAGTAATGTGGGTGTTTTGCTTTAAGTTTGGTAGTTATCATAGAACATTGATGGTTTTTAATGTAACTAAAGTTCATGTGCATAAACTAAACGCATTTTAGTTCACAAGTGGCGATATGTAAGTGTTGTTACAAACACTTACATATATTGTTGTTATTATTATTTTAGCGTCTGTATTAAAATGCAAAACAAAAAGAGATATCGAAATATATGCGTACAACAACAAACCAGAAAACGAAATATGTAAGAAACCGAAGGTAATTAATTTTAAAACCATCGCGGAATCTGTGCTCCAGCCGATCTCTTCAATTCCATGATATTGACATCATTAGATGCGGATGATATTGACATCATTAGACGGTGATCTGCGGCGGTGTGCGTGGCATACACACCCGACTGAAACGCGAGGTCCGATAGAATTAGATTGAGGTTCAATGCAACGAAGACAAAGTACCAGCTTGCCGAAGGCTCTGACCGTAATAGTCTCCGACTCGGAAGCAGAGCATCAGTTGACGGCGACTATCTTGGTATGATCCTAACTTCGGATTAGTCTTGTGAAAAGCGAATTCCAATGGCGATTCGAATCTACGAATTCCAATGCTTACAAGAATTCGAATCGTGTTTCCGTATATGTGTCTCCGTGCAGTGGCTGCGGAATGTAGTGAGAAGTGAGATTTTCATGTGATGGAAGATAGAGAATCCTACTCAGTGCGAGTTTCGATAAAATCCAAATAGAATCCTATTGGAATCTAATCGGATCGAATCCGAATGGAATCCCAATTGGAACGTATCCTTAAATTCGAATCCGATTCGATTCTTCCTAGGGATTGAAATTTCAAATCTTCCGAATCCCGAATCTGCCAACAGTACTTCGGACAACAAAGTAGACAGCGAATTCCGAACCTGCATTATTCCTCTACGGGTACAAGTCCTGGACTGTACTGAAGGAGGATAACAATGCACTCGCCAATTTCGAACGAGGCACGTGCTGAGGACTATCTTTGGCGGTATGAGCGAGTAGGGCGTTTGGCTAAAGAGAATGAACTGATGATGAGCTGTGTGGAGGTGCTGATATCCTGACGGTAGTCAAAGCCGGAATGATACGATTTCTGGGAAACATGATGAGAATCTTTCTCGACACATTCAGCCCGAGGCATGCAGGAGCGAACTAGTTGCCTCGAACAGGTTAAGCAGGACCTGGCGGATGTACCCGGATGCAGCCGTGTCCCCATTGCAGCCCTAGACCGAGTTTCCTGGAAACGGATTGGCGACCTGGTCATGTCTAGGCGACATGCTCAGCCCTGAACAGGCCAAGAAGAAGAAGAAGAATAAAAATAAGATCTGGGTTCCTTTAAGAAGGAGGAATTCTCCAGGATACGAGCAAACACTATTTTGGTAATTATTTAAAATATTTATTCTGTTTTAAAATGTATACTGTTGTACAGCTTTACAGTGTCATAGACGTTTCGTTGGAACCTGTACCTAGACATTACATGGGGCACTAATCACATTAGTTCTCCGGTCTCAGATACTTGTTGTGCGCTTCAAGAGCGTATACTAAACAATTGTCGATGCATTCGATCGTACCAACCGTTTCTATACCGTAATTAAAATACTGTTCTCGCTTAATCACATAACCGTCATATGGAAAAACATGGAAGCCCCGTACCGAATGCATAAAATAGTAGACCGTCTTGGGTCGTGAACGTGTCGTGAGCATCCTAAGAAGAAGCATGTTAGCTAAACCCGTTGTGGCGCCCTGTCACTTGCGTTGCAGTTTTTGCGGTATTTGTGTGAGTGTGTGTGTGAGCTCGTGAGTACCATAATACGTTTTGTGGTTCATAAATTAAATAACTTAATTAAGCTTCTTATTGTAGGCTTTCGCTTGCAGCCGGAACAAAACCGAACCATCAACACCGAATGTCCTTCCAGTGCACTATGGCGCGTTGATTGTCTGGGGCCGCCGCGAACGGTCGCGTACCGTCCGCACTGTACACGAACTGATTGACCTGATAGTCCAGCATCGTTTTGTAGTTGTACACGTTCGAACCGAGCTGCTGCGTGAGCGGGTTGGTGTTGGTGGTGAATATGCCGGCAAAGTTTCTACGCTTCGCCAGCTTGAGCACTTCATTCTCCATGAAGTGCATAGCCTCGATGTTTTCTTGTGCCGACAGTTCCGCACACGTGCCCATCATGAAGGAGTGCAGGATCTGATTTTTTCCCGTCGGCAGTTGAGTGTCCCTGTCGAATCCGAAACGGACCACACACATTATTAACACCGTAATTGAGAGTTCCCGAATATTCGTTCTTACCGGATTGGTCCTTCGACGAATTCCAAAAACTCGAACACAATGATCAATTTGCTTGTAACGGTCACCTCGGGTTCATCGTGCGCATCGAAGTTCAGCGACACACCTACCGAGCGGCCAGTTTCATCCTTGATGATGAAGCTGAGCCCCTTCTCGATAAGCACCATCCAGATGTCTTCCAGGATATCCCGGTAGTCTGTTTCGTGGATTTGCGGCTTAAGCCACTGTTCCAGGTCCGCCTTCTCGAAGAAGCTTGACGTGATTATGCTGCCGAGGTAAGTGATCAGATTAGTGCAATTGTTTGATGCCTCTACTAAGCCAAAAATTACTAAGGTAAGGTATCTTCTTACTTGATGGTGTCATTTTTGTGTTCGATTGCCAATGGGTGTGCGGTCAGCTGCATACGATAGTCAAAGTCGCCTTCCGCACTTCCATTACCATTCGCTGCGAGCTGATGGTTTTGCAGTTCTCGTTCGTCGGCACAAATTTTGTCCAGAATTTCTCCCAAATTCTTTGCCCCGATGAACGTCGTAATGCTCACTGGATATCCCTTGCCGCACAGCTGCGTAACGGTGATGATCGAGTTGAGTGAGTTGCCACCAAGCTCGTAGAAGTTGCTTGTCAAGCAAATCTTGGCTCGCGTCGAGCGACCAATCACGTGACCTACTGTTTCAAAAAGATCCTTTGCGATGGCCATGCGACTCGCCGGAACATTGGTATAATCGTACTCGATCTCAATCTGGGTATCATCTAAAGTGTAGAGAACAGAGAAAAGAGAAACATTTGAAGAATACATTCGACTCGACTGTAGAAGGACATCCTACAAACGTACCATTGTTGTTGGTGCTTTCGTACATCTTCAGCAACGTTTGACGATCGATTTTGCCGTTTACGAGCAGCGGAATACTCTCGAGCAGTATCACTTGGGGGATCATATAGTGAGCCAGCTTGTCCCCGAGTGCGGCCTCCACTTGCAGCCCCGTCTGGTAGTGGGTGCCCTGCTCGAGCGTCACAAAACCGAGCAGTGCCTGATCGATCTCACCGGCATGGTAGCAAAGTACGATACCCTTATCCACACCGGTCAGCCCGAGCAGATTCGCCTCCACCTCCGACAGATCCACCCGGTGGCCGCGGATCTTGATCTGTGAATCCATGCGTCCCTGGTAGTACACGCATCCCTTGCTGACCGAAGCATAATCGCCCGTCTTGTACAGCCGGCCAAAGGAAGGATCGATGGCCAATGGATTGTCGATGAATCGGTCCGGGTCACGTCCATTAACATACCCTTCCGCTAGATTCAACCCTGCCACGTACAGTTCGCCAATTTCTTCCGTTCGTACTGGCTGCAAATCCGGGCTCATGATGTAAATAATCGTATTATCTAGTGGATAACCGATCGGTACTTTCTCGTAACCTTCCAGCTGTTTCTTCGACTCACACACGAAGTAGGTGACGTCACCCATCACCTCGGTTGAGCCGTAGAAGTTGCATAGCTGGTGCATCCCTTCCTGGAAGTAGTCGAAGAATTCACGTGCCAGCGAAATCTGTAACGGTTCACCGGAGCACACCCAGATGCGCAAACAGTACAGTAGTTTCGAACCGGATTGTGGCCGTTGTTGTTGTTGGAGGGGCAGATAGAGAAGAAGCGAACGGAGTAGAGTCGGTACGAGGACCAACCGTTCGATGCGATAGCGTTCCAGCAGTTCGACGAGCTTTTCGGGATTGTTGGTAATCTTCTTTGGCACTATTACAATTGCCATGCCGTTTAGCAACGGGCCCCATATCTCGGTGACCGAGTCGACGAATGTAAGGGCCGTCTTGAACACACCGATACGCTCGGTGGAAGAGTATGGGAACCGACTCCACTGCCATTGGAGACGATTTAGGATGGTCTCATGATTAAGGCGAACACCTGCAAGACACAAAAAGCATATTGACTTTCTCGTTCGTGTTCAAACACCCTTGATGCTTACCTTTCGGTACTCCGGTACTACCAGACGTGTACAGTACCAGACCCAGCTGTGAGTCACCCTTTCCGAGCATCGCTTCCGGTCGGATGTTGGCGTTGCTCAGCTCGCTCGCACGCTTGCGCAGCTCGGCATAGCTGATGGCGGGTGTCTTCCCGAAGATGGCCGCATTATCGTAGTCATCGTCATACACAACGAGGGCCGGTTTCGCCTCGCCCATGATGTGCTGGATGCGATTCGGTGGGAAGGTCGGATCGATCGGCAGATAGGCGGCACCCGCCTTCCATATGGCAAGCAGTGTCGTTACCAGCCGATCGGTCGGATGCATGCACACGGCCACGATGTAGTCACCGTCGGTGTTGGGCGACGAACGGAAGTGATCCTTGATGCGGTTCAGCATGGCCGAGGCCAAACGGTTCGCCGTCGAGTTGAGCACATTGTAGTTGATCTTCACCTCACCACGTGCATCGTCTGTTGGAAGTGTGCGTCGGAATCGGTTAATGTGAAAATTATTACACTGTTGGTCGTTACATGTCAAGGGAAGCCTTCCTAATGGATGTCTTGTAAATGGACCTGTACATAGTAAACATTAGTACCAAACGCAAAGGACAGCCATATCGTTGGATCTTTGGCCATTGTTTGCCGGCTTGCTGCCATTGTTTTGACGCAGGCTTGTGAAAATCGCCACCCGACCGTTGTTCACTCTATCTCCTCCATTATTCTACACGGTAGCTCCAATGGCGAATGCATTATTCTTCTCATCCAATCGGATGCATGCCATCGGAAACGGATGTGCCTCCCTTGGAGGCCTTCTGCTCTGATAACATTCTTTCCATTCGATCCACGTTCCAGTATGATCGATCTTACCTAGGGTATGCATCGCAGGTTGATTGTTTCGTCTAATGTTTCATTGGCCACAGCAATTGAAAGAACTGACCGACACGGCCAGCACCCTTCCCTCAACCTCTAATGATTGCGGTGATGAAGGATTGCGCAAAAAAGTCGCGCAAAAAGTACCGTAAGCGTGTGTGTGTGTGTCTGTTTGGCTTGTGCAAGAGCGCGATCACCAAAGACCCGTTTGGTCAGTTTTTTTGCGCACACGGGTGGCTTCTAATGTGCCGATCCATTCATGGCCCTGGATTTGTTGTGTTCGGTGAACCGGCCGGGTCGACTAACCCTTCGAAAACTGCACTTGAACACATGGTGGTGCGTTGGGTACGAGCCGTTCCCACTTGCCAACCGGCTTCCAGCGATACCTGCAGCGTAATTTGGCCGTGCACAAGCCGATCGATTGGAGAAGGTTGATTGCCGTTGGTGGTGGCGGCAAATATTGGGCAACCCTCTTCGTATGTATGATCTTCGCGATCGTTCACAGCACGATACGATCAACGACCAAAAACCGTCGGGCTTGCCGTCGGCACAAGAAGTGCTGAAGACCGCGGGAAGGAAAAACGAAATGATGGATAAAAACGAAACGCCCAGCGCGCGGCTCACGGTCAGCGCGTGACTCTGAAGGAAACTCCGATGGAAAACGAAGCTACGCAACGGTGAAAACGTTACGCCCGGCACCTGGCAATTGGTGCATCGTCGCTTCGCTTGGGGGGAGCTAGGTTTTTCTTGACCTTGAACTACAAAACCGTGGGTCACAGAGGCCGTTTAAAGTTTGCAGCGTGAAGATGATGTTCCTACGACGAGCGATTTAACACGTTTTAATGTGGTAGTACATGTTGTTACGAATTTATGCTGGACTACTGGACTTTACCGGTTGTATGGTTTGGTTTACTATCTAACGAGCTGGCCTTTCTGCACTATTAACGATCAGTGACCTGCTGCAGGACGGTCACCAGTATCTTACGGCAGTTAATGATCGAGTGAAAGGACGTACATCAAGCAACTTTGGAGCAACATAGTAGAAATGATGGTGGGCAGTACGTGCAGATCTCGGTGCATTAGGTTCTGCACTAGATTCTGTAGATTCGGACAGCTTTGACCTAGACAGCGGTATGCCAAGAGCTTGGTCGCGAAGTTTGCCAAGGTTTGATACTTAAAATAGCTATTAAAAATGTCCGAGGCATAATTTATGCTTGCGCCATTAGATCCCCAAATGATTGATAGGGTGGATTGGTAAGATTTTGAAAACTTGATCGATATTTTTGAAGCAGTCCCTGGCTTTGTGATCTCATAAGATTTATCAGATCGGGCCTAGTTTGTAGATGGTTTTATTAGATTAGTTTTTGCCTAGTTTTTGAAGAACTTTGCGAAGAATTTTTTCACGAATATTTGCAATTCTGATGGGCTTAACAACCTACTAGATCACGCCGACCAGCGAGATGGCTTACTAGGCTCCCCAGTACCACGTAGTTGGATAGTTAGTCCTCACTACGATTCTCCTAAGTAGTAAGGGGTTAGTTTCGAATTCACAAGAACTTCCCCCAAGCTTTGTTCCAAATCCCTCACTTGCTGATCATGTGAGTGAAGAACCAATTTAACCAAAACCTGTCATTTGCTCTACGAGGCTCAAGCTTCATTTTTTGTCTCTTTTAAAGGGCTATCCAAAAATCAATCTTCACACAACATCAAGCCATGTGCTGGAAACTCGTAAACTTAATATAACCAGTCTAGCGGTCGACTAGACCACAACACCGCAATCCTTCACGCTCGGAGGACGTTGCTCGGTTCAGTTTTTTTCTTCTTTTTTGCTTTCTTAAGAAGCGAAAGTGACACCCAAAGGCAACCATGCACGGTGACATCGATCAGTAACAGTCTGCTAAATTGAAGTTCAACACAATCTGAAGGCTGTGTCCTAGGCATTTCGGTGTCGCCATTGTTGCTCTAAACCTACCGTTGTAGATGAGTGCCGTATCGGTGCCACAGAATTTGTCAACGTTCGCCTCAAAGGTCCGATGGAGTAAGGTCGGCTGCAGGGGACACAGTTTTCCCTTGACGACGGCCAGCTGCGGCAAGGTACCCATGCTGTTTGTTGGTGATGCTTAACCGTCCGTCGATGATGGTCTCAGGGAGCTCTGGCTGGTCTTGTCTGGCCGCAGCGGTCGTAGACAAATGCACGCTTTCTTCTACTTCCGGCACGGGGTCTTTGCTGTAATGGAACAGTACGGAACAAAACGAACAATGAGAACCGGGACAAGGTTACACCGTGAATCTAATTGCATCTCTAAGGAGCGCTAGTGCAATAAAAATGGTTGTGAAGAGAAAAAAAAAACAGATACATTCTTGCATTCGTGAGCCATGGGCAGTAAATGGTGCTAATAGGCAATAGCCTAGCATTGATTGGATTCGATTAACCAGTAGCATTAAGGTGTCGTGCAGTACTTTATTATGCAATGCGATCATTTCTTCACGACATCTCAGGTCGCGATCGCGTTGAAAAGGTTATATTTCAATCGGCTTAACACGCCTTATCCCTCGCTAGCAATGCGGCTATACCCATGGGATCGTTTAAATTTATCGATAATTTTATTCGCTGCGCGTGCCACCAACTGGTTCCGAGTCCATCGTCGGCTTCTTTTTTTTATGGTGGTGTGGTCCACCACCTTTCCACTACGTCCGGTCGCACGGTTGACGGTGGGAAGTATAAAGTCAGCACTGTGCGCAACAGTAATAAGGTAAATCCGTGTTACGATTTATTTAGCCCCGTTCGCATCGGCACGCGCCTGATGAAGTGATACACTTTCGGCACCCCGTTCGGCGGCCACCCGTTTTGATGTAATGCAGGCAACCTCCCTCAAGGCAAGGCATTGCAAAGGCGTGTGTGAGTGTTTCTTTTTTTTTTTTTTGGAGTCTCGTGTTTTAGTCCCCTCTTGCATAGAGTTTTGCTAACTTCGTTTGTGTCGGTTACACCGGTTTTTGTTGGGTCGAACCCTGGGCATTCGTACGCCAAGACTGATGGTGAATGTTGGCTGTTGTTCCTCGCCACCACTGTCGATGCGAAACAGTCGAATTTATCTGGGCGGGAACGGGTGCGATGCGAACTTGAAAGTGACGATCCGTCTCACGATTCAAGGACGCGAAGGCCACAAAACGGACGGTTTGCTGATCTTTGATCGTGGTCGACAAAAACGAAAACACTCAAAAAAAAAAAAAGACACACATCAAAACAAAATCGAAAAAGCACTACAATAACACACCCTCGGTCCTGGGTCCTCAAATTGGCATACCTTACCACTCGGCCCCTCACCCTTATAAGCTGCCTTTTCTTTATTATCATTGTAGCTTGCATTAAGATCGGCAAGGGCATAAGCGAGCAGGGACAGGGACAAGCAATTCTTACGGTAGCTCTAGTACGTTACAGATGTCAACTATAAACAATAAGACGTGCGTTGGTTCTTATGCTGCTGTATGTATCCAGTATCCGGACGTCGTTCCACGGTGATCGATTAAGGCTCTCCTTCCTAGCAAATAAGCATATCTTCAAAGACGAATAGTACTGATCTTCAAGTACAACATTCCCTTCAATTTGCTCGTCCACTTTCAAAGTCTGCTCGCGTGTGCCATTCTCCTCACTATCCTTGAGGTGTGATTTGACAATTATTGTACAAAAATTAAAGCTCCTGCGTTTACAGATGTACTGACTCCGGTGCAGCGACTCGTACCGCTTTTAAGATAATATAAAGATTGCTTAAGATGGAAGTGAATCGAATTCCTCTTCCGGCACTGCTACCGTTTCCCACTGTTTCCCCGCAAAAAAAGCTGTGCAAGCCTCAACAATACCCCAGAGAGTAGCACCTTTCGCACACACAAGTGCACTGTCGCGCACCGATCGCACCGGTTTTGTCGTCGTTAATTGTTGGAAGTCGAGTAAAGTCATCACCATAAAAGTTGTGTGGGAAGAGAAGAACGGATCGATAATCCGGTAACGCAGCATCGATCAATCGGAACTTGCTGTTAAAGTCGGGGCACGTTTAACGACTGCCCTGTTCAGCGCATGTCGGGTGTATCGAAGGACATCTTCCTTTCGGAACTGTTACATCCTAAATCGGTTCGCTCGCGCCAGTTACGCGTGCGTGCAGCGACGTTCCTGTTAATGGTTTATTTTTAGATCTCTACCTGCGTGTCCTTGTCCGGCAGGAACTCGCGCGTGAAATCGTGTGTGTGATATTTCCGGAACAGAGCGATCTCGCACTGGTAAAAGGGGATGCTTATTTTAAGATGCAGCTGTAAACTCCCGCTTCCCGTGCACAGAGAGCGCATACGTTCAAGGTTTTTTCGTCAAACAGGTTTGAGCGAATATTTTTAGCCAACATTCCAGATAGCAGCGTGATTATTGCCGTATATATTATAGCTATTTAATATGAAAAACAAAAGAAAAAGACTGTACGAGGGATTTTTGAAGGCATTGGCTTTGAAGGCTCTCGCTACGAGAATATCCTTGGAAGGAATGAACGTAATTTGACACCTTGAGCAGAGTTCATTCCGTGTAAACAGAACAGCATCATACTAAGTTTACAACTGTCATGTCAATGTCAGTTTTGATCGTTCCGGTTGAAAGATCGATCTATTTTACTAGTTTACAGTATGTAAAGACGCACTGAAATTGGATGATCGCACCAAAGGATATAAGTGCTACTTGGTCTTCCTGTTCGAATTTTTAATTATGCAGTTATTTTAAACCCTAGAATCCGAGCTCGTTTGCTCGTCTGGCTGATTGATGGCTTCAATGAGCGAATGGTTGTTAATTAAATTTGGTCGATTGCCTATTAGTTTCGGGCTGCATGTACATAGCACACATGATCTAATTAAAGCGTCTGGTAATTTAACTAAATTGTGCTTGCGCAACCACGATGCGGCTGTGACCGTGGAACATAGAAAAAAATATTGCAAATTTGGAATCACACAAATGGCATAACAGGGTAGTACCTTCCCGTTGCATTCCCCTCCCCATTGCTGATCGGTTTAAAAATAATGGCAGGAAATTTTAATTAACAATTGTTTGCGTTCATCCGACTTGATCATGCCGTATGCAAACAAGGGAATCGACATGGGGCCGATCCGCATGGTATGATGGATGGACACACACACACAAACATGCGTATCTATGCCACATCAGCAGCATAGTTTAAGCAGTGTTGCGTCATTCGGAAGAGCTGATCAGCAGATGATCGAGGCCAAAAGCTATGATGAAGCCAAAGGATGTTGGATGGTGCGTCGAGGACATGCCAAGGTGTTTTTTTTTCTCGCTTAACCGCAAGCACGCTGGCACACATTTGTTCTAGATGAAAAATAGCTACGCTAAGCCGCGGCACACAGTCCAATTTGTTGGTAATTCAATTAACGATGTGCAGAAAATGGAACCTGATGGTCCCAGACGGGGCCAGAAACGGGGTGTTGGAAATTGCTTCCAATTGCTTTATTGAAAAATTACGATCCAGCAACAACATGCCACGAGTGTGATTTGATTTTTAACGATTCCGGCTTGACGGGGCTTTTGGAGTATGCCGCGTGCCTTTTTTTGTTGCGAGTTTTGCAATGCCATGATACATGCCGTACGGTCGGATACTGATCATTTGATCGGTAGATGGCATTTTCCAGGATGCTTTCTATTGCCATCACAAGTGATGTGTAAGGAATCTGACACGCTGAATACCTTTATTACCGCGCTGGAAAAATGAGTTTGATTTTACAGACAACTCCCCTAAGAAAATTGACCCCTTGTGGAATATGGTTAAACCGGTCAATTAGTCAAGCTGGAAAAATTTATCGATTAAGTTTTTTAGAGGATTAGAATGAGATGCTTCAACGGCACCACGAATAGCAAACAGGTTTTCCACACATCTAGATCAAATGGCTTCTAAAGTTGGTTCGCCTCTGGTGGTCAATGCAACGAAAAAACACCAACAAATCCCCTTTGATCTTGAGCCCCTGAAACCTTAACCGATCTAAGCATAAGACCGAGTGGCGTGCGCATACCTTTCCACCTTACCTTACCATTTAGTGGCATGATCAGCCTGCAGCAAAAATAAATCAATTACGGGTGTTATGATCGATGAATTATTCATTTTCCAACCCGTGTGAGCACGTGCCACCGCCGAAGGGTGTGCGAAATAGTTTAATACAATTTTTTTTGCATTTGTTTGCTTCTTATTAGTTTCCAGTTTCCAGGCTCGTCGCGCGCCTTAAGCTTTAGCGGTGAATGAGGCGAGAAAAAAAAATCGCTAATCCTTCGTGGGCTCGTGTCCAACGCATCGCACAAGTCCTTGGAGCCGATCCGGTCCGGATACGCGTGTGAATCGGTTGCGGTTGTATCGTTCGTCATACATCTAAGATGCTTACAAACGAGATAAAAAAGGGTGGTAAAGCGGCTGGTGCCATTGCATAAGGGAAGCGTGTCCATTGTAAAATTTAAATTCCTCAACGTGCTTGGCAAATGTATATATGACAAGCTGTCATAGTTTGCCGAACCGAACCTACTCCGTTTTCCGGTCCGGTGATGCTGCTGGAGTGTCCTTCCTGTCCTACCCCCGTTAAACGGGTGCGAAATTGGATACATCGGGACAACAACTTTCAAAAATATCCACCAGAAGGACATCACTCGGTGGGCTGCCCTTGACATTCACAACCGAATCCTTGGTTGTGCTGTCTGCTCCAATTTACGCACGATTCCATCAACCCTGCCTAAAGACGGGTGGTTTCGGTCGCGTGCCCGCCTGACTTAAGGGTCCACGGCTGGATGATTATTCAACTTGGCAAAGTAGTAAGAGGATACCTTTTTTTGCTCTGTTGTTGTGGTGTTATTGGGCAAGCTGGTTCACACCTTCATCCGTTTCGACTCGGAAGGAGCGTCGCGTTCTTACTAACAGCATGGTAATTAGTTGCTGCTGAAAGCTTCACTTCCAACTACCATCTAATGATTTAATTGCGCCAAAGGTGTGCGTGTGTGTGCATCGTTTGACGCACGGCAACTGAAGCCAGCTCGGGCGCGGGCTCAACGGCGCTGGTCGGAAACAATTACCCGCTAACATCTTCATCTAATTTGTTTGCCCGGCGTCTTGCTGTACGAGCTGGCGCAAAGCATAGGGCAAACGTTCTTCTAATGGATTTCGTTCAGGTACTGTTCTGATATTAACACCTGCCCGGTCACTTTTGGCGGTGACGAGCGAACGAATGAATAAGGGTGGGAAAGTGGCATTTTTGTTGTTGTTGCTGTTACTCTTTTGCTCTTTATGCGGAAATGGCACAACAAAACAATGGCTAATTACCTTTACAAATCATGCGCATCGTATATGGACGCTTGATAAACATCGCAATCGGATGATGGTACCGGGTCAAAACAGTGATCATACCCCGCGCGGGAGCAGCAAAAAAGCATAAATTAATCGATCGATAAATTATGCAATCTTCGTCATCGTGGCGTGTACCGCTGCGAGCGGGCCTAACTGATTGATGCCGTTTTACTGAATGGCGCTGTGTAGTTGGCTATGCAAAAGCAAACATGCCAGATGTACCGGGCGTTGGTGGAATTCAATTATACGCTCTTTCCAGCCAGTGTGCGAGGAAGCTGCACGAACAGCTGGGAAAGTTGCGCCAATCTTGCTTGGGCTCAGGTGTGTTCCGCTACGACCTGAAACACCGCAATAGAGATCGTGATCGTGGAGGGAAGCAAAAACAAATATTCAATTAATCAAACCACCTCACTGTGCGGGGGGGTGGTGGTTGGGTTGGGTTTCATGTACTTGGGAGGTGGCTCGATCAGCTGTGTTTGTCGTTTAGAATTGCAGCAAACTGCATGCAAACCTGCTCGCTGGGTCAAACCCTCTGGAGCACGTGTTTAGCTGACGCGAGTACAGCCGGACAGTTGGAGCAACACCTAGACTAGAGATTTGCTCAACGTATTCTGCATACCAAAACACCCAAGATTATCCGGTGCTTACTCACACCGTACAAGGGAGTAAGCAGCTGGGGAATCACCGAGCGTATTCTTTTCCCTCCATTTTTAAATGAGACTATATTAGCATATGCGGTGACGCGCGCGCATGTGACTCTTCCTGTGATTGAGAATAAGTGTAGCCCTGTTGCATTCCTTCCAATAGCGGATCATTATCCGTTTGTTTGGTGAGTTTTGTGACGTTGATGTGTTTTTAAAATTCTCTTCCCATTCACAACAGAGCACGGTATTTCCGGTGGCATACTTGTTGCGTTTGTGCACAAGGAATCTGGGTTATTCCATTAGTAAGGGTGATGTGTATGCGGCAATTATCTTGCACCTAAACACATCTTTCACATTACCCAGGGGTTTCACCGCAAAAACAAACCGACAACAACTCCGTCAAATCTTATGCTTGCTGGCAAACAACGCGTGTATGTGCGTGTGGATAGAGTTGTTCAATATTTGAGTATCGAGTTTGTTTTATCAGGTGAGACAGGTCAGAGCTCGTAGATCAACTGGCTCGCGATGTGCTTTTGCGGCGGGCACTCACTCAATCAAACTCACACGCACCACCGATCTGATGTCAAGCATGTTGTTTTGTTGCTTGGAGCACTAGTTTTTGAATATATTGTATCGTGCCGGACCACAAGGACACGTACACCCGAGATCGTGTGATTTGATGGACGGATCTCAAGCGGCGGCGATCAGGAGTGTCTCGATGTGTCAACAAAGGATAGGAACCAGATAAAGCCGTTTCGACGCATTTGTACAACTGCCGCGAATGTATCAAATCCGTCTATAGGAGGGTGCAAGGTGCAGGATTTTGCTCAAAGATGCCTATCACGGTGGGTCCTACTGAAGGGTAGAGAGCTCACACTGCTAAGCGATCGCGGAAGTGAAGTATATCATATACCCGGTCGGCGGAATGTAGCTGAATCATTTACGCTTAAAAATTGTAAAGACCTCAGCACCGGAGCTGCTAATCCATATCGTGCTGCAGCCCGCCCTGGGGCTAGAGTTTTGGAATTTTAACCAATTTCTTGCAGAATTATTGTTCCCCTTCACTGCCACTGCCACTGGCTGTGCATGTTTTGGTGGACAGTTTTGAGCGCAGTTCTAGTTCGTTCGTTCTGAACGCGATACTCCTGGCAGGAAGTTGTAGTGCTTGTCGTGTCGTTTGATGCGATGAACGCGAGCGCGTGGCAGCATGTAAAAGCCGTTCTTTGTCTAGCGATTAAGTTTAGTGAGCGGACTGTTGTTTAACTTATTGCTTTATGCCATTTATGCTTATATTCTTGTCTCTTTTGGGTAAGCCGTAACGGGGCTCGGAAAAAAAATCGAACAAACGTGTAACGTGTGTCCGGCTGTGCATTTGTTTACGCAATTCAGCCACACCGGTTTCTGCCGTTTAGCGAGAAGCGTTCAATTAGTTTTTAATTACACATATTTTAGTGCCTACGTCCGCGGTCCTGGTTCATGCAGCGCACCGAACGGGGTGCAACGCACAAAATCACTGACACTTGTGCGGTGATTTGCGGAAAACCCTTCAATAAATTATTGGTCTTGGTCGCCGTGCCGCTCCGTGCCGCAAGTTCACACATTAATCACAGTGCACTCGATCGCGCTGGGCTGGGCTAGGAAAGATGCGACGGTTCATGGTCTCGCACCGTACGAGGAGACCCACTGCAGCACAGAGAACACACCGAAAATTGCAGAAGGTTTTATTGTCACGTCCGCCGGTTCTCGATGGTTCCGATCCAAAGCAGCACCGATCGATAAAGCACATTGTTGCTGAGCATCGGTTATATTGGTAACGAGCGTACGCTCACCACAACCGACCTAAACGACTCATCCCAGCACCGGGGCCAGCGCACGCTGTGTTCCGGACAGCGATCGCGACATTTTAGTCCGTACTTTTATGCTTTTTTTTGTGCCGCACACGGTTCTAAGACATTCTTGCAACACACACACACTGCCCGACGCGCAACCGATCGACGTTGAATGCCTTTGATTGGAATAAAGTGAAATTGATGCCGGTCAAGAGCACTTGCGTTTCTGTGCAGCGTGCGCTGATGCTCGGATGGGCCACTTTTGCTCGTCAGGTGGTCAAGCGGCGTGTGTGTGTGTGTGCGTAGTAAATTACGCCAAAGCACCACCAACACCGGGTGTACCGAGCTGGCAGTGTGTTGTCACTTCACTCATCACTGCCGGAGGTTAAGCAGGCAAAAGGGGCATGTCTTCTGATGTGCCAACGCCATATTGGTAAGATTTTTCGGTTGCACAATAATGCCCGCAAGCTGTACTCACCTTCGCACTACTGCTTAGTAAACGAGCTGTTCCGATCGAATTATGGCACGGTCTACGATTGGATGGGACTTTGTTAGGATAGGCAGGTTACCCACGGGCTTCGCAGCAATGGCAAATGTACGATAAAGATCCACTCTCGTTGAAGTTCTAAGTGTAAGTGAAAGCGCTAGATGCTAGATGGCGCATTTCGCTATTTAGATTCCCGTACATGAAGTTCCCGTTGAAGGGAGGGGTGGGGGTGTGATGGGTGGTGCTGAAGGGAATGCTAAACACATAACGTCGCGTTCTAAACGTTGTCGATCGCGATCATATCACGCTGGTAGGGTCACTATAATGGGAATCCGAGGGCACGCAGGGGGTTGCAAAACACAACGACCTGACCCTACCACATTCAATTAGCTGATCAGAACAACCACCCCGCACCGCCACCCATTTCCCCTCATCCGTGATCCCTCTACCCTCACCGATCGTGTGAGGTGTCTCAGGCGGAAGTGATCTCTACCCGGTTGATGAATGATGGAGACGAAGATTGCATTGCGCGTTTTCTCAACGCAAAACCGATGCAAATCTTTCGCTTTTGGAAGACAATTCAATGCGTCCGTTGGGGGTTTAGGGGATTGCTGGTTGAAAGCGATATCAACGCGATCAAGGTACAGCTTGTCAGAAGCCATTTTTTATCGCCTGTAAAGCTGGACTCTCTGCTGCCGCTCTGCAAGAAAGCAAAACGATGAGAATGTAATTGCGAACTGCGTGACTGGCCGTGCTACGATCCGCCGATGATGATGATGGGGCCCGCCCATGGGAAGGGGTGAAAAACATTGCACAGCGCTCGTTGCACATAAATGGCAACACGAATTGGACGGATCGTTCCCGTGCGCGGTAACAAAGGTTTTACACGCCGAGCGTACCTAGGCGCGTCCCGGTACCGGTCGCTTTGCAATAGGATGCGAATGTTGCGTCAGCCATTCTGGCAGCATTCGGGCACCGGGACCGGTATCGGCACTATGCTCGCCCCGGCAAGGATCACCGCTTCGACGACTCGTTGTTCATTTTTTGTTGATTAAACGCTACAACTCTTGAGTCGAGGCCAATCTGGTCGGGTACAAGTGTTCAACCTTCTCTCGTATAGCCGTGATTTTTTTATTTACCTTCAACCAGAATCGGAACATTCTATGATGATCGCACACCGAAAGGGTAAAAACCGGAGCATCACGATCGATCGGTACGGTTCATTAAACAGCGAGAAGAATTTAGTTCCTGCGTTTGATGTTGATGTACATGCATCAGCAATGTTTTCCATGCGATCTTCGCACACCTCGTACAGCTTGAGGTGCATGCAATGGCGCCTCCATCACCCGTTTGCTGTTGTTTTGCCTCCAAATTCCATTCCCTAGGTTCTAGGGTGGTGTTAGAATTTGATGTTA
Organism: Anopheles maculipalpis; assembly: GCF_943734695.1. Lineage (NCBI taxonomy): Eukaryota > Metazoa > Arthropoda > Insecta > Diptera > Culicidae > Anopheles > Anopheles maculipalpis. The sequence continues at coordinate 17,038,233 of NC_064871.1, read as the reverse complement.
CCGTTGGGAAGGAAGTAGTTGTTCTTTACCCCGTTGGCACGCGAACTTCCTGAAAGAGCACGCGCATTGCTCGGCTACGCACGCGGCCCGGCATTAGAGTTGTGGTGTGGCGCGTGCGGGTTTGCTCGCGTTGCGTTACGGCGATCGCCGAGCATCGTGGGCACACCGGCAATCGATAATTAAACAATTAAAAAATGCTTTGAAATTCAAATGCCAAACCATTGATCGCGTGGAGGGGGAGGGGGAGGGGCTGTTTACGCAAACAAAGTACGCGAAAAAAAAGAAGAAGCTTTCAACACATTCCCACACCTTACTGCCTCTACTCCGGCCTCACACTTGTTCGAGTAGATCGAGTGAGATGCATTAGTCAACAAGTTGTTCTGTGTAAAAGTCAAGCAAATTGTTTGTTTGATTCGTTTTTTTTAATGCACGCAGGTGTGGACCAGTTGTCACTGATTGATGGAGAACTATGTTCCATTGTACAACAAACAGCAGTAGGATATGTGTTGAATTGTGCTTCACACATGTTTGTTTAACCAATTGTATTGCAGAAAACTTCAGGAGCTGTATTTACAGGGTTTTCGATCCATCTGTTTAACGGAAAACTAAAATCACTTAGAGAAATTTACGAACTAACGAGTAAAGTTTAGATAGGTGGCCCCTACTAAGGGGAAACGGTCCAGACTGGATTTGAACCTCGGTCCTGTCAGGCAAAGACTTGGGGAAATTTTTCAAATGAAAAGTGGCTTATTGGAAGATTCTTGTCGAACTTTGCAATCTTATAATAAAATTTTTGCATTCACTGAGAGAAAATTTGCATCTCGATTGTGGAATTTAGCGATTAACACTGGTTTAAAGAAGCAGCAATTAGAACAACAACAACAATTTTCAACAATTTTATGCGTTAAACCCGTTCAAATTTTAATGAAACAGCATGTTGATATAAGCACAGGAGAGGACCTAACGCTTGGCAGAAAATCCACAGCAGATTGCAAAGTTCCACAGTCGAGAAGCAAATCTCCTCTAACAAGAAAGTTCCATTATATGATTGTAAAGTACTATAAGAACCTTGCAATATTCTACAACCGATTTGAAAAATTCCTAAAAGTAATACAAAAGCTCTGTTATATTGATTGAAACTCTGTATTACTCAAACTGCGTCTAAGTTTTTTTTATGTAGAACCTAAACTTTATTTAAAATAAACTCTTACATGTGGCTACTAATGGATGGATCTAGATAGATTGGGATTTACAAATGGCAATTTAACTATATTTAAATTTTGGAATAGATTTTCAACAACGTAAAGAAATGTATTTTCGGTATTGCTTGACTATGTAATAAACATAGTTATTAACATAGAAAATACTATTTTTTTAGCAATTTCCGTTACTGCTTTTCTAATACACTTCTAAAATAACTGGAAAAGATTGACCACTTGTTAAACAACAACAATAAATACATTGGATTGGAACATATTCTAATTTGTATTAAATCATCTCCAAAAAACACTTAAAAAAAAAACGAAACAAAAGGGGTGGAAAGCACTGTAAGCACTTACATGAATTTTTCCTTATTTCACTGGTTCCACTTGGTTCGGAAGCTTTAGCACGCCTGGGATGGCAAGCACTCGTCACCAAACAATGTTCGTTGTTTGTAAGCACGAAAACTAACCAAAACTAAGCTTTGATGTTCGTTTAGGCAAAGTCACTTTTTTTGTCTCTCATAAACTGCCACTGCCGCTGGTTTCGTACTGTTCGATGGTTTCAAAACTTTCCGGCAAACATTCGCAGAACGTTTTTCCTTGGCAATTTTGTTTCCCTTTTCCTTTCTTCGGGCACGCGCGAACACTTCCACACTTTAGATCTGCGGGCGATGATGGTTCCAATCACGAATCCGACCGTACAAAACAAACGTTGGATGCGTCTACTGAAACACGAGGCTACGCTCTTTGAGGGGTAGATTTTTCACAAACCACGTCGCACAGATTCGAAGGGGGGCTGTTCGGGCGCGCGCACGCACAAAAAAAAAGGACACCGGACACACAACGGCAGCGCCGGCAGCTAGCGCGTACTGCTGTTTGGTAGTTTTCGAAACGAACTAATTGACTGAAATCGGCTCCATATTGCTTTTATACGGGGGTTTCAACCGGCAGGCCAGCCCCAACCCGCCGCCTGGCTTTGATGCGCTGTGCTGGTTCGCACGATTTCGTCGCAGTCGCGTGGTGGTTGCAGGCTTGCTCGGGAGCCGATTGCACCGCTAACGATGCGCCATGGAAGGGATGAAAGGAACTGATCGACCGAAGATGAGGGAGGATGGAAGGGGGAGGGGGGGGGAGTGGTTCAAGGAGTAGAGCGGAGAAGTCTTTGGAGTGTCGATGAGGTGTACACTAAGATTTCTCAGCCTTTGCCAAGCTTCGTCGTTCGAGCAGAGCGCTAGTGCGCTTTTTTCCAGCTGGTTTTTCTCGGTCGTGCAACACGATTCGCGCGCGCTCACACTTGACCGAAGCGTCAGTGTGTGTTTCGCGCGATCGGACGAGCGTTACCGGTGCGGACAGTTGGTGGGCAGATTTCGAATATTCTAATAACAGTCCAATTCTGTCCACCGTTTGACATAAGCGGGTGGGAACATGGGCGAGTGTCACTGCACACCGAACCGAATGCCTATCGGTTATAATTAGCGATTTTTTGAAAAGTTGATTGTATGATACTGCGGGATCGGTGGCAGGACAATCCTGCCGCGCGACAGGATCGATTCCGTGGCACACTTGAGTGGCGGGTCGAACGATTGGACAGCTTGGTGCGATCACGGCTGGAGCCGTGGTTGAGCGTTGTTGATTGGCATGCTGATCCCGTTTACACCTCAGTGGAAACATTACTGCGATCCAGCAGGTGGGGCAAGCTATTCGGCGGGTACAACAGGCCTGTTAAGCTGGCATACTCACCTACACATCTTCTCGCAATCCTTCACGGCGGTTCCCTGGAGGCTGACAGATGGTTGGTTACAAAGTTAGAAGCGCTGTGCTCGGTCAGAACCCGAGTAGGTTGGGAAATTTCCATTGGAGTACGTGTTAGGCAGTAATCAATGATATATTTATTTTAATATGGGCTACAGGTAATTTTTTAAAGCTATTTTATTTATTCTATTATTTCAAGGAAAATTTTGACGTTTGTTCCAAGCTTTAGAGTGGTAATGCCTTGCCTAACCAAATTTTTGATGAGGTAAATAATTATCAATTCTTTTCTGTTGCGTTAACTTTACAAATCATTTGCCTTTTTTATTGGGGTTGCACACCTTATCAGTCCTTTTTTTTTGTATTGGCTGAATAATCAATCTCAAAAATGGCATCACGCTCCACACGAAATATAAACATAGGTCATGCTTGCTGATAAGTTGTGCATCTTTGACTGTGCTATTTTTTATTCCAGATTATACTTGCATTACATCACCTTAGCTACTGTTCTTATAGTAATCACGTTGTTAAATTGATAGTCACCGTTGAGAGGGATTTCCCCTCGATTAGCAGCTATCGGTTAGCAATTAATGGTGCATACTTGATCTTTACGTTATGACCAAGAACCCTGAAGGGGGAAAAACTGTTGATTCTTTTACCAATTTGGACGACGAAAATAAACAAACGTGTTAAGTATTTTGACTGCTTAGCTTAGTAATCGTCGGCCAATTAATAGTAAATAAAAACACCCTGCATGCTAATGGAAAAGTACTTAGCCCAAGCAGTGCATTTCCCGTCAACCTATTATTTATTACTGCACCATTCAACCTGAAGGTAGACGTAATAAACCTGTTGATAAATGAATCTCCCATCGCCCGATAGCTTGAAGAAGACAACAAAATGTGACCGCCTGCACCTGCACGGCTTCGCTCGTCTTACCTACTCTTCCCTGTGCTAGCGCGGGAACACCGTGCGGAACCTACGTCCGGAACTAACCTATCCTAGCGGATGAAGAATGCCCGTCTGGCTGAAGTTTTACGAGTGGGAAACGGGCTGAACATTTGCGGTCCAGTCCAAGGTCGCTCGCGCCACATTCAAACTCAAACTGCAAGTACAGTGCCGCACTTACGTTACCTTCACTGCATCAGCTATCTCTGCAGTTTGGGGCACTCAGGTTCGGCGTGTGGCGAAATGGGTGCCTCAACCTTGACGGCCATACTATGCTACTCATCGACGCGAGGAGGGGAACGGCCGATCTTTTCGGTTTGGGGTTGGTTTGGTCTTCATGTAAAACAGTACTATTTGAGAGTGAGGTAGCTCGTGGCTATTTTCTAATACAAATTTATTATTAACTAATGAGATAAATTAACTGATAAGAGGAAATCTCTTCTATGACAGGACGTAATGGAATAAAAGTAAAGGCTTAAGTAGACGCAAAAACAGAAGTAGTGCAGTTTATCTAGGCACTATCAAGGGAACAAGGTGTTACAAACTACCTTTGTCAGATGAAATCAATTGATCTGCAGTGTCTGTGAATGGGTGCTGAGAGTCATGTGATCTGACGACAAGCTCGTACCAGCTGGGTAAAATACATTTCCATTAAGCGTAGGCAACAGCGGCTAAGTATGACAAACATTTGCACTTTATGTTTTATCGCCATTTGTTGTCCTTATCTTGTAAGTAGTACGCTTTAAAGTTTTTTAAATTATAAATTACTATAAAAATATATTTATGTGCACTTTCATTAATAGTGCTATAAGTATAGGAAAACGATAGCAAATAAATTTATCAAACCCAATAAGCAATTATCAGCAATAAATATCTTATCCTTAGATGGATTTTACAACAGCAGTAAGAAATAAAAGCTGCATTAAAAATGAACGCCGATTGACGTTGGTTTAATTTGAATGAAGCCTCTCCATGCACCTTGGAGCGGTAGGCTGACGTTAAATTGTAATTGTTAAGATCACCGTGTAGCAATAAAATGTACGTTACGCAATTGGTCTGACGTGTAACCAATATCATAACATTTGCTTTGATTTGACTATAAATGTACGCAGGGCACTCAGTTTCAAGGATTAAAGTTCATTCCGCAGCCGTTCTGGCACTACTTGTTTCGTTTGTTGTAAGAATTTTGTTCTTTGCTTAAGCTCGTGTTTAGATACTGATTGATTGATGGAGGGGTTTAGCAGTAATGGAGCTGTAAAGCGATCATTTTATAATGAATCATCGCTTCATTAAGCACATGTTTAATTGATACTTTTGCATTTATTATTATTTGATAGCTTAGTTGATAAGTTGAGGCTAGCAGTTGTTTTACGATAGAAAATGGATAAATACAAATCATTATAATCTAGTGTCGTGCGAAGTGAGCGAATAAAATTTTTCTAACGATTTTTTTTCGTTCACTGAAATTAATACCAATACTGCTATATTTGCTATTTTCAGATATTTCCTTTTCACACCATTTTAATGCACCTTACCCCGGGTGACCTTCGGTCGGTGTGGTGTAGATTTTGCCTTTGGATCGTCCCTTCTTCTTGCTGCCAGTTTCTAGAAGAATGACGTAGATGATGTTCTTTTTTGTGGACAAACAGGCTTGATAGGCTTTCTGGCGAGCTTCTGTGCTATTTATGCTTTCTGGCGAGCTTCAACCCTCAATACCTTCAATATACTGGATGCTCCGAAGATGCTATCGGAAAAGCTGATGGTGGCACAAATGCAAGGATCGAGAAGCCACCGGAGAGTCTCCGATGCAACCAGCCCCATCAATTCCACCCGCAACAAGACCAATGCCAAAGGTTTCACACCTAGTTTTTGCTCGTTTTTGGGTCAACCACCATTGTTGAGAAGTTGAGAAGAATAATACAGGAAACATTAAACATAAAACATGAAGAACAAATAACAGAAAATGGCTGAACTAAACAGCTGTAGTGCGGGCTACTAAAGGAAAGGGCGCAGGGGTTGAGATCAGTGGATGATTCCGATCTCTTTGGTAAAATCCAACAGAATTGCGTGCGTATTGGCCGGGAATCTTCCTGATGCCCAAACGGCTGCTACGAGCCCGCATTGAATTCCACACATGTCCAGAGGATGTGATCAATATCGTGGTATCCTTTGCTACAGCTACAAACCTTGGAGTCAGCCCTGCCTTTCGCACAGTGGTTCCACATTAGCCTGAAACCTATAGCGAGATGAACTGTAAGATCCTTCTGACTTCGTCCTTATACCACATGCTCCACCCGCGCGGGTCATGCACAGCTGATGCGAAGAAACTCGTAAGGGAGAATCGACCTCTCAAAAATGCAGCTATCAGGAGCACTTGAATTTTTATCGAGCATTCTGGTGACAAGCAACTCCCTCAGAGTGAGTTTAATAATGAAGCAACTCAAGAGAATTGTAATAATAATTTAATCCAAATAAGGACCCTACGCTGGCATCCAGCTACAGACCTTGCAGTCTCATCTTCTTCGCTTTGCAAACAATATTAAGCAGAACAAACGTGACAAAATATCTACTGCTGTTGTCATACTCGACGTAGAAAAATCGTTTGATAACGTATGGCATGATGGGCTTATTCACAAGATGATGCGTTTCAAACTGACAGTTTACCTCATCAAGTTTCTGCAGAGTTATCTGAAACACAGAACATTCTGTATAGCATTAGGACCCACTTCTTCAGAAACGACAAATGTTCCAGCGGGTCATCGGTCCTATGCCTTACCTGCTTTATGTATCGGATGTTCCTCTACTTCCCAACGGCATCCAGTTGTTCATGTTCGCTGACGACATGTTTGCGATCTCAGCAAAGGGTAGAACATTAGATGAACTGCACAGCTCTACGTAGCGTAGCTTCAACATAATTAGCGAGTGGAAAAATAAGTGGAAAATTAAGATAAATGAAGGCAACACGCAAGCAATGATCTTACTACACAAAATGCGCCAAAATCTAATTAATCCAGGTTCCCATTTCCTAAAACACGCCGACTCCACCATCCCATGGTCATCGAGAGTAAAGTACCTAGGGATTTTGTTCGATAAAAAGCTATTATTCCGCGACCATATATATATGATGTGATTAGGAAGTTTACAGTTTTGACAAAAAATCTTTACCCCCTTATAAATCGAAGGTCATGATAATTGCTAAAAAACTAAATATCTGTAAACAAATTTTTCTTTCGTCAGCAACATATGCAATAACTGTATGGCAAACGTGTGCCATTACTAACCTAAATAAAATTCAGGTCGCCTTGAATAGGGATCATCGAATGCTATTAAATGCTCCTTCTAGAACAAGTCTAGTGAATTTCCATAGTGAAAGTAATAGCTTGTCTTTGAAGGGCATAATAACAATTTCAAATGAAAAAATTAGATATAATTGACTAAACTCACCTCACATCCATATTAAGGATATTTTTTCATAGTAATCTTAGTTAATAATTGAATGTTAGGTTAGTTAGTCAGTAAGGTAAAATTACGTTAGTTAAAGTAAAAAAAAAGGAACCCAATTACAAAGTGTACATTACCTCCGATGGACAATATCTCCAAACAACAGTAACTTTCGCTGAAAAGCTTTCAAGCTGTAACTCAAAAAAAAGACCCATATGTAAAGACGGAAAATGATAATAAACCAATATTATATTATATATTATTTAATCCAAATGGGTAAATAGTAAGCGTGTATCATTTCTTAGATAAGAGTACTTATTCTCATCACTTGTGCAATGAAAGAGTTGGCTCGCTCCTATTCGCATGTTCCTATCTATCATTGGCAAATGGATGGATAATCAATCATGATGATACTGCATTTGCATTCTCCATATAACATTAAAAATTATATTGCATCCGCGTAAAAAAGGTACCTTAAAGAGTTTCTCACAGTGACATGTTTCCTCGTAAAATCTTATTATTACTTTGTAGTTTGAAGGCACTTTTGTTTTCCTAAAGAACGTGACCAGGTACACCGCAATAACCTGTTTTAAAACGTAGTTTAATATATGCGTTAATTGTTTTTTATTTTAATATTCCTTTTTCTCTTCTAGCGGGTATGGTGCTTAAATTCAGGCACTTATCTCCTCCCATATAGTTGCCAATCAACCAGCCCAAAGATTGGTGCGTTCCAGAATAAAGGCATCAACATATATTTTTTTGCTTACTATCTTCGCATACACGGCTCAACTGCTTACGATCTTAACGATCCGGTTCGAACCAGTTGTGGCGTTTAATGTGGTTAGAGTTTTGGGAAGCATGACACCTGCCTAACACTATCGCAAGTCGCCCAAACAGTCGGCCCCCCCTTCCTACATGGCGTCGGAAGCGTGCCTTGCTGACAGGCGTACGAACATAAATTAGCGTTGTAGTAGCGCACGCAAAAAAAAGGAGCAAATTTCAATCCACCCAGCGAACAACCCACCTCAAAACAATGGCAAAACATTGTAACGGTGAAGGTAGCCATTGAAAAGCACTACAGTGCAACATTGATAGGAATGTGTACAGCGCACGGGGCATGATCGATCGTTACGATCATTTGCACGAGAATGTATAAAACATTCATGTGTGCTGATGAGCACTAACCTTACCTTACTTCAGCTGATTGCAGTACTTTTCACAAATGGTTGACACAATCACGCTCTTGTCCGGCCAGGGGAGGGGAGTATGGGAAGCGAACGCCACACGGCAATGGTCGGATCGCGGATCCATTAATCCACCCAGGTAATGGTCAAAATGTTAATCATGGGCACGCGCCGCACTAGTTTTTTGTCGGAGCCACCCCACCCCACCGATCAAGAATCCTTGTGCGGATGGGGAGAGAGGGAGGGCAGGGACAATTGAGAGGCAGGGAGGACAAATGAAACTATTACTAGCCATAAATTTCATTGCGTGTCCGGATTGGGAAACCCGTTTTTCGGACAACGGAGGGACAACGCTAGCATCGGTTGAGGATAACAAGATTCTGGCCGCTTCCTTGGCCGACAGCGAACGCTCGATGGATGGAGCGCGCAAAAAGGAAGTCGATCGAATTTTGATTGATCGCGCGTGTCGCTATTAGTGGAGGATGTTGAACTGGCTCACGATAAGTTAGAAGAACAAGGCTTTACTGGGAATGTTTGCCGAAAAGAGCATTTGTTTTTTGCACGGTAAGTTTGTTTGCTAATTGAGTGAAAAGTTCCGTTTCGCGCTCTCCTGCGTGCATGGTGCGCCTTTTGAAGCATTTATACTAAACTTTAGTCAATCGGGCTGTATACTGACCCTGGCTAAAGTTGTTTTTGGTATCGCATAACTTTGACAGCGGCATACGCCATGCCTCGGAGTAGGACTTAATTCCTTTCACATTGACTTGTCCGGGGTTTGCGAGGAACAAGTTTAGTGGATTGCTTTTTTTGGTTGTTGTTGTGTGTGTGTTTTGGTTTTGTTTTTGGCAACAAAAGCTTAAGGAGTAAAAAGTCCTTCAAAATTCTTTGCGTGCCATTTGCACGTTGGGTGTTTTTTCCCCCCCAAATTCACTATTATTCATTATTTTGCTGTTTGGTTTTCTTTTATTTTTCATTGGATCATTCAAAATGATCGTTTAACATTGTAGCTAACAAAAAATGGCCGCCTTGGACATTATTTTCTCTGTTGTGTTTTCGCAACAGGATCGGTAGATTAATACAGTCCATTGGCACTAGTCGTGCTGTTCCTACTCGAAGGAGCTTTGTTTTTGTGGTGTGGTACAGGATTTAAAATCCAGGGTCAATGTGGGCAAGATTAGCCAGCGGCAACCGTGCACACTTCACCAGTTTGATGCTTTAAGGAAGTGAAGAAAATAGTGCACTTTTTTCGCCTCTCTAGCTGGCAACCTTTGGCTCCTTTGTTTTTTTTTTTTTTTGTGGTTGTATTCATTTTAGCACCAACGGATCAGTACGATATTCGAATGGTTGCGTCCCGGTTGTTAAGGATTCCATTTTTATTATGTCCCTGACCATTGCGCTAATCACCGCGAAGCACCTTTAAATGCACCCTTCGGCTGGCATCAGTTTGCAGGTTGCAGTTTTTGCTGTTGCACCAGCGCGTGCCATAAAGTTATGGCATGGACCTCTCGGATGGTGAAGGTAAGGGAGAGGAGGTAACCGTGGCTGATAGAACAAAGACACATAATATTGGTATAGGGAACGAAACTGGCCCGCATCGATCTCGATCTATGTGATGTCCAAGTGTCGAAGAGCCTAACCGTGGCACGGTTTTTGGGTATGGTTGAGCAATTTTATAACGCACCTTCCGCGTCACTGTGTTAGATTTTTATGTTCTGCGCCTTGTTGCGATTTAGTAAGTGGAGAGAAACACAATAACCGTTCACCGGTGTTGCTCGAGTGAGTAAAATAATATGGAAAAAATTTAATTGGAAATGCAAAGCGCGGTACCATTGTCAGGCGAGTGCGATTGTTTATGTCAAGTTGGATTGGAAATTGAATTAAAGAAAATATTAATCAATTGGAAAGGGTTGATGATGTTGGTAATAAACAGCTGCACTGGACAATGTAAAGCACAAAGGAACGTCGACTACTGAAAAGCGACAGCGGCGTTGATCGTCACACGCCAGGATCGGGGTTTCAAATCCCAAGACTGTTTCTTCGTAATGAGAACTTGAAATTCCAACAACGTAGTATCAACAGGCGCCTTGTAAATCAATCGGTAGCCGGCGTGACCTAGTATAGAGGTCGTAAAGCCAAAGCCAATAAGAAGCATTACTACTCGTTAGCAGAACTTCTCCCTAAACCAATCTAGAACCTAACCTAGTGGCTAATTTTAGGCGCATTTTCATTTTTTTTGTTTGTTATTTCTTCTACTGCTTTCCAACTCTGCCGATGCACACGGTAAATTGCTTTAGTTCTGTTTTACATTTTACGATATGAAGCGCGCGCCAATGAAGCATCAAATCAATTAAATGATCGCATACCGAAATGACCGGTTACGATCCTTTCACTATGGTTGTGTTTGCCGATTGTATACTTACCGGCAGCAACAGCAGCAGCAGCAGCAGCAGGAGCAGTTGGTCATAAATTAGTTTTTAAGGCGCGATCGAATGGTTTATAATTGTGACCAGCGGTCACAAAGCGCAACACCACAAGCGGCCCAATTGCAATCGATCGATGACAATGCTGCTGGGGATTGTGCTTTGTGCAAGAAGATATGCTTTGTTTGGCGTGATCTGGCGAATTCATCCAGAAGACTTCAGACCTACCACCGGCGGTGCGGCGAACCAATGCGGAAACCGCCAATATGGTGTGATTTAGAACAATCAAATATATTTTAATTTGAGGGTTTGGGTTTTTTTCACTTTTCTTGTTTTATGTTTACAACAAGATTTCTGTTTTGGTTCACTGTGAGCTGACTAATCGTGCATAATAGGATGGATAGGCCGTTATTTAGTGCATCAAATCGGTTGAATCTGGTGATTGAATAATGAGACATAATTTAGCAATTGGTTGCCTCCGGTTTATGTTCCGAAAGGGCTGATAATGTTTGTTGTTGATTTAAATTAAGCTAATGACAAGGGTGATCGTAACATGATCTGCATTCAAAACCCCGGAGAAAGCCCAAATGTGGTGAGAAGACTGGTTTGGAGTTTGGAGAGTCCTAATACTTTATTACAATTACAGCGTGCATTTACATTTCGTCGGAAGTTCGTTTGCGTTGGGTCGATTTGGCTCTTTGCCAGCAGTTGAGTTTATCGGATTCCAGCCATTTTTGTTTGTGATTTTTTTTTTAAATCAATTAATACCGATAAACTCCACCGCCGGTACACAGTCTCAGACACAAAGTTCACAGTTGGTTTTTTGTTTTGCTTGTTGTTGGCATCGTGTTTCAGTACGCAAACTGGAACGGCAACGGATAGCCACCATTGTACGCTCGGCCTAGCCGTGGCGAGAAGGGCAAATTTCGTCCGAGCCGCGGTGCAAACGGTGGCCGCTGATGATTTTCCCCAACCGAATCACGCCGTCCGAGGCGTGGCGAGGTGGTGTGAAAGAATACTGGCTGTGGTTTGCTAGCTTTTGCGGTCAGCAGCAGCACCAGGTACGGTGCGCCCTGCACGAGCTCGGCCGCCAACTTTTGCGGTGGTTCACCAGCATAGCCTAACGGTTCACTGTCGAACTCTTCCACCAGATCGTCGTGCAGATCCGTTGCAATGGTTCGTTTGCCGAGACGCGGTCCGAACCACATGGCAGCAGCCCGTTTGTTTAGCCCTTCGCCCGTATCGTCCCGTCGCAGTGAGCTGTCCGAATCTGATGCACCATCCGCTGGCTCGCGTCCTGTTGTCCGCAGGTCGGCATACTTTGTATCCTGAAAAGTATTCCAGCCAGAGTTATGCTCAGCTTCCAATGGTAAACTGTTTCTGTTTTACACGGTATTACATTTGAATCAACTTCTACACTGAGAGCACTTTTGATGGCCAAGTACAGGCAGATGAGATTAAAAAAAAAGGAGAACCTAAACATGGCGGCCTTTCTACGGTTGGCTTTGGCTGGGTATCGAAAACTTTGTCCACTGTGCTGGTGTTCACGGTGGTAAATTACAACTGTTTTGTCTGCTGGCAGGACGAACCATTCTTATATAGTTCCGGCCACTATCACACGATTGGTGGTATCGATTTTCTTCCGATCCCGTGATGCTGCAAAGATGAATGAATCCGATCGACAGCATGAGTAGGTGTGCGAGAAAATCCTTACACCGGATGTTGTGGGACGAACGAAAAGTGATTGTGTTGTGAATGCTTTTGAATTTGCATACTAAAGCTAATATTAAAAATTGATGTAATCGAGATTCAAAACATGCTTCATGCCGGTTGGAATTTACTCATAAATAATTCATTGTATTTTGCATTCGTTTAACATTTAATTCATTCGATAGATCGATAAACGGTGACAAAAACACATGTTATTGCGCTGAACACTGCAGCGGGGTTGATGAATTCCTTTCCATTTTAATACCTCTGCAAAATTCTAGAACAATTCAGCGTAGCATTCGTAGCAGAAACTAACCAACCGATGCGGCACAATGGTCGATTAATTGAAAATCCATCGGTCACTAGCCAAAACCCCACTCCCCGGTTCGGCAGAAGCAACTGACTGCGCCATGCATGGTCAAACTTACCGCGTATTACACACGACTCGAGAGGGTATCTTTTGCACCCGGCCAGCCCGAACTGACCAGCGTGATGAGCATTAATATTAATTTAACGACAAGAGATCAGCCGGACGGCTGTTGGCTCGGTGCTTTTATTCCGAATCCCTTGCATGGCCGGGATTCCCATCCTATTTTTATGCCATTCGGGGCATGATTCAAAACAAAAGGATTACAGTCTCACAGTCGGGGAGTCGACGGTTTGAAAAAAAAAAAAAAACAGGATGACGGTTGACGCGGCACGGTATGTAAATTTAGCGTCCCCATACGCAATCGATCCTCACAGCGGGGATGGTAACACTGTGACGGAATTTTACAATTGAAAGGGATATGTGGTGTCCTTCCAAAGGATTTTTGCTAAGAAAGAAAATAGACAGACTGTTGATTTTGTGGAGGGAAATGCTACAAGTAAGACGTGTAAAAGGATTTATTAAAGTTTCAGTTTGAATTTTGTCTCATAGAAGTGCAACCAAAACTATCCATTCTTCTTGTTAATTTGTCAATTCATTTATAAATTCAACGGATCACAAGGCTCCGTTAAAAAGAATCTAAAAAGGTATTTTTTATTTAGAATACAAAAAGCTCACCAAAACAAAGACATTAAAGACTACACGGACTCACGGAACGGATAATATAGGGGAAAAAATTGCGGTGAATCAAATTGGACTCGAAGCTGTCACACACAAAATTTAACTCAGAGGAACGGAAATGCCTACGGCGGTCATTAACGTCAAGAAATCTCCTAACTCGGAGAGTTCCCTGCCGGGACTTGCAGTTTGATAAAGAAGGTACAGCCTGCTAGTTGATCCGATTGTCCAAAAAGCCTGCTACAAAGGGTCTCTTCATGTTGCAGCTATAATTTACGGATTTCCACCAGGAACTGAGAGTGAATTTTGTGGATTAAGGATGCGTAATTTACTGAGTGACCGAACCGGCGTGCAGAAAGATGTTTTTATCGAAGTCAGATCACCTAGAACTTGCGCCAGACGCTTTAGCAGACCAATAAGCAGATTGCCCCTGGTTACTATGTACTTCAATTGTTCATAGAAAATCTAGTTATCGTCAAGGAACAGTCCAAGGGCCCTGACACAACGATTACGCTTGAAGTCTGCATCGTTCAGATTGTAGACTCTTTGACACATAACTCTAGGCCAGTACTGGAATTTCTTCAAAACGATCTGAAGCAGTTGTTTGGTCAACTGGGTTGCAGATTGGACGGTAGAGCTGCCGGAAGTACACATTTGATATCTTTTAAATAGACCACGAGGAGTATTGGGCCTAGTAGACTTCTTTCATTAACGACCTTTTAGGTCACGCCGGACTAGACGGAGGTAACAGCCTGGGATGGAACCCGGCGCTACTGTCCCCTCCACCATCGGGCCTCCTCTATGTCTTACGAATTCTATTGCTCCCATCGTACATATGTAGCTGCGTGTGCTCTTTTAATCTTCATTTATAGCTATAAACGAAAAAATCCGCGAATGCACAAAGTTCAACGAGAGTGCAGAAAAAAACCTCATTAACTACTGCCTGATGCATCGATCAAGGAAGCTTGTTTGCTTTGCCATACTTCTCGGGAGGAAGTCATTTGGCGCAAACGATTGAAACGCTCCATCTTGTTCCATCCATTTGATGAGTACAATTTTCACTTTTTGCTTCAGTTTACAGCAACTTGTTTACAAATCACCATCGGCAGCAGTCACGTGGTTGAATGGTTTGCCTCGCCAACAAACAAACCAACATGCATGACAACGCACGCTCCGTTACTATGGGAACCAAGCGCCCGGGAACCAAACAAACAGCAAACCACCTCAAGCTCAAGCGACCATTCACTAGATTTTGGCAGTCTGTCAGTGTGTCCGAGGGTTTCATCTGGCACTAAAGCCTTACCACACGGTACCCGTTTTCCCACGCATAATCTGCGTGCTCTGGTGCGGCGTCATGACGGAAGGTTTAAAGTTAATTGTCATCGAGCTGAACAAGCTGCTCGAGACGGATTACAATCTGATAAGTTTCGACTCGTTGTCGCCGGAATCGCTGCTGCAGGTGCTGGTGGATGTGTTCCACGCGTTCGGTGCCATCGACAAGCTGGACGTGCGCGAGAACGATCCGGAGGAAACGAATGCGCTCGTAATGGAGGCGCTGCGGAAGGTGCAGTACCGGCCGGCGGAAGACATCGACGATCCGGGTGCGTTCCGGCGGGGTATGGTGCGGGGCGAGAAGAAGCTCATCCATCCGATCCTTCGCTGGATGTTTGAGCACCGTGAGCGGGTTAAGAAGGCCGCATACCTGGCAAAGTAAGTAGGGCACCGACCATCTTTGTCGTATGTCGTGCGGCGCTTGACTCAAGTGTACCGTGCCGTTTAGATTGGTTTAGTTGTGATAGGATGTTTCCTGGTGGTGGTTTCACCCGCTTTTTTGTGTTATTGTTGCTCTGCTCAAGATTTTTAATTCCGCTGGACCTACCGCCGGAGGCGATGTCGATGCCGGAACTGGGCAGCCTTTGGGCGCAATATCTGGAGACGATGAACGACTTCAAGGATGCTCACCGGGCGTACGAACAGTCCGTGCACGAGGGCACCCAGACGCGCGAACTTCGCAATGACATTAGTGCGATCGAGACGGAGATCGAAAATGTGAAAAAGCGTATCGAACGCACCCAGGCCCGGCTGGATAAGGTGCCCCAGCAGGAGCTACTGCTCGAGGCGGCCAACAGCTTGCGCATCGAGAAGGAGCGCCAGAAGGAGCTGCTGCAGCAGATCGACGAGCAGAAGCAGGGCCTTAATCGTGCAAACCTGATGCACGAACGGCTGCAGAAAGATTTGCACAACGCGAAGATGTCCGTCCAGGGTGCGACTCCTCAGAATCTGATGGAAAGCATCATCGAGGAAACGCAGGTGCTGGAGTTTATGGTGCAGCAAAAGTTGCCCCAGGAGTTGAACCAGCGTCGGTCCGAGGTGCAGACACTGCAGGAGGTGATTGACGAGCCGAACATAAGCCGTGGTGATCTGCAGGACTTGCAGCAGAAGATAGACGAGATGAGTCGCGAAATTCAGCGCTTGGTTGAGGTGCGGCTAGCTGAGTACAGCACCCAGAACGATACGCTCGGCCCATTCCGGCAGCAAGCGGCGATGGTGGCCCGCAACAAGGAGGCGGCCGCCGAGCAGCTCGATCAGATGACGAAAGAGTTGCGTGAGGTAGAGCGCCAGCTGCAGGACCGACAACGTCAGCTACAGGAAACCGTTGGCGAGGTAATACTGCGTGGCGAAGATCTGAAGCAGTTCGTCAACACACTGCGCGCCAAAAGCAATGTGTACAAGCAGCAGCGTGCCGAGCTGGCCGCCGTCAAGGCGGAAGTTAACGATTTGACGCAAACGCTGGAGAACCTAAAATCGCAGGACCCATCCCTTTCGACGGCACTGTCCCAAATGTCGGACGATGAAGTGTCTTCGCTGGGGCTGAGTGGTGCCGGGTTGGATGGGGTCGGAGATGTGGTTGAGGGAGAGGGTGGTCGCCGCTCGGAATCACCCATCAACGGGCGGGGTATGACGGAGCTGGCGCGGCTCGTCGATGGCCTTCAAAGGGCGGTCGGGGCCGCACGTGAACGCGTCACGCCACTTTCGCAGCAGCTACGGCCACTGCGGGAACGTGTCATCGAGCTGAAAGACGAAATGGACTCCAAAAAGCAGGTAAGCTGTGGTGGTGGTGGCACGGTTTCGCTTTAATGCCATTGCCATCGTCATCAAGTTCAATGTTTTGTTTCCATTTTCCCCCCCGTGTCACCGTGGGCTTGGTACCTGTGATCGGTGATCACCACCGGAGCACGCCGGAGGTATGTTTGGGTTTGTCGGGGCTCGGGGCTTGCAAACGGAGAAATTTATGGATCCGTGACAAATGGTTGCATTTTACGGTTTCAACACCTGTTTTTACGATACTTGCTACATACTGCCCAAGGTCGAATGGTGATTTAGAGCTATTTAGTGCATTTTATTGCTGTAAGTTGTATTGTAAATCGTTATTTAAGTGAATTAATGTGTACGGAGCTGGTGCGAATAACTGACGAATATTTATCAGTCTGTTCATGCTCGAATACTTCCGGGCTATTGGACTATTGGCAATTCAGCACAAAAAAACCTGCATGTACCTTTTCAACCCCCAAGACTTGCAACATCAAGCAGCAAAAGGTCCTCATGCACGTGCACAATGCAATCCATTTAGGATGAAACTTCCTGTGTCGGAACATTTTTCCCATGCCAACCCAGCGTTCCACCAGTGCGGTTCCACGCAACTGTACATTTGTCGTTTCATATCCCCTTCCCATCGAATGCGTTCAGGTTTGTTCGAGGATTTTTGTTTCTCAACCTTGTCGAACATTTCATTTTGTTGCGATCATTCTTTGGCTAGAAAATAGAAGACACTTTGACCCGGGAGTTTGCCAGTAGAACGAAAAAAAAAGAGGCTGAATGCACCAGATGCGCGTCTCAAATGCACTGCAAATGAGTCGAACTCCTGACGCGGGTGTCCTTTTTCGTGCTGCAGCCTTTGGCCACGGGTAGGCTAGCATTGGGTAGGGAAAACGAAGGACGCATCGGTAAGAAAGACGAAAAC
This sequence comes from Anopheles maculipalpis, assembly GCF_943734695.1. NCBI lineage: Eukaryota > Metazoa > Arthropoda > Insecta > Diptera > Culicidae > Anopheles > Anopheles maculipalpis. The sequence goes on along the minus strand of NC_064871.1, from coordinate 17,020,513 downwards.
AGGTCAAAAACGAGATGAAGAAGAGCAGGTCCGTTTTAGGGATGCTGATCGTTTGCCGCTGTTGTAGCCTCAGCACTTAGTCAATGTTTCGCTGTCGAGGAGTGAAGTGCTGGTGTAAAAGCGGTCACATCCGTGCCGGTTTCCGTGTGTGTCTGTGTGCGCGAGATCTTCCAGTTAGAGAGTGATCAGTATTGAGTGAAATTCGAATTTTATCGCCGAAATGAAGCGTGGTGAACTGCCCCGTAGGATCAACCGATCGCTGAAGAAGATGGCGAAGCTGAACCTGCTTACCGTGCTGAACGAGAACGTTACCAAACCGATCACACGCTTCTTCCGCAACGAGATCGTCGAGCTGCAGCGTAACAAAACGAAAGCCGAGTATCACTATTGCTCGAACTACACTGTTACGCGGGATGCGGGAAAGTGTAAGAAAGCGTCCAAGCACCCGGTCAAGTGTATCGAGTTTTCCTGCCGCGAGTACAGCCCGAACAAACCGACGCTGCGTGATCAGCTTAAACAATTCACCATGAAGCACAACCCTTCGGAGGACATGGTGAAGGATTTGCTCTCGATCATGAAGGACAACGGGTTGGAGCTTTCGAGCAGCAGCAGTAGTAGCAGCAATGATAGTTCTTCTTCCAACATTTCCCTATCGTCGAGATCGGATTCGGGCAGCTTTTGTGCACCACCGGCGTACCACAACTTCGACATAATTCCCATGTCCGTTGGACGATATTTATCATTCGGTATCAAACGATCCATCACGAACTATCTGCAACGGTTTGTGGACGACAGTAACCACTGGTACATGAAGACACTCTTCATGGATTTAGCTTTCTATGTGGTCAAGTCGGAGAAAGCGAAGGAAGCCGCCGGTCAGCTGCCGCACTATTTGATCATCCTCGGCAAGCTGTCGATACAGCTGGACGAACCGTTCGTGATTGGTGTGTATCAGGGTGCGTTCCCAACGCCGACCATCGCGAACGAGATCCTGCGCCCGTTGGTGGACGAGATGAAGGAGCTGGAAAATCGGAAGTTTGAGATCGAATCCCGACCATATCTGCTCTCGATACGTGCCGTGCTGTGTGATCCGATAGCGAACAGCTTGATCACCTGTACGGCTCTGCCCAACTCGCAGTACGGCTGCAGTAAGTGCAATCAGAAGGGACAGCTACAGTTCAGCGAGGGCATTACAAGCTTTCCACCGACGGCAAACCTGGCCACACTGCGGACGGATGATGACTTTGTGTACGGGTTGATCAACGGGCATCACGTCGGGGTGCCGGTGCTGGGTGAGCTGAACCTCGACCTAAAGTCACAGTTTATGATTGACTACAAGTACGTGGTGTGTGAGGGTGTTATGAAGCGGTTAATGAGCCTGTGGATGACCGGGAAGTTGGACTATCGGTTAAACAAACAGTCGCTTCAGCGGATATCGAGCAAGATGGTTGGTATGGCCAAGTACTGTCCACGGGAGTTTCGTCAGAAGCCCAAATCGCTCGACGAGCTGGACCGATGGGATGCATACGATTGGCGCCAGTTTCTGCTCTACTACTCACCGATCGTGCTGAAGAAGCACATGTCGCACAAGTACTACGTCCACTTCCTGTACCTTCATCTCGCAATGCGTATCCTGATCAGTGGTGAGATCTTCGTCGAGTGCAATACATTTGTGGCGGGCCAGCTGCTCAACACGTTCGTGGCGGACTTCTCCAACCTGTACGGTTCGCAGCTAATTGACTACAATGTGCACAATCTGCTGCACTTTGAGGAAGTGAACATGAAGGCAGGTCCAATGTGTCGCATGAACGGGTTCCACTTCGATCGCCAGATGGATACGATCCTGCGCAGCGTTAGTACGAACGCAAAGATAACGCTCGAGGAGATTGGTGCACAGATCGACGACACAACCAGCGCGATCGTGGAGAACCAGCTGAACGAGTACAAGCAACCGTTTCCTCGGCTTGAGGCAACTCCGTTCGGTACGGAGCTGCTGATCAATCAGCACGTTACCCTGTCGACCCGGGAACCGGACAACTGTGCCATCACGAAGAACGGTGTCATGCTGTGCGAATCGTTTGGTGTGCAGGAAGGCGAGATTGTCATTACCGGGCGGCGGTTTGTCGAGCAGGCGGTGCTTTATCAAGCGCCGGTCACCACACAGAAGCTTCTGCTAGTATCCGGACTGTCCGACGTTTGTGTGTTCAAAGCGGGGGACATTCTTTCGAAGGGTGTTAAGATCGATACGTTCCGGGGGATTGTAGTGTTGCCGCTGCTTTACCACTGATGGAGCCGTACGAAGGGAGTCGATCGTCGTAGAAGGACATCAACTGATTGTGATATTAATTGCGGGGACAAAGACATATTATTACAAGAACACCAGTCACGGGTACGGGTGGGAATGCTAGACCGTAGTAGGGTAATATTTTAGGGACTAAACTGCAACAGGTACTCACGGTGTGTTCCGGAGGTGAAGTTTCAAATAAATTACATGTGCCATAAGCCAATGCAAGATGTTGTTTTCTTTTTCTTACGGAATTGCAGTACGCGAAAAGCCCAAATTCTTTCGTTGTTTTCTTTTTATTTCTTTCAAGTGTTCCTCTTAATGTCTGGGTAAGAATTCTGGATTCTAGAAACTACTTACAGACGATCTTTTGTGTATGTGTTAACTTTCGAAGGGATTCCTTTTCCCTTTTCTGTGCTGTTAGCGAAAATCGGACAGGTAAAAAATGGAGTTTTTTCGGATCTTTTTTAAGAAAAAAAATTAATTACCTATTTTATGTGTTTAAGATCTTCCTTAAGATCAGTCAAATCAAGCAATAAATAGTTTAAAAAGTACTATTTATTAAATTAAATATTAATATTATATATGAAACGACAACAATTTCAGCAACAGAATTAGTGTTGTTGCATCAGGCAGCTGGACAGGAAGGTGATCTTTATTGTATCTATTTTTTTATAGGCAAAATAGTTCAAAAACTTCACGTTTCTACCAGGACATCCCTAAACCACGCTCAAAGCCATTTTTACCGCCGATGGATAAGAAAATTTACACAAAAAATGATCCGATCACTAGTGTGTGTGCGTGCTACCTGGACAAGGGATCGTAAAGTTTTATGCTCTCTTTGATTTTTGAGGCTATTATTGATTTTACTCGACACGGCCCTTTTCTTGAACCTCCTCTTAGGGTAAGTCGTTCGGAATTGGTTTCTTGCAGTTTTTCTTTCCGATCTTTCTTCGATTCATTTTTTTTCGGTCGTTTTTTCCGAGATCCGTTGGCGAGAGAAGGGCGCTTTGTGTGAAGGAGGATCAAGATTGACAAAGAAAAAAGCTTCTTTGCTTGATGTATAGATAGAGATTGATCGGTTTTGCAGGTCATAAGCAGAGAGCAAATAGAGGGAATTTGAAACACAGGGCAATATTTAGCCCGGTGCAAGTTTGTGCAAGTTGCAACCGTTTGTGTGAACTACCTTACAAAATCGTCCCAACAATGCGGGATCTCCACCATTTCAGCAGGTCAATATGGGTTATTTTAATGCTCTCAGAGGGTGTCTTACTTATTGACACAGGAACCGTTTCTTGGAAGCAGTTCACTTGCTTCGAGTGAAATGGTTCGAAAGAATCGAATCCTTTTCAAGAAAGGTGCATTCCATTCCTTTCTTTTGTGCGAAAAGGGGCACCTTTATCAGCTGAAGTTACTTTCTCTCTATTTGCAGACCTACGACGCACTGATCGCCACGCTCAATGCCGAATCTGCCACGATGCAGACGAAGATCACGGAAACGGAGCGCGCCATACGCAAGCTCGAGCAGGAGTGGCAAGAGCTGCAGCTGGAGCACGAACGTTCGCAGCTACTGCTGGAAAAGGCCAACGAAGAAATGTCCAACACCGGCAGTGGGGAGCGTGTTTCGCTCAAGGAAACACTATCGCAACAGATACTCGAACAGGAAACGGCAATAAAACGGCTGTCGGAGGAAAGAACGACGCTGCTCGCGAGCAAGACCGACCGTGCCCAGCAGCTGGAAATGTGGACCGATTTGCGAAAATTGTTTGAGGTGAAAATTCGTTGCCTGCACGAGCGAAAGCAGCGCGGTCCGGGTGGTACGCTTTCCGTCAGCCGTGGTGGAGCGGAAACGTTTACTTTGCAGTGACGAGTGACGAATGTATTGATGCACACAATTTAAAGATATTCAAATTTGCAACCATTTTTTTTAGCATTAATGTAGATTGAAGAATATATACGCTTGCACCAAAAGTGAATGTTGCAATTCAAACATCATTTAAGGATTATCTGATATCTCGTTTGGGTCTACAGTTCGGTTGATAGTCGGCAGCGAAGCTCCTCAACAAGCCTGTCCAGCGTTACTTCAACCTCCTTTCGGGAGGAAATTCTACGAACCTTTACGATACCACGGTTCAACTCGCTCTCCCCCAGGATAATGGCGTTTGGGATCTGATAATCCTCGCAGTGTTGAAGCTGGGCAAGTAGTTTTGGATTCAGCTTGTACGAATGTTCTGCCTTAAAACCCGCGGACCATAGTTGGTTAAGTATTTCTAACCGTTTCAGATGCAATCCTTTGTGAGCCGATGCTACAAATACCTCCGTTTCGTTGGTGCGAATCCGGTTAATGGAACGTGTTTCGAGCACGGAAAACAAACGCTCTACCCCGATCGACACTCCAACACAGGGGACTTGCTGCTTTCGCTTGGGATTAAACATTCCCACCAAGTTGTCGTACCGTCCACCACCGGCCACCGATCCCACTGAAGTTTGCTTATCGTTGTCGAGCAGTATCGCCTCGTATATCACACCCGTGTAGTAGTCGAGTCCACGAGCCAAGCTGAGATCCAACGTTAGCAGGTTTGAGACGTTAAAGATCTCACAGTATTGGAATAGAAGTCGAAAATCATCCAGAGCCTCGCATGCAGTTTGACTTCCCTTCAGTTGTTCGTCCTCTGTGAGTTGTTTTAACAGCTCCAGGCCACCATGCAGCGTTACGTACGGTGTGATCCGATCAACCGTTATCCCATCCAGACCCTTTTGCTCAATCAACTCTCGTCGCACGTCATCCCACGTTGTTTTGTCCAGTTTGTCGATGGAAGAGCACACGCTGCGGTACTTTTCTGCCGGTACTCCGCACATAGCGAACATTCCATCCAACAGCTTCCGATGGTTGAGTCGGATCACAAACTCTCCCGCACCGGCTTCGGCGAGAATTTCGCATACTACCTTTACACACTCCGCATCCGGTAGCATCGGATCGTACGTACCGGCGATATCAAAGTCACACTGATAGAACTCCCGGTAGCGACCGGCCGTTATCTGCGGATTATCTCGCCGGTACACCTTTGCAATGTGGTAACGTTTGATGCTGGAAATGTTATTCATACTAACGTACCGGGCAAACGGGACGGTGAGATCGTACCGTAACGCCAGCAATTCACCGCCCTGATCTTTTAGATCGTAGATAAGTTTCGAATCGTTACCGTACTTGCCGGTCAGCACTTCTTTCCGCTCGAATACAGGGGTGTCAATTGTTACTGCGCCGTGTTTACGGAACACGCGAACCACGCGGTCCAGCAGCCGTTGACGAATGGCGGTCGCTTTTGGGCCGTAATCTCGTGTTCCTTTTGGTGTTTTTAACGAGAGGTTCCTGTTGGCGATGGTTGTTTCTAGCGATGCAGCACCTTTTTCCTCCATGCCGGATTTATTTCGTAAAACGCACACGCAGGTATGCTTACCGATGGACACAAAACGGCGGATGATGCTTTGTGAATAAAATTGCATCATGCTTGCTCGCTTGTTCGAGCGGTTGGTTCGAATTGATGCTATTTCATCGCAGCTACAGGGTATGCAATTCGCACGACAATTGTTCGAGCAGTGTCTGTGGTCATATTTTTCGAGCACAATGGCGCAATTCCGTGCGATAGTGGCAACATAAAGAGCAATGAATGGCGCATAATTCCATTATTATTATAATGCAATGAATTTACATTGTTTAAAATAATTCAATAATAAAATAAATAAATGTGAAAAAATAACTGTTGCTTGTTTACATTCGTCATTCTTCAGATTCGTGTGACGTTTGGCCAAGGCTTCATACGCACACAAAATGACAGATAGTACGTAAACAAACACAAAGCTCACTCGCTGCCGGTTGGTACAATTTCACTAAAATTCGCCTTTTTTTAGGTTTCCGCGATGAACGAAATCAACCACAAAACCGTCTTTGTGCTCGATCACACGCCCTACTTCGGCATATCGTGCGAAAGTCCGATCGATTGCGATTTTATCAAGAGCAAAATACCGGTACCCCCGATCAGCAAGAGCCTGTGGACGTGTGCGGTAGAAGCTTCGGTAGAGTATTGCCGCATAGCGTACGATCTATTTCCCGTCGGCAAATTGATACGGTTCGTAGTGAGTGATACGGCGGCACATATCGTGAACACATGGAACACGGGCACGCAAACGCTGACGCACATACTGAACGCGATGACGATGGTTGGTGTGCCACCGCGCCAAACGCAAGCCTCGGACTATTCGGTGATACATGGGTTGCGGGCCGCTATCGAGGCACTGGCGGAACCGACCGAATTTCAGAAGGAACAAATACTTGCCCATTCGAAGAACGACAGCTTTAAGCTCGTCAATCGTGGACGGGTGATTTGTATCACCTCTGCCCGGGACGATGCCAGCATGAAGAGCTTGGAGGACATTTTCCGCACGGTGCTGGTGCAGCAAAATACGATAGCTGGACATAAGGATTACATCGGCATTGATCAGTGCCATCTTGTAATCATCAACCTGTACCCGGCCAATATGGAATCGATGGTTTCGAACCGTGCGCTGATCGACATATCGCCCATACTGATGTCGGAGATACACTCGAACAAGGCGAACAGCATATCGAACAAGCTGACTAACCTTATTCTGCCACACTTTGATCTCGCTAGCACCACGGTTACCGGGATACCGATGAAGGAAGAGCAAAATGCCAGCTCTAGCGCTAACTACGATGTGGAGATTTTTCACGGACGTACCGCACACTCGGTGTTTCTCGGCACGGAGCTGGTGCTGCCACACAGTTTGAAGGAAGGTTCGGACTACGAAACGGTCACACTGAAGTGGTGCACACCGCGTAGCTGCGGTTCCTCGGAAATGCAACCCTGTTTAGCGCAGTGCCGTGTCACACCGGTCGATGTAACGTCGCGGCCAAGCTCGTGCCTAATCAATTTCCTGCTCAGCGGCCGTTCGGTGTTGCTCGAGATGCCGAAGAAATCGGGTGGAAAAATCACCAGCCATCTATTATCGGCCCATGGGGGAGAGATTTTTATACACTCGCTCAACACCGCCCGTAGCTGTTTGGAGGATCCACCTTCTATAACGGAGGGTGGTGGGGGCCGGGTGACGGACTATCGAATAAAGGATTTTGGTGTGCTGATGCAGCAACACCGGCTGGTCCCACTGAAACCAATGCCAGAGCGGCAACCGGATGAAAATATGTTAAAAATGCGAACAAAGCTGGCACGAAACTCACGCTACTGGCCACTGACACTCGGCCGTACGGTGCTGTACAATATACGGCACTTTGTGGAACCAATACTGCTGCTAACCCAAAAACCGGAACTCACTGAAGAGGAGAAAATGATGTGCCTCAAATCGATCTACAACCTGTCGAAGCTGGAAGAACGGCAGGAAACGATTGCCATGCCCAACATGGGTCACCGGTTGAAGGGCAACAAAAAGGAAGAACAGTACCGGTTGCTTTGGTCGGAGCTGGAAACGGTGGTCAACTATAATGGAACGTCCCCTAGTCATAAGGCCATCGTAAGCTGTATACGCGAATGCCGACGAATGTATCCGAACGCGGACGGTAACGATCCGCATGATAAAGCACACGGTACGGAAGGGAATGTGACTGATGCGCACCGTGCCAGTGTGATTCGTGCAACAACCGATTCACCCATGTCTCCGCCACATTCGATGAGTTGCAGCAGTGCTGGTGGCGGTAGCAGTGGCAGCGGTGGTGCCGTGGTACCAGCGGAATCCTCCTCCTCCTCGGCAGCTGTTACGCTTGGCTCGGGCAATGCATCGGCTAGCGGCGTAGTTGGGCTGCTTGGAGCACGGGCGGCAAGTAGCAGCGGCAGCAGCAAGAAGAGCCACGGCGGTTCTGGTAGTCGATCGTTGTTCGACGTGTTGGCTACTACGGAGCGAACCATCAGCCAGAAACGAATCGATTTCAGTGGACGGCTTTGTACGCCATCGGGACAGGTCGCAAAGCTGTATTCGCATCTTGGAGCGAAAGATGCAGATAGTTCACAGGGCAGACCGGCGGATGTAAAATAAGTAAGTGTGTGAAGGGAATTTGTTCAAACACATAAACTGCTTCTCATGATTGCGAGCCGAATTGAAGGTGTTGTGTAAGTAAACGTACATTTGCTAATAAAGAATAATTTAATGATACATAGTTGAAACCTGGAGAGTATTGTTAGACAAAATCTAGAGATCTGGAGAATTTTTTTGGATTTTTTGGATCTGGAGAAAATTTGAATTCTTCCACATGCGTACCCGAATAAAGAAAATTAGCCGGGACCTTGGGAAATTATTAAGGACCTTCGACAGAATTTTACTAAGACATGTTTGGCGGTAGCTGCTCAGCTTTGTTGTGAGTCTCCGGTCCTGCGACACTGAACAGTAGTTTCAAATAACTTTCCTCATTTTAATAATGATTTATTTAAATAATATTTTTATGTCCCACCCGTAATGGTCACAATCTACCGTGATTTTTCACACAAGCTTGCATGATACGCATCCCGTACAACTTGTGGGCCTTTATTACTCTTTAGCTTCTTCTTCTTATTCTTCTTGGCCTGCTCAGGACTGAGCACGTCGTGTCGACATGGCGTTCCAGGACTGCAGTCCTCCATCCACGGCTACATCCGATCTCCGACAGGTTAGACTCCACTTGTTCCAGCCAACGAGCTCGCGGTGCTCCTCTATGCTTCATGCCGGGTCGCTGACGAGCACCTTCTTGGTGAGGCATGAGTCCGGCATCCTCATCATGTGCCCCAGCCACCGTATCCTTCCGGCTTTGACTACCGTTAGGATATCAGCACCGCCAAACAGCTCTGCTAGCTCGTGGTTCATTCTCCAAGACATACTTCAAGACTCGTACCCGTAGAGTACTACCGTAAATCGCAGTAAATCGTGCATTTCGTGTGTTGTTGGAGTCTTCTGGATCGCAGGAGTTTGTAGAGTCCGTAGTTGGCACGATTCCCCTGAACAATGCGCCTTCGAACTTCGCTTCTTACGTTGTTATCCGAAGTTACGATCGTACCACGGTAGCAGAACTCCTCTACCACCTCGAGGTTGTCACCGTCAACTGATATTCTTCTTCGGAGTCGGGTTATACCACGGTCAGAGCCTCCGGCAAGCAGGTATTTTGTCTTCGTCGCATTGATGCTTTATCCAATTCTATTGGCCTCGCGTTTCAGACGAGTGTATGCCTCGCACACTGCCGCAGTCATCCGCGAAGCCAAGAAATTGGAGAGATCGGGTGAATATCGTGCCCCGGATGTCGAAACCCCCGCTTCGCTTCAGTCCCCTGTGAGATTCGAACGATTCCGACAGCATGCTCGAAACTCTCACCTTGCACTGCACCCCGTCCATAGCAGCCGTGGCCTTTAGCAGCCGTACCAGCTTCCCAGGGAATCCGTACTGCTGCATGGCGTTCCATAGTTCGGTCCGATCTATGGTATCGTAGGCCGCCTTGAAGTCAACTTTTTACTCTTTAGCCTAAAGTTCAAATTCTGAAATCCCCGAGAGATGCCGTTAAATCTTTTTACTTTTAATACATGTCATCACAGTTTACAAATGGAAGAAAATAACAAGAATTTTTTTGAAGCATAAAAAATAGTACTTTTTTATTTTTCAGTTTTTCTTACCTTTTTCTTTGATCAGTAAAAAATAGTTAAAAAATTAAACTACCTTGATAGGAATACAAAAATTTGCTCTACTTCATTTTTTTTATCTTCGCTTGCTTCTTTCCTTGTTTTTTTTTTGTTTCTTCTTGCAAAGGGCATATCTTCTTCCAACTTACACATTTTTGTTTTTGCACAAGCCCACACCGAAGAAAAACGCCCATGATTTACTTATTTGCTCTTGTGTTATGTTTTTTTTTCCTTCTTCTCTTTTTTGTCAGCTTTCAATGTAACGCATGCCAGCCATTTCATACCCCATCCGTCGTGTGTTCATTTGCATTTTTTGCTTTCTTATCTTCACTTTGACAAGTGTGGCAAATTCTCTGTGTGTTTAGTATGTTGTTTTGCACCAACAGTGCGTCACAGAGGGCGGTGGAGTAAGTTGTTGTATTTTGGCTTTCGTTTAACAAACATTTCGATCTGTTTTCTTCCGTTTGTTTCGATAAATTTTTGAAAAGGATTATTAAATATCGCTGCATCGCTGGTTGAAGCAATAACAGTTTTCACAAGAGACAGCTGATGCTGATATCCGGTGTCTGTCTCATTCCGCTCATCACTCTAGTGCCGTTTGCACATTCCAGGTGGTATCGCTTTTCATCATAATAATGTGTTTTTTTTTCACATATTTCCTCACTCTCGCTCTCTGTCTCTCTCTGTGCCATTGTTTGGTTTTGGTCACCTCTTCATTATTACCTTCCCGTTTTGTAATGCTTTAGCTGCTTTAGCTTACTGAATTCTTCCGATTTCTGTGCCTTTTTCGCCATTATTATTTGCAAATTGCTCGACGAACGCTTTTGTTACATTTCTTTGTCCAGTGTTTTTCTTCTTTTTTTTTCTTTCTTGCTTTAATTTTAATTTATTTTCACTAGAACCTACACTCTAAACTGTAAAAAAAGGGTCATCAAACTATGGGGCGTCTACATTTTTGTTTTTGGGTCTATATAGACGGATGTAATAAAAAACAGCTAGAACAGTAATAAACCTCTAAATATTTTCCTTTTTTTTTCTTCCACTTTTCATGCCTCACTCCCTCCCTTACATGTATAATGTTTTTTTTTGTGTTTGTGTATTTTGCGTATTTTTCTTGTGTTTTGTGTTGTGTTTGTGTTTCTTCTTCAAATCCGGTTCTTCCGGTTTACCACGTTTGTTTGTTTCGTTTGTTTCTTTGTTTTTTTTGGTTTTGCATTCATTCTCTTTCTCAAAGTGTTATTATTCTTTTTTTTTCATAATAATTATTATTTCATAGTCATTTGTTTAATTAATTACTATTTATTGGCTAATAAATTTGCTTCGTTTTATAGTCCAATGCGTGTGTGTATGTTTGTATTTGTATGTTTGAGTTGTCGGGTTTATACGCATTTATTTATGCAATGTAAACTTAAACTTTAGTTCATTCTTCTTACTTCTCGCATTTGCTTTGTTTCCCACGTGTTTTATTTTCTACATTTCTACAAAACAAATGAAAAATAAATGGTTTCAACGCAAAATGGCAGAAAGCGCAGTTGGACGATCTCTGTGGTTCTGTAACAGCGCTTGTTACAAGAGTAGAAACGAAATAACATAACAATTTTGGAACAACGAATTCAGCATCTAACTTCCACTTGAAACAATAGAAGAAACAAAAATGTAAACATGTAACAAAAAACATAAAAACAACCTTTTGTTAGCAGTATCAAAAGGAGACATTTTCTAATCATTAAACCACTAGAAATAATTTATTGCTAGCTTAGGAGCAATAGATAACAACAACAAAACACGTAATTCTAGCATTTAAAACGATTGCATTTGCTCTACGATTTGTTGTTGGCTGAGTTCGATTCTCCCCCAGTCCCCGTTTAGCTGTATTGTTCGTGTAATGTGTCTGCGTGTGTGTCTGTTTGATTTGTATTCCAATTTTTGCCCCATTTTAGTAATATCATTCTGTTTTTCCCCCCTCTCCAATCTTTTCATCAACGATACTACTAAACTCTCGACACTTATAATGCTTCCGATACATATCATATACTTTGCTTGTGTTTGTGTTATCGTAAACGTTGCAAAATGCTTCCCCGCTGTTTATTACATGGTTGTTTCGCCCACCCCCCGTATCATCATCGTTCACGCCCCTATAAACAACGTAATTGCAAATGGCCGATTTTTAAAAAACTTCTCTAAAGTAATGCCCAAAAATCAATACAAATTTTATATCACCACACGCAGGGAAAAAATGTGTGCGTGGCGCGGAGCGTTGAAATTTTTTACACCCTTATATGTTTTGTTTCCTTATTTGCTTTTGTAGTAGTTTTAAAATTGTGTTTCCTTCCGAATCTGCCGTATCGTTCGATTCATTTAAGTGCTTTTGGGGACTTTCCTTTACGGGAAGTTGAAGGAAGAGGGAGCTTTCGGTGAAGAGGGAAGGACTTGGACGTGGACTTATATATGCTCGTATTGCTCCGTTGTTTCCTTTCATTGGTGTGTCTGCGTGTGCGTGCTGTGTGAGTGTCTTGCTGTATTGTTGGAAATATGTGTCTTGTTTAGTCAATTTTTGTTTCTTTGTCCTTTTGCCACCCTCTCAGTGTGTTTGTCTGTGTGTGTGTGTATTTTTGTTTTGTTTAATTCTCACTTTGATCCACCAGGTTTAAGGTTTTGTATTTTTTGAATGATTTAATTTTTGTTAAAAAACGTCAGCTACAAGTATAAAAAACATTTTCATCTCGATCTAAAGTTTTACACAATTCTCCGTTTTCTGCGCTGTTTTTTTTTTTTTTGTCGATTCCCGCCCATCCCGCGCAGGCGAGACACGTTGGTTGTGCGACGTACAGAACAACTTTGACACAGTCTCTGCCGGGCGCGCGTCACGCGTCTAACTTATCAGCTTTGGGGGATGTAAAGTTTGCGCTGCTCATAGACTGGGTACAAGCCTTCGCGTCGTGGCTCTCCTCTGAAGGTGGTTTTGCACTTTTATCGTTAATTTTGTTTGACAGTTATTAGAGAAAAACGTTCATCTCGTTCCTCGCACACCATTGCTGTTTTGTGTTGTATTTTTGAATTTGCATTATGTAGTAATCTCAAAATCGATAATTAATAGACCTTGATTTCGAGGCTACCGCAGTCTTTATTTATCGTGGATGTCACAATAATGTCAGACGGGAAATGTCAAGAAAATGTCAAAAAATAAAAGATCAATCTGTTTCGACGATTCAAAGAGGAAACTCGTGTTTGACTTATGAAAATTACAATTACTCATTTTCTTTTAATGGTTTGTTGTCTTCTCCATATTCATGTTTTTAATTCTTTTTCCACGATATTTTATAAAGTGTGTGTGAGTGTGTGTCGGATGGTGCACGAGAGCCAGAGAGACAGAGAGAGAGAGCGAGACATGCATGCATCTGTTTTTTGCTACACGTTTATGTAGTTTTTTTTTAGTTTAATTATCATATTATTTTGTGAAAAATTGCTCTAAAATTAGAATCCAAAATCTACTCAAAAGATTTATATTCCTTATGGTTTCGCTTTCATTCACATTTTTTTCTTCTATCGCACCGCACATAGTATGGATGCTCGTGGCTATCTGTATTTAAGAGTATAGTTTATGCATTTGTTTTTAATCTGCAGTTTGGGTATTTTGGGTTTCCAACAGTTTTTTTTTCGTTCCATCATTGCAACGGTTATTTTGCGCCCCAGGTAAGACATAAAACGACTTTTCGGTGCTATCGTTTTGTGTTATTTTACCGATGGTTGGAGCTTATTACAGAGGGATGCGTTAGTTGCATAATTTTTCCTTTTTGTCTATGCGCTTACTTGAGCCTTCTTAGCGTATTATTTCGTCAACAAATTTCGGTTATCTTCGATCGTTGATGGTTGCCTCTTCTGGTTTTTCTCTCTTGTGTTTTCTCTAGCACAATAACCTCCCTTTGCTTTTTCCTTTCTTTTTACAATAAATCTTTATGATTATTAACGTGCCCGTTTTGCATTGCTTTTCTTTGTCGGTTTTCCTGTCCGATTTTTCGCTTTTTTCCCGAACGTCAATGAATTTGTATTCTTGCTGACGCTCTTCCTTGGTTAGCGATTTATTTTTGAACGGAAAATGTTGGCTTCTTGCTTGCTTTTTCGTATTAACTTTTTTGTTTTCGGGACAACCGATGTTCAAGTTCACACTCGAATCCGGGCGGTGTTGGGTTTGAATTGCGTAAGAAATAGGGATTAGTATTAAACATGCATCAATGTAACTGGTGTGTGTTTGTTTGTTTGTTTGGGGATAGCTGTATACGATAGCCGTTACATACGCGGGGCGCTTTGTTTCAACTGACTGATGCAGAATTTTCCTATTACTATTTGCGTTTTTTCAACTTCGTTTGTTTTTCACATCTTCGCACATATGGTTTTCTGGTTTGTTTTGCACAAGCTTGTATAGAGGAACAGTGAACAGTGTAGCAATATTGATTCTTACGTTTCTTCAACTTTCACCCGCAACAAAGCTTAGTATATTCGATCGTGTAACTGTCACGCTGTTTACTCCAATTTACTCCATTTGGGTTTCGGTATTCGGGTGATGAGTTTGGTTAGCTGCCGATACAAGATATGCAGGGTGCTAGAGGGTATGGTATGGTGTGTAATGGAGCCTGGGTAAGCTGGGTATCATCTTAGCTTTTTTTTCACGTACTGGAGCAAACTAAACCGACACCTGATTTCCTTCTCCTGAATGGCGATAGCTTACTGGTTGCTTAAAACTGTACACACTCATCAGACAGACATCAGTTGAATGCATTTATCCGTAGGTTCGCATCTGCCACCAACTGACATTGTGTATGATACATACGATTCTGCATATTGATCATGATCTGCAGCTTCTTTTTCGTCCTAATTACTATACCCGGACCCGACTAGCATGACTATGTGCCGTTTTGGAGACAAAAACGGTCGATAAAGGTTTTCTTCTTCTTCTTCTTTTTCTTCTTCTTTTAACTAGGTAACGGTTTATGTTTCGATTAGTACAAAAAATAGAGAAACGATAGCAACCACTAAAACAATCACTTCTTTTCGCGTTACTGTTCATTTGCTTCATTATCTTGGCCGGTTATAACCTTCTGTGTGGTGCGTATTTTATGTAGGGATTTTCGCTGGTTTTAATATGCATCATCAATTTATAATGCATGAAAAATAGTTAAGTAGAAAAGTGTAGTAATTAATAAATCATCATTTAAAAACACACAAAAACAGATCATACCAAAAATAACAAGAAAAATCTATAAATCTAGCAATGAAACATACAAGTAAAATACTCTTTTCAAAACAATTTCTGAACAGTTTGACTAGTTCGTTGTCAGAGGAAATGTGTTTTGCTATTATTTTTGCCCAAATCCTGACCGCACTCTCTTGTAAGCCATTTATACCATACACAATTTAATACACACCTTTTTATCAATAATTGAATTACGTCGCAATGTCAATTAATAGGCTCGCGTTTAGCGGGGACTATTTTCGATAAATTGCATTACATTTCATACTACAGTAACCGGCAAGAAAAAGGTACGAGAAGTGTAATAATATACCCACGTTAGTTTAGTAATAGTGTTGAAGTAGTAGTACAAAAATATATTGCCCTCCTCAAGTGCGCGTTTGTGCCGAGGAAGAGAGATCGGGAGGTCGTGTAGGTGTTCCTAGGCTGTACGACGATACCACCCACATTTGTTTCCGCTCACTATCTCTCTCTCTGTGTGTGTTTTTTGGTTTTCATATTTTGTTTCGCTGATGAAAACGTGCGAAATAACGCGAATCTTCTGCCTGTGTGTCGTGATATATGAGCTGACACTGATTCAAGCCTCCCTTTAGCTTTGTTTAGTGTGTAGCGACCAGGACGCCACCTGGCGCAAAATAGGTGTAGCAGGGAAATTGATCCTTGGGGAGCATCCGTGGGTGACAGGAACTGCCAAAGGTAAGTAGAATAGCGTTGGCGTTGGGTAAAGTAACGTCAATACACCAAGAAATCTTCACAACCAGCTCATGCGGCACACTACTATGTGCAGCCTGCGGGAAAATCATCAAACTCGACAAAAGAATCTTTGCCAACTGCTTTGACCTCAAAATGCTCTGAAGAGATTGAGGTCTTAGAAGAGGTTGAGCTGTGAGAGGTTTAAGGATTTAGTTGCACAACTGATTGAATGTGAGGATGACTCGACGAACAATTTACTATGGGCCCCTAGCTGTCCTATTCCATTTACTTTTGCTGTCCCTGTCTCCTGCTTCCCAAGGATCAATTTCCCTGGTACACCTATTCTGCGCCAGATGGCGTCCTGGTCGCTACAAGTGTTTTGTGGTTTTTACTCGAGACTTCAGGTACAAACACTTCGTGTCGTAAGACTGGTTCTTAATATTCACGATGAAAGCGTGTGACGGTTGGTTTTTTTTCTCTTTGAAGGATAGGAAATCGTTCCATGCTATAGATCCATTACACGCGCGCGTTTGCCTTCAGGATCTGCCCGTTTTTTTTTGCTTCATATTTGCTGGCCCTTTTTTTAAATACCAGCGAAGAACACAACATTGAAAGATGACTAGATTTACCCAAGTTTGCTGAAAACTAAGCAACGTATTGTACGTACATAAACTCTATCAGGAGAGTGAACGGGCGAGAACGGCAGCGATTATCCGTTCGGGGTTAGAAGAATGTTTTACAAAAAGCACACTTGAACAGCGTGAAACTTTTAACAAACACTTACATTAAATCAATACTGTATCAGTGAATACTATCGTACAAAAAAAAACCCTTCCACTTACATGAGATACAAGCTAGATTTTCATTTGACTTTTTTCTGTTAAGCTGCTTAAAAAAAAGAAAATATAAAACTAACATTAAAATTGTAACAATTAATAGTATTGTAGTAATGGTAGAACAAATTAACTATATGCTCGGTTCCGGCGGTGGTAGATTATTTCCATTTTTAAATCGTTTGTTTGTCTACTTTTATTTTTTGAAGACGATTTTCTTTACCCATTTTACTTTTATACATTACACTCTTGTTCCATTGCACAATTCAATTTTAAGCTGATGGCATCTTAGAGCAGGCTTATATAGTGACGGTATACCGTCTCGAAGAAATGAAATTTTCAAAATTTAGCTAATTTGTACTAACAGTACTGATTTTGTGTTCGACTATCTGCTGTGTGTTTAGATTATGGAGCCAGTAGTGGATCGAACAGAACAAAAACAAGATCCCTTGTCTGCTGATTTTTATCTCCATCGTTAGCATTTAGGGGTAGATTTGCTACATAAACTGCAAGAATAGAAATTTAAAACACGTGTATGCTCCCAGATGATCGAACGAGCGATGCATCGTGTATTCCACCTATTCCATTTACAAACACTACTTCCTTGCAGAGCGCCCCAAAACTGTCCCTTCTAACATCTTATTACTGCCACAAACGGTTTTTCCTTGAAATGTTGAATTTAATTATCACGACTTTTGGGTCCATTTTAGCTAGGCTCACAGGAAATTAAACCATTTATTTAACGATTGGACTGTCTACTAAAAATTCAGTAAGAAGAATTTGCTAGAAACCTCTGTTTGCAATGTTTTGTGTGTGTCGTTGTTGCATTCTCCCTCCCACAAACCAGGCCCGGTCAGAGCCGTTTGTATTGAGAATCTGGGGATGCAGAAAAATATAACCGCGCGTCATGTTTTCCTTTTTTCCTGCAAAAGGAAATGCACGCTCACTTCACCGACCACTACTAGTTTAATGGTGGGGGGGAAGGGCATTCAAAAGTGTACGCTACTGGTTACTGTTACTATTTGGATAGAAAAATATACTAACTGCAGCTCCGTGACGAGATGAGGCGCGATAAGATTAGGTAGGAATAGTAATCTGTGTTTTTTGTTTGTTCTCCTCCCTCTCTTTTGTATTCTCCGTTACTCGTGTTTGTTTGTAGAAATTCTACCTTTTTTTGCATTATTGTTAAAACGGGAACATCAGACGATAACTTTGAAAACGTCCTACGGTAGAGTTTTATCATAAGCATTATTTGATGTATTTATGTGTAAGTGTTTGCTTTTCCACGGTTTATTTCATGGAAGAAATATGTTGTATCTTCTGAGTTATGGTGTTTACTTTGAACAAACTTAAAATTCATCTTAAAAAAAGATTAGCTTTTATAGTTCTAAACCTACTCAACGAACAAAATCCCGTGTACGAACTGGATAAACTTTGAATTAAAAAATTTAACTCAGCCGAACTTCATTTGTCGAGAGACCCCTTCTGCCTTAATTTCTGTTCCGTTTGCACACGGAGCTTAAGGTGTGACATTTACGATTTTATTCGATCCTATACATTGCGCAGCACTACCGATGTATTTCGTTAAAATTTGTAACTGTTCCTCTGTTTTCTTAGAGTAAAATGTTTGCTTTCAAACACTGTATATTTATTGTATTCTTTCGCTGAAGTACGATAATATCAAGCCGCCTACACACGTCCTCTCCATCGCCATATAGTGGGGGTTCGCTTGCTTTCATTACATAGTGTTTTTAAAAAAATATTCGGCGCATCCCTATTTGATTACCGATTCAATTTAAATCGTTTCATTAAAGTCATGTACAACAAGTTCTAGGAAAAAAAAGGAAAGCGCAAACTTAGCTTGCAAAACAATCATGTATCGGGGCGGGGTTCAACGCACTAAAATGTACGCATCGCTTGTGTGTGTACATTACTGCAGAGTTTTCCTATATGGCAATTTGCACTACTTAAAACGTAATCCAACAATATTTGTAACAAAACGCGATCAAGAAAATTGGAACAATTAACGTAGCTTTTGGTAGTTTTTTTCCTCGTTTTACAAATCTGTGCTTTAAAGTCATTCGCTAGCTAATTAGTACTAATATTTATAGTTCGCTAAGATTTTTGTTTTTCTTATAAACGTACTTTTTTTCTTCTTATATTTGCCCTATGTTTCCAACCAGAGCACAGGTTTTCTGTTGTCTTTTATTCATTTTCATTAAATATAAAATTGTATTAATACATCTATTACACGCCGCACAATCTTCTCCAACAGGGGGGCTGTGTTTGAAGTCCGTTTTCCAGAAGATTTTGCTTACATGCTCGCGGCGAACACACACACGCACACGCCAGTTGGGTTTATTTCTATACTCATGTCCAAGGGATGTTAAATTGAGTAAGTTCGCAAAAAGAAAAGCACAAACATTTACAATTTGTATTTTTATTTGGCTTTTATACAGACGCTTCTCTATGCTGTCTTATCATATCATGTTCCAGCGGTCAGCGCGACCATATGGATGTGTGGGTGTGTGTTAATTATGTTGCAAATTTCTTCCCCCTAATCACAAGGAAGTTAGCGCGTGTTTTGCAAACAACTATAAAGCTGTAGGGGTTATATCTCAGCCAAACCCCGGTAAATATTCTTGTTAGCCGATGATATTGACCCAGTTTGGTTAGCGTTATTTGGTTTAAATGTTTTAAAGTTTTATAAAAAACGTCTTTTACATGTGTTTTTAGTTTCATATTCAAAAGCCGGCGGAGCAAAACATCGGTTACAGCTTTGATATAGCTACCCTTCTCATGCGCAAATATCGTTGCTGGAAAAGTAGTATATTACAACGGTGCGATCGTCTAAATTGCAATAGTGTGTGTTGCTATATTACAGAAAAACCGATCCGGTTTAATTTTGAGTACTGGTTTAACAACGCAAACGGTTTAAAACTCAATGTTCGTTCATCAAATCTAAGATTCCTACCATTGGACTACCACTACTACCTTGCCGCTACATATCGTGATGAGCTTTTTTTTCTCCAAACGGAAGAAGATGCAAATTTAATTTATATTTTGCTACTGCTTTGCTATTATTACCCTAAAAAAATATCTATCAAAAAGGAAAGGTTTCACTAAATTGCTATATAAAATATGTTGATATGATCATATGTAAGTAGCTTTGGAAAAAGGAGCTAATTTGAAAAAAACAGAACATTTTAAGCCATTGTGTTGCCAAAGAAAGAGGGAAGAAAATTTCTACTCGTCAGAAAAACACGATCACATACTTTTGTATAGTAAAATATAGATGTCTTTTTTTGTGTACCGTTTTTGTGTGTGTGTTTTTCTTGCGTATTGCTAAAAAGACTTTGTTTTGGTTTTTGTTTTTTTTTCTATCTACGCTAATGTGGGTCCGTTGTTGATGTGACTGATTTTCAGAAACGTAATCATTAAAATGGCCTAATTTCTTCACCACTAACCACCCATTCTATATCTACACCAGTCTAAGTGTATTCTGCTGCTGTAAGCGCACGATATATACGGTTTTACATGTTTGTATACGGCCTAAATTTATAATTCATATGATTTACCTAGTTTTCAGATCGTTTGGTTTTATTTTTACTAGTTGTTATGCATCACTTTCAATAAGATTTGTAAACGTGTGGCCCAACTTTGGCCCAAGCACGTATTTACCCTATTGAACGAATAGAAAATGTGTGATGTGTTGTAATGGTTTACGCTGCTTTACTTCGATTTGATCCAGTCTGGAACAGTACAGCAGTGGTTCGATCTCTTTCACTCTATGGTACTGATTTTACACCGGATCATTAGCTGCCCACCATGATCATATGTTGGTTTGTAAGTACAAAACAGGATGATTTCAAGCGTGTAAACAATATAAAAGAATTAAACAACTAAAAACATCTCTAAAAAAAAACCATTCCATGACATCACTTGACGCTGAAGTAATTCATCAAGATGTTACAATGTTTCTGGGGGTGATTCATGGCAATTAAAAATTGTCGCCTATATTTCCGATTCGTCCGATCTCAACCTTTCAAGTAGTATTTCTTTACTACATCTAACCATTATAAATATACATTATTTCTATATCGTGGCGATTCATGCGTTTGATTGCTATTGTTAAAAAAAGTTCAATTATTCTTAAAACAAAAACCACAATAAAAAAAAAACACAGCAAAGGAGCATCATCTGCTCGTTTCTCTCGAGTTCAGCGCTAATCGCAGCATTATGTACAATAATTATTATCGACGCTGTTTCGTGTTGTGAAAACGATACCGAGAGATTGCAGACCGAATAGACTTAATTGTCACGCAACACTGTTGAGAAAAAATAAGAAGATTTTTCGATCGTAGGATAGGATTCATCCTTGCGGAACACACGGTTGGCATGAATTTAGACGCGCTTTTTTTTTGTTTTGTTTAACTACAAAAAGGTACAAAAGGTTCGTGAAATCTTAGTATAGCGGTAACGTGTGGCCTAAATCAAGGCATTTTTTTTGCTGTATTTGGGTGTGTGTGTGTGTTTGCTTCTCGTGTGGCCGCGCACACATATTATATAGATGTTTTCCTATAAGACCTAATTTTACTACGGTTGTATTGCAAATGGTTAACTCTATAAAAATATTACTTTCTGTTTTAGTGTAAGTGTAGCCATTTTATCACAAAAATCGATTCATGCTTGCTTGACATTTTTCTGGGGATGGTACGGTCAGTTTGAACGATTTGCTTACCCAACTTTTAACTATATTTATCGCTATGCAATCGGATCTCGGTGACAAAAAGCAAGCAGAGCAATTGTTTTTTTCTTTTCATACACTTTCCTTGCAAATATATGTACATGTAATAGTGTTTCTAGCATATATCAAAGCACATCAAAACACGGAAAAGGCGCGTTTGAATCGTTCGGTTACATAAATCTATATTTTAACTTCTCAAAATGTTTGCTAGTGTTTGCATATTTTTTTTTAAACTCTAATTGCGCTGCACGGCAGCAGCTGGATGTTGTTGTTAAATTAATGGACCTCTGAGACGAAAAATTGGATGCGTTCACAACAACAAAAACTTCCTGCGTAACAGTTGTTTAACAAATACTTGTAGAATATTAAAAAAAAACCAATGTTCTTTTTGTTGAAATGTTCTTTTTGTTGAATTCGATCGGGCGGCTTCGATGTTTTACCACCACTAATTTCAACTCAAAGGTCGAATAGCTCTCCCCCGTATAGCTCAATAAATTGAACCGGCTACCAGCGTAACGGTAGAAAAAAAAGTTTATATTGCAAGCACACTCTCGTTTTTCAAACTACTTACATATTTAAAATCTAACAACCGAAGTAAAAAAAAAAAGTTATCAACTCATACCTTCACCTTAAGGACTTCCATTAGTCGTAGGAGTAATCGATTGCAGTTTAGCAAGACGTTGTTTCAGCAGATCCTCCTTCTTCACGTTAGCCATACCGGCAACAATGCCACCGGACAGCATGTTATTGAGGCTACCGATGGTGTTACTGCCGCTGCTACTACTGCTACCGATTGCTGCTATCGCTGAATGATGATACTGATCAATGGAACTGCAACGGTTCAACGAGGACGAAGACGTGGGGGGTAGGAGTGCCGCCGCCCCGGTCGCACTATTTCCGCTAGCGGATGAGCCAAAGCGTGTCTGTATATGATGGTTGTACCCACCCGTTCCACCGTGCGCTGCCGTACTCGATATGGAAGATGGTGTTGACGCGGACGGTGCCAGCGGTGGCGGGCGACTTAGCTGGTGGTGTCGCGCTCTCGATGCCAGTCCGCCGGCAAAATGGCCAACGGTTCCACTGCTACTGGCTCCAATGCCGGTAGACCAGGGAAACGAAGGCGGCGGTGGTATGTAGCTGGCAGATCCGGTAAATCCGGCATTCGAGTTGCCGCCACCATAGTAGAGTCCGGCGGGTAGTGTACCAGTGGTGCTTGCGGATAGCGATGTAAGGTTTTCGCTGGGTGCGCTGGTGCAGCCGAGTGAACCGATGGCATTGCCGCCAGCTCCACTACCCGTCCGCGCCGACGTCGCCGTCCTAGCAGTTGCAGTTGATATTGATCGGGGCTGTTGACGTTAACACCAACGAAAGGGCACTGCCCGGGGCCGATCTGCACCCTCCTTAACGAGGGGCTTATGGTATTCGCGGCCTTCGCGCGAGTGAATCAAACCCCAGCACTGTTCGCAATAATACTGCGCGAGAGAGATGAGAAGAACGACTTGTTAGTGCGAATTGTGGTCTTTTTTTCCACAACCTTCGAGATCATCTCACCTGAAGACAAGTAACGTTGGCACAGAAGAAGGGAGCAAATTTTCCTCCACAGCGCTGACCATGGCACTCGTCGCACATTTGATCGTCCAAAACGTACGGTTTCACCTCGACACGTTTATCTATATCGCCATGCTGCAGCTGGACGAAGCGAGCTGAGATGGCAGCAATGTAGCTTTGCTGATTCGAAAACGCGACACGTCCAGCGCCCTAAAAAACATTCCATTGTGTAAAGTTTGCTAATTTGTGTCAACCATAACCGTGTCACTTACCTTCGGATATTTTAATTCCGGATCTGTATCGATACCGGCATAGCATACACCACCATACAAACGATCCATTATCATGGCGAGTTCATCTTTGCGCAGGAGAGAACAAACATAATCTGATTAGTATTTTGAACTGTCAACAGAATTCGCGATCAACTTACAAGCTTTCAGCGGTCTCGGTACACCACCCACAAAGACGGTCTTTCGTGGATCGAGCGGCATCGAAGCATCCAGCACGAAATCGGCATCCGCTAGCCGCCAGGGACGGATTTGAACCGCTTTGTTCTTGATCGTCGGTGATGAGACAGTGATGTAGAGCTTGTCGTCGTCCGGGACGCACGTTTCGATCAGCTTCTGCACACCGCGCTCTTCCTGTGAATGGGGAACGTGAGTGGTGCGAAAACAATTTGCCAGGATTAATCGTTTGAAAAATCGCATCATCTCCTTTCGTGAGGACAAGGCATCGCTGCTGATGGCGGGGATATCCGCTGGTCTTACACCACACCGATTGATCCCAGGCACTGGGCAAGCGACGGGAGCAGACAGAGCAAGAATCAAATCACCCCGAAAAATACTTGTCATCAATCTTGCCCCTGTTGCTGCCACCGGTGGACTTTGTGCTTCAATTATCGTCGCATCAGCCGTGGGTTAGTCGTGCATTGGCAGCGAACCGTGGATACGGTTCATTTTTTCCAACGCCGATTTACAGTGGTGGTCCGTTGAGTCGCTGTTGTTTTTTTGTCCCTCGACAGTACACCACCAGCCACACCACATTCTATGCTGGGTAAGATCATTTAAATAATGAGATTTTTTCCTCCAATTAATCTTTTCCCTTTCATGTTGTCTCTTGTTACAGGGAGACGGGGGTTTTTTTTTCCTTTCGCTCGTCTAGATATCAGATACACGGCCGGATAGCAACGACCTACAAGCTGGGATGAAACGTGTGGTCATTTTCCGGTGCAAAATGACTATGAACGCTCCATTACTGAGCGGGCACTATGCGTCACGGTCGTTTGGCAATGGTTGGCTGTCAAATTAATTTAATTAAAATGTCTCTCGAGGTCCCGCACTAACTTTCATTACCCTTCGGAGTAAGACATTTTGTTTGTTTTCTTCCTGGTCACTGCGTGGGAAGTATTGAATTCTAGTCTCTCAATGAGCCTTTTTAACGTAATTACTTCATCAAGATTAAACTCCAGATCGATGGGTACAATTTAATAAATTCATCCACTGAAAGAATTCCCTGGCAAATCGAAATGGGAGGAAGGTTTCGGCGATGTCGCGCCAAATGACGCATGAGGTGACAAAAAAAAAATCGGGTTAAGAGCACAACCATCAAGCATGGCAGAGATGCCTTGCCAAGCACATATCAATCTGAAATCCCGCATGAAAGTTGCTGAAAAGTGTTTCCCGGTTGGCAACATTGGCTCCAGTAAAGCAAGAAACAGTCTGCTCCATATGTTGTGCGTCCTTCTAAGCACCATACATAATGCAAGTGTTGCTTCTCGTGTGGAAAACCAACCGCTGGGGAGACTTTTCTTACACTAAGATGGTGAAACGTGCGAGTTCTTTTGCCTTGCAGAGAGTGTAAAAGCTTAAACAATTTCTGGCATGGAACGTGTTGCAAAAGTGATTACCATGTTTTGCGGGCATTAAGTTTCGAAAGAGCATATGTCCGTGAGGCGAACGACAAAAAGCAACAATGGGAAACCACAGTTCTTGTTGCATTTGCCCGCACTCTTCTGCCACTTTCAAAATGTTCACTTTGTTTAGCTTATTGAAACAAGCTGTATCAGAAAGTTACAAAGTTCTCGGCATCAAGAACCGGCATGTGGGAAAGTTTGCGCAGGATCTTTGTTTTGTTCGGTTGAATTAAAAATGCGTCAAATATGTTCGTGCAAGACGTACGGTAAGCTGAAAATTTATTCAAAAAAGATGTCAAAAAAAGTGCCCGAGATGGAGGTTGTAGCTGTTTTATAAATTCCACGTTGCATAGGCTACGTAAAACACTGTCACTTATCAGACAATTCAGACCGGTCAAACAGTGTGAAAGGATGTCGTCTATTTTCTTAACGAGTTTGACTGTTTTCGGCACATTTTCATTGTTTTAATGATTGGATCACTTTTTTGCCATTGGACATACACGATACTACGTGTGCTGATTACAGAAGGAAATCTGACAATTGTAGCTATAATTTTGCTGATTTTATGTGGTAGGGTTCAGAAGAAAAAATGGAAAGTAAAGACAATAGCGACCAAAAGGCAAATGGACAGGAAAAACACCGATGACAATGGTGTAATGATCATCTGGCAGAATGCTAATAGATGGGCATGACCCAGGCAGGCGAACCAGCGGATCAACGGAAAAAAGGGCTGTCCCTCCAAAACGGGAAGGAATTAGACCATAAAATACAATGAATGGCAACCGGTCAGGGAGCATAATAGAACTGGTTGACGGTCGCTGAGCTGATGCCAGACTTTGGGAATCTTTGTGATGCTCACATTATCTAAATACAATCGATTGAGGTTGACGACAACAATATCTGTGAGAGGACGTCTAAAAACATTATGATTGTTTAGTTTAGGTTATGTATACATTAGTATATTTTAGAATAGTTTAGTAAACTCAATGATAAACAAACTTCTATGGTTGTACGCCCGATGTACAACAAAAACAAATATACAGTATTGGTCCATTCACCATAAAAACAATAACAAAAGAAAACAAGAATACAATTGTTCTGGGACCAGTGCAGAGTTAGACAAAGGCTGGTGGTGGGTGTTTCCGTATTGCAAAAAAGTGGTAATAGAAAATTCTGTAAGTTGAAACCATTGTAAGTATACCCTTGGGGAAAGCACCTCTTATTATTTCTTTCCCCAACCGAGCAACCGAAGCATAGCGATAAAAATGATTGTCTCACCGGGAATTCGGTGTTGCCGTTGTTTGCCAACGTTGGCCATGACCCTTCAGGGTCTAGGTAGAATATACGGACAAACATCGAAGTGAAGATTAATCGTTGAAGGATAAATCTTCACTCTGCTGGAATCGGTAATGCTCGGTGATAGGTGGGGCGTGATAGTGATTAATTAGTTCGGAACGATCGTGATAATTTGATTTACTGTCAAGGGTGACAGTTTTCTTACGAACAAGATGCAGGCAAGAATCTTGGGCAAATTTGACATAAATATTAAGCTTTGTTTTCATCCAATTTGTAATGCGGCATGTTAGAAAATCCATTTTTGAACAAAGCTTTAAAATAGCTGTTTTCGAATTAAAAAAAAAAAACTTTGTTCATTATGAAGTACTTTATAATGTGAGTTATGCTGTTAACAAACAATTAGTGTTGCATAAATTGTATAAGAAAAAATCTTAAACCGTACGCCATGAACATCGCACTAAATCGATACAGTCGTTTTTCCATTATCAACAAGCTTTGTAACACGTTTCGCAGAAAATTCGAAAGCAATATGTCTTGCTACTGCATTTTACAAGGACGACAGAACATGGACTTGCGCTTGTGGTCAGCAGGACGAATGATAAGCGGATTTCACTGGTAATGTGCAACCCCAGTTTGCAATTGTTTTCATCGTACGGCTCGAGCGAATGCAATCCATCGAACGTGATTTTCCAAGAATTTGCTCCATTCAAGCAATACAATCGCGCTTGACCAACACAACCCAACGTAAATATAAAGGTTAGCCCTGGTGGCCTACGGTGCCAATTCAATTAGCACACTGGACATTATTGACCGATGATTAAGGTGCAGGAAATGGGGTTTGCGGATGTAGATCGATAAAAAAGACGTTTGCTAGTGAACATCTAGCATGATGCACAGAAAAAAATGTTGGGAAACGGTTTTAGCTACAATATTGAATGGATATTTGTGGTTTCCTTAAAATAATGTAACATAAGTTGTGTAAATATTATTTCCGAATATTGTTCTACTTACTTGGAAAAGAAGAAATGCATACCCCTTGGGAGGAAAGTATGACTTAGACTCGGCTTTGTGAGGCCAATCGACGATGAGATCTCCGTATTGGTTGAATGATGTAGTTATTTCCTCTGAAAAAGATAAAATAAAAATAATGATTCTTCGATATTTTTACACAGAATGTCATAATGGTGTTTTAAAAAAGAACTACGCTCACTAAAAAACGTCGTTTTTTTACCATTCCAAATTACATCACACGGGTAAAAGCAGATTCTTCAAACATTGTTATTTCAGCTGAGTAAGAATCAAAGTATAATTCGTCTAGTGCGAAACGAACGCGCGACAAGGAGGGAAATTTCCGGAAATGAAACACAGAGCGCGTCGCCGAACGGTGGCAGCTTTCCAACGAGAACCTGTAGCATATAATATTGACCTTGTTGAGCCAAGCACAGACACTGGGGCACTCGGCAGTGCCGTAACAGGTATAACTGGCTAAAAGTAATAAATCTGTTTATGTAATAACAGCATAATCCCGTACATGGCTGGGATTTCTTTGCCCTACACTTCATTGAAAAAGGTATAGGAAAGCGTTCTAGTCCTGGGGAGCTATCGTTTTGGTTGTTCCATACAGAATGAAATGGGAGCAGTTCATATATGTGTGAAGCCGTTTGTTCTGAATCGAGTTATGACAACAATTACTAATGCTATAAGCGTGTTTAATGTATGATTATAACTTAAATTCCTGAATTAACAATTGGATAGGATTTATTCCAATCAGAACGTGTGCTTTCACTGTTTGAACTAGTATATCAGAGAGGTTTTTGTTATTCTTTTTCATTAGTATAATTAAGAGCCTCGGATTTGGAATTTGAGATATGAATTTTCGGGTTTTTACTACTTGACTTAACGACCTTTCTAGGTCACGCCGGCCATCAAACGGCTAACTAGACTTGCCAATACCACGCAGTTGGATAGGCAGCATTCAATACAGGGGAACGGTCCGGATAAGATTTGAACCCCGGTCCTGCCGTAAGAAGACCGACGCCGTTGTCAAATCATCACCGGGCCGCCCCAATCTAAAGGTTTAGAAAATTCAAATAAAATTATTTATTAGTGATAATGGTAATGCTATAAGAATCTCAACAAAGAACTCCCAGAACTGCGGTTGCGGAAGCAAAATATGTCATTTTTTATTTTTGCAAACAACGAATCCTCCTTCATCTGGCAAGTCTGGCGTATCAGCTGCACTGCTGAAGCCAGAGTTGACGGCCGTTGTGTGACAGCAGGGAAATGTGTGAAACAGCGTAATGATTTAGTAGATAGCCGAGCAATTAATTTAAGAATATTGTTATAGCGGTGGTTTCTTTCGCCAACGCTCCGGCTCGCAGTAGATCGGGCAGTTGGTCATGTTCATCGTTCGCCGATGATAGTGGCGAGGAAGCTGTAGCATCCACTTTTCGACGGTAGACGTTTAGCGACAAAATGTAAATGTTGTTTGAATTGGACATTAAGCGGTATTTAATAGATGGTCCGTCCGTACCCGTGCCGAGCGACTGTGCCGGTCAGCATTCTGGCGAGCATCAGCGTGCAACATGACGAGGAAGTCTGACAAATTGCCCAAGCTTTCGCTAATGTTCAAAGGGTTCCAGGAAAATAGCGCGGCATCGACGCGTCATCTAGTACATTTGCTACCTCGCTGGCATGGTCGTTTCCCCTCTGTCGGGTACGTTTCATTGAAGGATAGTTTTTTTTTTATGGCCGTTTATTTGATGGGTGGTATTTAATTAAAAAGCAACCACACCATCAAGCGCACCAGCATTGCCGTTGCTGTCATCCTTGGCAAACTACCATCTAACAAGGAGGGACCTATATTCAAACCGGGCATTCAACGTACGCAAAGCGGAAGTGAAACAAGTCAAGTGCGGTGGGTAGTTTGAAATGAGGATAATTTTAGTGTAGAATGAGCTTTTTAAAACTGCATTCAAGCACAAACAAGCACCTAAATCTCTACCGTCCCACAGGTGATAAAAAGTGGACGAACAAATGACGAAGTCGGTGGGCGAAGAACAAATAAAAGCTTTAACTGCGAATGAGTGCAAACGAGAAGTAAAAGAATTTTTCAGTAAATATTTCCGCCCGGTTCTCACACTACGAGTGCGCAGCAGTGCCAGCCGTTTGCAGATTTCCAAATAATACTTTAATATTCATCTTTACCCGGAGCATCCTTTTTTGCGTTTATATTACCGCTTACGGTTCACAATAGTACGCGGGCCACCGTTGAAAAGAGGGGTATATAAAACGGATGGTGGAAAGATTCTTTTTTTTTCCTCTGCTGTCCCTCGAAGAAGGGCAGTAAAATCTGAGCCACCCCTTAAAAGGACGACGAGAGCAAATTTGACGTCTTCATAAAATGAGCAT
The DNA here is from genome assembly GCF_943734695.1 of Anopheles maculipalpis. NCBI lineage: Eukaryota > Metazoa > Arthropoda > Insecta > Diptera > Culicidae > Anopheles > Anopheles maculipalpis. Next base: position 16,990,874 of record NC_064871.1, on the reverse strand, counting down.
CGTCAGGTGGAACTGAGATATTTTTCCAACGTTCGTTACGTAGCAGTACAGTACGGAAGGCGGGGGGGGGGACCGTATGTAAGTGTACGGAAAGGGAGCACAGAACGCGGAACTTGAGCACTTTACAAGAGCAGCAGTTTCAAGTTTCGTTGATGGAGAAAAATGCGCTTCAGGATTCAGGTTTGTGTGTTCGCGCGTTCGAATGCAGGTGGGGACTTTCGAATGAAAGTAAAGGAAGTTCGTCGACAGGATATCTGTTAGTTCAAGTCTTTTTCTGGTTTTGTTCGTTTGCAGCACGTGGTCAAGTGAGTAACGGGAAGCAAGCGAAAAAAGAAAATGGTTTGGAGGAAAAATATTTTATGGAGGGATATTTTTCTACGCTTGAATTACGTACTACAAGGCATTGAATAAGGACAATATTTGCGAGAAAATTGTTGCATTTATCGCTCGGTGTCTCAGCTAAATATTTAAAGATGGTGATATTTTCGTTTTTATTTCTAGTCTAATGGTTTCATGGTTATTTTATAAGTGTCCTATAACCAAAGGAATCTAAAAAACTTAATTTTGATGTAAATTTTTATTCTTTTGTAAAATATATTATGAAAATGATAGTAACTAACCGATAGCGTAATATACAAAACTTTTTTGGAAAGCCTCAAATTCATTTATCCATTTATTGGTTTATGGACAGTACACAAGTGAGCAGTTATCGAGGAGTGATCTAACTAGCGATCAATACAGAGCTTAAAACACCAGGAGTCGTCAAAATCACAGTCAATTAGTGTCAATATAAATCTTAAATTCTTGGTCAAGTAAAACACCTACGAGGCGCAGCTTGAGACGCAAATGCATTTAAATTAAGGGGTTTGATTTGTTTTATTTTAAACAATCCTTATGTCTTGATGAATGCTTTCATGCTACAACTTTTAGGGTAAAATAAGACGTTGCTGTTGAAATTGTTAACGAATATTTCGAGAATGTATAGCCATTTAAGGCGTTGTTGGAAATACTGCCTTACATTTGATTTTACGTCACCAAAAGATGCTCAGTTAAATTTACACTTAAGTTACAAAAGCAAAATAATTTACTTAAATGCACATTTGGCTGATTTTGACGGTTAATTATAGTTCATAACAACTAACAGGATTTGCCGAAAATACAGTAAATCGTAGTTATGATGTAACAGAAATTAGTCCTGCGCTGGGGAAAGTACGCAAGTTTAAGTCAGGCTGTAATACAAGTTTGATTAAATTGCGTGGTACAGTAAATATCCTAATGAAAGAACAGTGAAAAACAGACTGTTTACAATTCAACACATTTTCTTCCGCAGCTGTCCCGGACGGACATTGTTAATTATTTATGGTATTTGAGAGGTTTGCCCATGCTCGTAAATCATACTTCTGTTTATGATGCTGGCGACGAATCTTTAAATCCGGTCATAAGAAGGCAAAGTGCTATATTTCCGTCACTGGTCATAGCTGTCAGAGCGATTTGATAAGTGTTGGATGTAAATATCTTGCCGGCAGAAATCTTCGTAATGCTTATACGTGCAACTTATTGCGGTTTACATACATCGGCACGCACGCACACACACGTACGAGTCCAGTTCGGTGTTCAGGTTGAGTAGGACGAAGAGAGAAATACCATCAACTGGACAAGGACCGATCCCAGATGGTGCAGTAATTCATTAGGGCGAACAAACTAAAGCCCACCGGGCAAACATTCATACGCGTACGCGTAGGGAGTGGGCGGCCTGGGGGTAAATGGGCGATCATTTCTTGTTTTGTAGCATTCGCCGATAAACTCACAGTGCTGGGAACGCTATTTATTCAACCACTACCGCAAGTCACTATACCAGCAGTGGGGAAAATGATCTGGAGTAAACGACACATGGAAGTGCAACGATAAATAACTGCAGTTGTGCAATTGCTAGCACTCTTTACTTCAAGATGTGATCAAACCGGACTCAGTCGGGTGTGTCCCATTGTTGAGCAATGCAAGAATGGAGATCAGGCGTGTATAGGGGAAACGGGGAACATTGAGAGTTTAATTTCTCAACACAAGCAATCTTGCCTGTACTGTACATACGCTGCAGTTTGTGGGAGCAGCACAAGATACGAGATGACCGGGTGGCCGGTTGTGTCAAGGTGTTTAGAAAAACTCCTGTTTTTGAAAACATTCCATAGACCGTAGAGATCTAAGGCACTTTACATCCGATACAGAATCCCTCCATGGAACAGGCCAGCCTGTTTGCATAGCAAACGCAACCTGCAGTGAACTACCATCGTTCCGACAGCTACTACCTTTTGTAATAGCTCTGATAAAGCAATAAACTGTAAAAGTATTGCAGAGTGTCTTTGGAATGCAAATGTTACAACGAACGATCAGCATCGGTTGGAATGTTTCAATAAGCGTTTATTTTTGTTGTTGTTTTGCTACAAAGCTACACCACATCTCTAGTGGCTTAGAGTTCCTATTGTTGAATCCGGAACAATGCCAAATAGAAAGTGATATGCACGTTTCAAAATAATGTACACCGTAACACTGCTGTAAAATATCGTTACACGACATACTCGACAGTAGCTCGTAAGGTGGACAATAATCTTAATACAGAACGGTATGGACGGGGTACGGTGATTAAGGTTTGCCACCCCATGCCAAAAGCAGGTTTGATTTGAATGTTTGTGCAACTGCTATTGGGCGTTGTAGCATGATGCTGTGGAGATGTAGGTTAACAGTGGACAATAAAGCGTCAACAGCTGTGAATTGTTGTTTGGTAAATTGCTTTCTGCAAACAAAGTGCCGACTAGGAACTGTTTCTGGGCACATATCCTAGAGTAAATTTAAATTAAACACTGGGAAAATATACATTTGCAGTGGGACGACCCTTTCAATGCCATCTATAGCCCGACTGTTTCTAATAAAAAATATCAAACGAAAAACTACTCCACATCCTCTATGCCTTCTTCCTGCACGCTATGCAAACCAATCGCAGTAGCCATTGCACGGATGGAAATGTAACTGTAAGTAGAGAGTTACAGATTTTCAATAAGCTGGCCTTTGTTCCGGACTCGGCGGCACCATCCCGGCACATCGAGTGTGGGGAAAATTTTAATAAACACCAATTCCAGATTTTAGGTCACGTACCAGCACACACACACACACACATACACAGTTGTACCTAATTGGAGCGTTCGCAAATTCGGAAAGTAAAAAGGCCGTAAAAAGGCCTCAAACACTGACTTACCTTCATCGATGTCCGGTGGCAGACCACCGACAAACACTTTCCGCGAGAAACGTTCCGTCGTTTCGGACCCGTTGGAGTGTGGCGAAGATCTAGCCGGCGAGTTAAGCTGCATCTGGTTGGCACCGATAAAACCACCGCCACCGCTGCCATCTTCATCGTTCAGGTGTTCGTCCAGTCCCGCGAAAAATGGTTTGCCTGTAATGTGCAATGGAAGTAATATTATTAGTGGAACGTTTTCACTCGGTTGAAATTCTATTAATTGAGATGTAGCTTATGCTATAAAGAAAACATGACCCAAAACCGACCCTTTAAGTCGCGCACTTTCAGCTTCGCCAAGTATGAACCAAGCATTTTTCCCAATGTGGCATCATCAACTCTACCAGAGGAGCGATTAATGTTATGTCGCGAACAACTTCCCTCACTGTGCAACATAACGCGTGGTGGCTTGAGTAAATGCAATAGTGTAGAAACAGAAAAGATTACAAAACGGATGATTCAGAGACTTGAAACTAGCGGGTGTCACTTCTATCACGAGAGAACGCTGTGGATTGACTGTACTGCAGGGATGCAGAGATTATGCGAAAGCAACGCAATTATGTTCGTGTCGGTCTCTGATTGGCTAGAGTCCGTAGCAACCGTTGCCAGGGAGTAGTGGATGGAAAAGAAAGCGTAGATTGCTGGATTGCGAAACAGCGCGGGGTAGATGTAACTGTGGCAATTTTCATTGAACTCAAAGCCCAATCGCGACAGGAATGTTTTGTTTTCACGTAAGCTGTAAACTGGCAAAGCTAGTAGCTGTAGTTTTTAGTGTCCACAAAGATCTCGAAGAAGTATTTTATGGCCAGTAAATGCTGAGTGTTGCGGCTGTGTAAATTGTAAGGACATATCATGAAGACAGCCTCAACTAACAGATTCACTTAATCAGTGAAAACTACGGCATTTTGGAATTATCGGATTGATCCAGAAATACAAACCAAACCATCGACGCCATCCATCATACCAAAGAACCTAGCCCATTGGTAAACAAAGCATGAAATGTACGATTTTCCTTATTTACTGAAGATAATCAATCCAATTGGTTCGCAACCAGCGGTGACGGTAGCTCTGCCGTATTTACCAACATACGACGACCTGGCGGTATCCGGCTAGACAGGAACCGTGCTGGAATAGGAAAACTATTAGCCCTAAAATGTGAGAGACCGACCCGGCGTGTTTGAAATCATGCGCACATTTTGTTTGATTAGCTGATTGGAAAATATGAAGTAATAGGCGTTCTGCGGTGGGCTTCCACACACGTGAAAAGAGGAGTTCCACAGGTGAGGCAAACCAATTCTTAACTTAAGCACACTTCCAGCAGGGCGACTAGCAACAGCAAAAAGGTGTTATTTGCGCGTGGGGCGAGGAGTTGCTGTTGAGGTTTTAATTGAAATCAAATTTCATTTAATCTCCGATGAACAGATGGTTGTTTGCAGTTTGGCACAAAATTGCCTACTTCAAGCATCATTGACAGACCCCAGATTAAGACCGTAAATCGTACCATAACGATGGGTGGGGATAGTGTTCCAATATTTATGTACAAACCCCTTTTGGTGGCGGTTACGATTGGCGCTGTATGCCTTTACCAATGCCTATAATGTGACCAAGGAATGCTTTACCCACTCGTGCATTGCTAGTGTGTAGTAAGGACCACCGCCAATTCTGGCAAACTAAAATCAAACGATTTTCACAATTTCCTCATTTTGCTTTGCAGTGAATGTTTTCTGCGCCATTACCCTGTCCTTCGGAGAAAATAGGCAATACAACAGTTCCTTACAAACCCGTAGAAACGGAAAATCTGTTCCCTCGGCACCGGTTTCCGTGCTTGTGTGTGTGCGCGCGCGTGTGTGGTACGGAGCTGGCTTTCCGGCCTGTTTCATTGCGCTTAATATACAAGTCGAGCCAGTATGCCGAGGGAGTTGAATCCCACTTCTTGTTTTTCACGTCAAACGTTGCGTGTGGCACGAGCTGTGCATTTCACGTACAACATTACCAATTCCTGATTATGTGTACTGGTAGGAAAGGCTTATCGTGTGCCTGGCATTGGCCAAGGGAAGTGCGAGAAAAATTATTATCAAAATAATCGTAATTATCGCTTGTAATTTGTATTTACTAGAAACGCCCACCAGCCACCGGGGACAGAACGGAGAGAGTGTGAGCGACGATATAGTGACGATTAGTCCAAGGATTATTGCCCTTGCGTTCGGTTGGGGGTCGAACGAGCGTTTTGCTGTGCGCACGGGAAAGATTGCATGATTTAATTTAATCTGCCCCGTTCTTTTCCATCTTCACTAGGAACCCTCGAGAGCAAAGAACCCTAGGAGCGGAATGGATATTGCGTTGTTTTGCAGAAGGTTGATAGTGTCTGCTGGGAGTAGGGTCGGTGTACGTGTCACGCTTGTTGACGAGTTCGGGCTACTTTTTTTCTCGTTCCTCGCTGCTTGATAAAGCCTAAGCAAAACAACGGAAGGAGGATCAAATCCATCCCTGAGGAACACGAAACAGTAATTAAGTATCGTTTGTATAGTATAGTTTGCCGAGAATCGAGTGGAAAATATTTTGCAGAATTCTTTTAAATGAGGGTAATGGTAGTGAATGAAACTAGTAATTGAAAATCGATTTATAAAGTTCTATTTTTTTTTTCGAGTGGGCGTTTCGAATGGGTAAAAGGCTTCACAAGGCAGGTTAGGGGTTACAACTCCATCCGGACTATCGTAACTTAACCAGCCTGACTTAGTAGTGGTCGTTCAGCCACGAAGATGAGATGATCTAACTAATCGTGTGGACTTATTTCATTCTTCTTGCAGCTGGCCAACTAAAAGTTGAGCACGTCTAGATGACATGTTTAGGTTCGGTCTAGTGGTGAAGTCCTTCATCATCGGCCATATTCGATCTTCGACAGGTTTGACTTCACTTGATCCAGCCAACGAGCTCATTGTGGTCGTCGTTGAGAAGTATCTTCTTGGTCTGCATCCTCATCACGAGCCCCATCCATCGTACTCTTCCGGCTTTGGCTGCCAGGATAGGATATCAGCACCGCCAGCCGTATCAGTATGCGATATATCGTTCATCGGGTGTGTGGTTGGAGTCTTCTGGTTAGCAAGACAATGTGGAGCCCGTTTTTCCTGAACAATGCACATTCGGAATTCGCTGCTTACGTTGTTGCTCGAAGCTACGATCGTACCAAGATAGAAAAACTCCTCTACCATCTCAAAATTGTCGCCGTTAACTGATATTCTTTTTCGGAGTCGGGCTCTACCAAGGTCAGAGCCTCCGGCAAGCAGGTATTTTGTCTTCGTCGCAATGACTATCAATCCTACTGTATCCTTTGCGAATTATTATTAATTACATGGAATCGTGTCTCTATCAATGTAGTCAATTTTATGTATTAGCTAAAACAAGATTTTTCCTGAACGAAAACGTGTGTATTCTTACAATACTCAATAAAATATGTTTTTAAACATGTTTGTCATAATTAAACCTACTCACTTTAAGGACCCGACCCTGTACGCACCGAAAATGGTAAAACCATTAGACTAGCCTTTTTTCAATTGGTTTTCGCACAAACAGTTCGCATAATCGAGTTATCTAATTTCGTCGTTCCAAGTGCAGGGATACACACAACCTACTCACTTGAGACTCTCTCCATTTTCGAAACACGTACACGGTGCGCTAGTTGGCAGTACAGCATGACCAGATCATCCCCACGAAAGCCCTTTCCAGGTTCAACAGCACCCACCACTCGCACACACTACAAGTACTTCCTCCTTCCTTCTCTCCCCTCTCATCATAATGTGTATGAAAATGTAATTTACATTCAAAACAACCGCACACGCAGTGGTATCCCGGTTTAATTAATATTTATATTTACAACCATTCGTCGTCGTCGTTGTCGTGTGGCGCTCATGCATCCTGAAAACACTTAGGATGTCAACCCATTGTGACATTCGCTGGGCGCGTAGTAGTAGCGTAGGAAGGTGGATGGTTGTTGGCGGTAATGTTCAGTTGCCTAGCCAGCCAGCGAGCAATACAGCCAAACGTTTACGGTGACGATTCCCGTGGCTAACATTATCAGGCACACCCGGGCAAGGAGGTCAGAATGGGGGAAAGCCTACTTCGCAATTCAATGAAGCAGAAGCGGTGTGATTCATACGCACCGGAACGAAGGCGGTGCGTACGAGGGTTGGACGGTTTGGTACAGGTGATCGTTGCGGATGTGATATGTGCCACTGTTAACGCACTACGGGAAGAACAATAAAGATTCATGTTTTGTGTGTGTGTGCAATTACATCCGATTTTACTGGAAAAAGGAGGATTGTGGTTTTTTTATGGGCAACCTTTTCTCATGTACACCAAGTCACCTTTCATTTTCGATTCTTTTAGATGCTCCTGCTCGGCACATTTTATCTACGGATTGGAAATTGAATGGTCGCTCCAAAAATATGATTCAACGGATGGAGGTGGTTTTAATTAAAGCATAGAAAAATTTACGGTAACTAGAGCGGATGGGATCACTTGCATCGAACATGTGTGAGAAAGCATTTATTGAATCGACCAGTGAAGTCACGACCCGCACAGGGCACAGCGTTGGTACGTATCGCCAACTAGAAAAGATTACTGCCGGAAATTGTGGAATAAACTTATGCGCTGTGGAATAGTAAGCGAGCGAGCGATGTTTTAAGGACGAAAGTGGAATAAAAAAAAAAAAAAACGGAACCTCTTAGCGGCAACCTCGTGGTCGTTCGCGTTATCAAAAGAGGGCGCGCGATAAGCTCCCGCGGGAGCAGGAGAAACGGTCTATTTGAGCGTGCTCGATAGGCGGGCAAAGCATTGCAGTTAAATGTGGAAAGGTGCTGTTTGACGCGTTCAAGGCGAGAATGTAAAATAAAAGGGCAGAAAAGGGGGTGAGAGGGAAGGAGAAACAAGGGAGCCACAGGGACGTGAAACACAAGACACACAAGACAAAATTAAATCAACACTTTACGATCCTGACCATCGTTGTCATCGGTGTTTGCCGCCGTGCTCGTAATGTAGTGCCGGGGGTCACGATGTGGAAAACCGGAAAACGTGCTGGAAGTATAAATCTTTATTGCAATCACAACGACACCACTGGGGGCGGCAGTTGGACATGACAACGGTGAACAGTGCGCGATAGTGTGACAGAGCGAGAGGAATCGGTTACAATCGGTGGAAGAGCTTGCTTGAAATTTTTTAAAAGAAAGTCCTCGGTTCCGTCGTCGTTCGAGGGCCATAAATTTGTATACGATTTTTCGCTTTCTCCTGATTTAATTTCTGAAAAACCACTCAAAGTCTCGGCCCAAGCTCAACCGGTGGGGAAAGCGAATGTGCTGAAGTGTGTTTAGTGTTTAGGAGTTGAAAAAATATAGAACTATTAGAGTAGTCGACCAATATTTGGGTAGCAAATGCGTACACGAGGACTGGGTTAAATCGTAACAGTTTGTGGTGATGTTAATTTATGCAGGCACAGATAAACGAACTCGAAAATGTAAAAAAAAGCGATTTCAATTGCACTTCACAGCAAACTACTAGTTGGTAGTTGAATTGTTTTTTGAGTTGCAGTTGCTTTTGTTTGGCTCTTTCACTCTCAATAAACATCGGTATATTCGGTCATTTTTATGAAAGTAACGCTGCAAGTGAATTATTAGCTGCTTGATAGGCCGACTGGTGGTGACGTTAATCAACTCACTGCCATCGGTCAGAGGGAATATGATGTGTCCCGTGGGAATATATCCCCAGATGGCATCCGTGGAGCAATAAACTTAACTAACGCGCACTGTCTAATCGGACACCATCGAGGACACCGACCGCACCACAAACATGGGTTGCAGGTTTACTCTGTCGACCGTGTCCGCAAAAGCCAGAAACCCAGATGGTTTAAGGAGGGAGATATCACGTGGCAATGGAAACATATTTTCAACGCGTTTTCCATGTTTCGATATCCGGTCACTGGTTGGCCCAAAATATATGACCATTCAACGAGGACTTTTTTTTCCGGTTCCGGTCCCAGTTCTAATCGTATCCGGGCGGCGGCGGATACTGGTTTCGTAGAATTTTTTTCCCCTCTGTATGTGTATGTGTGTGGTGGACAACGAACAACATTCAATAAATAAATAACAAAATGTTTCAACGCATGAGAGCACACCCCTCACATACCACGTAAGGACACCACACATCGGTCTTTCTTATCATCGGTTGTGGCCGAAAACTGAGCCCCATAAACTCCCCGAGTTGGCGGACAAGAGCCATCCCGGGTTTCAACTTTTTCACAGTGATAAATTACAACTCTTTTCTCCCGGAAGTTCGTGTGGCCAGTGGGGGCAGTGTTTTACGTTAAATTAATTTTAACGGAAAACTTTTCCTTCATCCCTAAAGATACCGCGTGCGAGAAGTGTTGCAGGGGAAGGATGCTTTTTTTTTGAGTTTATGTGGGGAATGGAATGGATACAGTAAAACCTGCCTCCGTCTTACTCTCGTCCCCAACCCTCAGGCCGCACTGAACCTTTGCCCAACCGTGGGCGGGGGGAAAAAAAGGGAAACGAAAATAAAACAAAATACTACACAACCTCAACAACCGTGCTCCGGCGCTTTCTGCGGTTGATATGTAACGGCGCGGTACCGAGCGTGGTTTACGTTTCGTTGATGTGGGCGGATGGATGTCCTAGCGTCCTTGGTGGTGTTTCTCTTGCTTTTCGTTTCGTCGTTTTGCAGCAGACTTCCGGCGCACACACTGTACCGCAGGACCGTGAGCCCGTCCGAGATCGGTTCGTGTTTTGGGTGAACCAGTTTTTGGTGTGTAGCATCCGTGTGTACAATAATTTTATATGCCATCTCTATTGCATCGAGTTTTGTGTGGTCCTGTCCTGTACAATTCCTCCTGCTTTTTTTTTGCTGCATGAAACGAAACCAGTTGTGTGTATGTGTGTGTCGTTCTAAGTAATAAAAGTTGTGTGTTTTTCGCTCCGTTCGGTACGGAATTAGCGAAAAAACGCGGGATGTGTAGAAATTTCGGTCCACGTGCAGAACATGCCGGTCCCATTTCAGTGTGAAAATCGCTGTTAAAAAATTAGCGCTAGTAACCCTTGGCGACTGTGGCACTGTGTGCAAAATGTTCCGATAAAAAAACAAAGCGAGTTCGCGTGGGCTACGGGTATGATGATGACGCGCCCTAGCAAGCGATCCAGGAAAGATGTGTCCTACTGCTGGTAGCAGTAGCACCATTATACTCAGACCAGACCCCGGTGCAATACGATCAAAAGTGTGTGATTAAAAATGGTCATGGCCAGAACATAGGAAAAAAAACCTTGAAAGCAGAACCATGGAACCACTAAATGGGCGGACGAATAGCGCTGGGTGGATGTGCGACGAATAGCGCGGGGCACAGTTCTTTATGTTACGCGAAATGAGCAAAAGATGTCCTGAAAATGGGACAGGAATCGTTGCGGATCGTAATTAAATAACTTTAATAAATTTAATATCAAATTATATTGGCTTTTCTCTCCCCTTGCTCTCCCAGGGGCTCCGATTCTACCCGGGCGCCAGATCGCATGTTGTGTTTTACCACCCGGGCTTCCTCGATATCGCGTCATCATCAGCGGTTTTTACGCCGGTGTTTGTCAATCGTTTTGCGTTTGCAATGGTTGACAACTAGACTAGCCCGCGGACATCCCGAAGCTTCCGACCGGTGTGGGACGGCAGGGCAGGCGAACGCTAAAGCTTTATGTGCACGGATAGGGAACGCTCGACAGGCGCGCGCTCCGAAAAAAAGGGGGAGAGATTAATTGCCATTTATTTTTCAACAATTTAATTACACTTTTGTTTAATGACCTCCAGTCATCGTCAGGAGCGTGGGGGAGGGGACGAAGAGCTGGGAAACTGGTGCGAAAGGTACTTGCGCTTCCGGAGCATAGTGTTGGACTCCACAAAAAAAAATCGTCCAAACAAACCGGACGAGTGGGTTGACAGCCCGAAAGCGCCCGTAAATGGCGCGTAGCGTAATGTTGCTCGCGATGCACCCAAAAGCGAAGGGGACAATTGATGAAGATTCATAAAATTCCATTAAGTGGTCATTGCAATATAACCATTTGTCGTGCAGAATTTAAACCAAAATGTAATTGAGATAATCAATTACAACAGCTCAAGAGTGGTGAGCATCGGTACCAAAAAGGGGCATGGTGCTGATCGCATGATCGGTGGGTTGTAACAATTTTACAGTAACTTTATTTTAATCGTTTCTCTGTGTGTTTTTGGTTGTTGTCACGCAATTCACAAAAGTTGCAGTGTTGTAGATGGAGATGTGTTTTATTAATATTTGCATTAGCCAAAGTATTAAGTGTTGCATTTGCAGAACGCAGTACGATGGGCAGAACTTTTTCACCTGCAGCGATAGCTAAACTTGTACCGTTCAAAGAGAGCGTTCAAGGCGAGTATAAGTTCTCCATTTCTTCCTTACAGTTCCAACACACGAACATACCCAAAGACTCCCCTTTGAACAGCTTAAAATGTTTTCATAAAAATACGAAACCAAACGTTTGTTGTGTGGCGCTATTCTCGTTTAAGTTTAGCACGGTGTGTGTGGGTGCGATTTTCCCAAATCGTTGTTCAGTATCGTTTGAGTACCTTTTGTGCTACAGGCTATACGGCTATGCATATGGCTAGAAACCTCAGCACGGAGATTGTACGTACTGATCCTGTTTTAACGACAGCACGGAGCAACCGAAGTTTGTTTGTCGGTCGAACTTGGTCCACGCGGCGCACGAAGCGAGTCCATAAGAGTTCTCGCTGTCGGATGCATCGTTATCGGAGTGAAAATATCTATGGTAGACCTAGAGTTGCGTCGGATGCTCGTACTAGAGCGTCCATTAGGTTTACGTCGAAAAAAGAAAAAGAATAAAGTTTCCAAACATCTGAACCGTGGTTGAATTAACAGTGTAATGGCCTGTAGGTATCGTGAAGTTCATTTGCGTAATATAGTGTTGTAAAGTACCGCTGAAATACATCAGCACCGGAACGCAACACGTTTTCCAATTGTGTGCGTGCGTGTGTGTGTGTGTGTCGAGTTGGGTAAGGCGAGATACCGTTTGGACCGATTTTTTTGAGCTGTTGAAGTATGTATTGGCCAAAGTACAAAATCGTGTAACATTGCACACATAATGATGATCCATCCGGTATGTTTCTTATTCTGTACGGAGCAGGGTTGGGTTGGGTGGTTGATTTTGGCGCTGGTCACATGAGTCGCAGATTGTAGAGAAAGAGATTTACTTGATGGATGGGAGTAGCGAACTGGTAGTATGATGGCACGTAAAGCTGTACTAACTTTGACTAGCATTGAAAGTAGTATTTCCTTTAACGCGCTTTTGAAATGGTGCTTTATGTGTTACAACGTGGTGGGATTAATAGGGTGCTCGAGCGAGATACAATGGGAAAATAAATTTAATAACTAGGAATTTGTGATCGGTTGCTGGTTTATTCCCACCGGATACGAGATTTGCCGTTGGTGAATCGATCATGCGAAGGATGCTCGATTCTGGAACTATCGCGCAAAGCGAATTATCCGAATCGTATGTTAGGTTTTTTTTAATGAATTAAGCAGGACTAGTTCCTACCGGTAGATTTTCGCTTCAGTATAATGCTTTCCAGGAGCTAAGGCGTTCGGAGTGGCCTATTTTCTGGATAAAACCAAACGAAGTATCAACATGTGGAACCTTCACACAACCGATTTCTAAATTCCAAGGACTTAGAAAAATAGAAAGTAGAGGTTTGAAACGGCAGTAAAGTTTATAAGGAAATTTCTTAGCTTATTTAATTTATTTTTCTTACCACATCCAGAGTTTTAGACGTTAAAGGGAATTGGAAAAGTTAGATAAGAGAGGGAACCCGGTTGGATTATGCTTAGCAAAGGATTGTGTACCTAGAGACGTTTAAAATCATTCGCGACTCCTTATTCAGCACAATTTGTACATTTTTCAAGTGGTTTTGTGCATAAAACCCTCACAGGGTACGACCAATATTTGTTTGTACAGTGCTAGGCTATTATGGAATGATAGCTTGGATCTGCGACTTGATCAAAGGCCCCAAAGCAACATGTATCCCTTGTTTAAAATGCTTGCAACATGTTTACGCAGGAACATCTTGCGATCAATCATGAATCCCAATTATTTGACGACCGCGTGGACCTCTAAAAAAATCGACTTCTACTCGCACTTGGTTACAATCCGGGGGAGTTGGTTTGGCCTTCTCGGCGAGGAAATAGCATCGATTGAGTTTTAGCTGGAATTGTTTTAATTTTCAACACTACCACGTGTCTTCAACACGGCCACGATGCCTGGCTTTTACTACAATGACAGCGTTGTGGTAGTGTACATCCACTGTGAATAAGAGTTACAGTAACGATACCAGTAAACTACCTTTCGATACTTCGGAGCACCGGGTAGGCATCGCAGAGCTCTTGAGCATACGCGCAAACCTTGTGCTTGCTGGAAACGAATCGTTTTTGTTTTTAAAATCGGTTCCCCGAAAAAAGGCGTTGCCTAGGTTCGCTTGATTTTTAACCCACCCGGTCGGCCATTCCCAAATACCCTGACTGTTTTCCCGTTCAAAAATCTACGAATGATCGTCATTAACTACATCGGACGACCATATCCTATCAGCTTGAGGATAAGTCCATTAAAAAAAGGAGGATTTACTTATTCTTAAACTTTCCTCATTGACACTTTTCAGCCAGTGCTAGCAATGAACTTTAAAATGCCTGAAGATGGCTTGAAGTCGCTTGTGATTACCACTAAACGATCCTGTTGATACTGCTACCACAAAACAAACTTGTCTCCAGTCCTACTGACAATACTTTTCCCAAACCAACTTGTGAAGACTTTTTCGCACTGTAAACGATCGACATACATGCGAAAGCAAATTCGTCACCGGACAGCATCCTCGCCAACATGGGACGAACATTGTTTTTGCTCAATCTCTGTGTCACGGTGGGAGCGAAAGCGAGCGGATGGAATGAATTGACGTAATTTATATTGCTTGTTGGCTATTAATTTTCGAATGATTTATGACACACGCAAATACCTGTCTCCGCGGGTAAACCACACGAAAGACACTTCCGGCCGGAATGCGATTTGCGTGGATGGAATTTTGCAAATTGGAGGAGGCGCCGGGTGGTTTTGCCATTTGTGCTCGAAAGTTTAGCGACATGCACAGCAGCAGCGCTGTATTGTATTTATCGATAATAAATTACTCATGCCGCTATCGAGCCGGGTACGTCATTTCACTATGCGCAATGTGAATGCAAACGGTTCGCTCATTCGGGTTGTTTGTGTTTGGTGTCGCATTTATGGATTTTGCTTCATTTTTTTTTTGCACTTCTCTCTTCAAAATGTGAACACAAACGTCCTGAACCTTTGTCTTATTGTTCTATCGATTGCATGCCTATTCCAGGAGAAACAGAGGGTGAATGGTTCCATCCGCTGCGCTTCCTGACCTGGATTTGGGGCATGTGTTTGCTGCGCTGGTTTGCTGTAATTGCGGCTTTTCCGATCCGGGACCAACTACAAGAAACAGATGCTAACCATTAGTGCATATGTGTGGGGTACAAAAAGTGGAAAGTTCTTGCCCAGGACACGTTGCTTATTTCGTTTTCGTATGTGCAAGCCTTTCCCCGTTGGACTTCGGGCTATTAATTCCAGCCCTGTTCAGTTCGGGCCGTCTCAGCGTCGGCTGTGTATTTGTGAGTGTGCTGTGTGTCAGGTTTGGTAAGGTTTTTTTTTTGTTTTTGTTCGTCAAGAAAATTTTAATTTAAACTTTTTCCGTGAGTCCCGTGTTTTGTTTTGCTGACAGAAAACCGAAAATTGAGAACAGTTTCCACTTATTTCCGGCCCATAAAACCGAACCGAACCGAACGACGCCGACGGATCGGAGTCGCGCATATATCCTTGTTGTAGGCGCTACAAACGGGGGATGCCATTCTTCCGCACCGCTGTAACCGGTGAGGGGTTTGCGAAAGCTGGTGTTTTTGCTTTCGAGAAACTGTACACACAACTTGGTCGTCCACCAAAGCGAAACAACAACCACGAACGCCCACAAGATCTGCGAGAAAGGGTGGGAAAAGGTTACGGGTTGTTTTTTTTTTCTTCGTTTTAGCGGGAAAGGTTAGAACGTGAAGCAGAAAATGCAACAGTAACACACACACACACACATACCCACTCGCTCACTAGTACAAACATTTCCCAAAACAAAGGTAATAATGGTAACAAGCGCCGGAAAGCAAGCAGCTGTGGAACCGTGGCACATTTTGACATTCGCAAGCGCGCCTCGAAACATGCCGGGCCGGCCGTGGGTGGACCCACGAATGTTCCGTTACTTGGGCACGTTGATAACGCGGCCAGGATCCGATGCCGTGCCTACGCGCAAACCGTGTGCCTGCTGGAAACGAATCGTTTTTGTTTTTAAAATCGGTCGGCCGTTCCCGAATGCTTACGGTTACGGATGGAAAACTTTTTTATGAATTCCGGCTTTGATTGAGCGAAGCAAATGGGCGTACGAGGCACGCGTGTTGGGATGCCGAAGCGTTTCGAGTCGTGCGGATTTGACTGTGACTGCGATCTGTCTTTAAAAAAACAAGCATACATACTCTCGAGAATTAGTGTGCAAAACGAACGTTTTGTCGTGGAGCCGTGGCTGAAGCTTGAAAAGCAGCATTTTTTTTTGGGGATGCTGGCAATACAGTGAGGTCGCAGTAAGCGCCAGTAACTGCTGCTGGTGGTGGTGGCACTGCGCCACAGTCTCATTTGGGGTCATGCTTGTCTTTTGTTTGCAGTTTAAATTGCTTTTCGAAAAATGTTTAAAACTTTGCTGTTTGCTGCACGCTTCGTGCAACACTTTTCCCCCGGAACGGCAAACTAACGATAACGGTCGCAACGCCCCAAGGCCAAGGATATGCTGATTGTTGTTTGTACGGAAGGAAGCTTTGAGTGGGGTGCAGAAAATGAAAACGAAAACGAACCATTCGGTAAAAATAGCGTGCACGAGACCTACACCATCGTTTTGTGGCTATTGCTTTAATAAGTTGATTGTATAACATGTTCGTGTTTTGTGGCACACAACTCACCGTGCGAATCTTGGACCCGCGAGAAAGGGTTGCGAACCAGGAGGCTCGATTGTACATCGTGTGTGGTGAGCTTTTTTTCTTCCACATGCTCTACACCCTAAAGTTTGTTTCCCTGTGTATGCTAACTACAAAAAAAGCTGTCCATCTGGTGTCCTATTGGTGAGACAAAATGCTCGCGTGAAGTTAAAACTTTCTCCTGGCTCGTCGCTGTAAACTGTTCTGTTTCCTTTCCCCGTGCAAGGTTTTGCGAATGATTGTGTTTTGTTTTCGTTTGTTTCTGTGTGTGTTGCAACTACGTGCAACTATGTCGCTGGTTTTCGCGACCATATACGTGACGCGTAAAAGGGATTGCAAGCTTCCCGAACACAAAATCATTCGTTCTTGCATGTTTGAAACTGTGAGGTATTAAAGCTCGCAAAGCTCTATTTTCAGTATAGCCAATTTCGCTTTGCTGCAGTTACCTAACATTAGTGTCGTCGAACAAGCACAATATTTTAAAGCGGATTGCTTTGTAGAATACACACTATACATATTGACAGTATTTTATTAACAGACAAATTGCTTAAACCTTATAAAAACAAACAATTCTCATTAAGCAAACTCAGTAATCGACCGCATCGCGAAACATTTTGGGCGTACGTAAACATCTTTGAAACGCGAGGTCAATAGAATTGGATTGAGCATCAATGCGACGAAGACAAAATACCTGCTTACCGGAGGCTCTGACCGTGATAGAGCCCGACTCGGAAGAAGAATATCAGTTAACGGCGACAATCTCGAGGTGGTAGAGGAGTTCTGCTACCTAGGTACGATCGTAACTTCGGACAACAACGTAAGCAGCGAAATTCGAAGGCGCATTGTTCAGGGGAATCGTGCCTACTACGGACTCCGCAGACTCCTGCGATCCAGAAGACTCCAACAACACATGAAATGCACGATTTACCGCACCTTGATACGTTCGGTAGTCCTCTACGGGTACGAGTCTTGAAGTATGTCTTGGAGAATGAACCACGAGCTAGCTGAGCTGTTTGACGGTGCTGATATCCTGACGGTAGTCAAAGCCGGAAGGATACGCTGGCTGGGGCACGTGATGAGGATGCCAGACTCATACCCCACCAAGAAGGTGCTCGTCAGCGACCCGTTCGGCACGAACCGTAGAGGAGCACCGCGAGCTCGTTCGCTAGATCAAGTGGAGTCTAACCTGTCGGAGATCGGATGCAGCCGTGGATGGAGGACTGCAGCCCTAGATCGAGTTTCCTGGAAACTGATTGGAGACCTGGCCATGTCGACGCAACGTGCTCAATCTGGAACAGGCCAAAGATGAAGCAGAAGAAACATCTTCGAACAAAATGCAAAGACAAAAAGGAAAACCCCCAAGGAACATTTTCCGGATGCGAAAAGCGAGCAAAAACTGTTGGAAGAATTGGATGCAAATAAAGTTGTCTTCTCAGTTACTCAGTTAGCAGATATCTAGCGAGATCATGCCTGTAAGGGAATATTCCTTATGAATATCCAAAGTCATCTGGCCGACTTGCTCCGCCGGGTAAGGCCTCGATGTCTCCAACGTACCTGTAAAGAAAGTTATGATCTAGAATCTTCAGACTGCCTGGGCAGTCAAAGAAAAGACAGAATTTGTTTTCGCTGCGCTAGCAACCAAGTTGCAACGATTTCTTCTTCTCCACAGCAGTTATTTCCCACTTTGAGTGCGTGCATAATTAGCTTTGATATTTAGAAATAACCTACGGAACTGGCGTAAAAGTCCTATGGCATAGGATTGATAGAATCTGGGGTTCGAAACAGCTACACATCGGGAATATATTTATATGAACAATTTACCATCTTCATCCATCAACGTGCAGCATAAACTTACAATGAGACACTGCGGGCAAAGCAAAAATGTGATCGAACGATTTAATGTATCCCCATACAGATGATTAAATGTCTCGGTTCGACAGATATACCTTCATCATATATTCATCAAAATCTTTTCATCTGGTTATGTGACCTTGTCGCAATCGATTAAATAAAACTAACCTCAACCTTCTCCTCCAAACCTTGATTCCAAAACACCCCATTTTAGACAGTAGAAATTCAAACGAAAAAAATCAAAGACCGCGGCCTCTTTGCTTTGATAAGATTTTATGATGTAGCAACGTTGCCATAAAAAAACCCAACCTCCCAGCACGGGATGTTTTTGTGTGAACCTCCGTAAGCCGCTTCCAAATGGTAGTTTATAAAAAATTGGAATATAAACTGGGAACAATTTGATGGACATAAAATTTCCTGCTCCGAACCAGTCGGCTTTTGTTTGGATATCTCTTATGCTGAAAATTATGGTGCGGAGGGGCGTTTCCTTGAAGTAGTGGAAATCGGTCAAAAAGAGTTAGCAACTAATTAGTTTAATTTTAAAAGAAATATCTCTGCACGTTGGACGGGTTAGCTTGATCACCTTACAACTGCATCTGGTGCTGGTTAAAAACGAATTATGCACATCTACATCGGCAAAGCAATGGGAAAAAAACGAACGGTTTATGGCGACTTTTAAACGATCCATCTTACTACACGGTCGAGACTGCATACATTAAGCATCTAAAGCGCAACCACGGTTTATTATGGCTTTCCAGATTATATTGGCTGGAGACACTATGTCTCAAGGGCAGCATCGGTGCGTTGACTTTGACTCTTGCCCCGCCCTGGGAAGGCTTGAATCTAGACGAGTTATTGTGAATAAAAAAAGCAATAAAAGTGGCTTGTTTCGACATTTTTGAATAACATCTGCCGTTCAGACACATTTTTGAACCATGTGTTTGTGTAAATCTTCTACAATTAACTGGGATGGCAATTGCGCACATGTGGTTTTTGTTCTTAATTGGAAATGTATGTTGAGTTAAGTGCCTGTTGAATGTACAACCTGTGAGTTTGGGTTACATGTCTGCATACTTTATTTTTTTTTTATTCATCAGGGACGGCCAGGCCGTATTGCTTCTGCATACTTTATTATCAGTTCAAGAATGAGTATTAAATTTTCTTAAAAAAACGCATATTACCATTTACAGACCATCTATATTCGTACTGAGTATCATGCAAATTGCAATGTGAGGCACTTGTTTACACTTTGGTGGGAAGCATTGCAAGTTGATTGTAGCATATATATCTATTGATGCTTCCACAACATGAACTGGAGCAAAGGGACCACTGAACCCGTCCCTTCGCTCATTAATGCTTCCCGTATTGCAATCAATTAGTCTGGCTAGTGTAGATCACATTGATCACGGACGCTTCGTTACTTTCACTGATCGCTGATCCTACGCTTGGCGAACGTGCTGGGGTGCCGACGGTAGTGAAGCATGAATAGACAATCGCCTGGCTGTCGACATGTTCAGGTTCGGAATCGATGACTGGCATGGCGTTTTCGGCACAATGTACAGCACGAAATACACTTGACCCTGGTAGATCATTATCCGACTCGATAAAGGTGTTGTCCGACGAACACGGCGTACTAGTGGAGCGCACCACGCATCTGTCGTTGATCGTAGATTGGTATGGTATGATTTGATAGAGCTGCAATGGGACGATCTCACTAAAAATCGGAATTTCGGACCCTTCCGCTTCTGAATGCGTCGCGTTGCTTTGGGCTGAACTCATTCTACAGGCGGCCAGCAAGTTGGGCAGATCAACACCATCGTCCGTAAGGAACGGCACCAAGCTGGCGAATCCTTTCACCTTCAGAAACTCTCCCGTTTCGATGAGTGATTTAAGCTGCGATGCCTTTACCTTCGCATCACCGAGGTATAGCATGTCCAGAATTGCACTCATATCATCGTACTTGATGTTTTTCAGCACTATGATCGGATTCACGGCACGGTACTCCTGGAAGATGTTTTTGAAAAACGTGCTGCCCATCGAAAGCACTATCCTGTGGGCATACATTTTGCGCGACTCGCATGCTATCGTCACGTCGACTAAATGTTCCTCGAGACGTGACTTTTGTAATTCGGTACGAAAACTTGAAAAGCTTTTGGTGTTGTCTATATTGTAGTAATGATCTTTCGTGTTCATTGTGCACTCACTGATAACGATTCCTATTTTGTGTAGATTCGCTTTTCGCGATTTTTCGTTGGACACGGTACACTATGCCGGTTAATGGTTCCGATGGAAATCTTTACTGGCTTAGCATGTGCAACACACGCGAACGAATGACAAACTGCAGTGATGGGGATCTTTACCGGAGTGATGGAGCACTGTAGCTCGTTCTGACGACGCAAAGTTCTGACGACGCGATCGTTTCAGCAATGTCAAACACAAACGAAATCGTATGGTACATAGAAAAACTGTTGCTGTTAAATATCAGGTAAAGTATTAGTAATAGTGTAATTGATTTGGGTACAAAATGTTCGTTTAAGAATGGTTTATTCGAGTCAAGAACAAATACCTTGTGTTGGGTGCTATATGTTTGACATCTCTGCACAGCCGTTACGACTATGAACCGGTTTAAAAAATCGGAAAATTAACTCCGTTCTTTCCAGGAGATCTTTACGGAACTAACGGTACTGAAAATTATACAACAAACTAGAAATGATTTAACATAAAAATAGCTAACAGATTTCAATTTTTAGTTTCCATCTTTTCAACTGGAGATGGAGTTTCATTAAACGAGATGCACGTATACGTTCTCCATTCATCATAATATGCTGACGATAGATCATCATTAGCAAGTGCGGGATGCAATCGATCATCCATGCTTAGGAGGTATTGGAACCGCTTTTAAGATAGTATGAGTTGTGCGTTTCACGGATCCCTGCTGGCATCCGTGTTCGATCACTGACCCTAGCATTATACCCGGTTGCTCGCGGGTAAATCTAATGTAATTAGAGTGTGTATGATTCATAGTTCAAATTAGGCTTTCACTTGTGCAATGCCATTTAATTTTCACAAACACATTCACACACATACACATTCACACACACAGACATACTTGTGAACTTCCTTTCCAGTTTATTTCCCGGTACGTCCCCGAGTATTGACCCGAATGGTGCTTACCCGCTGACAAAGTGCGAGCAAACAGCATAAATGTGTGCCGGGCACATCGGATAATTAGATATTTATCATCAATCACATCGAAATTATGCTGTACAAACAGCGAGTAGAATTAGTAATTATCGTTACCGGTAGACATCGATTCATTTTCGGTGCCGTTCCCATCACCCTACGTAGAAGCCGTACGGGGCTGGTTCGCATTTAACCTGATGAGTAGTGAGGTCTTCTTACACCGACCACACACACACACTCCATAGCGCGGTGAGATCAAATTGAACTTTATGCTAAAATCGATACGCCCGGTACCAGCCGAAAGCGGCTGTGGAAAGCAATCGTGCGGGAGAAATACAGGAACACGTACCGGTTTCGAACTCCTTTTATAAGCCGTTCGATATAACAGCTTCGATAGGGTACGGCCCACTACGTATCGTACCCCCACTCGGGCTTTGTGTAAGAATTGAAACCGGGGAGGAAAACAACAAGAACGAGAACAACAGACCCGGGAAGGTTTCGGCAAAGGCAGCACATCTGTTGTTGATGGTGGTGGCGTTATGTTTGAGCATATCGTTCGTTAGCTCAAGAAGAACCGATGGCCCAGCTTCAGATGCAACGTGAGCCCTGGGACAATATGAATCCAGTGTTGGTGTGTGTGTTTAGGGGGGTCGTTGCAGGTGCCTAGTGTTTACAATCCAGCTCAACACATCAAACGACGTCCTGACGTCGTGATTTATTGTGCCCGATGAATGACGGCTCTCCTGCACCGTGGAACACTTTGCTTCTTAGCTATAGCGAAGCGGATGGAGCGGGTGCCATCTTGTCATCGCTTTCGGGAAGAAGTGGGAGAAGTGAATCTGTGATGACACACAGTCTAAGCTCAGCACACGTACCAAACCTGGGTGCAGCGTGTGGATGTTCTTTATGGAAAACCGAAAGTACTTTCCAACCTGTATTTATGATGCACGGCACCGAAGCATACCGACCGAAGCACTCGACCGTTGTGGCGGTTTAGAGCGATTTATGAAAATATACAAATATACTGCTTGTACTGCCCCGGGAAAAAGGGCCAGAGCTTTTTGCTGATGGATGGACGACTTCATACGTAAAGCATTCCGCATTCTGGATGATGATGGAGACACAGAGTGCGCGATAGGACACTGTTGGCTAGCAGGAGGGACAAGACAATTTAATGCAAAACATGCATTCTAGGGCGCTGCTCGTATGCGCGAATCGTATGAATAGATGCGAGTTGTCTTCGAATGCGACGGGGGGTTTTTTTGCGACATATAAACATAAAACAACATAAAATGGAGAAAGGGTGGAAAGAGAACGGAAGCACTACACTTACGACTACAATTTTTATTTTCGTTTCTAGCCACCTACAACAAGCGAGACATGAATTACCAAAAAAAAGAGGGAATGCAAAACTAATTGCACACAGTGCCAAACTTTCAACGTTCGTGGTAAATGCGAAGCGGAAATTAAATTCAATGTTAGTTGGCAAGAGTGTAATTAAAATGATAACGCCATTGCACCTGAGTGCGGGGAGAGCAGGCACGGGTTTCCCGTCATAGCAGATGAATCTGAAGACGCTATGACGTTCCGGGCGAAAGTTATGCAACGCGCCCAGATTCATACAAGGCGAAGGCGAGGCATGCTTGTAGCGCGTGGGCCGGATGCTTGCGCGAGCGAAACTTCTAACAATCCTTGTTCGACGCGGGTGGCCTGGAGGTTTGTGTGATGCACCGGAAACACCCCTCAGGGGGGGAGGGATGGCGGAGTGCCCAGCGTTTGACGGCGTTAATTAGACACTTAACCCCAAAAATCCGTCCTATGCTGACGTTATCTAGTATAATGAGGCAAATTTTTAGTGAGCGTACCCACCGGGTGCACCGCGAGGTTTCTTGATAGTTTGAGGCAAATGCTTGAGATTGAGTGATGAAAATGGTGATAGTAGTTGTTAAACTTCAGTATCTTTTAATGTTACGCGGGGGCGCAGGCGGCAAAGAACTGGCGTTAAAGTTTAAATTTGCTAGCAACAGTTGCTAGCGGAGGTGCTGTTTGGGGATGATGATAATGTAAATGAGAAGCGAGAGTAAGGGAGGGAGAGGGAGAGAGAGAGAGAGATCAAGTGCTGGCAAAAGCGAGCTGTTAGGCGAACATTTCGTGTGCCTAAAGCAATACGCTGCACAATATTTCATAAACGAAATTGTTGTGGTAATTTCCCGAGAATAGACACATAACTGAGGTAGTGATAGGATTACACTAGACAGTGTGATGTGTGCGTGCAGCAGTTTCAAAGAATGCATTTGGAATGTTTTTGGTGGTAATAATCATTCTGCACAGTGCCAGGATTTAATGAAAGTTTTGTTTTGAGAAATATTTAACTGCTTATTGTCCTAATTGCCATATTCTAACGGTTCGACTGAAAATGATTGCTTGAAGAAATTTTGATGGCTCTAGTTCGAAGCAATAATGCCGATTTACTCGATTTGTGATTAGAGAAGGTTTGTTTAACGGCTTGTCCGTTAGGGAACCATGCGACCATGGACTTCTTCTTATGAACCTCTTTTTAAAATTATCGTCTTTATCAAAAATCCATAAAATTTAGAGCAAACTATATGGAGCAGATAATTCGCAGTTTCCTGTTTTGTAACGGGCAATTCATTGTAGGTAAATGCATCTGCAAAAAACACCCACTTACGTTCATGTGCACGGTAAACAGACCGCTAACAAATTATCCTCCGATAGAGGTTTTGCGGTTTTACGATTTCCGTTTCGACTTTATCGCTATTTGATATCGAGTTGCTTTTTTATATGTGTAAAATGGTAAAATACAGGAAACGATTTAAGCAGTTCACGAAGCATTTTTAAAAAATCGTGTTTACTTCTTTGTTGCATGCACACGATGCAACCGTTACGAACGTTCAAACTCCACCGATCGTAGTTAATGTACACATCCTGCAGCGAAACGTAGAATCGTTTTTCCAAATGGGTTTATCCTTGGTTGCGTAAAAATAGTGTAGCTTTTCTATCGCAACGAAAGTAGAAAGCTAGGAGTTACACCACCGGTCTGTGCGGTTTTTTGGGTTCAATTCAAATGACCCAACAAACTTGCATCTGGGTGGTGTCTCTGTGTTCAGCGCTAAAGCACGGCATGGAATAGAAAAATCTCGCGTTGAAAACGATCGTTTTCTTCCATTCCCATTCGTTAGCGTTATAGATTGTGGTTGAAAGCGCCTTTTTGTTTAGGAAGCAATGGCGGAGTGTTGTATATTTTTGTAGGACAGATTTTTTTCTTCCTCCTTTCTGGAGCAACGCTTGCGAAACGCCAGCGAGATACCGTAGGTTTCTGATCCTTTCTCCAGCAACCCACCCGTCCCAGACCACCGGTTGCGGTTGACCGAAACGACAAACGCTTTGAAGATTTGTGAACTTTAATTAAAATTCCCCCGTTTCCAGCGAAAACTGAACTCGTTATCGTGAATCTTTGACCGCAAAGCCGACGAACCGGTGCGGGGATTAGAAATTGCCTGTCGATGCCGCTGCCATAGAATAGCGGGTCGGCGAAGCGTACGGATAGGGCACAGTTTTCCTTTGACACGTGTAATTCAATTATCGGTTACCGGATACCTGATGCTGCAGGCCTCGATCGTAGATGAACTATCAAACTCACCTGTAAGTAGAAAACGAGAGAGAGAGAGATAGGTGAGAGAAAGGTTAAAGGAGATGTGTATTGAAATAGTTTATTACGAGGGTTTGAGGTTAATTTTCTAAGCTGCGAACGAAACGGCGAGATACGAGCAGATTTTTGGATTAACCCCAAATAAGGGTTAATCAAATATCAATATTGCCACACACACATTGGGTCTTTGTGAGCAACGTATAATGAAAGCAAAAACCCTCACTCGGAGGCCATAAATAAAAATGAAACCTATTAAAAGTCCACTTCCTATCCAGTTCATATTTTATTCAGGCGGCTTAACAGTCAGCGTTACTTCAATCCATCAATTGGTTTAAAAACATAAAAGCATCCAATCGCGTCACAGCTCGTGCTTGGAATTTAAATTCGCAGCATAAAAACCATTTACTTTCAACGAGGACGCGTGACCATTTGTTTGCGTTACCTATCCCTATCGGCTGAAAGCATTTAGAGGGAAAGCTCACACTTAATCATGATCGGTGTAGCGGAAGTCGGTAGTGTAGTAAGAGAAAAAAAAAATGCCGAAGTAGTGGTAGTAGTAGTAGTAGGGGAGAAATATTCCGTTGTCAGATAGAAACTGACCGAAACTGGCCAGAATTGAACAAGCAACCGGAATTTATTGTCGCTACCACCACCGATCCCTCGCATCTGCCTGTTTTGCTTCAAATCCTTACGAATCCGTTCGGAGCAGTACGGTTACGGTGAGGTATAGTTACTTCCGCCGCCGGATTGGACACGTAAATAAACGGCTTGTTTATGGAAACGGTAGTTATCTTTCCAACCATACGGTCTCGGCTGTTCGATGCACAAACGTTCACATCGAACCTTGCACTGCATATATCTTTTCGATAGTTTTGCATGGTTTATTTCTTTTCGTATTTTTGTCTGCTGTGGGTAGTCTGAGCGAAGGATACGGGGCTGTTTGTTCGCTCGATAGGCAAATAAGGCGTAAGCCAAGCGTCGGGGAAAGCAGAAAATCCAGTAAAAAAAGAGAAATGTTACACAAACATAAAACGAAGCGCCCGTGACTTCGATTCCTATCGACCTTGGGCCAAAGGGCCAAGGCTCCATTTAGGCCAGATTTTTTTTGTTGCGTTCTCTTTTGGCGGGATGTGTTAGTAAACATGATCCGCATAAAGCGCTCCGGAATCCTTCGGCCCTCTGCTGTTTGCTTTGCTGGAGTGTGCTGCGGGGTGTAGCAGAATGGTTATGGGGGAGGAATAACGCCGACGCACGGTGAAACCTGGGCTTAACACGCAAATTTGCAATTATAGCAGTATCGATCGTAACCGATTTTACGTCCCGAACGGGCGTAAACGGGCGTCTCGAGGGATTTGCCGCCAAAAGGGGTGTTTTATTTGAAAGCTCTCAAAAAGGGAGGGCCTCAATGTTTACAATGTTGTTAACCAAATCAAAGTCCGGTTAGCTATTTGTTCGCCTTTGAAGCCCCTTTGAAGCCCCCTTTGAAGCCCCTTTTGGTGAAAGGGGGGGAAACAAAAACAAAAAAGTGGTTTAATGAGAATCGGGAAGAGAACTTTGGCCTTTCATTAGAGATAAATGGTGTATATTGGAAATATGATATAAATAAGTAAGGACTGAGCCGAATGCGCAATTTCTAATGTGTAATTGTAATCCTTAGCCAGTTTCGTACTTTCTCGAATAGTACTATCTTCAGTGCAGTATAATTTGCATGGACAATAGCTGGTTGTGCCAAAAGCTGGCGTTCACAAACAGGCAAAACAATGATGAACTGATAATGGAAATCGTTTTCCCATCAACCAAACTCGAACATGCTTCGACAATCGACAGGCCAACCGACAAAACTAATATCTTCAACTCCAATAAATCAATGTTTCGTTGGAAATTTCCATCTCTATCGCAAATGGTTCTCGGGACAGATGGGGATAATGGAAGTGGAAAGCAGCTTCCAAAGGTTTCACATGGGGATGTTATTCGAATACCGAGGAAGGAATGGAGTAATGGGAGGAAAGGAATGTTTCCCTTAAATCAAAGGTCTCACACACAGTAGTGTACGTGTGTTAGTACGACGACGATTGGGCTAAACCCCCCCCGGCACTAATTAAGACAGCACAAAGGCAACAAACACACAAAAGTTTTCCCATCGGGAGAGCGCACCGATATCAATCGAACGCCCATCCATCAGTAGTAATTAGTTTCATTTACCGCAAAATTCCACTATCGCAATCTTGCCGAAACCTTTACGCTCACAACGCCCGTGGCCCCGTGGGTGGGGTAACGGTTGGTTAGCTTTATCATTAGGGGCGAATGGGTAGATTCAAAGGATAATATATACAGCAAGCAGGTATTGTGGGATGGAAATTGTAAACTGATTGAAATTTATTCATTTGATATTTGATTTCATCTTACTCGGTGCTCAGTTTGCGTAGGACTCTGATTGGTTTGGATAAATTATATTGAAATGTTTATACATTGATAATACATCCTTTTACATTTAAGCTAGGGATATTGAAGCTTAAAATACTCGCAATGTGTAAGCTTCCTAATGGTAATATTTTTATACACAAAGCGCATCCCGCTTCCAGAGAGCACTACAGCCATCCTCTAAAACGTAGGATAAGATTACATTAGCTAGTGAATCGTAATCCCCTAATCTTTGCTCACTTATCTAGCGACTCTTATCCGCCGAATTCCACACCCGAACCAACTACATTAGTTATTGTTTTCCCATCAACATGATGAGACAACGGAGTGCTTATTAATGCGGTCGGTTCTCCTCCTGCTATTACCCTTATTATACCGCTCAAAAGAGCTTCATCAGGTCTCGGGAATGGAACCGATTTACATTCGATTGGCATTAACGTACGGCGCGCCTGGTGTGAGGTAAAATAATATTATACATGTCGTTTTCGTTCGCCATCGTTACGGTTAATATTATACGGTAACAGTCGGCGATATCACCGTGTGCGGCACACGTGTCATCATCATGGGCTGTGTTGGTCCCTTGTGGCGGGGGAGGCGGTTTTTTGGAGTGTAAAATATGAAATTGAGATACGCAAGGCCGGGTAAGGATCATGAGCATTTTTCGCCCACCCCGTACCCTGTGCTATCTTCGCTCGCTCCGAACACCGAGCAGCCATCAGCGAGCATCGATTGCCTACACCAGGCCAGGCACATTGCAATGATTGTATTGAATTTCATACGATAACCGTACCGGCGCGTAAAGCCGCGTCCAGCCTTGCCGTAGTGTGGAGATAAAAATCGATGTCTATCGCATGGATTTTGGGAGCCAAGGCATTCGCGAGCCTAGGATTGAGGATCAACGATGCCCCTTGGTACAGTGCTGATGCTAATGGTGGATGGGAGTAGGTCGTATTGGGGGGCAAAAAGGGAAGCAAAAGAATAAAAAAAAAAAACACTCACACACAACAACATCATATTCACGAATGAAGCATATCGTTATTATTTGTTATTTTCATTTTTATCACCAATTTATTCATGTACATTCAATTTAAATAAATACATATTTCGTAGCCACGTACGCGCACCCACCGACAGTTAAAATCCGCACTGGCCGCAATTGGCCGTTGGAGAGCGCATTTTTGGCCGTGCTTTCGTGCGTACACGAGTTATGATTATGAAATTCAATTATTTTCATGTCAGCTTTTGTATGTGTGTGTGTGTGTGTGTATGTGAGTGCTTTTTTTCTGGTTAAATTTTGTGGATCACTCTTTTTTCCCTTTTCTTTTAGATTGTGAGCGCAGGTCCTGATTATGTGTTTGCGGTTGATTTTCCCGTACGGTTGACCGAACTCGCCGGCCGATCGCAGGAGAAGCTCCCAACATCCGTACGCGTTTGATGCAAAACTGCAGCGAAATTAATATTTGCGAGCTTTGAGCTGTAAATGCTGTCAAACGGATGGGCAGCAACGTTGTACGGCTGTTTGATATCTGAGATGTGTTGCTACATTGAAAAGTGTTGGGTGAAGTTGCTACCAAAACCAAATAGGAATGGAACAGAGCTGTTCGCTAATGAATTCATTTTTATTTGTTACTTTTGTACCATCCTGGATACTGGTTGAATGAACTGTTTTGTAATTTTTTTTAAAATATTCTTTTAGGTTTTTAATTAAAAAATACCTTAGTAGGATAAATAAGCGTAAATAAATATGTTGTAATAATTTGTAATGCAATATTTTTGTAATGCAGATAGCAATTTCGAACGCACGTTTTACTCCTCATATTTATTTTTACCATTAAAATGTCATTTTAATTACCATTTGTGGTGCAAAAAAAAGTATCTCTTCATAAAATAGCGCAATGAATACTGATAAGTTCAAAGGAAACTTCCACCACAGCTTATTATGCGTTTCGTTGAAATGACGCGCAGTAAATTGCTGTGTAATTAATTGGAACATTGTTATACACTGTCCAATCAACCTTACAACCTCTTGTGCAATCAATTTCATGCAAATGCAACGTAAACAGATGTTGAAAAATGTTTACAGCAGTACCAGTTGGTCTCTACATCCACCTAGCAAACGCGTTCTGTAGAAGCGTTCGAAGAAACAGCACAGCCGTGCTATTGTAACAGGTACAGTGCTGGTCGATAGATCAAGACATGTACATAACATCAA
This sequence comes from Anopheles maculipalpis, assembly GCF_943734695.1. Taxonomy (NCBI): domain Eukaryota; kingdom Metazoa; phylum Arthropoda; class Insecta; order Diptera; family Culicidae; genus Anopheles; species Anopheles maculipalpis. The sequence continues at coordinate 16,961,113 of NC_064871.1, read as the reverse complement.
AAATGGTTTTGAAGCAGATTTTCAACGAATTGAAGTAGTTTATTTTTTGTAAAATTTAGGTAAACATTTTGAGCATACTTTCCGATCATTGGATAACTCATTCAATTGATTCTTAAAGCCCGCACGCCACGAGAGATTTCACAATCAAGAATTCAGATACTCATGAGTTTTGGTGAATTTTTCTCACTTTGAAATTAATTTTTGAGGTAACGGAGAAAAATCTGAAATCGAATATTTTGTGATTTTTTTGACAGTTTAAAATCGATGTTCACCATTGCGAACTTATCCTTCAGGACAACACAGGATTAACAGCAAGCACGATCAAACTTATGAACTCGAACAATCTGGCTAGCTCACTTTGTGCGAACCTGTGAGTGCATTAAAATGTGTGTAAAAGGCATGAGCATGCAAACCAGCTTTTAGTCTTATTTTGTCTTTCGGGCCATTAAAGTGTGGCTCAAACTCATCTATGATTGCTAAAATATGGCCATAATTCGATCAAACAATTTTTTATAGGTTTGGGCATCTCCTTTTTACTTATTTTAACGCTCGAATTGATTAGCTCTGAAAAGTCGAATGAAAAGTTAGCTTACTCAATCATTAATGATGCTATTAATAAAAACAAAGATAGGTTAGATGCAGATGAACTTTTAACCAAATTTTTCTTAAAGTTATACTTAGTAGAAGCAAGAAGAAATGAAAGCAGCAGATTGAAAATAGGATATCTATTGGTCTAAGTGGTCTTAATCTATTGTCCATCACTGTATATAGTGCATATTTATCATATCTGCTTGGTTATCTCAATACAATCCCCGTTAGGGTCGCTAGCAAAACATTGCAGTGTCAATACGAATCGACATGGCTATCGTTTACCGATACTAGCTTATTATTATGATTGTTATTTCTATAATGTGTGCAGTTCGAGAGGAGCTCTATCACGGTAACACGGATGCTCGGGAAATGCTTGTAAAAATAGAGGCCCTACACGGTGTTTCTATTACCGTCGCATTGCTTTGAAGTTGTCGCCGAGCAATGGGAAACTCTAACGAGCGTTAAATGAAGCGCGTACTCTCGAACTCTTTACTTTCATCTCGAACCCGAATCGAATTCTGTACCCTGTGTGTGTTTCCTGTTTTCGTGAAAGCTTGATGTTTTTTTGTTTTTCTCACGCAACAACCAGCAGCGCCAGAAAAACAGCTGCCCCTGGGCAGGGTGCGATGTTTGGTAATAAACATTTTCTACATCGCTCCCACGCGGATCATCTTACCATTGATTGAAATCGACTGGTAGGAAATTGTCTCGCCATGTGCCAAATGTGTGCCCACCCGATTTGTTTCAACGGTGCGTGTGTTTGTGTGTGTGTGTGTGGGGGGGGGGGGGGGGGGGAAGCGAAAAGGGGTTGGTGTTCCGCTAGCAGACTCAGTGGAGCAGCAAATTTTTAATCAACATCAGCAGCGTGCGCGCCCGCTATATGCTCTCGTCAGTTTCCTTCCAACCGTGAGCATGATGCTGCTTCCGAAGGACATCTCCCGACGGCCTGCGGGGGGAAATCGGGTCGGCATGGGGCATGTGGTTTCCAACCGGGCTCATTTCATTTTCTCCAGTGCTTTTCACGCGACGATGAAGCGAGTGAAGGAAAAGTGCCGGAAAATCCTTACAGCACGTTTAAATTGAATTGTGATCATTAAAGCAGTGCGAGGGCAAGAGCGGGAAAACGTGCCAGCGTGGGAGGGGAACAGCAGCGAGACGACGGTTGGCTCCATTTTTCCACTTAAGCGTATTTTTCTGCCTCGATGCGGTGAAAGATTACCGAAATAACATAATCAAAATGGGATAGCGCAGCCCAGGCCCGGGCGGCGTATGGTGTTTGTTTTTGTTCTCTTTTTTTTTTTTTGTTGCTCGATCCATCTCTCTGTCTGTCTTCTCTTGCTCTCTCTCGTCTTGTAACATGTTTCTTATTCTTCTTCTCATTCGAGTCAGTTCGGTTATGGCGATATGGTGTATGGGGAGTTTATGTGAATCAGCGGAAAATCCTTGTTTGTTGAATCTATGTATCGCGTGCGTCTGTCCTCGGCTGTGTTGCGCCGTTCACACTCCGTCGATTGTTCCAGGAACCGTACGTGAACATTTTCCAACCAAAGCGACCAAAGCCAATGAAATCGAAGCCCAAGGGCACACAGAAGAGAACGCAAGCAGAAAAAGAAAAGCGCATAGAGAAAACAAATCTACCCATCATGCACGTGTGCGCGAGGCCACCGAAAATCGGAACATAGAATTTGGTAGCCAACTTTTTCTCCTTGCGCCCACTGGCCACTCCCTCCCTCCCTCCTCCTGCTGAAGCGAAATGCCTCGGGGGAGTGGAAGTGGTGGCGTAAATAAATGCGCTCGCTTTAACGAGTGCAGCATGACGGCATCATCATCATGATGCCGTTACGGGTGGCGCACGAGAGCGCTGCTGAAGAGGGTCGCTGCAGGTTCGCAGGCAAAGAAAAATGGTTGGCCAAATTTTATTACAGAAATTACGGCGTCTTTTAGCGCAAATTTTCCATAACTTTTCATTCCTCGCTCAAGGGGAAGAGTGCCGTGTCGTGACGTGCCGTGGCGAGGAGGGGCGCATATGAAGGCGCCGAGATGACACTGTTAATGATGCTGTGCCGTTGCGGTTAACGGTGTCGGTCGGGTGATACCTCTGGTAGGTAGGTATCGGTCGTTCGCGCGAACGAACCGAACTCAACCTTTCCACTTCCGGAACCAGAAGCAGGATGCAAACGGATTGCACCGGTCGCCCCAGCAGGTTGCTAACGTTGGATCCACCACAGCAAACCGGAAGGCGTTAGAATCACGAATGAAAATATGATTATAGAGGTGATATTTTACACCGTTTTTCTTACACCGGTGCAAATGCTACTGCTTCCGGTGCTTTGCTTTCATTCATTGCGCTCGTTTGTGGCGCTAGTTTACAAAAAAACACACACGCGGGCATATACGGTGGGAATGTGCATTGTGCTAGGGAGCCACCATCGCGGGAAGGAAGTTAACTTATTAGCATATCGTTCGAAAATAAAATAAAACATAAAAAAAAAACCGGCATGCCAGAAAGCAAAAGCTTCACCAGCGAATGGCACGCTGCCGGGTGGTTTTTTCCGGGGCGGTGAAGTGTGAAACTGGCCCGGGAACAAGATGTATTGAGAAACGTGTTAGCCGTTGCGAAGCCTTTCGCCCAAATATAATCGTTTCAGGGAAGGTGCAGGAGAGAGCCTGCACGGGTGCGGGCACTTTATAACGGCGAGCGTACGTAGCTATTGGATTTTGCCCATTCGTTCGTTGATGCGGTGGAGAATGTTAAGCATTTTCCACACCATCTCAAGCTTCCGGGATCACTCGCGGGAAGAATGTGTTACCGACCAGGGGAGGGGGGGGGGAAGGATAAAACCAGCCTCCAAGAAGCAAGCAAAAACGATCAGCACAGTCAACACAGTGTGTGTGCGCTGGCCTTGTGCGCCGGTGAAATATGGTAATGATAATATTTTCGCAGCAAATCTTTTTATTTTCCACCCACGCTTGGATAACGCTAGACAAAACGGAACGGCGCAATGGTGTGTGTGTGTGGCTGTGTAACATAAAAGTTACAACGCTGGTCGCATTGCTTAAACCAATGTACCAACGAGGCTGTACAATTTTCGGGGTGATGGCTGTGAAGCGTTTTTAAGCAAAATTCTGGCACGTACGGCGCTGGTTCCCGGTTTACTTTATTTGGCAAAGAAGGCATTTTACGAGAGGCAAATGTTTTATTTTGTAGTAAAAAAAACCCCCCCGGAAGTATATTAAGTTCCGCATTCTGCTGTTCGGAACTGGTAATTGTTTTTGCGTAATTTGCGCCTAAGGGTAGGAAAATGAAATGTTAATAAATTTGTACTACGTCCGACAAAAAAAGCGATGGCTAGAAAGGGAGATCTTATTATGTGCCGAAAGTCGTACTGTATTAGCATCAGTAAAAGAATCATTTATCACATCCATACCCAGTAACGTGATAACACTAAAGTGAAAAGACCAAATAAAGAAATACCATTTAATCGAAAGCGATGTAGCGATGGATTTCCTGAATCTCGAAATTGTACTGGCATCATAACGTTCCATGCCATGTCGGTTTAGCCGTAAGCTACCGTAGCTAAGGCTCGATTTGGGTTCCAAAATTTTTCTCCAAAACCCAAACCCCGATGTAAATGTCCTCTTACCTTACCATCGGGGTACGCTTCCACGCTTTCGCTAGCGCGTGCGACCTCTGATTGCAAGCAATGACTCTTTTATCGCGCACGAAACGAAATAGCGTCATCCGTAGCGCTGTTTCCGGAAATTGATTGGCAACATAAAAATAAGAGATCCGCTCACAGGGGACTGGATCGTGTGGCAGGTGAGGCTTTTCGGGTAGGAGGAGGAGAGTGTGTATGTGCATGAAGCAAATGGAATTTTACGTGTTATTTTGGCACCACCTAACATATGGTAACGTTTGGAACGTTTTTTTTTTGTTGGCTTTTTGCTGTGCATTTCATCTCTTTCCTTCCACACGCATGCCACATGATCTTGAACGGGACATCAGCGCCGGTTTTGGTTGGTGGTTGGTTAGGAAATTTTCACAAAAATTTATTTGCCTTAAGTGTTGGTTTTTTTTTCGCTTCTATTTGTTTGAAATCGAATGTGGCGCTATGTGGCACGTTTGAGCCTCGAGGTACTAGTAGTAAAGGCTACTACCAGGAGCATTCTCCGCTGGTGCGAGGAAACATATTACACCACGTTGGTGGGCTGCGTGTGTGTGTAATTGATGTTCGTACACCGGATTGCCATTATATGCCGTACTTTTCGTGGTTTGATTCATGACCATTCCGGAGCAACATTCTACAACACCGTGTCCTCGCACTTTGCAGCCTGACTGATGGCATGGCTGTGCTTTTTACTTAGTTTACTGACAGAAAAGACAAATATGCCTCTCGGTTCCGTACCTTTTTTCCCGCTATACCCTGAATGTATACCCCAGCGAGCCAAGTGTGTATGTGCTTTACGAAGGCTTCTGTACGCGTCGTAAGCCGTTAACGAAACCAATAGTTCATCTCGGCAAACAATTTATTAATCATTGAATGCTTGCTGCAGAAAGATGTATGTGCTTGCTTTCTTTTTCTACTTCACAAAAGCTTGCTCGTCGTCGTCGTAAGTACGTAACAAGTGCCAGCTTTCAGTGACAAGACCGATCAAGCCACCGGTCATCACCGGCCCTGCGGGGGAAAAGGAATTGAAATTGACTCAATTCAGCACAATTTCCGGATTTCCCGAAGACAAACCCTCCGCCTAGCTTACGCCGCACGCCGTTTGCTGTGTGATTTTGGCTTCCCAAAAAGAGCACAATGCTCTACCGACTAACCATCCAGTTGGTAGTCGTTTTCGAATCAGCAAAAATTATAATAGCAATAAAAAAGGTGGCAAAAAACACGTGGCAAGCAGAGAGCGATCTCATATCTTGGTGACATTCAAGCCGAACTTTCTTCAGAGCACCAGGTGCTAGGGAATTTGTTCTATCTTTTCGTTTTCGTTTACTGTTGTAGTTTTTTTTGTTTTGGGGGTTATTCACGAAGGCGCACGTTTTATGTAGGACGGTTGCTTTTACTGTGTGCCTTTGCAGCCATCCATTCTTCTATTTGGAGGCATTCTCGCTCGAGCCATGCTGGCAATGATTGTTATGTGCAAGGAGGAGGGAAAATCAAACAAAAATTTATTTTACTTCAAACGCTCTTTCGGTAGCTGCAGCGCAGCGTACTGGCTCTGTTTCAATGGGATGTCGGATGCTGGTCGCACCAGCATTCGACGAACAACTCATGACCCTTCGTTCGTCCTGCTTGGGATCGGATAGCAAGGACAAGCCAGTAAGACAGTTGGCCACTGTACTGGGACAGTTTTCCATTGGAAACTGTGTGTGTGTGTTAGTGAGTGTACGTAGTGAATAAGTGCCAGGCTCATGGAATTCATTGCTACCTGTTTTCCCGTACCTCGCTGATTCTGACACTCTCCTCACAGCAATTTACAGAGACCGGGAACGCGTTCCATGGGAGGGATGAAAATTTTAATTCGCGAACACTCTCGATGACGTGAGCAATCCTAGAGGAGGAACAAAAAATAATACAGGACTCGAGATGACAACAGAAGAACACCGGCTGCCGGAGCATAATATGTAAATGTCATCCTATTAACTTTTGATCCGTCCGGACCGGCTGGCAAATGCTTTTACTTCGGCCCTCTTGCGGATGGCAGCGTTCCCGGCATTGTGTGGTTCCTTGGAGATTTTTTATTTTTTGGTTCCTCGTTGTGCTTGGGAGAGTTTGTTAGAGCATTGCTTTTTTTTCTTTTCCTGAGTCCCTTTCCACACATTACTCGTTGGCCGATCATTTCGCTGTTATCAGATAATGTAATCTTTCTTTCTTCCTTTACCATCAACACCGTCAGCAAAGTCGCACCTTCCACCGCACGGTGACGATCTAGTGGGAGATGTCACAGTTGTGACGGCTTCCTGTTCCGGCAAGATTTTGTCTATTCTTTGGAAGTGTGTGTGTGTGTGTGTGTTTTCCACTTTTTATTTCTTCCCCCTCTCTCTTCCATGATGACGCATTTGTTCGCGATACAGGCGGTAATTGCATCCCGTTGCCCTTCGGTACGGGTGAGTGTGGATTTCGTGATGCCGAAACCACCTCTGCTACAGCTGTACTGCTACTATCCTACGGGATTACGACATGCGTTAGTACCGACCCGACCCGCACGGTCGTCACAGGTCGGTGTACATGATGTAGAAAAATGTACCGATAAATTAATTCAATTACCCGGGAAAGGCGAAATTTCACCATTCGGAGTTATGGCGTCATTTTGGGTAGCCTTTTTTTTCTCCCCGGGCGGTTTCGCTTCTCCCCGGCTGTCCGGGATCGATAACCGGGTTGTGCCGAGGGCGACAAGAGCCGATTCAAAGCTCGATGATGATGAGTTCCGGATGCTGCAACTTAAGGCGCGCAGAGCCGACAAGAGTAGCAAATTTTTATTCAAATGAAAGCGGTTGTCATTTCAAGTATCTCCAGCTCTCTGGGCAGCCCAGTGGTAAAGGAAGGGCTTCAATGGCAAACACTGGTGCGGTTGGATAAGTTGCGCACAGTTGCTGAAGGAAGTGGGCAAATTCTTTCCCCCAAAAACGTACCGACTCCGGGATCGTCGGGATCGTTTCTGCGTACTGTGCTTGTGTGTATGTGTACTTAGCTGGAACGGGATGGTAAGATGGCAAGAAACAAGCCGTTTTATGGGGTTTGGGTTCGTTGGGGATGAGCGAAAAGTTTTCATATCGCAGACAGTTATTCAAATGCGCCCGGGAATGTCGGTGATAACGGGAAACGATTTGCGTGCTGGTTCGCGTTTGGGCGCCAGAGTTTTGGTATGAATAATTCAACGGTACGGCTGACTTGGCTAACGCCAACTCGGGGCATGCTCGTACGAAGAATGCTGTGTGGGGGGAAGGTATAGGTGCATATCTGATGGAAAACATGAATATACGCTGCATTTCCCCCGTTTCAACGGGAATGATGACGCTATCACAATTAGGCTTAATGAAAGTGCATTTATCGATGGCGAGAGAATGGATCTGCGTTGAAATTACACCAACGCAACAAATACACCGAGTTCCGATTGGATAACTACGAGTACGAAGCGGCAAACTGTTTAAATTTATGTTTCAACTATGGAAGGAAGAGAGAGAGAGAGAGAGCGTAACATAAAACCCTCTCGATTGTACCTTTAGTGTAATCTATCTCGTAATGCTTCGCACTCCAGCACAAATCCTTCGATAATCTCTTCACGGTAAGAAGGCTCCAGTCTCGTAAGGGTATCCTTACGAGAAGCACTCACTTAGCTCATTCAGATAACCGCCGCCGGTGGTGGCATCCATAACCATTGACCACGGGACGACCTTCGGCATTGGTGGCGGCGGTACCTTTACCCTATTATATGCATTATAATTTATTTTTATGTTTATCAGTCTGAATGAAATCATAACTTATTTACTGTGCTCGTACCTGCGTACTCGCTAGCAAACCGGGGTGCCTGTGTTTCGCATTGAATGGCCCCAACCGGTTAAACCCGCACTCGAGTCAATGGTTCGTTGCGCCAGCGGGCATCCCAAAACGCGGTGCGGTGAATCAACCTTTTTCGCTCACTTTTTCTTTGCTCTTGTTCTACCGCTAGTGCTCAAGTAGACACTCCACCGCTAAAGTGCGTCCCTTTTTTTTCGAACCGGGGACAGGCGGACGATCGATGTTGATTCCCTGCACACGCCTACTCTACGGCACAAGTGCTGTATGGTGCGGGTGATCTCCGTCTAAATCTCAGCATAATTCAAGTGTCCGTTTGACAGAAGGTCGAACTGCCAGGTAGAGGCTTTTGGTAAGAATGGGTCACGAACCGGGGTTGAAACCACGGTACAAACCGCGTTCGCCGTACGCCACAAACGGATACCCAACAGACAAACGGACGGACGGATGGATCATAGTAAAAGCCGACGGAAGTGCAACCCGCACCACCATGAACCGCTCGACGGTTCATCCACCAACGGGAGGGGGGGGGGGGGGTTTCCAACCACCCCTGCTTTCCTTAACCAACTGCCTGCCGGTGTTCTTTTTCCGTTCGGTATGATAATGAGGATTGAAAGGAGTATCAATTTTCGTATCATGTCTACCGCAAGAGCCAGGGTATGATGGTCGTACGGTTCGTCTTGAGCCGCTCCGGCTCGCTACGTACGGCGTTCGGTCGCAGGGTTAACTGGGCTACCACGCTGGTTGGTTGGCAGAATGGTACAGCAGACATTTGTCCAACGGTGTAAGCCACCATCTTGGGTGCCAAGCGCGGGTACGTACCCGAGACCGTGTGCGGTTTTTCACTTTCGTTTCGATGAAATGTGCACCATTAAAGATAATGATGGTTGGCAAATCGATAAATGGAGTGTGGTTTAGCGTTGGTTTTCTAGGAAGGATCTGCTGGAGGGGGGAGGGGGGGGGGGAGGGAGGAGGGTTGCCGTAAAACCTGCTAGCGTGCGAACTGAAATGAATGGGCCCATTCTCAGGTGATTAGGATGGGATGTTGCAACAAAAAAAAAAAAAAAAACTGCGAAAAACTTCCACAGAAGAAAGAACATCCGGAACAAGAGCTCGTGGCATCTGTACGTATGCGTATGGTGTGTTAGTTCCATCGTCAAGATATCTTAATGTCGATGAGAAGCTCGGAGAGACGCTAAGTTGGAGGAAGGGTGAAGCTGAAGTCTTGGCGTGGGCTGGTACTTGAGCATAATTGATGGAATTAAATATGGCTTCTTAATGCCTTACCCCACCATTCAAATGAACGCTCATCAGCGCACCCCGATAGCCGAACAGCGCGGTGCAGAAATCAAGCATCATTAGCGAAACGGCATTGAATTAGTATGCTAAATCTTGCATGAATCTGACTGAGGCCACAAAACCATTGAAAGAGGACGGTACACGGAGGGGAAAGGGGAGCTCAATTAGCATGTAAACGGATTGTGGTAAAAGTTAAATAATTGTACAATCAGGAAAAACAGATTCCATCCGTCTTAAAATAGGAATGATTTCTTCCTCTGGTAAAGGAATGTTTTCGAAGGCTCTTTCATGGTTAGAATCGATCCCAGGTATCGTCCACTAGTCTGGTGAAACCAGCCCGGCTACACAACCAGACGTTGGATTCATTTATTTTCTAGTTCGATAGATTTGTATCCGCCGGTCTGGTCTCTGGCGTTGTCGGATGACCTTCAGTACAATTGCAACAGTCAACAGACACGAGGTCACTGTTGTCGGTTTCGGTGTACAATGTATGCAGTGGGAGAGTAAACTTACCAGAGACATCCTGGTTGGGGGGGTGCGTTCTGGCAGGATTGCGTTCTGAGTGCAGCGTTCCAGATGGACCATCTATAGCAATAATCGTAATTGTGGTGCGTTTCAAAAGTTTCACCCCGGATATGGTTGAGCCGGCTTAAGCAGAAGAAATAGAAGAACGGCAGGCCGTGGCATGGACTACACCAGCACAAAGCTGCAACAATGTGTTCATGACCGGATACGAGTAAGGTGAATGTGATCGGCCGATGGGTTGATCTATAGCATCGTTCGAGAATGCTCTTCATCTTGCCACATCGGACAAACAGGGTGCAGGAATCCATACACAGACACACACACACACACAGAGGCACCTTATGATTTTCCCATTCACGTTTAGTTACCGGATCCCAAGTGCCGGAGACGGAGGAAGCAGCAAAGCCACCTATGTGGCAGCACATTTTCACGCCACTGAGTACGATTTGTTCATCATTAACCTTTTGCAAATGCTACCGGGCAAATGCCGGCGAAAGGAAGAAACCCAATCCCACGCCAGTGCACAACCCTACAACGTGGTTGAATGGCAATGACGATTAAGCGAGCTGCTGAAACTGTTGCTTACACAGAAACTATTACACTGGGTTCCATGGTGAACAAGGACACACCGGTGTGCATTACCTTTGACATTTGAAATCCTCCGTCCCGATGCATTCTCCGTTTTCTGCGAGTGGCGGGATTTCTGTGCAAATGAATTGAAGGCCAGAAAACCAGTTCCAATCATACGTTTTCCCACTGTCTGTTTTCTAAAACCGGATTCGCGGTCGCGAAAAAACTTTGACCGTTGCATGAAAAGTGTGCAAGATAATAAAAGATTTCATCTGAAAACGGTTGCGGTTCCCGCTGTTATACGGTGAAACGTTCTTACGAGGTTTGCCTTCCGGCTAAATGCAACCGGTTAGGCGGATAAACGTGACAACCTTTTTCGTTTGCAAAATTGTGTGTCCATGGAACACGGGTGGTAAGAGTCTGTGGGTGTGTGAATGCTTTTTTATTCCCCGTTTGCTATCCCATTGATTTTCTGCTTCTTTTTTTTTCTAACTTTCTGTATTCGCCCCGGAAGGTAGCCTAACGACCACGTGTCCCAAACGCAATCGACGGCTTACGATCTAAAGCAGGGAAAACTAAGAAAGGGCAGCACAGAGCGTTCAGCGTACCCGGGACTTCTCTCTGTGTGTGCGCCTTTTAAATGCGTGTTCCGTTCGGTTGACCGAAGCTTACAACGCCCGCAGGACACAGGACGCGGGAGCCAAAGTTTGAATTGCAAAATGTTTCCGACCAGTATTGGTGCTGGACGCGACGCGGTGGTAGGGTGGGATGCAACGAAGCACTTGTGGCGGCGTGTGGTAAAAGTTCCGCAAACAAAATCTTCTCAACTTTTCTCTTGCTTCATTATTTTTCCTTGCCGTTTTTATTTCATTTTTTCATCGGCCAACACCATTCTGTGCTTTCTGGTGATCTTTTTCTCGGCCGGTAGTGATCTCAACCTCTCTCCCGGCTACCATTCGGTCCCGCAAGGGACGTCGGCATTGAGGTCACGCATTCAAAGACGATTACAAAGCTGATTTCCATCCGCATCGTTTGGTTGGCCGCATGGTTGTCGGTGGCGGGAAGGCCGGCATAAGAGAGGGGACAGCAGGGATTGACGCAAAAAAAAGGAGGGAAAGCAGAAAGAATGTGAAATCCATGGGCGGGATCTACTCAGTGAAGCGTGTGTCATCAAGGATCAGCTCTGGCTTAACTTTGGACGTAACGATGCGAGGATAATAATGTCCCATGATTACGACCATTACTTGGAACATCATTATTGGGAGCGACGAGTCGGTGTTAATCTGACCGCTGGACTCGGTGACTGCGTATGTTGCGCGTTAGTGAGCATTACGTGGGATCGGATCATGGTCAGACAGACCGCCGTGTGTGTGTGTGGGGCGGCGAAAACTGCGATGGTGTACACCAACAGGGGGACCAATTTTCTTGCGTGTCGTTTGGGGGGTAGCATCTTTCTAATCAAAATACGACCGCAGGATATTTGCTCGGTATCATATTTCACTTAGTGCTACACACCTACAAGGGGGGAAGGGGCGAGGGGTGGTCACCCGGACTCGAAAAGTGGGTGTATATCTAGCGGCAATGGTTCAACTATGCTCGGATATGCTCGGTCAAGTAAATCCTTTTTGCTATCTTGTAGTGTGTGCAGGTATACTGACATGGATGCTGACATGCGGAAGATGCTGCTGGTCCACTTACCTGGAAGTAGAGAGTAGAGAAAAAAAGGGAACATAAACATAAGTTATCTTTTCGAGCGGTACGGTGGGATATTTGTATGAAGCAAGCTTAGCGCGGATGCTTTTGACAGTTTGTGGTCATCGTTAATGCCATAAGGTATATGAAAAAAGCTATTTTTCATTGCTTGTTTTTTGAAACATATTGTTTGAACAAAACTGTTTGGTTAGTTTCTGCATAAAATATTTAAAAACTGAAAATAAAAAAATAAAATTCTGATATTTTCCTTTCTGATTCTGATATTTTACAAAAAACAATAGCAATGAATTTGGTACCAAACACACACACACACACACACACACACACACACACACACACACACACCTCCTTTAGGTGGAATTAAAATTGTATAAACTCCACCCTTTCGCTCGATATAGACAGCAAACGCTTCCGGGGAAAGATGTTCTGCTCGCATGTATGCCCGAATCAGCCTGTCGTTGTTGACGCAATATTGAGTAGCATCCGGGGAAGGGAGACAAAACAAAACGATTCCCCGAAAAAAAAAAACCGAAGTGGAAAATTTTGGAAACTACCGGAAGTTTATAAGCCTATTGCTTAGTTTACCATCGGTTTGCTCGTACGTGGAACGTAGAAACATCTCTTTTCGCGAGCAGCTGCAAATCGTCCCAAATACCTCGTGTACATGCATTCATAGATGCGCGTTTGTCTCGAATGCGGGAATATCTGTGCGGCAAAGGGACAAACGTACCCTCCTCCCACCCAGAACAAGTTCCCAGGCTTGAGCACTTGTGTGTACAAAACTGGCTAATAGTTAGTTTTAATCTGGTTTGAAGCGAAGGGCTTGTTGATTCAATTTGTTTGTTTACTGCTGCAAACGGACAACTGGACAGCGTTGCTGATGGGGGTCCGAAAAGAGGGCTGTCAGAATTTTTATTCCTAACCGTGGTAGGACCGTATCCTGTCGTGAGATTTCAATGCCCATTGTTCTCTGGAAAGCCGGACTGTTTGCACATGCTTTTTTTTTATTTCACTTTTTCGCACACACCCTTCTGCCTCCGGGGGGTTTAAGGTGCTTTTCGGTGAGCCATTTCGAGTTTGTTTGGTGAAGTGATTTTTTTTTCTGTACTCTATGTGTTTGCGGTTAGCTGCTAAGGCATAGGGAAAAAGGGCTTTCTATCGATTGAAAGCAGTCATGATCGTTTTTTTTTCTTGGTAGAAGGTGCTTTAACTGTTACGCAAAGAAGTAATTAAAATTTGTGATCATAAATAGCAAATGAAATGAAATCTGAGTGTGAACCCGCAGACCCTCAAGAGCCCAGGAGAAAAGGTATGTTGGAAAAGATAACTAAAAATGCAAATTTATGTACCAAACACCAAAAAGGACATTTCGTGCCTGGCAGTGTGAAATGCAGCACAATGCTAGAATTTTCACATACTTCTACCGCACTGGCGCGAGCGCTCCCCTCGCTCGGATAAGCTACGAACTGGGGAGAACTTGTTCATCACTGGCGAAATGAATGGTCGTCACTCGAAAAGAAATATCTTTTTTTTTGTGTGTTTTGCTTGTACGTACGCTCAAGAACCCAAGAAGGATGTGTGGGAGAAGCAGCGCAGATGAGCAAGTTGAAAATGGACTGCAAATGCGAATCGTAGCATTAAAAGGAGTGTAGCATCAAATATTCATGGATGTGTACATTCATTATTCAGTTCGAAATGTGAGGAAACAATGGAACCGAAATGGCGAACCGGGAAGGAGAATCGGAACAAAACGACGAAGAGAAAAATTGGAACCCCAAAAGTAAGGAGCGGAGGCTGCCTGCCGTCTGTCCACGTGCAGGACATTGAAGGATTTGTCTTTGATTGTGTACTGCTTGGCACTGCTGCTGTTGCTGCTGTTTGTCGTTGTGAATGGTGGCCACCCTTTTGACGTGCGCATCCATCCGTCGCACTTCGTTGTCGCACGAGCATTGACGTCCTGACGACAGTACGTGTAGTGAAGGCCATTGGACAAGGACGCTGTTTGCAGAAGAAGTAATGGGTACTGTATACAGCGCACTTCCGGCACCGTTTGTCTTTCAAACATTGCCACACATACGCGCATACACATGCAAATAAAGCTTTCCGTGCGTATCAATGTGTGTGTGTGGTAGAATTTGGAAGCGTCGCGAGTCTGGCACACGTTATGGATGGTAAGCAAATGGGTGTTTATTATGTATGTTCTGCTGGTTGTTTTGTTTTGTTGCTTTTCTTTGTTGAGCGAAGTAAACCCTTTGGCCAGTACCATCCCTAAAATGCTCGCAGGGTGCTGAAGTCCGAAAAGTGTGGTTTCAATTTCAGCCCAGCCGGTGTGACCGGATAGCAAATCCTCTTTGGTGAGACGTTAGGTAAACAGTGAGAGTCCACGATTTGCAAAAAAAAAAAAAAAACTATCGCTTGACCGACTTTTGAGAAAGGCCGTTGGGAGAAAAAAAGTCCCAGTTGGTTGGTCGGGATGTACAGCGTGCTTCGTCGTTGGGCAGGTGTGTTTATTTTTTGGGTTTTGTATTTTTACTTTTTAGCTTGGTCTACACCCTTGATACCGAGCGTCTATTCTGTCGTCAGTCATTTGACACAGTACCCCAGTCCCCCGAGTTGATTAGTGAAAAGTCGACCGGGAAAAACTTCAAGAGCACCATTCTTGACCATCAATCGCCACAGGGCAGTCTCTGCACGATACGACACAGTTTGCGAAGATGGTGAAGATCGTCACCGAACGATAACATCATCAATCAACCGATTTTAGACAGAAAAAAAAGGCTCAACCGGCTTAGTTTCCGGCCAGCGTACAACTCGCACGACTCGACTCGAGAATGCGTACTCGTTTCGTTCTTTTTCAGGGAATACAAAAACCGGGAACTAACCCTGCCCAACTTAGTTTGGGCGATCGATCGACGATGCAAACCCAATTCCGTGTTTTATCAATCGTTATCGGCCCGATTGCCTATTGATTCTGTCCCGTGGCGTGAAACTTTTCCGTTTCCAAAGCAGGAGTAATTGTACGAGTCAAGCTTCGTTCGGTGGACTGTTTTCGGCTGGGTTGGTGTAGGGTTTTTGTTGTTGTTTATATCGTTTTGGCGTTGTGTTGGCAGTGAGCCGTGAGCAAACACAATGGCTTACTAATGGAGTTGTCGACTTGAATGTACGAGGAGAATCTCCGATTGGGAATCGCGATTTGGTGGAAATGGTTTGGCGAAGAAATGTGTTATGAAAGGGTTCATACTGAGTGCTGGTCCTCGTCCAAGTCGATCGTTATTTTCGTGTTACAAAATGTATCCATTAATTCTGAATTTTTTAGTGTAAGTTTTAGCTAATTGCCATCCATTTTGATAACTTTGGGTGAAATTTTTTACCTAAAAATTTATAAAATATTGTGCTTCAATCGCTTTGTCCTCCAGCAACTCCACTGCAAAATGGTTCCAAAAATCCAAATCCACACCGCGCTTCAAATTTAACCACTTGTCGAAAGATATGCTTGCGCTACTTTCGCGATGATGTACGCCTCGACGGACGGTGTTATCACTGCCATTCGTCGCACCGGCATGTCCTGCGGCTGACAAAAATTCAGCGCTAAAAATAGATAGAAGGGCGCGGCCGAAAGCAGTTTTCTGTCTTCCCCGCGTGTGTCCGAACCGTGCCACAAAACACCGGATGTATGGTGCGGGTCGAAAAACGATCCGAACTTTTTCGCAGATAGATTAAAAAACCTTCCGGTAGCGCTGGGGAGGAAGGTTCCGTTTCATATCCTTCGCTCGATGCTCTGCCACCCGAGCACCGCGTTGTGGCGATGCTGAGCAGCGATAAATGTATCCAATCTGCTCTTCACCTCACGTGTCCCAACACAGCGGCTGAGGGCCGCCTCCGAAACGGTTTTTTTTTTTGCCGGTTCGCGAATGTTCAAGTTCGAGTTTCCGAGCTTCGAACAACCGGGCAATGGTAGCCGATGGTAGCGAAAATTGTTTGCCTACGAACTGTCGAATATTCTGCGATGCGAGGTTTTTCTTTCCCTCGATTGCGTTCCGCTTACCATCACACCGCTAGAAGCAACCGGTAGCAGCTAGGCCAGTGGCAAGGTAAGTTCGACAAACGAAACATTACGCCCCGTACGCTAGCCGGTTATCTGTCTCTGTGTTGCCAGAAGCCAAACAGAGGAGAAAGAAGCGAACATCAATGCTAACCATAGCCACTATCTACCGCAGTTGGAATTGGAGACTGTTGGCACGGGAAGGGCAAAACGGTCAGCTGGCCGTCATCGCGTCCTATGTTGAAGGGTCCAAAGATTCAATATGGACGTACACATTAAAACACACTCACACACACACCGATAAACTGACTGCTAAGGACGAATAAAAAAAAAAGCCTAGACCTCATGGACTCCCCATGCCTCTTCTCCACTGCCCACGATATGCCAAATACGTTCGTACTTGTCCGGATCTTGTGGTCGGCTTACCACAGTTACCGCACTTGTGCTGCGATGCCAGAGCAGCAGCAGCACCGTTTGTGTTGCAGGAAAGTGAACATGAAATCCCAAATCTCCTAAGTGAATCGAAATGAAATGAAAATAAATTATGAGATATGTGTTTAGTTTTCGGCACGGGCCCGTGTGTTTCGATGCTGGCCGCTGCCACCATTCCCCATCCAACTCTCCACGGACCGGGCGTGAATCGAGCACCGGACTAATCCTTCCACGCGATGCGAATGCGTTCCCGGCGTTCGGTGGTGCTTCGGTACGAGCTGGTAACTTTAACCAACTTCACCACCGCAAGCATAATCGACACATTGGAAAATGGGCTAAAGTTTCGCCGGTTGTACTCGGTGCGAGTGTGTTGTGCATGAGAAACAACTCCAACTCCTGCCGGCCATGCTTACCTCCGCCCGCGGCATCTTCCGGTATCGGTGTAATACGCAATCAACATAGTTTGATGATTTATTATTCGCTAGTTTTCGGAGGGGGCTAATAGAATTACCTCGTAAAGAAGGAGGCTTGCACTCTTTTGGGACGGTTTAGTGAAACATGTTTAGCGGAAGGTTTTCGAAACCGGGCGTTTTCGGGTGAGCTTTGCTAACGCACCTGGGAAGGAATGTAGCGTGTAGCAGCTGCTATCGATTTGTTCGCCCTAAAATGGGGCCATTTTGAGGATTGTAATTGCAAAAGCTTCCCATCACCCAAGCCGCACAAAGCTAGGGCACAGGTAACGGGCGTGTGTTGTTAACAAATGCTTATGTGCGATATGTGTTACGGTGGCTATGGTTATCAATCATCGCTCAAGAGAATTGCTGTAATGGGTCGTACGTTTTGCGAAACAAAAGATAAATAATAACAATTTAACGACTTTCGTAGGAACTTTTCGATAATGTGTAAAACGTTACAACAGGAAGCAAATTATTGCAACGCAGGACTATGCTTGTGTCCCTTCAATTTACTTGTAATAGCTGCTCATTTTCAGCCATTTAATCTTTCCATTAGGCAAAGAGAAAATCTATTCACGTCCCAGTTACTAATTAATAATTGCCGCTCGGAGGGATATAAATGGCGATTTTTTTTTTCTGTTACTTCATCAGATATTCGGCATTAATCCTGTGTCCTAATAAACTCTGTCAAAGTGTCGGACGTACGAAGGATAAGAGCGCCAGTGGACAAATTATGACACATTCATAAATCTTCTTGTACGTTTAAGGCTCACATTGCACAGTGGACAACGGAGAAGAAAACTATGGATAAAATTGATTTTGTATATTTTTTTTACTTAATGTATGAACGGCATTAAAGATGTAATATAAATTTGTGTTAATTAATATGTTTCTGTATCTTAAAATGGCGCTGGTATTTCAAGCTTTTATGGGTGGTTTTAAACGATACAGTAAGATTTTGTGGCCAAACCCATGGTTTGATTAAACTTTGTAGTAATAAGAAAACAGTAGTTCAAAATTTCAATAAAATATAATTTAACGATTTGTAGACCGAAGTCAAAGTGGCCACAAAGTTAATTTTTTGACTTCCCTCCCGGCTATTCTCCACTGTGCTTTGTGTCGTTATAAGTTTCGCATATACTTAGTTGAATATCGCGACAATCTGGTGCAGAGACGTTAATTTTTTCGTGATTATTTAAAAAAAAATATACCGAAGTTCTTTCAAGTGAAACAGATGTAAGCATAAAGAAATCACTATCAATTTAATTGTTATCGACAGGTGGCAAACAGTAGCTAAAAAATCTGCTACTATCCTCTTGTCTTACACTATGTTTGCAAAGATCAGCTTCATAAAGTTTGCTGACGCGGAACTCAGCGGCTTCCCCTGTATGTAAGGAATAAGTTTTTATAATTGACACTTATACGCTTGACGTTGCCGCTTGCGATGGTGGCGGCAAAAGCTTCATCGGTAATACTTGCCATTCGGTTCGGTTTGGAGAAGACGGTGGGAAAGGAAAAGAAAGCCAAACTTTACTAATCCCATTATGCGCAGGGAAGCGAAAGGAACAATTGTTGAAATTAGTTGCATGAAAATTTCATCGTCAAAACCTTTGTTCGCTTCGCAAAATCCATCCACCATAGTTCGGGCGGTGTTTTGGTGCCACAGTGGGGTGGGATTTTTGGAACGAAATGAATGAAGTGCATTGCACCAGTAACGCACGAACTGTCTGATAAAGTTTCTCATCTGCCAAATCTATGCTTCACCGAAACAGTACTTCCGCCCGGGTATTCTGGAGCTATGGCCGGGGAAGTGAACGGGAGCGGAAATTAAAACTGACATGAGCAGCGGAGGTTCTTTTCTTTTTGGCACTTTCAATATTTTAACTGTTGAGTGCGTGGTTTTAGCAAAACTGTCCGTTTGGTTAGACAAACAACACGTCAGCAGGACTTGTTTGGTATTAGATTGATGCGTAGTTGATTGTTTGCTGTCTACGTTTTGAAGCAAAGTGTTGACTAAATATGTTTGTTTTTTATGCTTTCGACATGCTTCTTACACAATTATGATAAACGTGAAAAATATTTGAAACACAGAGACACAGATACGATATGCTTTTCCAAGTCTGCTTCTCGGCAGTAAGCAGCGCCGTGGCTTTGGCGATATGATACGAATCTCCTCTTCATTCGATATCTTTGCGCGTAACTAATGATCAACTGTCACGAACAGATCCTGCATGTGAATGAATGTTCTAACACGTGGTCGTTCACACGAACTGCCGGCATCAATTTAGGATGCGTACCACTATCTGTGCGTTTAATTGTTTGTACCATTTCATTTCCATCAAGTGATAGATCCCATTCCCATCTCATCCCTTCCCAGCGCCAACGGTTAGGCTGAAGTCGAATCGCAATATCAGCCACACGCCTCCACCGCACGGCAAGAATGAATGGAGGGAAGCTAATAGCTACTGTCAATCGTCGCTGTCAAAACCGATTTCCTTCCGGGATGGCGTTAGGTGGTAGCGGTCTGTGGCTTATTAACTGCCGGCGCTCTCAGCCAGGATGCAGCAGCTTCATTTCAGTTCAGGGGCGGTGGTGGTTGTGCTTATAAATTGAGCTCAATATATTTCTGGTGTGTTTTCTTTGTAAGTAGTTCTGCTATTTTTCGGGGAGGGGGGGAGGGGGAGCAGGGGGGGGGGAACCGTGTTCCAGGAAGCCAGAGACTGGGGAAGCAAAAATGATGGGATGATGATCAAAAATCGCAAGAGAAAGCGAAAGCAAACTGCGCGTCGAATGCAATGGCGATCGAATTTGGCATCGTGGCTTCCTCGGAAGGCTCGTGCCGTAGCTGCTTGCGGGGAAACTTCCGTACCAAAGTTGATCGATTGGAAGAGAAAAATCGACAAGTCTTGGACCCATCAGCAGCGACTGCCAACGGTTCGCTGCTTGAGTTGTACACAATTTCCCAGGAGAGAAATTTGAAGGCGTACAGCAACGGCCCTGCCTGCCGGAAGGAAGGAAAGTGAGTGAATAATTTAAATTTACATTTCCTTGTCAGCAAACGGTACAACCGTTGGCTGGCCTGATCGAATCGTTCCAAGAATGCTAGAACGGCTGGTAGACGCCCCCGGTGAACGCGAACGGCAGTGTCGCGCGCTTATCAGTCAATTTCCGATACCGATTCATCTTCGAACTTCCAGCCAAACGTTCGTATCGAACGAAAAGTGCTGCACCGGACTGTGGCACGAGTATCGAAGGGCAGCAGCAGCAACCGAAAGAAAATAAAAGGCACAACTAACTAACGAAAAACAGACAAAGCTACGGGGTTCGGGTTGTATCGCTTGGTCTCTAGCCAGTTCATCATGGAATCGCAGCTGCTCCGAATGGTGCAGCGTATTTTTTTTTGTGCTTGGTGCCTGTCTGCCAGGCATTGGAAGGCTCGTGTGGGTTGGTTTGTAGGGAAGATCATCGTGCTGCCCTTATGCCACCACCCACCACGCACGCCGGAGGAAGTGAGCTGTTTTTATTTTCGCTACCATTTCACTGTCAGCTGTGTGACGATAGCGAGTATGATTGATTAGCGGAAACATTACATTTGACAATGAAAGATTTGTTTTTATTGGATTCTGTTTTTATGATTTAACTCGCCCACTTTGCTGGAGGAAAATATTGTAACAGATTTATGTTGCGGTGTGTGCCGGTTGACGTTGACGATGGTTGGTTTAGCAACCGGTAGTGGATGATTATGTAGAAGCAGTTTTAAGGAAGGAAACAAAATTTCTACCCTCCAAATCACACGATCGGACAGGTTATGTTCAATAAAAAAGGATTAAAATCGTTTAGTGTGAAATGTTGTCTCCCGATGGAGACGCCTGGTACTTTGTTGTGTGACGTACCAGGCGCCTCCTTTCGCAGCGGTGCAATCAAACCAAACCGAAAGCTTCGCGAACGTAATTGTCACCAAAATTAGTGGCTTTAACAAACTGTCACTATTGAAATCCGGTGCAAATGCGAATGTGTTTTATGGCCAGCCGGGCCCTCAACCATTTAGATTTTGGATGATTTTATTGCTCAGCTCGTTTGCTGTATGCAAAAATTCGGTATTTTTTCTCGTAGGATAAATGGCTTTTTGTACACTGTTTTTACCGACATTCTGCGAGGAAAAGTATACACGGAAAGCGTAAAGGAGCACCCGCAAAACACTTGTAATGAAATGGATATGAGGATGCGTGAAATGTATAAAGCAAAACATTTTGCCCAAACGCACAGGCCACCGTATTATTGTACATGTGCCGGGGCATGACGAAGCGATAACGTATGGTAGAAGATTAATCAAGCGTGACTATAAATTCAAACCTACCATAATAACCAGCTCGCTAGCAGAGGGGTTTGGAGTGTACAATTTTTTTCCTCCCTCTCCCCCGTCCATTGCTGCTGGTGTATAACAGCGGTCCGCCGTTGGACGCGGGTCGCATGGTAACAATTAACCCCGCGCACACTTCAACTTTTTCTCTTCAAACGCCTCCACCGAACCGTGGCTGTGGCTTGGTTTGGGCGAATGCGAACAACCCGGGATGCCATTACGCAAGGTACGGGAGCGATCCTTTTTCGAGCATTCCGTCTCGTTTTATGTGTCGGTCGAAAGGATGAATAATAAAATTACGCGCAATAATTTCCAACACACTGCACATTGCGAGATCGATGGGGATGAGGGCACCATCCGGCGGTTCTATTGCTTCATCGGACGGTGAGTTCGTACCAGCAAACGGAAATGAAACCGCTATCGACGGACCGCGTATCACGATTATCATGTGAAATCGTAAACCAGAAATAAAAAGAAGAAAGAATTTGGAGAACACGAACAATAAAACAAGTAAGGTCAGAGTAAAAATGTACTTGTTTGAATAAAAAAACAAAACAAAAACACAAAAACACGAGTGCGCAGCGTTTGGTAAGTGTGTCGATGCTTTAGATGTTTGCCATGTTTGTTTTTTTTTGCAAATGCTTTGCCATCTCTCTTTTTCTCTGTTTCCGGATTATGAAGCAATTGGCGGAGAGCGGGCGGGTGTTTAGGCTTTGTCGAGCGGACGTGCGGCTGCCAATCCGCTGTAGAACATGTTTATGGAGAACGAATATGAAGTCGATAAAAAATATGGCAAACGCTTTATTGCTTCCACCCCGAGCACAACTGGATCTGTAACCGTTATTGTTTATTCAATTTCTTTTCCCTGTGGTGGGGATCGTTGCTGCTGTTGCTGTTGATGGTGGTGGTGAAGGTGCGGTGCCCGGGAAAGGACACGTGTTTTCATTTAGAAGAGTCATCCACCTCGGTTCGGGCGCAACAAAAAAAACAAACCGGGGGAAGAGAAAACCCAAAATTGAGGTGACGAAGCGTATCGGATAAAGCGAAGCTTGGTTGAAAACATATTTGAGTTTCATTTTATTTGCTTCCTAATTTAATTAAATTTAATATTTTATTTGCACTCCGCTCCGGGGCGATGGGGGACGAATGTGTTGAGCGGAGAAAAAGGGTGTACGATTTTGGCGAGCTGTAAAATGTTGAAAATATTTCTCACGCACATACGGACGGTAGGATACTGTGGGCAACACGCCAACCATCACGGTGTGTCGATGGGCGTACGAGGGCCAACGGGCCGTAGAGGGGAAACAGTTTTCATCACACGGGGAACAGAGGTTTATGTTTACCAGTGTGGCTTTTGGGAGGGCCGGAGCGAGTGGGTGATAGTGATCATGAGCTTATGTTTCGAAACCGATGAGGTACAAAATTTAACACTTCAGTTAGTTCGGTGCGAATTCGATGATAAAATTGAGTTGGTAGCTAGAATGGTTTCTGCGAGTGGATTCGGATTTCAGATTTCAATTCGTCGCGCCTCGAGTGGACTGTTACAGTTGTACGTATTGTGTGCATTAATTGCAGTGGCGCACAAAGTGTGTGACTGGCAATACTGTTTACAGACGCATCGCTGGGTTGGACCAACGTTGCTGGTGGCCTTTGCCAAATAGAGCATTTTACAGACCCATAAGCATATTGTGTAGCTCAGCTTGGTTCGATTGCGTGTTGGATTTCACCGCCTAATCAACGGAAGGCCGATGCTTTATGGCAAAGACGTGCAATCCGGCGGTGAACAGTGTATTAAAATGCCCACACAAACCAATGGTCAGGGACTGTGAACAAAGGTAGAACATGTGTACTGATTTTAACTTGAATGTGAATTTATCGTACAGACATTCCTTTCCTAATTGACTACGGGAAGCATGGCAATAAAATTGTAGCTTTTTCAAGTATGGAACATGAGATTTCTTGATTTGATTTTCAGGAAATCTGATTCAGATTAACACAATGAGAAGGAAACGATAAGTGTCTCAAAACTAGCTACAGCGATTCAAACGAATATTCGGACTCCTCAAAATTGAAAAATTTCTCGAGTTCGAGGATGTTTTTCTTGGGTTAGAGATTCTTTTTGTATTAATATTTGTGTACATATTTAGTTTAATCAATCTCAAAAAAACTTGAAATTTGATTTCCAAATAGCAGAAATTGACAAAACTGCACACAAAATCCGATTTTCACAAGCCAAAGCAGAGAAATCAAAAAGTAATATTTTACATTTTTTAAGAGTTTTATTTAGCTTTTAATGCCTGTTTTAGAAGTGTTTTTTTTTAATGCAAACTTAGGCTCATTTGATGATGGACTTTTTGGTCCTTTACTGCAATTCTGGATATCAATCCTCGTAGTGGAATCATGGATCAACAAGTTTTTTTGTGAATAATTAAAAGAAAAGTATGTATACACAATAATATGTCTAAAAAGAGTCATGATCATCCAGCTCTAGGATAAGAAAAATGACCTCAAGTTGTTGTCATACTCGATTTGTAGGTGTCCAGAGTTTCGCTGCTGTCACTGTTTGTAACTTATAATTTAACAGGGTAAGGTGTAAGCGACATCGTCGCCGGTCTTCAAATGGAAGGGGTTCAACTGACTGAGGACTGACTATCCAACTACGTGGTATTGGCAAGTCTAGTAAGCCATTCAATAAGGCCAGCGTGACAATGAGGCTTAAGTATGTAGCTGTCATTTAAATGCTTAAATATTGATCATTACATGTTTCATATTACAATAAAATATAAATCGAAGCAATACGGCCTGGCCGTCCCTTATGATAAAAAAAATATATATATATATAAATCGTTGTTTTAGAAAAATAACTTTGAACGAAA
Source organism: Anopheles maculipalpis (assembly GCF_943734695.1). Classification (NCBI taxonomy): domain Eukaryota; kingdom Metazoa; phylum Arthropoda; class Insecta; order Diptera; family Culicidae; genus Anopheles; species Anopheles maculipalpis. The sequence continues at coordinate 16,936,733 of NC_064871.1, read as the reverse complement.
TATTAAGTCGTTAGGATATTACAGCTTTGGCAACCAAGAATTCTCCTATCCCCAGAAACACCCATTGAAGGATATCGCCCAAATTGGAAGAAAAGAAAACAATTTCGCAAGTGAAAAAAAAAAACACATCATCAAGAAACGAGTTTAGCGGCGAAGTATTTCCACTCCATTAATCATAATACGTCCTTCGCATCGTCCCGGCTCGGTTGACACTTTGGCAGGTCGGGGCAGAAAACTCATCAGCGCTGAGCGCGATTCCCGTTGGGTCGGTAATTTCTGCGATCGTTACCGGATGGAAATGTGGTACCATTTCCACTGATATTGATGATTTTACCTTCCCCGTCTAGGGTTGAACCGGTACGTCAAGCGTTTACCGTGGAACTGGGAAAAGGTTGATGGCTGCGAGAGCAGCAAGCAGCAATTGAAAAGGAAACTTAACATTTTACACTCATCGAGCCGTGTTGTGCTTTTGCGTTGAAATGCGTTCTTTAAGACACAGCGCGAAATGTATTGTTGAAGCTCGTTTACGGGGGCCCACTGCTACCTCGACTCGGGTCCAACTTTTGGTGAAGCGTTCCATTCAAAATAATCGTTGGTGTCAGCTTTCGAGGATGCGGTAGGTGAAGGCTTCGGTCCTTCGGTACGCCGCTACGATGACACAAGACGCGTACCGGCGAGTTCGTTTGTTTGCTTAGTGCCCGATAAGAGGCTTAAAATTTCATCACCCCACAAAGTAATTAATCAATGATGTTTCGTTGCCCTAAGGGGGCGTACGGTGTGCCTGAGATGCCTGGCGGGAGCTTTCTGTCACTACGGGATCAGGTAGGCACAACAGTCGCTCATCGGAAAGGATGTAGTGTGCTAACGGATTATCGCATTCCCCGTCCTGCCTGCAGGGTGGGAAGGCAGCTACAGGAAGCTTTAAATTGCGGCTTCAAAGTGAAGTCGTGCGATGGCGATGTCACACGATGGTGTGACGTTCCGTGGAAAGATTAAAGCCAATACGCTGGTAGAAGAAATTAGCGGCCAGATTACGTTCGGATGTTGCAGAACGTGTGCGAGATAAGAAATAATTCACCTATCGGGAGATTTGTCGCGAATTATATCATCAACAACAAATATCGTCAGCAGCAGTATGAGCCCTTATTGTTCGTGGGAAAGGTTTGGTTGTTTGTGGAAGTTTCTCGGATAAAGTTACGCATCGTGCCCGGATTATTGCTCAAGAAGGTTTCTTATCAAGGCCGAAAATGTGGTCGCATTTTCTTTTTACTTTGGCTTACTCACGCAAACAAATCTTGCCAAATCATCCACTTCCGATAGCGACTCTGTTTCTGGATGTGGTTTTTAAGGGGAAAAAATCATTTCCGTTTCGATAATCCAAATCGATGGGTAGTGGTGACAAGGATGCCTTATCACGTCACAATGCGCTAGCGTGTTAAATTTTCTGTAACAAAGCATCCGTCACCATACACAATCTTGCAGATGATAATATAAACATGAGGTTCCCTGCTGGCTCGCAATTGTTTTACAACCGATTTGTCAGGGTACTTTTTGATTTCATAACGTAAACATAGTACACCGAAAGAAACACAAACCCCACACGGGGTGGGACCAAATTCAAGGATGAAGAAGATTGTGCGTGAACAAAAAGCCAATGAAGTTTTATGGTTGTGGTCACCAACAGCATCAACGTCACCGAGGCCTCACGAGCCATCGTACACAAACATCACACAAACGTACGAAGATTTTAAAGCGCCAAACCTCGAACGGAAGCAAACGTTGTTGCCACTGTGGCAGGCAGGCAGAAGGTGCTGGCACTCGCAGGGTCATAAAACGCAGCAATCCAGCGATAAGCTTTTGCCGGGGTTCGTTACGGTCCGCGTGACATAATCTTATCGAGCGTGGTCGGATGGATATTTAATAATCGCACACGCATTGATACACTCTCAGTGAGCCGTTAAGAAGCTATCAACGTACCATCAACATGGAGCTATTGCTGTCGCCGTGGAAGCTAACGTGGCTTTGCGGACTGGTGTGCCTGCTGGTGCCTGCGGTGGTGCAGTGCACGTTTTTGGACACGTACCAGGGACAGCTGGCCGAGCTGCACAAGCAGATGAAGACGGAAATTGGCAAACGGTTCCGGGAGAACAGTGAGCTGAATGGTGCAATGATCGAACGGGACCTGATTCCACTGTTGGCAGAGGGTACGGTCGCCATCCGGGAGGCAAACAGTGATCTGCAGGATCTGATTGCATTCCTGCGCCCGAGTGATGCGACCGGTGAATGTTGGGCCTCGGTAGATGCGTTGATCTATCTGTACAAGATATTCTCACAGTGGGACCTGCAGGACTGTGCGTACGCTGGCTACGCCCGGTGGATGCGGGAAGATGGCCGGGTACGATTTTACCCGGTAGCGCACGAGCTGCACCGTGCAAGCAGTGAAGTGATCAACGCCATCGTCGGTGTCCTGTCGGAGGATAATGTGATCACAAACGGTGAAGAGGTCGAGGGCCGGCTGGATGCCAATTTGGATCACTTTAACGAAGTGTCGATTGAGGGTCTGCAGGATTTGGACGAGGAGCTCGAGAAGCACAACGATCGAAGGGATGCAATCGAACAGTTTATGCGCCAGTGTATCGATCGGACAATTGCTACGAGTCGGGAGGATGTTGATTACACTGTTCGCTATGCGGAAGATTTCTGTTTGTAGGCATAGTAATAAATAAATCTAGTCAAAACCTAGTGATTCCACTATCATTCGTATTGTCGTATTTATTAAGGGATTTCAAGCACCGATTCAAGCACTACTCCAAAGCGGCAAGACATTCCGCCAGCGAGTTGTCAAGGTAGCTGAACCAATAGTCTACATCATCGTACACCCCGGAGAAGCAAACTCGCGTCGTCTGCACGATCTGTTCGGCCACCTCGTCATGCCCGTCGATCTCGTTCTGTAGCACGATTTGATAGTTACCCCACAGGAAGCGCAGATATTCGAGCTCCTGCTCCAGATACTCGAGCTGATCTTCGAGCACGGGATGCAAAGCGTATGCTTCCGAGGCAAGAGTTAGTGCACGGGCCGCTTCACGGACGATCGTTTGTGCGTGCGAATAGAACGTGTACTGGGCGTCGGCATTCGTTTCTTCGTAGGCAACAACCGCGCACCAACTAATATCCCATCCGGTAAGGTAAGCGTACGTATCCAGCAGCTGAAATGCATCGTCAAAACATTCGGCTGTTTCGTTCGCCCGTTCCCACCGATCCAACTCGAGCTGTTCCCGTTTGGTGGCAACAATCTCGCGCAGATTGACCGTATCGTTGCCCATGATCGAGAGGACGTAGTTGTTGGTGGCCAGTATAGCATCACTGTTTTCCGCCCGCTTTCGCTGTACTTCCTGCTCGATTTCTTGGCTTAGCTCATCGAGCTGCTGCTGCAGCTCCTCGACGGTGGAACCGAACGTGGTGCCAAGCACCAGGGCTAAAACTGTCACTACAGCTAACACGCGCATGATGAGTGACACTAATGCGTTTTTAAGTTTAACTTTTCTCAGGTTATCCGGGGATCACAGCGGGGGATCCGTTAGCCGTGCAGAAGTTATCACGAAATACTGGACCAGACCAGAACGCAGACTGCTATTTATGGACGAACGAACGTTATCGAAGGGCACGGTCATGACGTCGATCCTGGTAAGCTGTTTGCTGTTCCAAAACAGGGGCATATCGTGAAACAATTACAGGGTCACCGTACCAGTAGCTAATGAGGAAGTGTTAAAGGGGCGAAAACGCTAAATCATAGTGTAATAATTGGTTCGTAAACGAGCTTGTGTGGGAAAGATTCTTTCGTACTGATATCTGAAGCAGTTAATACTTTGGTACAGACATTGTTCGGCAGCACGTTTCTCGGGTTTGATTCTCTCTGTTTGCATTATTAAATGGATAAAAATAGAGAAGCCTTGTCCAGCCGAGCGGTACTAGTAAATGATGTATTATTCCACCATCTTTCAATTTTCTAACAAACCAACAGCCTATTGTATTTTTATTGTTCCGATCGAATTTCAAGCATCCCGTAGCAATAAGCGACACGTGACGCTATCTGCTCGTTATTGTAATTCCCTGTGGGTGGAAGATTTGATACTCCCGATCGGTTTCTTTCAACTGATGGCTCACCTTTGCCTACGGAAAATAAAATAAACTGCCAAAAAGTGTTTCCATGGCTCCTTTCGCAATCGTTTTGCTATTATGCGCCGCATAATTTCTTACGGCAAAAAAGCAATTGTTTGTGTAAGCCTTCGCTTTTCCATTTTTTTTTTGGTCGCCCCCAGAAGGTTTTCCCGGAATAGCTTATGTGGGCAGGTAATAAGGCTTTCGCTACCTCAAACGATTGAGCTTTTTCCTTTCGCAATGCTCAAAGAATGTTTTCAATAATTTCTTTTGGACAAAAAAAAAGTTGCCAACGATAACAACCGAAGGATAGTGACTAGCCTTGAGAGTGTAGTAAGGCTGGAAGTAACTTCACTTACACAACTTTAAACACACGCACACACCGAATCCGCTTGTTGTGAAACGAGGCAGAAAACAAACCGCAACTTCTTATCATTGAGTGACTGCTTTTCTTGACGTGCTTTTCGGACGCCACATAACACAACTTGACCATTTGCTGAAAACTCCTCGCCCTAAATGGTAGTGGATGTGGTTAAGTTTAGTGACGGATCGTTCCCAAATGGGTCACAATTTCGTCGTTGCGCCTTTTGATTTATGGCAGTGTGATACGGTGGCGGAGAGACCAGAGATAGCAGGCCGTGGTCGTGTCGTAAAGCCGAAATCCATAATACTTATTATACGACCCACTCTCGGAATCGGTTTCGGCCAATCGGAAGGCTTGTTGTGCGTACCGGCGAGCGAGACGGCATTGAAGAATATCATAACGGTGTTATGCGTTTTGAAGATTTTCCTCCCGCACTAATCTCTAGCCGTACCGCCCGTACGCCACCTGCCGTCTCGAAATGGAAGCAATGTTTCGAGCCAGCGCCTGAACGGGTCGAGACAAATGGCTGGTGGATGGGACTTACGATAATAAACATTCCGTTTCTCGTAGTGGCTCACACACGCACACCCAGAGCGAACGATTTATGGTGCACCTTCCGTGCGTTGAGGCTGGAGAAACAATCGCAATTACCTGTTTCGACAAGCGAATCCACCAGCACAACCAAGAAAGAGAGAGAGAGAGCTCGTAGAGTGCACAGTGCGCCGAATGAATTAAATTAAGTTTTGCAATTTCTTTGCCAAAAAGAAAAAAAAAAACGAGGCACAGTAGCACAACACTTTGTGTATTCGGTGTGGTGGCACTGCGCGCCAGAGTAAGAGTGAAGTTTAGATATTTTAGAAGCGTCTTAACCGTAAAAACTCGAAACGACCTTAATTTATCGTCTAAACCCCCAAATGCCTCATTACGTAGCGCGGGTGTAAGCGGTAAGGAAACTGACCGAACCGGGAGCCGAGATAAAGCGCCCGAACACGGTGAGTTGAAGTTACGTGCTGATGGTGGTGGTGGTGGTGGTAGAAAGTTACTTGAAAGTTTTAAGGGTCTCGACCAATGTGCACCCGAAGCTTCCGCTCGTCGCTTCATTCGGTACATCCGTCCGAGTGTGCCGGGAAGTTACCGAAATCAGTTTCTCAATTACATCGTAAAATTATGGACTGAGTTCCGGTTGCTATCCGCGTTGCCACGGGCCGGGGGAAGGATCGGGAGCGTTGCGGAGAAAATCGTTATAGAGTCGGTTTACAGGAGTGAAGGTTACTCTACGAGAACGCAAATCAAAGCAAAAGCGAACAGAACACACACACACATCCGGGAAGGGCACGTAAGCCGTCCCCCAAAGGAGGGTTACCCTTAGTTACTGTGTCGCACATCATCAAGCCCAACTGTGGAAGCTTTCGTTGCGGGGAGGGGGTAGGAAGATAGAGACAAGCCGGGCCACGAATGTGATACTGTCGAAAATTTGCGTTTCCGGTACTGTGAAGCACCTCCTTCAACGCAGATCATATAATCCCGGAGCTGTGATGTTGAGAATGGGAATGAACAGAGTTCCTCCAGTTACCAGCGCTGCCATACGGTGCTGGTACCAGTACCGCACCGTGGCAATGTTGGTGTGTGTGTGTGTTGGGCTGAGCTTTTGTGCTTAAGCCCTCATGTTAAGCTTCATGCTCCTCACATTCGTCCACCAGCAGCATTCGCTTCACCGCATTTGATCATCACAATCTGTGGGTGGGTCGGAATCGGTGGCCGTACCTTGATGTGAGCGGCAGGAGAGAATACAAACAAAAAAAAAAGGAAATATCAAATCTGGCCGGCCGGAATGGTGTGGAAAGAACGGTGTAGTAGAGAACGATGATTCGGACCAAGTGCAAAACTGTCACGACCGTTGCCACGACAAGAGTGGCAAGATTTATGAGCGATTTTAAATGGTAACCCTTGTGCATCCTTGGTTGGTTCCAGTCGCCGGCACACTTCCTGAAGTGCTGTTGTGTAATGTAGTGTCGTTTGTTTGTTTTGCTAAATCCAAAACCCCGGCTACACTTCATCACTTCGACATTGCATCGGTTTGCATTGTGTGGCTGAACTGGTCTGTTATGCTGCTGCCGCGTTCTCCACATGCCCGCCCGGTCGAAGACTAGCAATGAGTGCAACATTTGCAAGTGCATTAATAAAATTTGTTTTAAACTAGCACACAGGGTTTGTGTGTGTGTGTGTGTGTTTGTGTGGCCGAGTTTGGGTATGCAAATGAAATGCATTGCGGGGTTGGGAAAATTTGTCCCTTTTGTGCGCTGCTAGTGCGCGTTTTCACAGCACACGGTAGCAGCGAAGGTATTTCGGGTGGATGTGTGTACGTGTGGCCATACCGTTTAATAGTGTGCGGTGTAGCCCGATCATTTATCATTGTTTGGGTTGGCGTAAACTGGCGGCAAAAGTACACAAGTTGTCCAATAACTCAACGAAAGTGGGCAGACTCTGGTGTACGCGAGGAGAAGCGAGCTCGGGAAAGATTATTCGTTATGCGTCCGGATGAAATCGCAACATACATTTGAATGGTGTTGCACTTGTGCCATAAGCTGTTGGATTTGGAAATTTCAGCAGAATTTCGCGTAACATAGTTGCAACGTTTCTATTGTTCATTTTGAATGTTTAAGCGTGATTGGTGTTTGTGGGTTTGCTTGATTAGGAGATGCTACTGGCATTTAAAGATATGCTATCATTTTACAAACAAGTCGATTGTATTGTCATGTCATATTCTATTGCATACTTGCTAAATGCAATACATTAATCTTTGTACTATAAACTCGTGACTTGACATGAAGATGTTGCTTTATTGATATAATTTTTCCGTAGCTGGAGAAAATAATCCTCCATACCAGGGCTATCCAAACTAAAAACCAGAGAGAACCTCCCGTGCGAGCTTTAGTGCTGATTTCAATATTTATTTTCATCGATAAATAATTTCCAATTCATCTTATTTTATTTCACTAGGAATTCTCGGCACATCAAATGATACGTGGGCTGCTACATATATTTCTGGCCTAGGCCACATAATCACACTAACAACGTTTTGACGTAAGTCCATTATTTGTGATGTTTACATTGACTCGAACAAATCAGTATCTCCAATACAATTCAATTGACCTGTGAACATTTTCGTGCGATCATTTTCAACAACTTTCGACGTGGACTATCAATACAAGACTGCTTTGGAGAACTAAAATTTTTCTATGGCGATGAAGCACCATCCTATAGCACTGTTGCAAACTAGTGAAAATTAATTTAATCGTGGCCAACGATCGTTCAATGACGAATTTCGAGAACATCGCCCAAAAACGGCCGTTGTGCCCGAAAACATAGATGTCGTTCGAGATCCAATTGTACAAGATCGCCATGTGACATACTGCGAGATAGAGACATCTTTGGACATTTCTTCCACCAGCATAAACACAATTTTGCACTAACACCAGGCCGTAAAAAAAAATTGATGTCGTTAGATCCCGCACATGTTGACAATCGCTCAAAAATAGGCTCGTGTCGATTGGTGCAAGGGAATGTTGAAAAAATACGATCATGGTGCTTCTGGTGCGACTGTTCCACTTTAAGATCGACGGACGATCGATTCTGAATGATACACCACAATTTGTTTGCCAGAAGTCTTCGGAGAAATTCGAAAAACGAACAACAGAAAACGCATCATTCTTCACCATGAGCGATGCAAGCTCGCACACATCGGCTCAAACCATCGTTTGTTTGGACCGGTCAAAACGTCGAATTGATGGGTCATCCGCCCTTATAGCCCTGATTTAGTACCCAATGACTACTATATACACGCGCACATCAAGAAAACAAAATGCGTGGTAAACGATGCTGTCCTCAGAAGATGCTGTTGAAGCGTCAAAAACTACGTTTTTGAGGTATCTCAAATAGAGTGTAAAAAGTGCTTCGACAAATAGTTTTATCGCATGCAAAAGTGTATGAATGAAGCTGGAGAACACTTCAGAGAAGAATAAAACAATTTTTGATGATAAATAATTGCACTTCCATTATTAGGCCAGAAATATAAAAAGCAGGCTACGTAGCGGAAAAAATAGAGCAATACCGATTGTAATGCGTGATAAATATTTGGATTTGTACAATAGCTACAGCTACAGATAACAATTTCAACGTATTTTCTGGAGTATCAGAAATCTGAAGGATCAGCAATCACACAGTTAACCTTTAAATTCCGTTTTTATGGAAGGATTTTTTGAAGATTAAGTAGAATAAAAGGTTTCAGAAATTACAATTTTTCCACAATCCACAAGCAATTGTTGTGCATTGTGCCCTATGAGTTGCAATTGGAGCTCGTCGAAATTCAAGCAAACGATTACCTGAAAGACAAATTCAAAGAAGGGGTGATTGGTTTACACAAAATAAAATACATTTTCTCGTATGAAATACGTTTAAATCTGAATAAAGACTCATTTTGAAGGACAAAAAACTGCACATCAACTTCAGATCTGAAACCCGAATCGTTGGCGCTTATAGTGTAGAAGAAATTATTTCATTATTGGCATTACTTAAAGCAGACATGTAGTAGAGATTGTATCCAATAAAGTATAAAGTTAAAATGAAATTTTATTTAACTTAAGTGTAAAAAATGTTTTCGTATTGAAACTGCTAATCTAATATCTACAAATTCCGTGAGTATAATTTTCTCATTGGCCAATTTTTATTAAAATATTTCTACTATCCCGTCTAACATCCGACAGGAACTACTTTCCAACCCAGGCACCTCACCTCTCCTAAAATCCAATTATTGTTTTGTACATGATTAACCATCTGTTCCACCTTGTACAAAGTTGGAGAACCCTGCTCGGGTAGACTGTCTGAATTGGAACACTTTATCTAAGCAACTAAGAAAAGGATAAAACAAAACCTTTCAGTATGAGCAAAAAACATGTTTTATTTAAATAGCTTAGCTTAAACATCCAGTGTAGAAACCATAAACATAAAATTCGAGATCAATATAAAAGAAGAATATAACCCCATCCCTCACATAAACAATCCATATAAGGGAGGAAATAAAAGCGAAAGCTTGCACATTCATCAATTTACACCCCCTTGACACGGTGGCACGGATGTAAAGCACAGGAAGTCGTCAATGGTTCAGTGATGCAGTATTTGGACGGATCACAAGAGCTAGACCTACTATCGTCCATTTATCGGGGCACACTTGTCCCAGCGCAAACAAACCATACAATTGGGGGAAGCTTTCGTTACGTATGTTTTTTGAGAGAGAGAGTTGCTGTATCATTTCACCGATTGATGTGGGAAAATGTCGGTGTGGAAAGTTAAAAAAATGTAGGGATTTTTGTTTCACACTTGCGCACAATTGGCCATTGGAAAAAAAAGTTTGGCACTTTTTCCGTTCGAATGTAACCAAGTGGAATTGTGTGAGGTTTTTTATGGAGGTGTAAAACAATTCACATTCTACACCCCAAAAAAAAAGGTCAAAAACAGCATTCGGGGTGTGCTTTATTTGTTTGCAATCTGATATTTGGCTACTGGCGCGGCTTTAGTATGCGTATGTATGAGTATGCGAGCTTTTAATTCTCCCTCTTGCTGTTGAATGATATAAACCAAGCAGGGGAGAAAAAGAAATGGGAACGAATTCTTGTTAAAAAGAAGTACTATTGATTCCGTTGGCCAGGGTACTCCGGTGCTGGTTGCTCAGTCCAACACATTTTTGAGCCGGTCGGGAAAGAGTGTGTTAAGAGTCGAATTTACATCGTCATAAATTTTATACCGTACCCCGCTATATAGCCAGCGATAAACCGGCGTGAGCGTATGTTTTCCTTTTGCTTACTCTGGACTGTCGACAAAAAAAGTGGACTTTATAGCCGCTTTTCCTTGCATAAACGCGGATGGAGAAAGTCGGGCTGAAGAAAAGGGTGCAAACATGCAAGGTTATTATATTTATCTAATTTATCACAAGACATCGGCGGAAGGGAGCGAGAACAAAACACAACAAAATGACAAACGTGTTTCGATAGTTAAAATTAGCATGCAGTCGAACAGCGGAGGCGTGTGTTGTGCACAATTTTGACACCCAATTACAGTTCTTTACATGCTGAACCTATTGAGCACTGTGGCCACCAGGAAAACGTGTGTGTCGTCCTTTATTTGTGAGACAACATTTTAAGGCGTTTTTCCTTTCACTATCCCAGTAGAAACTTTTCCAATCGAACGCCATACCAGTTTTGTGACCCCATGATCAATTGGTCGTCGGGGGGGTTATGATGGGTTTGGATTAAGAAGAGAATGTTGAATGTTTTGCCTTCTTTTTTATTTTGTTTGTAGCTTTTTGTACACATCGGTGGCGGCAGGTTTGGGTGAAAATTTATTAATTCAACCGACAAAACTTTTCCAATCACTCGTGCACAAAACAGGGCGCCTGGGCTGCCACTGTACGCAACGAACACCAGCAGCAGGGTCTCCAAATGAGTGATGGTCATTTTTCGTACAGTACATGCAGAAACATGCTTCTTCTCCCGGGGAGCTGTGTGATGCAATTGGGTGCAAAAACTTACTAAGGCCTCACTTTTTTTTGTTTACAGCAACACCAACACCGAAAGGTCTCGATCTTTTTAAGGCAAACGTTTTGACACGGCATTGTACTTCTTCGTGCATGTTTTGTGGTGGTGCTGCTGGTGGAACATTGGCCAGCACACCGAAAGACAACGACTCTGGACCGACACCGATGGATGCATGTTTCGTTTTCTGACCCGTTTTTTTGTTACTCCATTTACAACACCCCACGGATCCATCCGTGTGTGTGTGTGTGTGTGTGTGTGTGTGTGTGTGTGTGTGTGTGTGTGTGTGTGTGTGTGTGTGTGTGTGTGTGTGTGTGTGTGTGTGTGTGTGTGTGTGTGTGTGTGTGTGTGTGTGTGTGTGTGTGTGTGTGTGTGTGTGTGTGTGTGTGTGTGTGTGTGTGTGTGTGTGTGTGTGTGTGTGTGTGTGTGTGTGTGTGTGTGTGTGTGTGTGTGTGTGTGTGTGTGTGTGTGTGTGTGTGTGTGTGTGTGTGTGTGTGTGTGTGTGTGTGTGTGTGTGTGTGTGTGTGTGTGTGTGTGTGTGTGTGTGTGTGTGTGTGTGTGTGTGTGTGTGTGTGTGTGTGTGTGTGTGTGTGTGTGTGTGTGTGTGTGTGTGTGTGTGTGTGTGTGTGTGTGTGTGTGTGTGTGTGTGTGTGTGTGTGTGGATGGATGGAAAACGGAACGAACTATCACAGGGGAGTCATCATTTCATGCTTTCCGGAGTGATAGTCTTCCAGTGAAGAAGGGATACGATAATGGCTGCAAACCTAGGCGAAGAACCTCTGCTACAAGCCAGAGCTCGGAAAAATGTGAAGAGTGCTAGAAAGAATTGCTTCCTTCCTCAGCCGAACAACGAAACTCCGGTGTAGGACGAGCGACCGACAACTCCTACACCCTTGCATGGATTTTGCATGTTGTAGATATTTCTTACTGCTCCTGCTTTCGGTTACCCATCCGCCCACATTGATTCGGTGCATCGTGTTGGATGACGAAGACGAAATGAATCACGGGTACGAGATTCAGCGAGCGAGAACCCCAACTGCCATCTTGGGCGCCCGAGCGTTGGTGAAGAAGCGTGTGTCGTTTCTGTCCGTTGATTATGATGAAGTAGCTGACCAAGCAGGGAAGACGAACCAGGAGGTTTTCCCTGGTGCATATGAAATCGGGTAATGCATGTGTTGTTGCACAGCCGGGACTGGCAGCTTATATGTATTTTGCTTTTTATTTCGCAAGCAAAAGAAGCCGTAAAAAAGAAACTACAAGCACACAAAAAGTAACGTGGCCCGAGATGACAAGCGTGCAAGGTGATGGGTCGGTTACATCCACTCCCGGTGGCTCGGATGAAGGGCGTCTCCAGCACCGTGTGTGCGCGTTTAATGTAATCTTCATCGTTTGTACGAGCGGCCATCGGGCGCACACACATATTGGCACCCTCCGGAGGGGATCAGGATATGAAAATGTAATAAAACCTTGCACGAAGCAGCTGCACACATGGGGTTGTGAAACGGTTCTCCGTGGTTCATGCCCATCTAGGAGCGAAACATTGCTACTCTGTTACAGGAAACCCACGGCGCCTTTTTTTCTCTATAAATGGTGGCTAACGAAATCATCGTAATAGTCTTCAATGATTTGGTTGTCGGGATAAATCGACAGGAAATATGTGACCGTTGTAGGGGCCACCCCCCCTCCCCCCCCCACCGAAGGAAGATGATAAATGTGTCCGGATAATGATGCAGAAGATCGAGATCTTGGTCTCGATGGGCCGAAGGTTGTTGCGTTAATGATAAGAAAGATTGGGATGGAAAATTTGGGATATTGAAGCGGTCTGGTAGTAGAAAAGACAGCGCTTTCGGTCTTCAGAAAGCAGAACTAGGGTTCAAATTCCATCTAGACCTTTTATTGAAATTTAATACGCGAAAAAAATGTAATAATAATCAGAAAATAGGTAGCATTGCTGTACAAAATACACGTTGTTTCTAAATTGTTTTTAAAGACAAATTAGTTTGCAAAGGTTATTTACTCTTCTGCAAACCACTTGAGGCAGTTTGGTGAATGGTTCAGACACTAATTGTACAAATCTCTACTCAGAAAGCGTTGTTACATTTTACGGCACAAATGAAAGTCAGAAAACAACGAACCACAAAGGTTTCATGGCAACTTAAAAATCCATAAACCATGTATTTATTTCCCGCTGACAGCAGCAAATAGAGAAACAATGCCCCATACATCATTGAACGCATTTTCCGGGCTGCATTGTAAGTATTCATCGGAAAACCTTTGTTACAAAAACAAGCTCCAAGCTTAATGCAACCAATTCGGTGCTGTAATGGTGAATGTTTCATAATTCGATGCAAATAATCGCTTCGGTAGAATGAAATTTTGTTCTCTGCAATGATGCTCAGGTAGAAACGGTAGAATGCAGAACCAAAGTTCCGCAACATTTGACCTCATGCAGGCACTTTCACCAGGCAGGTACTTTCTCCTTGCAGGCACAACAATTTCACGATGAATCTGCCATTCCAGTGAGGGTTTACATTAGCTTCCATTGTGTGTACTGTTGAAGCGGGCTCCATCTTCGTCGGAGGTTTCATGCGTTTTTCAACCATAGCGAAAGCGCTAGTTAGGCGAACTGTTCGTGGAAGTAAGAAGCGACCGTGGTTCAACATCCATTTGCCAGGCAGCTGCTGGCATTTGTTTGTTTGATGTGATCTTTGTTACTGTTGTTCGGCAAAGTTAGTGCTCTTGCGCTTGTCGGCTAGCAGCCCGAAATGGTGAAGTTTAATAGCGATCAGTCACCTATGCTCTCGAAACGGTGCTCCCGCTTGCAGCTCAAGTACAGCGCCGGCCAAATTGTGGGTTTTTCAGATATTTAAAATTTACATTGTACGACCCACCCCTCCCGCAAAACGTTGAATAATAGATACATTTCAAAAATGACGCTAAGACAAAAAGGGTACTCGAGACAACGCAGGTTGTGAACGTTTCAAAAGTTTCACTATTAAAGCAAAGGGATTACTTAGTAAGCCTCATAAGTGGAAACTCCGTTCGCTTCGCTCACTGTGAGGCACATTATAAATATTCACAGCTTTGCGTAATGTGCGTTTGTTTCCTTTTGTTGTTTCCTAAAAAAAAAACAAGGAAGAAGGTTTGTGAATTAAAAGTAATACGCAGGAAACTTCTTTTTTTCCTTGACACTTGCCAGCAGCTAGAAACTTTTGCCCCAAACATCCACAACACCAAGGCCTTTTGGAAAAGGTAAGGATCCTGTTCATTGTGAGCAGATTACTTAAGGGATAGAAATGATCCTTTTCTAGTGTGTGTGCGTGTGTTTGTGTATCGTGGTGGAGTAGGTAAACATGAGCTTCGGAGGAAAAAAAAAACGTCAGAAAAGTGGCCAAAGAATCCTTATCGATGTTCGCAAACTCGAAGCCCAAATCAAGCCTTAGGACGAAGGAAGATTTACGCCACTGTCTTGGGTACCGTTTGCTTAGCATCCCGTAACGTAAACTTTTCCCGAGTTCTTCACCCGCCCCGTGCTGTGCATATGATTAGCCATGACTGTGTCTGTGTGTCTGTATAACCCACGCGATAGAACGTTAATTTTGCATTGCTTCTCACGCAAAAGTGTCAAATTCAGCTGTGGATTTTCGGTGTTTTTTTTTTCTCGTGTGCATATTCCTTAGCTGAAAAGTCAGGAGATGTGGTGTGGCGTTTTTTCCCGAAACAAGCGAAGCAAAACTTGTTGGATACTTTTGGGGAGGATGCAAAAAAAAAAAACCTCCCCCTATCGCTTGACCTACTTTTTTTGCACGACGTTGCAAATCCTGATGATGTATGTGACATGCGGGATAGCGGGCGATGGATGGTGGAGGCGAATGATACAGCATGAATTTACACTCCGGCACACTGGCAAGTAGCAGCCCCGGCTGTATGAAACTTTGGCTTTTATATAATCTCAGAAAGAGTTAGAGTTTGTGCGTTGAGTGGTTTATTTTTTTGGGGGTAAAAATATTGGTCGGGGTTATATGCATCACTCGCATACGATGATGCTTAAATAAGCGAGACTCTAAATGATTCCCTCGAAACGAGGAGTTTGTATTTGTTTTGTAAAGCTTGTAATGCTTGCATAAATCCCGCTAGAATGTTGTTAAAGTATCTGGAATATTGAGTTCCGAACGCACAACAACTTAAAGCTACTGTCCGACTGGCAGCCACGTTACACAAAAATCCACCGTACAGTTCTGTTGTAAGTTCCGCACTTATTTAACACACAGTCCACAGTAGCTCTACTTGTGGCAATAAACGGAACAGGGCAGCCAAAAAAGCACTGGTAAACTGGGCGTTTCAACCGATAAAGCAATACTCACACACATACACATCCCAACGACGCAACTGGCTGGGCCTGCTGATTGGCGAGAATTTTCCTTTTCGGAATTTTAATGAGGAAATTTAAAACGCGCCCATAAATTACTACACCGAAGTATAACTTACTTCCGCTGGCGGACGGCATCGACCGGATGAAGTAGTACCGGGCTTGGCCGACGGCCGAACTGCCTTTCGCAATTCGTCTGCGCTCATTCGCTCGGTGGCGCAAGCCGGTTCGACCGAATGTTCGGTTAAAGAAGCCTTCGAGGGTAAATCGCCCACCCTCACCCTCACCCGGTGCTGGACATGATGGTGCACACGGTGGTGTCTAAAGCCCGGTAAAATGTAGGACAAGATTGGCTTAAGCTATAGCCGGCTGGCGGGGGCCGAGTTTTCTTTCGCGGAAGTGCTCGAAATTGGATTAATGTGGTATCGCGCGGGGCAGAAAACATTGTCATAGCGGCGGACGGTTGCATAATGTTGCTTGATTGTGGCGTTCGCTGGTGAGCCGTTCTGTTGTTGCTTGTTTGCGGATTAGCGTTAAGCTGGCATGAGGGGAGGCTTTTTTTTGGGCCGTTCTTAGGCACCATCGGCCACCGGGATGAGCAAGCAAAAGTGCATTGCCTGGTGAAAAGTTATTGTGCTGAAATTTAAATTAATTTAGCAAATTAACCTTTACCGCTGGTTGGAAGTTCCGACAATAGCACACAAATAATTTTGAACCAAAACCCCAAACAAAAAAGCCTCAAAACCAGCATGTTTATAATAAGAATTTTGTCATTTTTTTAGGGAAAGTGTCCACGGGCACGGGAAAAGCAGTTGAGAAGCTGCTAAATTCATCAAAATTTTCTCAACCCTCGTGGCCCTGTGCCTATTCATTGAAGAGCATCAAATGTGTCCACTGTATCATTGAGTATGTAGATAGCTGTAAACAGGAAACAACGCAGCGGTAACATTAAAAGTCCTGTGCCAGCGGCAAATTTGGCCTTTGATGTAACCTAACACAACATTTGCCAGATGTTAGGTCAATCATCAGCAACCCTAGGTTCAAAGTATAGTTCTTGGTTACAGTTTAGAAATTCTACAATTAACCCTTCCAGGAACCCACTTTCGCATGTACCATCAACCTTCCAGGCGAAAACTTTCAATTCCGCTCGAATTAAAGATAACCCAACGTTCGACGTTTGCCTCACACACCATCCGGGGTTCGGTCGACGAAAAAAAAACTCCCTTTCAAACCCACATTGAGATCACAGAAGCGAGTGGTGGCAGATGAGTACTCGTGCTCGAATTTCCCAATCCCAATGTGATGGGCTCATTCCCGGGGAACCCCACCACCAAACCGAGAGGGTTTCATTTGTTGATTAGCACTTTCCCAGCTCAAGTGTACCGTCAAAAGATTGAGGCAGTACGATCCGCTCCGTCCTATGCCGTTCGTCGGTGTAGCTGACAGTTCCGGTAGCAAGCGGGCAAACGGACATCGACCGACACCCGAGCACGGCCGAGTGAGTACGCTCTCTCGATCCAGTGGCAGCGAAATTGACTCGAGTGTGGTGTAGCCCCATGTTTCCGGCAGTTGGGACGATCGATAGCGAGGATACTCGAATGTTCATCAATAATTCGAAGTGGTCACCTATTTTTAGTGTCAAGATGAGTGCACTCTCGCGTTCGGTTGGGAAAGGGGAATTGACTGCAACGCGCAGCAGGTGACAAAATGGATAGCAGTACAGGCTTGAATGGGCTGGGGAGGATGCTCTTTTCAACTGTGTTTCCATCGTGCTAGCGTATGTGTGTGTATGCGCGGATTGGTGATTGGCCTGATTGTATGCTTTTGAGCGGGGATAGATTGAGCAAGAAAAGTAGGAAAGATTTTTATAAAGTATCTGTACCGTTACTGATTTGTATCAGTTTCGTTTTGGAAGCAAACGTCGGGTGTCTCAGGCTTCGTTGCAACAAATGTTGCTTATAACGTATTTATGAGTTACATGTTTTTGTTTATTACGCGTGGAACAGCCGGGTTATATTGATTAAGATTTATTTCCAGATAAAACCTTTTAAATTTGGTTGGGTTTGGAGCACGTCCTCTTTCTTATGCACCAAGGATATTAACTACTGAAGAGAATGTCGTCACAAGTCATAGCCTATTAGATTCGTTCCGTTGCTTTTATGTTCCAAGTGTTAACGTTTGTCTTAAAAAACACCTACTAGGTTCGTTCCGATCTTTTCTAAAAAAGGAGCTTTTCAATCACTAGTGTTAACTGTGATCCAAGTCCTCTGTATCGCATCTTGAAAGATATAGAGGTGGCCTACACCTTGTCGACCGTCTTGTAGAGAACTTTTCTCTACATGCTTACTGGTCTGTCAATGGTGCAGCAGCGTTTGCTTGAGAGTCGACCTGTCTGATACGGAACCAAGTCTTCAAAGATACTTGGGAAGTGATCTAACGTAAAAACCTCCCGAGCTCATCGATGTTCCAAAAACTCTGCCACCGAGCCATGCAGAAAGACTGTGGGGATTAATGTGCTCGTGAGATAGAATAAGCTTGCTGAAAAAGCATCGCAATGAGCAGCCAAATAAACAAGATATATTCTGAAAGATATTTCAACCAATAAGCTGAACAACTTTAATAATAAGTTCACGAAGACGATTCGGCTCTTTTCATAACCTTCACAGGTTTTAATGCTTTGACAGCTTTTAAACTGTTGAGGATATAATTAGAAAAAATTCGAATTTAATGAAGTTTTCTTTAATTCAAACTCAAAACTTCAATTTCCATTAAATCCTCTTTCAATTAGTCATACAATGATGTGCGAAAACAAAACAGTTGTATTTCACCACAAGCGCTCACGGTAGCACTGAACTAATTGGTGATGGAAAAAAGTACTTGTCGTTGTGCTTTCATTAGTTCATTTCAGGAAATCGTAAATGTCTTTCAAATTAATCGCTCTTTCTTTAAAACGTGTTCAATCTGTCTCCTTCTCTTCCCTCTTTTCAACTTCTATTTCCCAGCTCCAGCCATCGATCCATGCCTGGAAGGTAGTGGTCCAGCTGTCCCTTGAGAACAGAAAACGCTACTCTTACTTAATTTTTCCCACCAGTGGAAATTATTTCCTCCATTCCAGAAACTTTGACGTAATGAAGGAAAAATACGTTCTATGAGCTTGCAAGCAAAAGTGCAACTTAAAAACACACAGCACAAATGTGAGCCTGAATGTGAATGACTGAATTTATAACGTTTACCTTACCCCGTCCCAGCAAACGAACGAGGTGATGAGGGTTCGATAAGAGAAGTCGCACCCAAAAAAGGATGTAGTGCACAAAAAAAAAGTGATTACCTTAAAATGATGGGCAACAACGAACAACGCACGTGGCCACGGGCACACAACAAACACTTGCGACTACTCTTGAAGCGGTAGAATCTTCGGCTTATCCTCTCGGCGGTGCTCCAGGAGCGCGTTTATTTGCTAAGCCATTGCACGAAGCAAGAACCGAGGTCGGGCGCGTGCTGTAGTAATGCAGCAGTGAACACGCACACCGTTTATTTAAAATTCACACAAGCACCACCGTGGTGGGTAAAAATAGCAAAGACGGCGGTTGGGGACGATGAATTGTGTGCGTAGGAGCTAGTCGAAAGAATAAATCCCACCCTGTCGGCAATTCTGCGTACGTCTTTTCGATTGCTTGGAAACCATAAATTTCCACTTCCGATAAAATCTGGTTCGAACCTCGAAACCTGTACGTAGTCAGGAAGGAAGCGGCAGAGTTTTTTTCTCTTCTTCCCCGTTACGTTTGCTTGCGCCATTTTTCACCGCAAGTATGGTGAAAGTTCCCGATTCTTGGGTCGAACCCAAACTCACATACTCACTCGCTCTCTCTCTCTCTTTATTTGCTGAAATCGTTTAAGTTCGAGGGGTTGATTTTGTAGCGACGCGACAATGTCTGGATTTGCTTGCACGAAGCTGTTTTTTGTGTTGGCAAATGTTTTGGAAAATTTTAGATTTTTTTCTTCCCCGTACGCGAAACACCACCCACGTGCAACATGTTCCGAAATGCGAATGTTTGACTTTGCGTTAGAACATTTTATAAGCGCTTTTGGCGCTAAGTTTACCTTCCTTCGCTTGTTTTCTTCGCACGATCGCGATACGATCACGCTGAAGCTGGTGGGAAAGTTTGCTCATAATTTGTGCCATTTTATGAGTGGCACTTCGAGTGTGTGCATGTGGTGTGGTGGTTCGAGATAGAAGTATTTTAAGTTTAAATTTAATACTACCTTAGTATGGATTTTCTCAGTTCTACCGGTGCCATGATGTTTGCAAACGCGTGACAGCGTAATGCAATAAAATCAAACACATTGACTCACACACATGAAGCTATTCAAAAAGCTTATGCTGTGAAAGCGTTGTGGCACGATTTCCACTCGGGTTAGAAATTAGAATAAGCTACATCTTCTTACCGTTCTCTCAGCATACAACGCTACTGTTTGAACTTCCCATTAAAGGCTTATATGATGGTGTGAGTTTACCGCTACTTAATATCCTTCTTAACGCTACGTAATATAGTTTTCTTATTACAAAGTCATACGAGACGAGCAACGGCGAGATTCGGTCGGGAGTGTGTGTGTAAATCTGGTTAGAATTTTTCGCTATTTAAATACCATTTCGCACATTACGACTCAAAAAATCATTCCCAAACCGTTGCCGGTACTAGTCAAGTCTTAATAACACAGTCTTAAGCACACAGTAACAGTGCCACCATACGGCTTGGTGCTGCTGTTTCCTCCTTTTTCACCGCTCGCAACATCATTAATGCTGCTTTCGTTTTATTTGGCCTCCCCCAAAAGCCACCCTCTCCGGTGGAAGCGTTTATACGAGCTGCGTGCGTGTGTGCATAGCCTGAGCTTATGTGTGAGGCGCGAACGCGAACCAGTTTGACTGTTTTTCGGTGAATTTTCTCGCGCACGACCACGTCCTGTCTCTGCTACAGGTACATGTTTTATTCATAAACAAATATTTGGAAAAGAATTTACTTCCTCCCTTCCGCGTCATTGGCAACACTGGGCAAGAGAGCTTTCCACAATTGCCACCCTGTAGTATGTAGCAGCGGTGGTAGTTGTTTTCTTTTTCGAGGATGAAAAGTTTGTTGTTTGAAGAACAACACAACTACTTGCATCGAATCGAACGCGCCTTTTTCACGACGAGAGGCTTAGAGGCGGTATGCTTCGTCAATTGTTCGGAAGCGTCAGCGTAACCTCTACCAGGACACTAACCAGCAATAGACATCCACACGCTGTGTGCCGCGGTGTTAGTCAAGATGGTCGCGGAAAGGATCGAGCATCGGGAGGAAACGTTTCGGCCGTGTTGGATGTAATGTAACTGGAGATGAAAAACGTAAACGAACAGAAGTGGAAATTGTTGACATCGTTTCACAGGTTCGCCTCCCCACGTTCGCACCAACTGCTTTCCCCGCAACCTGCACAAGTGCTGGGATCAAACTTCGATATTCGGCACCGGTGTCGTCGCGCGCTGTCGTTGACGCCGTTGTTGCCGGTGTCTCATCACTCAACTGTTTCTGTTTTCTGTTTGTTACTTTGTGTTGTTCGGTTGACGGTTTAGCGAAGCGAAACCCGGCGTGAGCGTACTTAAACCTCAAAAGAATGCCAAGAATAGGCGGCGGCGTCTCTTGTTTCATTTCGATTGGACGCTGGGAGGCGACAGTGCCGTGCGTACGTTGCCAAGCCGTGGAAAACTTTATCCTCAAGTGTCAGCTTAGACAGCTCAGGTGCGTGCTGCAGAGCGAATAACATGCTTGAATTGATTGAAGAAAGTCAGACCACCTCCGAAAGGTGCAAAGTTGCAAAAGAGGGGGCCGGAGAGAGAGAGAGAAAGCAGAGCGAAGGAAGCGGTCACCGACGAACGCGGGCAGGACGAATGTCACCGAAAATGTGTTCATATTTCGAGGTTTTGTTTCATTCTTGCAAAAGGCAGGAAAAAAACAAACACAACAACAACAAAAAAAGAGAAAAAGCTAGCAGAGAAGAAGAGGAGCACGAAATAGGAAACCAAGAATTGCCACACTTACCTGGGATGAATTCATGGAAATCGAGTTTTCCTGTAAGAATGCAAAAAGGAAATAAAACGTACCATTAGCAAAGAGTAGCGCCTGTTACGGTGAAGGGAATGAAGGTTTTGTTTGCTTGCCAATGGGTGCAACGGGGCTGGATGGTGCTGGTGGTGAAGGCCAATGCAAAGTGTAATGGATAGTAGTACGCAACAAGCAAACACAAAACCGATAAATATTTATTTCAAATGATTGTTTAGGTAGCGTTCTGTTAAAATTGAACCACAAGCAAATAATACAAATAGCAAAATTTTCAAATAAGCAAACTAAAATCAATAATTCTTCTTTCTAGGCTTCATAGAAATGCTGCAACAAAACAATATGCGGTTCCACTAACTGCTCTATCCGATTGATTAAATGGAAAATTTCAAACCACGCTTTGTTCGTCTCCAGGTCGCATTGTCTTTTGTTCCATTTAATAAAGTTAAACTCTTTCCGTCACCCTTCGTTCGGATGCACACCAGGGCCCACCCGGTTACGACCGGGTAAATGAGGCACAAATAATACGCCGGTAAAAGTTGCCTGTACGACGATCCCGGCCAGCGTACAAAACCATCGCACCGATTGGTGGGAAATGTTTGAAAAGCGGCTTTTGTTTTCCTTTTCGGGAAAAAGTGTGCTTTCGTTGTGGAAAAGCGTGTTTTCGTTTCCTTTGCAAAATCGAACATTCGTGTGAATATCGAGTTCGGTGTTGTGCGTTGGCGGTACGGCGAAAGCCAGCATGATAGATTTCATAAAGCAAATTCAGAAATCATCATCATCAGCGGGTAAAGAAATAGCGCCGAATGAAAATGAATAAAAGGAAAAAAAACAATTAAAAAAATATTTATCTTTATCTGGCAGCTTTTGAGATACACTGGAGGTTTTAGAGAACGAGCAGGCTCACGCTTCCCCATTCTACCCTCCCACGGAAGGGGGCCCAGTGCCATGTTTCGGGAAACGGAAAGTTATCCTGCGCGATTCGGGATCGGTTCCTGAAGGCATATCGTTTCCCTTCCTCATCCTACGCAGTTGGTTTTGTGAAGCTCGAGAGCGAAGTAGAGAGCGAAGGAATGTAAAGGAGAGTTTGGTGGCAGGAAAGATAAACCAAACCTGCAAAACCCCTCCGACAGAAACAGGGAAACCTATGATGGGCCTTTCTGTTGTGTTGTGTCTTCCGGTTTTTGAATGTTTAATTTATGGTGGTTGGCAAGAAAGAGAGCGAGAGAGCCTGAGGTCGTTAAAACTTTAGCGATATGCTCAAGCACCATTCCGGGTTGGGGAGCTCTGACAGGGTGAGTTTGGAACGAATGAACTCTTCCATCTGCGTTGGAAAAGGTTTGAAACTCACCGGTACACCAAATAGCTGCGAACCGAGTAAAACCTTTGTAAAATTGAAAGTAAGGAACTTTTCCCCTTTTGGTTTACGGACGCTTTGGGACGCTGGTGTAGTGGGGTTGGGAGGATCTAAATAAAAAGCAGGTAAGAAGCGATTCAGGATCATCACCCATCCCCAAAAAAGGTCAGCCTAAATGGACACCTACATATACACACACACACACACACAAACAATAGCACTGTAACTGGTTGGCTGGATTGGATTTTAATTAAGATTTCTATCGTGTCGATGAACGGCCGGTTTGGACGTTTATTATTAAGCTAGCTAATAGTAATTATCTGCCCGAAACGGGCGTACACCGGCCGACCGGGTGGCTGTAAATCAAGCAACAGTTGTGTTCTGGGAATTGTAAAGGGTTGAATCGAAAATAGCACCAAAAGAGAAAACGGGCCGGTACAAAAAAAAGGTAAGTTTAAATGCTTGAGTAATTTTTTTTTCGGAACAAATTTATTTTTCGAACCAAACACAACGGAAGCATTTGTGAAGGAATTTTAGGAAGGCTTTAAAAAATATTTAAACGTCCATCAGATTTTGGAACCGTATCATCCGTTTTGATCGGATAAAAATAAAATGGCGTAATTTAGTTTACGGCGCTCAGGATAAAAGCTTCAGCGAGGAGGAGATTCGAAATGGCTGTAGGTTGGTAGGTTCGCGACACTTAATAAACGCCGTTATTCTGAGGTATCGCTTTTTTATGGTAAATTTGATTTTTAGCCCCACTAAACCAAATTTGTAACTGAGTATCGACAGCGCTTGTTCCCATTATCGGAGGTTAAAATAACTCGGCATAGGATACAGGCACACTTGCACAGACACAGACTATTTTCCTGGTCGATAATTCAATTTTTTCTCTCAACCCTCGTTGCTCTCTAAGTGTTCCTTGAATCGTGGCACCCCGTACCGTCCGTGTCCGATTGTACCGGTTGTACCCTTGCCGGGCGCAGGTTCCTCCACTCGGTAACATGATGATTCCACAATCAATAACGATACCCATTTGCCGTGCCAGTGAACGGCTGCAGGAAATTGCTACATTCCTGCTAGCATCCATTTTACACACTGCCCTGTGTCACCGCGACTGAGAAAGAAGAAATGAATGAATTGGAAAGAGAGTGTGGGAAAAAAAAAACTCCAGCATCCATTCACCACACACACACACCCATGATCGCTGTCCTGTTTGACGATACCATTTCCGGCGCCGGGGCAACAACGGGAAGTGCGAAGGAAGTGGGCTCAATTATAGGTTCGCCATTTGGAAACAACCCACTGCACTTATACATATGCAAACGTGTGTACGACGAAGCAGTTGTGTTAGTTGATTTGCGTTGAGCCACCAGCGAGTGGATAAGAATCTCGAATTTCGAGCACGGGAATTTTGCGATAAAATGCATTCCATTGAGTTCGCTTCCGTGCTGGTTCCGTGGTGGAATGGTGGGTTTCGCGGGGCGGTGATGCCTGTCATTGAGTGCTGCTGCTGGCTTCATTATTCATGTTATTTATTAGCAGTGCAAGCGCGGGAAGGAAAGCCATGGAAATGTGATCATTCAGAGTGAAGTTTAAGAGGCGGTTCTGGAATTGAAATAGTAGCAGTAGTAGCAGTAGTAGTGGCAACAGCACAAAAATCATTCATTCGTTGTACACATTAGACAGGAACAACGTCGAGGCAGAGCGTTTATGGGTAATATCGAGCAAAAGCAAAGCGATTGCTCCTTTAACATGGATGGAAGAAAAAAGCCGAAAAAAGCTAAGAAAATCGATCGCATAAAAGAGCACAGCTAAACGCTTGCACATCGCAATAAAATAGAAATACAAACAAGAGGCTTAAAATGAAGCAGTACTTGATTCATCAGGAACACGGAATATCGTACTGCATATCTCATTTTTGAATGGAGGAACTCTCTCTGTTGCATCGTTCTTGACTGCTACCAAAAATTAAATTGCATCATTGGCAGGACTAAACAGAAGATTACGGAACGAGTATAAAGAGTGTACGGTTGAAAATATTTAATGGAAATGGAAACTGTTAGTACGGATAAAAACCATAGAAGAAAAGAAAGCATCGACCAGCGTTCGCTGGGCTGGGATGCGTCCTGTCGGTTTTATAACTTATTTCCGTTGCAAATATTTTAATTTTTCAAAGCAATCGCTCTATTCTCGGACCACAAAAGTTCATACTCGCTTGGCAGAGAAGACGTATGAATGGTTTCCATTAAATCTAAATTCTTTGAGTCATTTGGCCGTAGAATTAAACGTTTTGTTAGAGGTGAAAGCGGTGGAAGGTGATCGAAAGGTGGAAGTGCTACTTCGAAGGACACCTGAACGGATCAGGAGAGGTTGATGCAAGTAGCAGAATAAGTCAAAAGCAGCACCAACACAGCAGCAACAACATCAGTGACAACAATAGTGCAGAGGACGAAGTGCCTCCGCCATCTCTGGATGAGGTTGCCATCAAGCAGCTTAAAAGCAACAAGGCTGCTGCTAGTGATGGACTGGCGGCCGAGCTCTTCAAGATGAGGCCGGAGTGGCTTACCGTCGAAATGCACAAGCTGATTACGAGAATCTGAGAACAGGAAGAATTACCGGAGGAGTGGAAACTGAGACTGGAATGCTCGAACTATCGTGCCTTTTCAGTCCTTAATGCCGCCTATAAGAACCTGTCCCAGATCTTGTTCTGCAGACTTGCCCCCCTTGCTACAGATTTCGTTGGCAGCTACCAAGCGAGGTTTGTTGGAGGCAAATCCACCACCGACCAAATCTTCACTCTTCGGCAGATCCTCCAGAAGGGCCGAGAGCGCCAGATCCCTACGCACCACCTGTTCATCGATTTCAAACCGGCCTATGATATCATAAATCGAAATGAGCTATGGAATATAATACAGCGGCACCACTTTCCTGGAAAGCTGATCCGGCTGCTAAAGGCCACCATGAATGGGGTGCAGTGCAAAGTGAGAGTATCGAACATGCTGTCGGAATCGTTCGAATCTCACAGGAGTCTGAGGCAAGGGGACGGACTCTCCCGTCTACTGTTCAATATAGCATTGGAAGGTGTCGTACGACCGGTCTCTACCGGTCTCTTGGCTTCGCGAATGACATTGACATCGTTGGCAAGACATCGAAAGATGAAATACCTGCTTGCCGGAGGCTCTGATCGTGATAAAACCCGAGTGGGAAGCAGCATGTTAGTCGACGGTGACAACCTCGAGGTAGTAGAGGAGTTCTGCCGTCTTGGGACTGTTGTAACTTCGGACAACGATGGCAGAAGAATCGTGCCTTCTACGGCCTTCACCGTCTGCTGAGATCCAGAACGCTTCGAGATCGCACGAAATGTGAGATATATCGCACACAGATTCGCCCGGTGGTCCTATATGGCCACGAGTCTTCGACCATCCGAGCGGAGGATGCAACGGCTCTTAAGCGTGTTTGAGCGCCGCATCTTCCGGACCATCTTTGGCGGTTTGTTCGAGCATCGAGTGTGGAGGAGAAGAACGAACCACGAGCTTGCTGCGCTATATGGAAAACCGGACAGTTGTTAAGACAAGAAGAAGAAGGCGAAGGAGCATTTAAATTTTAAATTTTGTTAAAAAAAATCATGCCCATAACATCCATAGTCAATTCTTGAACAAACTTTATATCAATAAACCTCTCAAGCCATTCATGCTGCCCTGCATGTCTAAAAGGCGCAGCATAATTTTATACATAGTTTTTTCTGTATAAAAATGGGAAAAGAATATGTTTAACATCTTATGGATTGTTATTCTACTTACTGAAAGCTATGCAATCTGTTTCATGAGCCCCATGAATAAAACGCAACGCTATTGCAACAGAATGATGCTTGAGTGACCGAAAACTTTGCCAACTGGTAGATGAAGCCATAAAATGGAAAGACGCCCGGTGCTATTGGATTTTATCAATCAAATCAAAGCAAAGTTCTTACAGTAACCTTCCCGACACGACCCTTACCCCGCCCTAGGTAGGGAAATAAAATCCAAACGAACGGCACGGCATCTTGGCCACAGAACGAATGGTGCGATTGTTTGTGTGCCGGGTGAAGCAGCTTTTTGCTACGCTGCAGATGCATAAAAATTGCTGGCAAAGGTAATGAATTGGAAAATCGGAAGAAAGGAAACAACACCGAAAGTTTGCTGACCGAAGGAACTGCTGCCGGTCGTCCCAAATGTCACCCGTTGTGTTCGTTTGTTTGGCCAAACGAGTTGTAAAAGGTCAACGGCGAGTGACGCGGTGGCTGCTCTGCGGTTGACGACAGACTCTGATTTTGATTTCGATAGCAGTCGATAACTGGCAGCTCCAAGCGCAGAGATAATCGAACACTCCCGAGTCGGTACGATACAGAACGCTCTGTACCGGATCGAATTGCTTTCGGTCTTGACTTGGTACTGGCGACAGGCGGAGGAGAAACCCCGCCGACTGTCATGTTTGATGAAAACAACTGACACAATTCAATTGAATCAGAGCCAAAGCGTGCTACCAACTGTCAAGAATTCTTCCCCGGCCACACTGCACCGGCAGTACCGGCAGGGTGAAAGCGACTCATTTTTGTCCGTGGTTTTTCACCGTTGGCATTTGATTATACAA
Organism: Anopheles maculipalpis; assembly: GCF_943734695.1. Taxonomy (NCBI): domain Eukaryota; kingdom Metazoa; phylum Arthropoda; class Insecta; order Diptera; family Culicidae; genus Anopheles; species Anopheles maculipalpis. The sequence goes on along the minus strand of NC_064871.1, from coordinate 16,909,177 downwards.
AAATCATTCGCTCTAAATGGGTGGATGGGAAAAACTTAACTAGACTTCGTTTGCCAATGAAGATGGGAGAGTTTCTTGCAAATAACACACACACACACACACAGCGACACCGCGTGGCAATAGCACGGTTTGGGGTTAGAATTGAAAAGTGACAGTCCAATTTTATGCTTGCTTAACTCTTGCACTAGCAATCGGTGTAGAAAAGGCCGGAACCCTTACAGTACCGAGGCAGGGTGCCAGACAGAAAGAGAGAGTAGCAGAATATGGCTTGGGGCTGGCAAACTAGACGAGTGTTGTTTTTCTGCGCAAATTGTTCTTGGAAACGAAATGTCACCGACCAATTGAAGGAAAACCCTCTCGGTGTGTCAAAGGGAAGTTGCTTTGAAGACTAAAAAGCAGCAGCTCTTTCTGTGTAAGTGTGTATGTGTGCTTGTGTGTTTTGAGTGAACGTTGGAGTGGTTGGCTGGTTAGAACATGCAGGCTAGCCTGGGTCGGTGCCCCATCCCGTACTCCCGAGAGGATGTCTTCTTTAACCTTTTGAACCGACGAATGACGACATTTCTGTATGAAATTTGCACCCGTGGGATTTGTTTGATTTGAAGCGTGCGGTGGCGATGGGCGAAGCCGTGCAAGCGAAAAACAGCGTCTGATTTGCTTGTTATCAGGTGGCACCATCACTCGGGTTGTCGGGGAACCTTCACCGACCGACCGACCGACATCAGCGTGCGGCTATCAACATGGTTCTCGACACTGCCATGCGTACTCCTCCTCCTCATCATCATCAGAAGGCTGGCTTGAAACGTCCTGATAGCAAAGTGTACGAGATGACGACACTGTCGTTATCGGTCGTCGGAGTCATTATGTCGTTTTCAGCTTGTTTTCCGGCAATGCTTCAACGCCGAACGGGGTTGGACCGAATAATGACAGAAAGTAACAATTTGCATACCTTCCGGGCGTAACCGGGGAACAGTGTGTGCGCCGGGGAGAGGTGGCTTAAGAAACGCTTAAACGCTTACGAATGGCTAGCCTTTGGACAGCTCGGGGAAGCTCGGGAGTTTTCTCAATCGTTCAGAGGTTCGTTCATCTAGATAGATTTCCGGCAAACCTACCCGAACCGATCCTCGAGACCCGGCTTGAAACGTGTTTGAAAAATGTGTCCCATGTTACATGAACTATTTGGGACAGGAGTTGTTTATGCATGGTGAGAGAGGGAGAAAGAGCAAGTTTGCTGAAAGCCTGCATATTTTTCGGACGCAAAATATCCCTCCATAATTGGTCAACGTGTGGGGTGCGATGTGATGTGAATGCGGGCGATACCATTAACACCACCAGGCGCCTCCATTAGTATCGTATTCGGTACGATGCTGTCACATTAGTGTTGGGCGTGTTTTCGATCGAATGTTTGTGAAAAATATTTAACTATCCAGTCAAAAAGCCTTTTGCACAACTTCTAAGAAAAAGTTGGATAGTTTTTTAGCATAAAAATTAGGGTTTGTAGAGCTGAATGAAACGTGTTTCTAAGAACTATTTCAATTCACCATTAATGATGCTCCGTAAACTACACCGTGGTCACCGGTTTCGAATTAGACTATTGTGTCAAATAATTATATTTTGCACAGGTTAGTATTACTTTAGCCTATTAATAGCATAATTGGTATGCTATTAGCAGTGTCACAAAACAGCAAACAACAACAATTTCCAAATGCATTTATTTATGTCTGGATTGTTATCATTCTCGTCTTCGATGGTCTCATAATTCACAATTATATTAAGCACTTAACATTAAAGACGAAAACACAGACTAAAAGCAAGCTTGAGAGCATCTCCACTAGCAAAAGAGCGAATGAGAAGACCGAGGACAAATTTGATTGTACGCTAACCAGAACCACCCACCGACCGATGCGTCTTCATTTGCGCGCTAAATAATCATTAGGCATGGCGATGATGATTGCTCTTTAAACTTTCGCACAAAACGATCCTCCAGCTCCCCGATCCGATCCGCCGATAGGTTGCCCGGCTGTCGCTTACCATCAGGCCAAAATTTTCACTTCACAAGAAAACGAGAAAAGTGGCCAAAGTTACGATAATAAACATGTTTGTTTTTGTCAGATTTTGTCCCAGAGACTCCGCCGGCTCCCGTGACAGTTTACAGCCCGCGGACCACCCACCTTCCTGCGCGAACAGCAACAAACACACATTTGCAACGTGCTGAAGGAAGTGCCGAAGTGAATGAACGAGCGAGTCAGTAATATGGTATGCCTTCCAGGAAGACCACTGGCAAGCATCAAGGGGGGGGGGGGGGGGGGGATGGAAAATTGTTTTCGAAGGCTTCAAGTTCATAAAGCCTTCCCGGGATGGTAGATCGTTGCAGGCAGGGCGACTCTCCAGGCTTTCCCGAGGTCGAGGTTTGCTTTCAAAGTGAGCTTGGGTGAGAAGATTCGCGTTATTGGTTATTACCGCTCGAGGATTACCGGTTGAAGCTTTTTTTTGTGTTCGGCCGCTAGCATCCAGCAACAACAACTCCACTGTGAGTGTGAGAGTCAAGCGTTTGTTTCGAGCGCTGGTGCTGAAATTTCCTGTGCCGAGCTTTATGTTTTGTTTTCCTTCCACTTGAAAGTGGTCATCGAGTTTGGCGAAAGTAGGTTTCGCTACTTTTGCGTTGCTTTTGTGGTGTTCTGGTGGCTCTTTAGTTGTGATTGTGTGCAAAAAGGGAAATTTTAAATGGCAGAAAATAGATACCGAATAGGGGCCCGCAGGGAAGAAGAATAAGAGAAAGAGAACAGTAAAAAAAATATTCTAACGAACACTCGAAACTCATTTGAATAGCATTGATAGTACCGTTTGCCATTCCAAATGAACCGGCGACCGAATGGGAAGTACTATGGGATACGATTGTAAGTTGCTCCTCAAGCAGAGGGTTTGTCTCTTGCTTTACTTTCCTTCGGTGTAGTTTCTTTGGTTTTGTGTGAGTTTGTGTTTGTGCTCTTACTTCTGTCACACTGTAGAACACTTTATTTTGCTGCTTAGAAAAGAAGAAGACACACACACAAAAAAAACTATTCTGTACAAACACCCTCTTGGCGTATCTTAAAACCATGCCGAAGCACACACAACAAAAAAACTGTTCTGAAGTAAACCCCTCCTCCCGGAACCAGGAGGGCAAAACTTTCCCATCCCGATTCAGACCGGCTACACTGACCGACCGTTGCTGGCAAGAGTCAAGGGAGCACGGAGCTAATGCTTACGAATTTAATTCCATTCAATTTTATTATCGCATTAATTAGGAACAAGTTTTGCTACAATATACCGACCATACCGACTGCGGATCGCAGTGAAGCGTCTCCCGAGGGAAGACAGGCTGGGATTTTTCTTTCCCCCCTTCCTTGGACGTACCCTTGGGCAAGATTAGAGGAGGTGGCTGAGTAGCGAATGAAAAAAAAAACGGCCCAGGAAAAACGAGAAACGAAACGGAAGGGTTTGTTTTTCTATTGTCCGGTCAGGTTTTGTTCACTTACACGCGTTTTTATTTCATTGCCACTTTGGTCGTTGGTTACACGGAATGGCTAGTGGCAAAAAACAAACATACACACACACACAGACACTCAGCACACAGCCATTGGAAATTCTTTGGGAACTCTTTTCTCGCAGGAAGTAATTGAATAACTTTAGATCATGAATATTTAAACAGTTTTGCAAAGATGGAGGCGCTGCCCTTTAAAATTTCGTTCCTTCACGCCCGAAACCTGACCCTGCTCGTCCAGCCCACTCGGGTGGCTGTCGGGCACGGTTCTTTGCTCGGGAGGCTAATAAATAATGAACAATGCCTTAAAGCTACCGTTCGAGACCATCGATTGTCGGTTTGGGTTGGTAAGCTGTAAGAGACCGTTGGTCCGATCGGGGGAAAAGTGTGTGGATCGGAGTTTATCAGCGAAGAGTAATTGGAAATTGGTTGCTATTTTTGCTGCCGACGATCCTATCCCTCCGCACGATTGCTTGTTTATCGTCAGTTTTACGATTTGCATGAATTGTGTTTGAAGGCTGACCCGATAATCCGGGAAGAAGGAGCGCTAACCGAAGTTTGGTGGTTATATTTCTTGAAGATTTTTTGATACAGAGTCTGCCGAGGGGTTCGGTCAGTATAAGTAAACAGTATTTATTGCTAACAAAAAAAAAAAACTACTAGGAACTGCACTATTTTACATGTGTCACTTTTGGCATCCGTTTCCGTTGTCGTGCGCCTCGCCGTGAGAACCACAGCGGCGAGCGGCGGCCTAGTTTTGGGCAGGATGCGTGGCCGTAGGCCAACTCCGTGCGGACACATGGCCCAAATGAGGAATGATTAATGGCAGTTAGCAAATGTGATGGATTTATTCTCCCTGCTTGTGAGCGATCGTGATTCATGAACCATTTATTTTACTGGCACATGCAGACCTTCCCGGCCTTGATGGGTGGGCGCCGGATGGGAAAAGGGGAGGGCCGGATCCCTGCCCTGGCTGGCCAGCAGAACCAGTCAGTTTGGACCAGTCCCGAGAGGATTCTGCCAGGCTCGGATGGAAATTAGCAGTGGCGTGTCGGGCTGTAGCGTTTTGACAGCGGCACTGGTCCGATGCCAGCAACGAGCCCAAATCGGACATAGTGTAAGGGTTTGTTTGATTCCCTGTTTTCTTTTTTTTATGGTTGGTTCGTTTGTCTCTCATCACACGGACTCTAGATTACATTCACATTTGCGTTGTATCTCTGGGGAGATGTAATTTTGATAGCACGTCGCGCATAAGTCCCCTGTTTAGAGGATAAGGAAAATTTATGCGCAACAAAAACGGTTTATGATGCATGCGGACAAATGTGGTCGAGTAGATGTGGGTGGCATGTTTAATCTGCCAAGTGGCTTTATTATCCATCAGCAGCTTTATTTGTGCAATTAGGTCTGGATGAACATGTCGAAAAGTGTATAACAATTAGCCTCAGCTTGAGTGTTTGTGTAGCAGGATAGTTTGAAGATAAATAATCGGAATATAATAAATCATTTTACCAATTTCATGAATTCACTGCAGCTAATTGATAAATATAGCCACACATTTTGATGCACATTGTAGAGCATTATCCTAATTAACGAAAATTCTAAAACCAACGCCATCAAAAATCGCCAAAATGTCAACGGCAGTTGTCAACATAAACGCTAATTTATACGGATGCGAAAGGAGCCGGGAACAAATTGTGTTATTTCCTGCGAGCAAAACACATTATTAAAGATTGAAACCATAAGCAGCACGGCGAAACAACACGAATCGAAAACAAAATTGAAAAAGACAACGGTCATTTCCAGCAGCAGCACAGCACGGTCGACTGATTGTGACCAATAACTTTTACCTTATGAACACTTCCGTCCACATGATTCGTCCCGACAATCGGGCAAATGCAATAAAATGTCCTGCCGTTGCTTAGCAGCGAGCTCTATGCGCCCCGCTAGCCGCACAAAACGAGCTCCCCTCGTACAGATTTACTCACTGATTCGTACTTTATTTCACGTAAAATCTACTAAAACGGATGGTACGGCTACCAGGTCCACTTGGTAGAATCGAGGTTGAATCGATTCTCTTCGATCGGGATAGAAATATAGAGCAGCAAATTGTGCTTCCCGCGCTCGTACGTCCTTCCGTATGTCCGTCGTTTCCACCCGAACCGGTGAAAGAAGCCAATCACGGAAGGACAGCATCATAATCTTTAGAAATCGGAAATACTGTCAATGTTTTCGACATTTTTTTTTGTCGCCCATCGCTTTTTGTGTGTGTGTGTGCTTTGGTTTCTTAGTTTGCTGCGCTTGTTACAAAGATACCGATCGACGAATGACACCGGTAGCGGCATCCTCTCAGCCTCATTCGAACCGGAAACCAATTGGTGGTCCAGTTTTATAATCCCTGACACGTTTGCGTTTCTGTGTGTGTGTGTTTTTTTTTTACGTTCTGTTTCTCCGGATCAATAAAGCAGACGGCAGACAGCCGGAGAGACGGCGCTGTAAAGTGTTTGTGGCACTGGTGATGGCCAGTGGGTCGGTCGGTGAATATCGACATTCGGTCTTACGGGTGACATATTGCCTGCTAAGTGCCTGCTTTTGAAATGAACCGTGACGAATGTTCATAAATGTATGTGTGCGACAAGTTATATGTGTCGTAAGGAGCACATCTTGATGCCAGAAAATGGCCGGAAGCAGATCAATCAACGGTCGATCGCTTTAGAAGCGCCGTTTGCGGGAAGACTCTTTTCGAGCGTGGCAAAGGATGGTACGCACACTTATAAACTGCCGGTGGATTATCTCGTCCTGGGTTTAATTACTTGTGAAATCGTCGTTCGCTTAATATCTCTTGCAGATGATAGTGATGCTTTGAATTGATGAAGGAACACTAAGCTTTTGCCCTCTAAACTAAAGCGTATGATACGGCGTGTCAAGACTTGTAAGAGAGCTAAGCAGGTTCTATGCCGTTGGTCGTCGAATCACACTCACACACAATAAAGGACAGATTTCCGTACCGATGCACAAACACACACACACACACGCACTACAGTCGGATGCGGAAATAATGCAGGAAATAGAGCGAACATTTCCTGATGTCAACCCCTTGTTACGTGCCTACTTTACGATGTGTACACCTACGGGCATGCTGTTTCCTTTTACCGTCTTTTCTTTTCGGGTTGCCTGACACAATGAAACGTTTGCGGTCAAAGCAAAATTTGATTACGTCGGACCAACCGGGTTTGGGATGCGTCGTTTTGAAGCACAATGTCACACCCTTACGGCCGTGCGTGGCAAGCGGTGGAACACAAGATCAAGATTTACATCTTTTTGCGTAAAATGCGGCACACGTGCGACCAATAACAATTGGTGAACGACGACTTTCTCGTTCTGGGGGAATTCGCATGACGTAAGCCTTTACGTGCACACGACGGCCTGCGAGCATGTCTAGTGGGATGGATGGATTCTGGGTGGCTCTTTTGTGTGGCGGACGGAAGTTTTTGAGCGTGGGCTGATCGGGGTTTAGGGGAAGTGATTCGGATACGGCAAAAAGAAACCTACGCCTTTATCGAAGTGTCACCATTGGCTACCTGTTCGGAAGATAACAGCTTTTGAATGGGTGATTTTATTGCATCTGATGCCTTTACCGTCTGGTGGAATCACGACAAAGGAATAGGCTCGATTTGAGGAGGAGCTTTTTTCCTGCACTGTATCGTTTTTTTTTTTATTGACGCATGTATCCTGGTACATACACAACATGCTAGAAGCCGAGAGGGGAGCAAGAACTACATATTTAGTGAAGCAACTTTCAAAAACGTTCAAAATGTTTCGTTAAAAACACTTTTCTTGAGAGAATGTCACTAAGGATATTTTGGAAAAAAATCTCTGCAAATGCATGTCAGAGAGCTTAGTGAAAAATCATTCTATAAAAAAAATCCTCATATATCAACAAATCTAGTAAGCCATTTGATTGCCGGCGTGACTAAGGACGACGCAGGGCGTCGATAAGTCAAGAATAAAGAAGAGAATGCAGCATGACAGTGAGTGAAGACTTCAGTTAGCTTTGTTGTAACACTGCGTCAAGGGAAGAATCCGTGTTGGTGCGTTGATGTATAAGGTCGCGACAATGATGGAGCAGTGAGTTTTGGATAATAATGTCAAAAACCTTGGCACAAGAGTATGAGGACGTTATACTGTGTCTTTACAGGTTGTAGAGCACGTATCACAGTGTCTTTAGAAGCAGTCTTGGACTTGGACTCCAGGTCACAGCAAGCATAAAACCTTAAAATTCTGAGCAACAAAAAAATAAATTTACAACCACACATTATTTGAAGTTCCGACATTTGGAAAAATAAAGCAAAAACTCAAACTTAAATTAAACACGTTTGTACCATAATTGGTAGAATGTTGTCAACAAGCGGCACACAACGTAACGTTTCAGGTCCACTTCAGTTTGACCAATTCGGAGAAAGGAAACAAAATATCATCCTCATCCAGTGCCGAAAGTGTTGGTAAACAATGTTTCGATTTCGACTTATCCAACAGCAGCAATAAAAACAGCTGAAAGGCCAAAGTTAAACCGATGAAACAACAACAACTCGTTCTGATGAGTTGATGTTTTACCACGTTTCAACTGAGCGGGAAGGGTTCAGCGCCGTACACGTGTTTGTGGAGCATCATAATTTAAACGTACTTTTCTTTTATTGCTTTTGCACCGCTGACAGGCAGCGACCAGCGGCGGCAGCAGCAGAAAAGGGACTGTGAGATGGCACAGCGCAGGAAGTGGTCCGATTCGTCCTCACCCTCTCTGAGGGTGTACAATAACAGTAATAATAACAATAAAAATTATGAACATGTAAATGGTTTGCCCCGCGCCGTCTTTGTTGTCTCGGTCCTGCCACCGCGCCTTGCCGCTTAACGTTTCATTCGGTGACATTCTGGCATTTCGTGTTTCCCGGTGCTACTCACCATTACCTGGCCGGGGTTTAGAAACATTTTTCCTTCATTATATTCGTACCCCGAACCCGTGCAACCCGAAAACATATTCATTTCCGTTAACATCATCGACCTGAAGTTTGCGACAGCGATGTGTTTGTGTTCTTGTTTTCCGGAACGGTCGGGAGGGGGGTTGGTTGGTTTCTTTTTTTTCTTTTTGCTGTGCGTTATTACTACCTTGGTCATGTAAAAACTCACTTGCCTGAATGTGATGGGCAATTTGTGGAATTGAAAATGTTACCACGGACGGGGTTGAGCTAAAGCTGCTGCAAGTGAAACTTTTCTCTTTCCCTCATCCTCAGGTTTATCGAACCTGGGCGGGGTCAGGGTGAGGGAGTTGAAGAGGAAGATTTTTAATTTTTCACCATCCCTCGGTTACGGATCGGTGAACATTTCGACACTGCACATCGTTAGCCTAAACGAGCCGCAGTCGTCAAAAAGTGTTTATTTTGCAGTATTCTCATTTTATGGGACTTTTTTGTGTCGAAGGTGTTGGACGAATGGAGGCACCTTGCAGGCCTGCAGGAGATACAGTAATGCCGCTACAAACGTTGGACGACTTTTAATTAAGTTTATCGAAAATTTTCTTTACAGTTCTCTGCACACAAAAGGGGCGGGTAGGGGGGTAGGGGGGGTAGGAGAAACCCATTCCCTCCTCATAGAATTTTGTGCGAGAAGGTAAATCGTTCTGATTGCCTTTTGACAGCATGTATTCAAACACACCGTTCGCCCATTGCGAACGAAAAGTCATTGGCACGTGTCGATGGAGACGCCTGGTCGGTGGTGCAGCGAGCAGTTCGATTCCGAGAGCTCACATGGTACAAGGTGTGTTAATGGACTAATTTGCATACTTTTAACATTGCCTGTTAAGAGCCCGTGTGGCCTGTTCGGCGAAGTGAATCGGGTTGCGCTCCGTGTCTTCCTTTCGCCAGCACCATTTTCCATTCTCTTGATGGACGAAACAGAGGTACGTGTGTGGTCGAATAAAGGTAAAAAAAAAATCCCGAACACCGGGGCACAACCGATCTCGGTGTCAACAGTTGCAAAAGCTTAACAGCTCTGACGAACGTCACGCATTAGTACTGTAAGTGTGGGTGATTCTGTGACCGCACGTGCATGTGTGCGTTCTATTTTTTGTTGCTGCTTCTTTGCTTCCCTCACTCATTATTTCCATCACGTCATCAAGCTCGTTTGCATATGATGGCGTTTGCGGGCGTAATTATGAAGCCTTACGCCTTGCGACGGGTACGAGTCAGAATCGTGTGTGTTGTTACATTTATTGACCATAAAGAAAGTTCCACTCGATTAGCGTTTTGCTTTGGCAGTTGGTGGTTAATAAACAATTTAATGCGGTGCGAGTGTGTTGGAGAGCAGATAAATCGTATCGTAAGGTAGTAGTACGTAGAGTTGAATTAATTTGCATCCTCGGTACGTTAGGCTTATTACGTTCAATTTATCGAAAAGGTAATAAATACTAGGAATTATATTTCAAAAGCTATCATCATTGATCTGATAAACTCACACATTCGTACTGGCAGTAGTGATTTAACTAAAATGTCTGAATAATACTGATACTGAAAAGGCTGAAACTTACCGTGTAGCTGTGCCAGTGATTGTAGGGTGTTGGTGTTGCAGTTTAAAAATCCTGTAACGAAGCGGTAAAAAAGAGGGAAGAGAGTTAAAACAACGCCATAAAAAGAAACCTCAAAATTCCTTACGAACGAACGAAAAACCTTTTGCTAGATTGAAATTCGGTTCGGTACGCTTTGGTCGTTCGATTCTGGAATGTGCTTCAACAACCCTTTTGGGGTTGACCCTACTTAAGATTCTTTAATGGTAAAAACAGGTTGAATGAAACATGAAAAAGTAATTATTAACATCCACTGGATGAGCGGACACAACAAGGGGTTTGCAATAGCAGCTAGCGAAAGAAGATATAGGAAAAAAAGGTAAAAAATCCTTGCTACACAGGAAAGCGGGCAAAATCGTGAAACCCTGAATCGCTGTTTTTTTTCCTTCTTCTTATAATCGCCTCCATCACCTCGATCGCGGTTGATCGAAGTGCAAAAGACTGTCAAAAATGTTCATCTTTTCAGGGTCTTACAATTTCATCGTCTGAAGGAAAGCGCAGCCTGGAAAAAGTTTTTGTGTGGCGCGATTTCAGGCGAGGTAAGTGAACAGTGCGGCACGGTTGCTTATCGGCCAGACTGTGTAAAAATATAATAATAAAATACACACAGCAAAACAAAAAAAAAATCCATACGAAAAACACCAAGCGAAAGTGAAAGGCGCTTACGCTTCGTCATGTTCATCCGAAAATGGCATCTAAGCGCGAAAAATAAAAAGAGAGTGCGGGGAACTGCTCAACCTCGTTCCGAGGAATGGAAAGCAAAAGCAAAAACCTAAAAACAACATCACCCGTCTACGCCGAGTGCTTAAGACATGTTTTAGCCGGCTGCCGGGTTTGGGTGTTAAACCTGCTCGCCCTGCTCGGGCCGGCCTTACCGACGGCGAACAAACGGCGTAGTGTGACGATTTATATTATGCTTTTGCTTTTGTGCCTCCCGGGGACACGTTTTATTCGTTTATTTACTCAATTTCGCTCTTCACTGTTGGGCGTTGCCCATTGACCATTAATCCGCCATGGATTGCTTTTACGATAAGGAATCCCATGAGGAGGCAAACCATTTCTTGGCTGCTTTTTTTTCAGCGGTGCTGCTCTGATTGTCAGCATTTGAAGGCGATTTCTAGCGAGGCCATGGGCTTGCGGAATTTTCTTTCTTAAATGGTCTATGAAAAAGTCTTTCGAAATCTAAACTGCTGCGCTTTTGGGCAGATGTGGTAAAAAATTGAATTGGAAAATTTGGTAATTCTTTCCGCAGTACAGTAGTCTTTGATTCTGTGTGTTGTTTTAAAATTTTTAAACCGATATATTGCTTAGTATGTATTGCATTTCCATAAAGTTCATTATTATCTCACAGAAAAAAAGATTATAACATACCTACGTACAGTTTGTTAACAAAAAAATATTTCGAAAAAGTTTTTTATTCTTTAGTGGCTGGCAAAAGTAACATTTCCGAATTAAATACGTCAGATCCAAACTACAAGCTCAATCCTCCTTTCTTTCCACCATTCAGTCGGCCTCAATTTGCACAAGAAACAACCGAAAGCAAACAGAAAAATCATCGCCTTTTGTCAATTGATTGATAGCTGAGCATTTTCCCATCAGTAGTCTGTGATTCCATTGTGAACATTTGCTGTTATTATCAACAAAACACGTCAGTGCGATTATTGTGCCCATTTTCCTGTTTTCCGGCTAGAGAGAGAGAGAGAGAGAGAACTGGAAGAGGATGTCCCAAAACTGGCGAACGATGCTTTGTAAGATACAACCGACAAAGGACAGCATCTCGGTGTGGGAACGGAGGCAACCTGATTGATACTCGAGTATTGCTAATTACCGAACGCGAACGCTTCCTTCCCATCCTGCTGTCGTTCGATGGGACAAACGGGGAAGACGCGTTCCGCCGGGAGAGGGGCCTATTTTGAAAAATGTGTTTTCACCAATGGGAAACTGCCTTTCCCAATGCTCATTCAATCTCGAATGGGATAACACGATGATAGAAGGTTGAAGAAGCAGAGAATAGAGCAACTAGAAGAGCAACTAACAAACACACACACACACAAAACCCTCCAACACAAAAGAACCGATCTCGGATGCCCAATCAGTGTCCGGGGGAAGATTTTGTGCTCCATCCACCGTCCGCTTTGCGAACTCCCCAGACCTTTCAGAGAAACCTCGGCCAGGAAACAAAGCAAACAACCAAATCAACCTAACACAAATCAGGATAAACGGAAAAATGTCAAGGATAGCACTTGCGGGTGTGCGGGAAACGGCTGTTGGAGGAGGAGGAGGAGGAGGAGGAGGAGGAGGAGGAGGAGGAGGGGGGGGAGAGAGATGAAACAATCCCCACCCTAGACCGATTTGGGACGAAGGTTCGTTGGCGATGAAAGAACTTACTTTAATCGTTCTGCCTTTGGGCCACGGCAGCAGCGAAAGACGCTCGTACTGTGGACGAGTAGCGGTAGCACCATCATGATGCTCACGCTAAATCCCCAAACAGTAATTAATGTGCGCGCATCTCCACAAATGCCTAGTTCGTTCGCAGCCGATCCTTGCAGTAGTCCCTCAGAGCATTGACGGTGGTGTGGGAAGTGTTTGGCACAATCGAAGCTGAACCTGAGTTCCTATCTACTGTTTCGCTAGACTCGATCTGTGTTATCAAGAACGAATGGAAGAACAAAGTTAAGAAATAGGAACAAAAAAGGACTTCACTCTTCCAACAACTGGGTAGGGACAACGGAAAAGGGGTTAAAATTAATATCATTCACAGTGCCATTTGAACTCTCCCTTAGTCCAGCTAACTAAACGCAGTACGCTAGCAGTGGCGATGCAACTCGAAACCTTTCAGGAAACTGAGCAAGCGCTAACGGGTGGTGTTTGTGTTTCTTTTCTAAATTTTATTGAAAACTTTTGAATTGAGATTCAATCCGGTTGGCCGTTGCACGGAAATCCCCTGGGAGGAGGCGAATAGAACAAAGCTATCAGCGTTCGTATTCTAATCGTCGGTACTATGGTCTACTGCTATACCTTCCACCGCTTCTGGACATTTCCGTTCAAAGACATTCCTAACGTTCAATCGGGGAAAAATGTTTGCTCACAATTGCGTGTTTTTTTTTGCTTTTGTTTTGCTGTGTTTCTGGTGCTTTGTGTGAGTGCCTTTTTTTTCCTTCTTTTTTCCAGCACTAAACACCACCATTAGCATGGTAAAAACTCAGTGCGAGCCAGTGTTGGGCGGGCTGGGACGGGAAAATGCGTCTGGAAAGAGGTGACAATTTTCTTCGAAGGTTATCTCCGGTGACTCGTTGTGGGTAATTGCATACTTCCTGGCGTACGATAAGTATCGTTTCAGTTGTCCGCCACCGTTGTCGTTGACAGGTGACAGCTGCAAAACTCTTATCTCTGTGTGCACTTCACACCCCACCCGCCCCAGTTTTATCCACCGACGACTATGTTTCTTGGGTTTCTTTTGCTTTTTTTCATCGGTATTCGTAGTGGGGGCAAACAAGTTTTCATGTTTTTTTTTATTTCGTTGTAGTGTAATTTAAATTTTCATACTGTTCTTCTGTACGTTGTCTGAGCTTTTAAAGTTTATAAACTGTTATGCAATTGCAGGACGCAATCGCTTCATGAAACTTTCCCAACGTTTATCATTTTGCAAATTGTTGATTGATGGAACTCTAACTGTACTCTAAAGCATCGATTTTAAGCATTGTTAATCCTATATATTATGTTTCTAGTCCAAACAAGGAAGAACGGTCGAGAAATTCATAAAATAATCACTAGCTGCTGTGGGGAAGAAGTCTTCTTTTTTTGTTATATTTTCTAACGTTTCAAGGTGAAAATGCTGCTCGCACTTTATACAAACTGATAGTCAAACCTTATGATAATTGATGATTGTTTTCAAGCATCTTTGGTAAGGTCAGTCCATGTCAAAGTCCAAGATCAGTCCAGCATTATGCATTAAAGGATAAGCCCATGGATTCTTCCAAAAATGATTCAAACTATAAATCTTAAGTTTCAAGCTTAAGGACGGGTTAACCTGTTTCGGGTTGACTTCTTGACAGGAACTGGCTGAAATATAAAGATTTTCCGGCTTAAATAATAATTGTACCCCATTCGTAGATACACCTAAGACACTGTTTGCAATAGTCAAGCCTTGCTTTCACATTTATTTTTGATTTAACTGAGTTTGAGTAAACTAAATTAGACTCATCAACCAGCCAGAACCGTTCAACCGATTTTGGTACGATTCACACTCGATTAAATGTTTCTGTAAGTATCCTCACTCAATAATAAGCAAGTGTCCACTAGCGCGAACCAGCGCGAGCACAAGAAAAAGCACCCCCGGCCGGAAGTCGTTAACTTGTCATGGCAGTTGATGGAAGCTGGCACAGGCAAGGCAAGGCATCAAACCCGAACACGTGAAGTGAAGAGTAATGGAATTCATTAATTTCTGCTTACGTGAGTATTCAATTTTTAGGAGTATCCCTTGTTTTCCGGAGAAAGCAAAGAGGACGATCCGGGGTATGCCATCGTTCCGGGAAATCTGGTACAAAATCTTTACCGTTAGTGTGTTCATGGTTGGTTTTTTTTTGCTCGCTCCCATTTCTTACCCCCTTTTCATTGTGCACCACTTACAGGGTGCGGAAGCGGAAAGAGGTGGGGCAGGGCGAAAGTTTCCCACCGAATGCCAACCCACCGTTGCATGAAAAGGTAACCGATGTGATTAATTACATTCAAGACGTTGGTTGGTCGGTATAACGAAAAGGAAAAAATCACATACACAGAGGGAAAGGGTCTACCGGAACTGGCGTGCCGTGTGCGGAGGTGCGAGAGAAAGCGAGGACAGCACAAAACCCAAAATCGCAACAACACTGCCAAAGAGCACCGCTTTTGTTACGGCATAGACGAACCGAATTCTATTGTGTAACTCGTTCCTCGTGCCCTGGCAGTGCAAAAAGGTGAGGGTCACTTCCGGCACTTCCGGTCGGCGCAGGTGGCAAAGTTGACGTCAGCATTGGCCTTCAGAATTGGCTTAGTGAGGTTTTCCCGGGGAGTGTATCGGTAGTCGGTAGCTACCAGGTAGTCGAAATGTGTTCATTTGTTTCATCTTTACAACGGCCGTCGGTAAGGGCGGTGTACCGGGGAGGGAGGAGATACTCCGAGCGACCCAATCAGAGCAAATAAACATCCATTTTCGAAACACCTTCATTGTAGCTTGGGGGGACTAAAGAAGTGCCAGTGAATGTGAAATGAAAAATGGTTCTTGGACAAAAAAAATGAACGAATTGAATGGGGGAAAACCGCGAAACGCTCTATTACTGTTTCGGTTTGACAGCTCGTGGCTAGTTGTCACTTTGACCATTGTTAATGGCCGTAGTTGTAATTAGTGTACGGGTGCACGGTCAGCGAGTGGAGCACAATCGTTTCATAAATTTACACCAGACCGAGCATCAAAAGTGCACCGAAAAGCAATTGAAAGTTGCTCAATGTGCTCATGGCCGCATTTTGCTACGGTTGAGTGATTCTGTTAATGGGGAAGACAATCAGGCACTTGGGCTACTGCTGTTAAATGCAGTTTTTTTTTTGCTATTTATTCTGTTCTGTGTAAAATAATTGAAGTGAATGATGAAGTAAATGCATTATTGCCATTTGCATAAATTCAGTTTGAAATCATTTTTGTCAAGTCGCTTAATTAAGCTTCTCGTTCTGTGCTTCTTTTTGAATAGTGCGCCTAAATGTAGAATAATCACTTGTGTTCCATTTAATGCATAATCACACCATTTGTGTTAGTGAAATAAGACAAGCTCATTTTACTGTAAGAAGAGCAGAATCGGAAGAATCTGCACTACGATGCATTGCGATCGTCCTTTTCGATACGGTTTGGGACTTAACTGCATTAAAAGTGGCTAGAAATTTTCTAAACATACAACTGCAAATGAAAACCTCCAATATGAATAAGCAATGAAGCTTACGCAGGCCATTTCATTTCGGTGCATTTCGGTAGCGTTCTCCGCGAGTGCCACCCATAAACTGCAACGTACGATCGATCGTACGCTCCCATAGGTGGGTTTGTCCTTTTCATCTACGAAAAGTTTTGTGCATAAATAATTAATGTGCGTATCCCATCGCTAGGCAATGTTTAATTTATGAGTTTAATTAAATTTTTAATCGGCACAGCGGTGACAAAGCGCTCATCTAGCTCATAATAGAGCGGCACAAGTAGCAGCAAATAGCAGCACAAGCAGTACGACGTGTATGTGTGTGTGTGTGTGAGTGTACTAGCCTTTTAGCCATCGACACCGTCCTTTGCATACCACTGACGTAGCAGCGAAAGGGCAGCGAATGTGCAGCGCCTTTGTCAGCACGTGGCACCAGCGCGAGGGTCACCAATTTAATAGCAGCCCGAGCACGCATACCACTTACAAAAGCGGCGTAGCATGCAGTGCAGTAAATAACGGTAAGAATTTAAATTTCAAATTCAGTTGAGGATAACTTTTTAGCCTGCCGGGGTGGCTTTTTTTTTTGCCCGTCGCATCTTCTAGTGTGACAAAGCAGCATACATTCAGGCGCAAGGATGTGAATGTGAGCGGTTCTCCGTGGCGAAGCGTTGTAATTGATGTCGCGTTTCACTAATTAGCAAGCAAAAAGATATCGTCCGCTCCCAGCGGCGTTTAGGTGATGGTGCGTGCGAAGGATAATCACACGAACGACGCTGCCAAGTGGCTAAAGTAAGCAGCACGTGTGGAAGTTGCAAGTTGGCACATGTCGTTTTTTTTTTTTTGCGTGTGATGGATATTCTTGTCCGTGCTTAGGAAGGAATGATTTCTGGAAGTGGTTGGTTTCGTGCTTGGCACCATGGCCCATGAACTGCGCTAGTTGAGCTGAATTGTTATTATTAATTTTAACATTAGTGGAGGGTCTTCTTTACTTTAAAACCACTCCTTAAGTCCCTCTTTCAATTCGCTCCCAAAAAGGTATTTTAACATGCGTATCAAATAAAACGATTTCGCATTTGATTGCCATCATTTTGAAAACATCAAACTAAAAACGTTACGACTTGACCCTTCCACTGTGTATCCCTAAGCCCAGTCTGCCCAGTCCATTGACCATCTGGGCTTGATTGGGCTATTCGCTAAATCAGTCGCACTGAATGTTGCATGAATCCCTCATATATGCTTCCATCGACAGCCTTATTCATTTCCCGTGCGGCCATCGTAAAACCGTGCCACTAATCGTTCGGACTTTATCGGAGTTGAAAATTCATAGCATTAATTGAAAAGCATCCTACATGCTATTATGTTAATTGATTTATCCATATTTGATAAAGCTCATTCTGGCTCCCCCTTCGCACATCGACAGGCCAGTTTGACCGTTGCGTGGTAGCGTGGCGCAGCGTTCCAGGCGCGTCCTACTATCAGCGATTGGAGCGTTGAAATGTAGGGCAAGACGCGTTGACGACACAAGACAAATATGCTTTCCTTGTGTAAAGGGTTCCCCCACCGAGCGGCAGGAAACAGTTCATGGAAGTTTCTTTGAAACAGCAAGTCAGCAATTCTTGTGCTGAGTTAGACGCTTTCCAATTGTGGCATTGCCGATTATTGCTGGGTGGAAAAATAAATGTGTAAATTTGCAACTTCGCTAAAAGTTGCGCCAGTTCACCAGTCGGTGATTAAAACAAGTGCTGGCCGCTGCGAACTGGTTCAAAACACTTTCATTTTAATGACCGACGCTAGGATTGTTTGTCTTCCCGGATCGTTAAAATTGTGTCCCATTTCTTCCGAATTCCATTTCTGTGGAAGTCAGCAAAAGGCAGAAACCGTATTTGAATTGAAATTGAAATGAAATCAGTAGAATTTGCCATAAATGATAACGACGGCAAGAAGTGGAATTTATATTTTTCGAGCAATACCTTTGATTGAAGTAAGACCTCAACTATAGCCACAACGAACGAAATAGGCTGGCGTTGGTCGTGTTGCCGTAATTTAATTTACGCAATCGAGCTGTTTCGGGTGAATCGATTAGGAGGGAGCTTCATTTTCTGTCTGCAACAGCTCCTTATTGTCAACGCAACTTTAACCAGCACTCGACCAAGAAACGCTGGGTTTCAAGTACCATTTATTATGTTTTGTTTCTGTTTTGCTGGCTTCTTTAAAGGTATGCCCCGACCAGGATTCGATTTTAATTCCTGTTCACGTTCACGAAACAAGTGGTTCGTGTTCGAAAATTGTGGCCCAAGTGGCTGAAGACTTCGCTTTTATGTGCATAAAAGTTTCTCTTTCTTCCTGCGAACTCTTCAAGAAGCGTCAATCGAACTGAGAAAAAGTACTCGGATCAAAAGAAATCGGCTCGGATCGGGTTGAGCGGAATATGATTTAATTTATTCCCGTGCCAGTTCCTCGTCACTAATGAAGTTGAATTTGTGTCACCTTCCGGGTTTTTCTTGCTAGCTCCGGTGCTATCCGACAAACTGAAGAGATAGAAGATTATGGAAATTGGAACCGGTGGTTTTGGTGTTGTTGATGGTCGACTACAACTACGACCGCAAAACTCTCCAATCAGTCTGAATGAAAGAAGTTGTTCTGCATATTTTTAAAACAGCATGTTTTCTCTCGCAAGAAAAGTTGATTATTTGTGATTAAGCGCATTAAAGATGTAAGGTACAATTTAAATCCATTGCAGTGTGGCGTTTGCTACAGCAATTTAACGCTATTTGTTCGCTTCCTTGCCACATTGCGCTTTCCGCCAAGCAGTAGACCAAAGCGAACAAAATAATTAAGCCATTTTAAATGCCATTTTTTCTCCCCCATAACATCGTCATCGGTGAATCTTGATTGGGAACTAAAGCGCTTCACTGAATTCAAATTAGACTTCGAACGAGCAAAACCTTCACTAATTACAGTCTCGAAAATGTCCCATAAAAATACGCCACGCGAAAGCATGGAGCAAAATAGCAATAGCGGTAGGCCAAAACATAAAGTAACATATTATGCTGGTCTCGGGCTCGGGGTGGGCTTGGAAGGAAAGAATGGCATGAAGGGAAAGGTGATGGCAACAACAACAACAACAAAAAAAAGCTTAGTATCAGTATGCAAAAGAAAAACAAACGTTAGTCAATGATGATTGCCCATAAAATGGTGTAACAGCGATAGTTAATTACAATTTACAACCACGAGTGATACTATCGCGATCCGACCCCAATAAACTAATGATCAGGTGAAGCTTCCCAACCCACCGAGAAAGGTATGCCTTGTCTGTGTGCGTGTGTGTGGCACTTTCCGTTTATATGTTTAACGTTTTTTTGTTGTTGTTCGTCCTTCGCTTTGCACCACTACTGTCTCCACTGATTGGATACCGGTGTCGTTCTGGTACCTGGCGGCTGCCGTCAAGTTTCTCCACCCCCTTACCCTCCCAGCACTAATAGCCCGGTGGGAATCGGTGAGCTTCCGGTCATGAGAAACCGATAAGCGGACTGCCGCCGGGCCTGTAACTCTTCGCAGTAATGGAGCGAGTGAAATAAATCAACCCCGACTGCTTCTACTACTGCACGGCACGGTGCTGCTGCTGCTGCTTGGGCGAGCCAGAACCTTGCGGGGACGGTACGAGCCGACAGCCAGTCGAGAACAAAACTTATTTGTGTCAGTTTAATCTCTCTCCGCCGCTTTTCCGACCGACGCAACTTTTTCGGCCTCACACTTTGCAGGCTGCAGCCCGGGAAAAGATCTCGGTTTGGTCCATTTAGCGCGGTGAAATAATTGAACAATAATTACCTAGGCTCGGAATGTCGCGAAAGTATTCCACCCCGATCCAGGCAAACCGGAGCGAACGGTGTCGTTGGTTCGTTGTGGTGATTTTATCAGACGGCAACGCCGAAAAATCCAGCCTGTCCATCGCAAAGTATTTGGTGCTTTAATATAAATGGGTACTGATAATATGGAACGAAAATCGGGAATAAAATGTTGACAAGATTAAGCAGAAATGCTACGTAAAGTATCGAAGTACCGATCCACTCGGATGGGATCAGTGCTTAATGATGCAAGCGTGGCATTTGAGCGTACGCTAATAAAAACACACGCACATTATGTTTTCCCTGCGGACCATTGTGCGAGGCTCACGGTTGTCGTTGTTGCACGCGAATAAATTATTATTAATTAATTCCTAATTATTTATTTGCAAAACAGTGCTAACTGTTCGCAGTTACACGGTCAACTAATTATCAACTGTGTGTGAGTGCGTTTGTGTGATAGCAGGCACTGTGTACCGTAGAGAGGAGGGTGAGGGTAACCTATGAACTTCATGTACCGTGCCTCGTTTTCGGTTCACGATCCGCAGAAAGGATCGATGACGTATGAATATTAATTAGCGCAGTTTCGCATTCGTTCGTCGACAATTGCATTTTATAGTGCAGGTGTTGAATGACGACGGGTCTGGACGCAAAAAGTGAAGTTTTAAACATTTATCAGTACATTAGTTTAAGAGAGTGGTGCTAGTCTTTATTTTTTTGTAGCTCGAGGGGAAAAAAACGAACGCATACAGTCATCGCCGGTTTGAAGTTTTTGAATATTTATCTTGCATAATGAGGGTTTTAATCATGCTAATAAAGCTATCCGGAGTGACGGATATTTGGTGGAAGTTCTTGGAAGTGAATTGTTTCGAAATTAATATCCTTTATGGCCCTTATCGGGAGAGAAAGGGTGCGAATTTAATTCATAATGTGCTTTTATGTGCGTGCTTTATGCTTGTCTTTGATGTGCTGACCATTAAGCTGGTAGATGTGTTATTTTTTTAAATGTGCTGCGTGATTGCCCGTGCTGTGCGTTGCAGAAAAGCACACTATGCTAATTAAAGTTTCAATAATAACATTTTAATATAGTGATTCTGAGTAGGACCTGGATGCTGTGAAAAAGAGATTAAAATAATGCGTTAATCATAAAGGATTTTGTTCCATAGAATTGTGGAATTGTTTAGAAGAATTCCTATTTCCATAACGCATATCTATGCTTGGTCAGGTGATCCAGCAGCTGGCAAACCTTCCGGAACCCAACATCACGATCATCAATCCAACTGAAAATCGACAGGCTTGCGGATACCAATGTTCCTATGGAGTCACCTTCCAATGGAATCTGTCGATGGAATCTGGAAAAACGCCTCCAGTTACAGACTTTTATCGCTACAACGATCGATGCTGTACTTTTTGGTGTACCACAAGGTTCCATAAAGACTGCTGCAGCAATGGATCAAGCGTCGTCTTTTAATCGGCACAGTCTGCTCTTAGATAGACGCATCTGGACCACAAACTAGTGCTTGAAGCATACTGAAACAGGCATAGAAGCCATCGTGTCAATCCATAGTCTTTTACCTTCTTTAAGCCATATAAGCATAAGTAAGAGGTTTGCCAGCCAATAGGTCTGATTGTGAAGCGCAAACGTCTTTTCAAACGTCACATAATTCTCACTTTACTATTATGACTTTCCGTTTGGCTAAATCCGACGTTTAAAAGTCGATGACAGATGTTTTTCGAATGGAAAGTCAAAAATTTGCATTGTCTGAGCCAAACGGAAACGGGCGTTAGACGGAAAGTTTTCCGTCAGTCAAGTGCAACGGAGTGTACAGTTTGCATTCATAAAAACCATGTTTAAGCGTAAATCGATAGAAAAGTGTATATATTTTACGTGGATATGTTATGACAATCATTTTGAAGTCGTTTTAGTGATCTTATTTTGTGGTTTGCAGGAATTATTCTGAAGCAAGAACCACGAGAGTCCTCCACGAAAAAAAATCCACCACAAAAAGTATATTATTAAGCCAAACTGATTCATTAGTTAATGATTCTAGTCAAAATTAGCATTTAAGGATAGGTTTAATTCGAATGAAATCATCTGTGAATGCATGATCAAAGCAATCGGTAAAGGTATGAATGTATACAAAAAGTCGATGAAACATTCGTCGATTATAACGGGTGACCCTAATACAAATTTGCTTTCCGTTTGGTTAGATTCTTCCCGTCGGAATGTTTTCCGTTTGGCTTTAACAATCAGGCCTAATGTCTCATCTCAAAAAAGGGTCTCAATTCGTTGTGTTCAATTGTTGTGCAATTTGTTCTTCATGTGCTTGTGCTAAAAATTTACAATTTGTTCTTTGTTTATCGACAATTCAATACTTATGTCATCTTGATGCAATCACGTCTACGCTCCAATCCCTCCTCTTTGTAGCGTTTTGTAATCAAATTTCGTAATCAAATCGCAAAAATTCACATCACATTCCCTCCTACAGGTTCCTTGAAGTGGTTATTGATTCGCTGAATAATATGTCACTTTTTTGCTGAACATTAAGCCAGTTTGTTTGCGGCTCCTGCATTTACTTCTGAATCTCAAGCAAGTGGTCCTGCTCTCACGTAGTTCAATACATTTGACAGTCATTGCATCCCTGTAAGCATAATGATTGTTCACACGGCGCTACTCAATCTGAAGCTCTCTTTTTCGCTTGGTCCTAATGGTCCTATTCCCTCATCTATCCCAGAGCCGGATCTTCCTATAAGTGGCGATCTTCCTGTTCGGAGGACATCAAGTGCTTGAAGTCTCTGTTCATTTCCCTAGTCAGCATACCTCAGTAATTTGGACCCCTCTAGCGTGGGAGTTACAGCAATGGTGGAGCGGATTCAGAGGACTTTCAATCGCTTTGTCATGCGCAATGTACGTGACACTACTGGCTCAGCGTTGCCATCGTATCCTGTACACTGTCACTTGCTGTGTCTGGAGCCCTTCGAATCTCGTCGCACCGTCAAGCTTACCGAATTGCCTCCCTTCCCCTTAAAGCCATTGATGCTCTTTCCTCACTCTCATCCATCTCAAATGTACCCACGCACCGTCTTCGTGCTCGTCCTACCCTCGTGATTGAATCAAGAATATCTTCCGTTGGTGCGAATGATAGTTGGTTTAATTCTCATATTCATATTTGTTTGATTTCATCTTTTCCTTTCCTGTTCTTCTCCCTGACTCATTTCCTAGCTCGAAGTTTAAAATTTTATGATTTCTTCTAATTCTAAACAGAATTTGCTTCACTACAAATTTATAATTAACTTAAAACAATTCATAAAACTTGTAGCGATGGAGTAGCGCATCCTTCCCGAATAAGCTTATGGATTTAATTTTGAAAATCTTCAATTAAGCAATCTAGTGCTCGTTGGAGGGATGTACCCCCTCCTTTCTCTTATTTCATTCTTTGCTCGCTGTTGCTAAGCTTCGACGACGATGACGAAATTCTGTTCGGGGTTGGTTTGAGTGTGTAACGCGCTCGGGTGTTACCTTTACGTTCTTTTATATATAGATATGTAGGTAAAAAAAATCGATTTTAGCTGACGTTTATTGTAAAACCTAAACGACCCCTTCATGTACCACACTTTCCTATCGTACACGAGTTTTTTAATTCACTTTAAATTTTTAATAATCACTTTTGATCTAAACAAAACAATTCCTGGTACTCATTTGTGAATAGAACAAACATTCAAAGGTATAAAAACAAATGCATCTTTTCCTGCCTCTCTCGAGCTGTCCATCAACGGTCGTTAGTAACGATTCTTTACCGTCTAAAATGACAACGGCACACGGTCGTTTCCTGCGGTACAGAAATTACCGCGTCGAGTTGCGAAGAAACCGTTGGTAAATAATTACTTAGTTCCGATTCCGGAACCGAACACACGAACCCTCCCACCACTCGCGCCTCTCATTCATTCATTCATTTTTGCGTCCGTTTATCGCATACTGTCGTGTGAGCAGAAGTGAATTCATGTGACGTTGTTTTCACGAACGTACGTCCACACCACACCTCACGCTCGGCCAGCAGCAGCAGCAGCAAGTGGAGAACCATGTTGGTAAGTGATTTTTCCCTTCCCTTTTGTGGCCCTTCCCTTCCCAGCGAAAACCCACCCAGCGTTTCTTAGCCACGCCAAACCCAAACCCGATGAGTGAATGAATGGCTGTAAAGTCATTGAGGTGGAAGTTCTGTTTCGTAATCAAATTGAGTGCCACGATTACGATAACGATCGTACAGCGCGAGCCTCCCAACCGGACGCACCGTCGACGTTCGGTGCCACATTCGGTCGCGCCGGAAACGGAACTGTGACATGGGTACGACACCAGGGCGCGCGTAGAACGGGGGAAGGGGGATATGTTATCGCTATCGCGTGACCGTATCCTATCTGTGGTGCTGCGTGCGTGGTAACATCTCTCACCCTCACACGCCACGCCAGGGTTAAAGCAAACATCAAACATTCGCGGTTTAGCCGTGCTGGAAGTGGGAGCGCGTGAGCGAAACTTCGGCCGGACGAATCAAGGAAAACTATTTGAGGAAAACTCATTTTCACACCTACGTCAAATTGAGGGCCAGGTTTCGGTGTTCGCCCACCGGGACCGGGAGTGTGAAATGAAGGCTGTAAAAAATAAATCTAACACTCACGTCGTGTGCCCGGTGTCGGTTAATTATACGGCAATGCAAGCAGTTTATGCATTTAGTGGTATTTGCTAAATGCCACACACACAAACAGTGGTTCAATCAAGATCTTATGTGTGTATTTGATTTTTTTCCCCACCCTGGGAAGGGTAGAATTTTCCATCGGATTATTGTTTTATTACCGTACCGCTGCTGTAATTGAAAATCCACCCGAAGCACTGTTCCACTTTACACTGACAACAAACGAGCAAACAAAGTAAGATTGACCTTTTTAATGAGCTTTCTGATTACTGCCGTGGAAAAGGTGTAATAGCGTGCACCTGGCATGTGGCATTAGCCGTGGCAAAGGGAGCCTTACCACCATCGCCTGCACACTTTCGATTGACGATTGACCGGAATTCCATCGTCATCAGCAGCATCTCGATCAATCCTTTCCCCATTTGCGGCCGACGTTGTGATTCATCAATCTTCCGTACGGGCGTCCTTTTTTTTTCCTCTCCCCTTAAACCGATTTTGCTTTAATCCCTGCGGCGTGGCTTACATTCTTCTACGTGGCTGATCGATTAGTTGAGGTTGGTTTTAATTGTGTTTGCAAAAGTCACTTTCGACGGGGTTTTCCCGCCAACTCATGCTCCAAGCGGCGGCATCATCAGTAGTAAGCAGTGAAGAAAGTGCCTGCCGGCTGGTATTCTTGCAGCTCGGTGGAAACTGGAAAATCATCCCATGTCGTTCCGGGGGAGGGTCGATGGAAAGGATGAGACGCCTTCAGGTTCAGGTACGGCGCCGATGCTAAGACGTAGGTAAACACCATTCTCTACACCTTTTTTGCAAGGGGTTAGTTGGAAAGGCTTAATCCATCAGATTAAATTACTCCCATTTTAGCGGTGAGAGAAGGGTGTGAGCTGAACCAAGTGGCCAGGGTTTCCAGTAACAATAGTAGTGAAGGAGCTGGGAGTGGGCTGCCGGGGGGATGGAGATACCAATATTTTCTCGACGATTTTCGACGGGCTTGGGCTGTGGCAGAGGCTTGATGTGAGGATGCCAATCTCACATGCCACACACTTCACCGTTGTCACGTTTTAGCCGAATCACTAGACATAACGCTACACTATGGGGCCAGTTAGGGACAAGTATTTGCCAAAATCTTCCAAATCGTTTCGGATATCATGAGCCCACAACCAAGACTTTATCAATTTTTATGAGTTTTTGGATTGGTTGGGGTTGAACAAATTTCTGAGTAATGTTACCAATTCTGGTCTGTCAAATATTCTGTGTTTCACTCTTTTTTGCTGTTTGGATTTCATTTACTTTAAAGATTATTTTCATCATAGATATTTACTGTGTTTCTGTGTTTGTATTGAAACCGCAGTGGCGCCGATCTTCGACAGAACCGGAGTTCAAATCCTATCCGAAGCGTGTTTTATTGGATTGGATGTAAAATGTCAAAATAAACTGTACTTGAAATGAAATAAAATGTGTTGCGAAAATGTTTTCGATCGCTTATGAAATGCTAACCACGATACAGGATATACAGATTGTGAAATTCGAGTCCCAATAAGGATTAAAATCCGAATATTCAAATCTCCATTGGAATTCATTTTCTCCAACGGTGCTAATAGTAAAGACTGCGCGGTCTAAAGTCGCATCCAAAGGTTTGCGGAACGATCTGATCGGACTAAAAATGAGTTTTCCGGAAGTTTCTGGGACCACATTAGCCCGTGGAAAATCGGCGAAAACTCGCTCAGATTTGATTTCCAATTTCCAAATTCTTTCCAATTTTTGTATTATTTAGAACAATGTTCAACAATCATAATAGTTAGTAAAAAGTACGATGACATGGCTTCACAAAAATCGGAAACTTACTGGACTTCAACATTCAATGTGATAGAGAGCCTCAACTTCCACTCCGCTTAGGGCGCTCCCCAGAAACGCTAAGTCCGCCACTGAAACCATCGATCAAATGATGAACGATGAATAAATATGAAGATAAAGTCAAATCCAGTTGTGACCCATTTGCAAACACATCACACCGTACCGGCGAAGTGTGTGTGTGGTTCTATATGCCACAGGATAAGGCAAGAATGAATGATTGGACAGTGCAATTTCTACTTCCACCATCACCCCACCGTACGACGCAAGCTACCACAACACGTGTGCGTTATTAAGATCAATCATCATTAAAATTTGATATTGCTGGTTGAAGCTGCTGACGATGACGGACAACAATCCCCCACGGTTCGTCAGCGTGATGAAATGTCCTGCGATGATTGTGTTTCAACAAAGCTTGCCCGACAGCCACTATCCACGAGCGCTGGCCACCAGCCGGTTGTGGTAGAGCCCGGAAGACCCCAACAGGGAGTTGGCAACCATCTGAAGACGGAGAAATCTCGCGGGAAAGACGCTTCGAAAGCTGCTGCGGGCGAGCACACAACTCGCGGAGCTGACGCGGAGCGATTTCATGCGTTTTGTGGCTTCCGGTTCTCTTCCACGCGCGAGTCTGTTCGTTTATTTATAACCTTAATGCGTGAATTATGTCCTTTCGGAGCGCACATGCTGACGAAAACGCTAATGTTCCCGGGAGAACGTATGTGTGTGTGTGTGTGCGTGTGTGGAAGGCACACAGTGGAAAATATAGGTTTGATGCACGATGGAAAGTCTTGCGGCATCCCATCCTTCCCAATCGGCTAATCCAGGCCTGTGCACGGTTGCTCTACAAGGCGCCTCTACAAGGTGAATGCAGATTTAAAAGCCCGGCCGCTCGGTTTGATGATAATGGCGCACGGCGCATATGATTATGCTTGTTTTGGTTTCCTTTTACGGCACCGGGTAAGGGAATCGGGCTCGGGATGGGTGCGGAAGAATGATGATGATTTTAAGAACCGCTTTCCGCGTGCGAGGAACGGCAACCATTACAGGACGAGATGGCGGCATACATACGCAACCTACACACTGTTTGGCGTTTTCCGCACACGCGAACCTGGCCACAATTGACTTGTTTTTGCTTCGCCCGAACCGCTGCAGCTGAAGGCGAAGGCGTAATGGAAAAGCTGGTAGAAAAGCCCATAAAGGGCGCACCAAGTACATGTGGCTTACACGATTTGGTACCGCGACGGTACCGCACAAGGGATCTGAAGCCATCATCCCGCATTCGGGGGATATTGTTTTACTTTGTTTTGTGGCAGTCTTTTTTTTCTGTACTGCTATTTCACTTTTCTAGCGCCAGCTACACACTCTGCCACAGGCAAACAGAGGATTTCGCTGTGGTCTTTTTGTGTGAGCAGCAATCTAGTGAAGTCGATGCCGCGCCTTGCTACTGGAAGGATCATTTATCATCTTGTGACATAAAACATCATGTGCGGGCGAAGCACACCGTGAGCTTCACTAAACAAGAGAAGTCATCAAACTGTTGTTAAATGGCAACGCCGGAAAGGATTGCCACCGGCTTTGCCACAAGAAGCTTCCGGTTGGCAATATGTTCCTAAGCGAGGAAATTACTACCTGCCTGGGAAGGGTGGAGGGGGGGGGGGTAAGAAAGCTCCCCCAAACAAACACACACACGCTCGCAAACGCTTTTATGGGAGCTTATTTTGAAACCATTACCATGATCCTCCGCCTATCACTACCGGAACTGGCGCAGCACAACAAAGCGCACGGGGTAGCAAATTTCCACCACAAAAGGTTACATTCAAAATAGACACGCATTATCTTAATACACGCTCACGTGTACGTTAAGCGAAACGTGGTAAATTGGTGTTATGGCGCGCGTACCGATGTGCTTTGAAGCTTTCACCATAATAGTGTGTGGCACAACATGCATCGCTCGCATCTCTGTAAGCTAGCGTATGCTACGAACCATTTCTCGTGAGATTCAATTTCTGTGTTCAATCAAACCCCCCGTAACATCGGTTTGTGCCAACTATTTGCACAAATAGATGGGATCAAAGGACTGGGACTGGTGTTGAAGGTGTTTTAGGACACCTGCATGAGTGTTGCTGTGTGCTGTTTTACGACGTCTGGTGTCTCGTGTTGTTATGTTTTGACTCATGCAAAACAGGCACTGCATCAATGCACAATATTTATCACCCTCCAGAGCAGCTGATGACAATCTGACTCAGTCACGAGGGTTTGGGGATAATATTTTGCATTATATCACGGTGCACAGATATTTCAATCATACTTGCAGCGAAGTCAATGTCCACATTCTCGGTAGCTGTGAAGATCAATCTCGTCGGATGGTTTCCCTCTTTTTTATGACCCAACACTATTCACGTATTTCAGCTCCGTTTGCACTACTGCAGTCGTTAAAACAACACCGCACCGCATCGCTGATTGCACACATAAAATTGTTGGCAAAGCTTTAAAGTGTTATGAATTTTAGATCGTGCCCGTTGACTCCATATTCTCGGCAGCAATACCGCACTGAGCGCGGGTGATGTTACTATCACGTTCAATGGCCAGTTTTTATGGCCACTTTTTAAAAAATGGCTTTTATAATGCAGCAAACGTGCAGCGGAACGAGATTTACGCGAAACGAAACTTTACTGTACAAAAGCTGGCTAGTCTGCTACCTGTTGGGGCATCTATTTTTGGATGAAATTATTTTTCCCCACCAGTTCTGTTTATGTATAGATTTACAAAAACTGGAACGTAAACCAGAGATTACCAATGCTGAGTTGAAGATGAAAGCGAAAAATCAAAGGACATTTGAAAGCAGGAAGAAATTAAATTATATCCCGTGTAGCTTCATATTCGCAGTGTGGCGAGCATCATATTCATAAAACGTCCTGTCCCTTTGCTTATTCATGCTTTCAGCGCACACCGGTGCGTTTCCGTTTGGTGGCCCCACTTTTTTTCACCTCCCCCTCAACGCTATCCATCTGTTCAAAGAACGATCAGAAATTCTTGAACCATCATCGCGGTATTTTGCGTCAAGTTGCTCAAGTAACACTTGCGGGCGGCGAGGGAACGAAAACCGATCACTCAGTTGCGAGGCCACCTCGTCCACGGGTTGGGATTGAAACGTGCCCTTAATATCCCCATCTCATCGGCACACGCGCTCGTAAATCTGAGTTTTTGAATATTTATAATAACTTTCTGCCATGGCTTCACTGTTTCGAGGGGAAAAGTTCTGCCACCGAAGACAAATGCCACGAAACACATCGCCGCAGTACCGTCCTTTTCGTTCGCCTACCCGTGACGTAGTAAGTTTTGCACGATTACTGACCGCATGTACTACCCCTCGCACACACACACACATACACCCACAAACCATCCAGCAACTCTGCTGAAATTCCCTGGAGCTTTTATTTTCTTTGGTAAAAAGTGTGTATTTTCTCCTCTTTGCCCGCTGCCTACCGCCTGCTCAACACGGTAGAGCTTTCGTCATCATTATCATCATCAATAGCAGCGTACCGTATGGATGGCCAGGGAAACGGCCAAGGCTCGGAAGGATGTCGACGTACGAACGGAATGTTGATCGGAATTTTGATGAAGATGCTCCGTATCGGATGGACGCTTCGTTGGCGGCGCCTCCCCCCCCCCCCCCCCCCCCCCCCCCGAGTATTGCCCAACGTTTGTGCTCTGCTGGTCTCGGATTTACTTTTTCCGAGTGTGGAATCATTTTTCTCTGTTTCTTCCTATTCGGGGAGGCAGACTTTTTTGGTGGTTCTTGTTGTTGTTGCTTCCAGTTTATTCCTGTTTGCCCTAGCGTTCGTTTGTTTGTTTTCGGGGAGGGTAGGACAGAGAAACAAGAAGCCTAGAAGTCTCACAAAAAAAAAAAAAACGGTGCGGCAGCCCACTGGACGGCAAATGGAATGTTCTGGCAGCACTACTGATGCTGGCTGGTGGGTGAAATATTGATTGTATAAGCACGTACCGATGAAATCCTGAGCAGCATGGCAAAGTTGGCCCCATAGAAACTCGATCTGCGTATAATCGATGTTCATATTTTTCGGGGCGTTCTGTATGCGTTTTTATTTCTGATAACGCTTCCCCGGTTTCGCCTCCGGACGCTATGGGAGGTGGCCGTGTGCTTTATCTGAGTGGCGTTGGTCAAGTGTGGGGAGAAAAAATGATGACAGTGGTCCTTCACAAGACTGCTCGGCAGAGATATTTTGTATCAGTTACAGGAAGATTCGAAAACGAACGTGATGAAAGGGTGTGCTTTATTTGTACGAGAATGAGCGAGTTCCATTATGCTTTTGGTATTTTGAATCGTGCTTATGAATCAAATCCAGTTCGCTGTATTTCTAGGAACCGTACATGACTTCACTCATCCGTTGTATTAGCAAGAAACTGTTCGCACGCATGTAAAAAAAATCAAAACAGTTATATAGAGTCTATTCTGTGAACTGTAGTTTAATTTCTTCGTACAAATAACGAGTTATTGCATAACGTACTCAAGCACAAGCTACTTGGCATAATGACCACTGCTGGGACTGGTTATGTGTTGGAACTCATTCCCAGAATATACAAACACAAAAGGTTCGCTTAACCTTCCGCCATTGGTAGGTCAGATTAAACGGCAACTACGGCAGATCGCTGTGAGCCACTGCAAAACTGTAACCGTGACTCCATCCAAGCCCATCCGCTGCTGCAAAACGTTAATCCGAGCAACGTGTGCTCGGTGTGACAAGTGCGACCGAGTGCCGTAATCCAATACGTAACGCATGAGTCACGCGCCAAGGACAACGTCCGGCTCACCGGCTCCCCGAGGGCCGCGCTAGGCCTCGTGCGTAGGTATCACACACCGGTACGATGGGCTTCTGGATGTTTATCTTCGCAATGCAACTGTTTCTCAACCAGACACTGCCAGCACGGACACCGGTGTTACTTTGCACCCCTCCCACACACGTTCCCTAAACAGTGCAATCCGACAAAGGTCAAGATGTGCGTTAGAGAACTTTTGAGAAACACGACGGCAAAACTACGGGACCGCTCGATAAGATGTTAATCAAAAATTGAAATTGCAAATGACAACTGTGCCAACGAGCGCTGGATGCTGCTGGGGTAGAGACATTTTCGGTGTGAAGTTGCTGCACAGGTAATGGCGCGGTTCCCCAGTATGACGTGCTGCAGATGTTGCATTTCCACTGCTAAGGTAGTGGCAAAGGCCTCGGCAGAGAGAGAGACGTAGGTTTCAAGAGGAAAGGGGTAAGAGTGTTTGTACAAGTGATTAACTAGACGAGTGTTGTAAGCGCTGGTAACGGTTTACAGCAGATCGTATTCGCAATTCTAACCAGATGAAGATGTGCACAAGATGGCAGTTGCAAAACATCCCACAAATATCGGTGTGGGATTAGTGGGCATGATTCGAGATAAACTGTTTTTTTGGAGATGAATATACTAACATAAAGACAAAATAGAGAATATCCAAAACTTCACCATGAATATCTCAAAACGACCCCAAAATGGTTAGGGTTTATTAGTAAACCCTTGCGGCACCGAGGGCATCGCGGCTGCCCTACCTGCCTAGCGACCCACTGCTGGCGCTTGTGGCGTAATCGCTAGAGTGCTAATTTTGATAACAAACCGTAACGAGATGAAACGTGACGTGAAATGGGAAATAGTCGTGGCTTTGTCGTTGGCATTATCCACACGGCCGACAACTACAGACGAGCCGAGCAATGCGCGGTATGGCAGCGTGGATAAACCCTTTTGCATGACGCAAACAGGTACGTGTGTATGTGTGTTATTTTGGTGCAAGTCAAGGTCAGTGTTGAACAATTTCACGCGGAAATAGGGGTTGATAAGTGATTTTTAATAGACGAAAAGTGATGTATGAAACCTCATAATACTATGTTTCTCCATTATAAGTTTAACTTCAAAATGAACTCAAAACGAGTCATAAAAAAAGGTATGTCAGATTTAAAATGGATCTTCCATTGCTTTTCCCTTTTTCCAGCTTCATCCATATCATTCACAGAAGCTGACGTATGAATAGAATCCTTACATTTTCTCTCTTTTCATCGGTCGATTTTTTTCTCACCGGGAAAGCAAACGACTACGAGCACTCTACTTTTCACCACCGTAGTGCAGTGTGCAGTAAAAAGAACAAAAAAAAAAAGATGTGTCAGTGTCCCCGTTTTCCTACCTTCCAAAGGATCGTCGTTCGGCTGAAAGAGACGCTCGTCCGATAGCAGCAAGCTGGCCAACGTTTGCCCGCTATGTTGCAGATCGTTATCCTGCCGGTACTCGGAATTTGACTGCTCCTGTTGCTGGCCGGAAGCCGAAGGAACTGAACCGTGAAGTTGACGTTGATAGTCACCCTCGAACAGGGAGATGGAGCGCCGCACGACCGGCTTCGTGCCGATGGCCTCACCATGCACGGTATGCCGCTCCGCACCGTCCATCGATACCGCTGCTGGCCAACGCGGCAAATCGAACGGTCCGAGTATGGCTGAAGGTTGCTGCGTTGTGCCCGTTGGTATGGATGACGGCGTGGACGTACATTCGCTCGGAGGTAATGAACCGTACGCGCGGAACATTGTGATCGGAATTTTGACCTGCTTCTTTTTGCTTTTTTGCACACACACACACACACACACTCCCGACACAGAACCTGACACACAAATCGTATGGCAAAGAATATGGCTCCAGGGGGGGCGGAACTCTATGCACGCTGCACTGCGATGTGTTTACTGATTTCCGATTCTGCAGATCAAATAGTATTTTCGGTTGGGCAAAAACACAACACACCGTTATCGAAGCAGCGGCTGCAGGGCGTTAGATAACACAGAACCACTATCCCACACAAAAACAGGGGCCAGGGCACATGTGCGTCGTGAAAAAAAGCCCTCCACCAACCGGCTTATACACTCGCACAGAGGCTATTCACTGCTGTGGTGAATCTGCTCGCGGAAACTATTTCACGGGCACAATTTCTGGGCGGATTAGTAGTTGGTTGTGATTTTATCCGGCAACCCGGGTTGCGCTTACTACGAAAATGTACACGACACGAAAGGAAAAGAACCCGAAAACCACACCATTAAAAAGAGACACACACACACACTTTTCCAACGAACCCCGAAAGAAAACCCAACGCGCAGCCAGCAGTGTAGTTGGTTCACTGTTAATGGGTGAATAGTTCCTGTGTGACTATATCGCAGGCACGGTGGCAACCGACCGACCGAGCTCTCGGTGACAGCTGTTGAGATCGTAGATCTGCCGCTGCCGATGCGGAAGGTACCGGAGCGCGGGACGCTGGGTAGCGGCGCATAGAGCACGCGATCGCACAAGTTTTGGAGCGATTGCGCGAAACGGGGAGGAACTCGTACGCAAAGACGTGCGACACCGCTAATCATACGCAAGCGGCAATGGTGGCCGCCATCTTCAGTTCAGCCCGAATGCGGCCAGCATGACAGAACGCCGCGGTACTGGCGGATGGGTGGATAGTACGGGGTGCGGACATAAAACGCACCACACTATGATAAGGTGGCCGACATACAAAACAAGCAGCACTTGCACCTCTCTGGCGATGTTTTTGTGTCTTTGGATCGCCCGCGCACACACACACACAGAGTGAGCGAGTGAGAGAGAGAGAGAGAGAGAGAGAGGCCCGGCCATGTGCAGTGTCAATGTTGCGGTTGTACCGGTTCACTAACGGAACGGGCATAGTTTCCATACTGTGGCGGTGGGCTGTTGCGTGGAAAGTTGGCTCCACGAGGGCACACACATTTTGTTTTCGTTTCGCGTTTATCTTCCGCTGTCACGAAGCTCGTGTGTGTGTGTGTGTGTGTGCGTACAGGTGGCGGCCTGGTTGTGTAGGGTTTTGCTGGGAAGAAGCCAGACGACCAGTGGGCCAGAGGCTAGGCTACTCGTGTGCGGAACCAAAGTG
Source organism: Anopheles maculipalpis (assembly GCF_943734695.1). NCBI lineage: Eukaryota > Metazoa > Arthropoda > Insecta > Diptera > Culicidae > Anopheles > Anopheles maculipalpis. The sequence continues at coordinate 16,874,770 of NC_064871.1, read as the reverse complement.
TGGCGACGTGTGTCATCGCTGATCCAAAGATAATCGTACTTAATGCTTCCGATTCTAGCAAACACACACACACACACACACACACACACACACACTTACACACACTAAGCGCACACGAGTTCCGAGGAGGGCATATGGGTCAAGATCAGCGGTTTCGGTGTTTGGCATAATGATTAATATCGATCAAGTACGATCAAAACATCGTTAGCGGTGCGGATGTCGCTGGAATGGATTGTGTATTGCCCACTGATGGCAGTCAAATTATACGCACTGTGGCCTTGGTTTATGCGTGGAACAATCAGATTTGGCTGGGATGTACAGTATCAGCGAGATAAGTCATTTTTTAAACGATAAAACATTCTGATTATGTAGTAATGTTAGATCTGCATTTTATATTGTTCAGATTCAACGCTCACCAAAATCGAACAAATGCACGGTTTCGCGCTCTCCCTAGGACCGATTCGCAGCTTGGTGCTAATTTAGCCCACACATTGGGTAAGCTGTTAGATCTACTTATGGCGCTAGAGGGCTGTGTGTTGTAACTAGGTTACGCTCAACTTTAAATGACAGCAGTTTCCAACGGTTACTGCTGATGAAAAGATGGTCCCTGTTTTACTAATACCAGAATGATAAACTTTAGTCAAGATAACCTGTTGCAGCTTCAACAATTCTTTAATTATGCTCTCTGTGATGCTATAGACTCAACCGTTCACCTCCAATTTTACCAGCTGGAAGCTGGTCCACAGTAACGAAACTCGGAATACCAAGCCGTCCGACTACCTGACAGCTGTCACACACGAGTTCATAGTATACATCAAATTTATGACCTTCCTACGCCTGTGAGTATGTGACACACGGAAGCATTCGCTCGATGCTGCTGATGCTGAACCACAGCATATTTCCACTGAAGCGAAATTCCTGCAGGAGCATAAGTCAGCCCGTGGCTGACATTGACATACCTTTTTCGGAGCACCGCGCCGTACGCACGATTCCGTACGGGACAAGGTCGCGTTTTGTAGGGGGAAGGTCGCTCAAGTTTCGGCTTGATCTTAAATCACCTGCTCTCCTTTGCCTTTACCGAGACCATAATCTGTAAACACCTCAAAACTGCAACTGTCGTTTACAGCTTAGTTTCCGTCCGTAAATTTATGATAACATTATTGCAGCTGCAATGCCAGGCATTTACCGAAACCGACGCACTGAAGTCAAAATAAGCCAGACTTGTGCAAGCGGGCAGCAGCATTTTGCTGGAGAAAACGTTCTTACACAAAGTTCGGGTTCCGTTTACCACTGTGACGACCCTGTTGCTGACAAGTGGGCTGTGAGTTTGGTTTGTTTGGTGGCACGCGGGGCGTCTTCTTTTGTTCCACATGACTTCCACTTCCATGTGGCATGTGCTACGTACGGTGTGCTTTGATAGCGTACAGAGAGCATTAGAATTTGTGACACAGTGCTAGTGCTAGTGACATCGACGGCTAGTCAGTTGTCCACTTCGTTCCGCCCCCATGCCCGGTGCACGGATTTATTCGGAAGTCAGTAAAACACAATCTTTGCACTTGGCAGAACGCCTCTGTCGATAGTTCATCCCCACCCACGAGGGGGCTGGCCAGCAGAGGAAAATTTTTGGAAATGGTTCTTGAAAAGGGACACACCATCCCGTAAAACCGTATGGTTTATGGTTTAGGAGAACCAAAAAAAAAAAAAAGGTCAATCCCTCGGACCCCGATGGACAAGGGGCCAGCCCGGTAACTAGCTTTGCAGGTAGGTCCCTAATCGGGGACCAACAAATTACCAATGGTAATCGCACTAAGTGATGTGCCCATTGGTTTGGCCCTTCTTTTCGGCCCAACTAGGTCAAAGTAACGAGTTCCCGAATGGTTCTTCCGCTTCAAAAAGGAAATCAGAGCAATCAGTGGCTGGTGGAGGCGGGTGTACGCTAAAGCTCTTTGAATGGTTTCAATTTCGCTTGATCTGGCTCAGGGGTAGATTTCCACCGGGTACCGATGCCCATACCTAGGGGGAGGGGCCCATTCACGTGGGTAATTTTCCTTGAGCCAAAGCATTACATTTGGGGTGGAATGTTTGTGTGTGTTTGGGTGGTGTGTGCCACAGCATTGGTTCGAGTGTAAAAAAAAAGCACACGCACACACCGATTCGATTGTACCGTAGTGACAAGGTTTGTGTTTACATTCGCTGTCACGTGTAGTGTGCGACATTGAAACAAACTTGCCATCAGTGCAGTACGGGCGTTCGGCGAGGGCTTGAACTGGGAAGGGCGAGGCAGTGGCGACGACGCATTAGAGGCAATGCGAGGTAACACGTTATGACGCAACTCGAGCGCGATGAAGTGCGATGCCATATCGCATATTGTCGGTGGTTTCGTGGTTTGTGGAGTGAAGGTAATTCATAATGCACGCGCGCGCGCGCCCCGAGAAACGAGGGAGAGGGGGGGGGGGGAATCGGACAAAAGATAGAGATAGAGAGAGAAAAAAGCGGCCTGTGAAAGGTAGAAACAGTGTCGGAAGAGAATTTATTTTCTCCACTTGGCAAATTCTAAATTACGTACCACCGTGTGTCACTAGATCCCGGTGCAGTGGAGAACCGGTGGCTACTGCTGCAACGCTTCCCATCGTGCCGCCGACATGCCACCGAAAGGTAACGAAGCTGACAGACGGGCCCAGCCAAGTATCATCGTTGCGATAGTGATGCAAATGCAGACGACGGTAGCAAACGATAACGAATGTATGCAAACGAGGTGCATCAATGGGAAAGCAGCAAAAAAAAAAAAAAACCTAGAGAGCTCGAAAACCGTTGTACGAGGCCACGCTGGCTGGTGACAGCGTTCACAGCCGATCGGATCGGCTAGAGTTTGCGAATTAAATGAATTGAAAGTAATTTGCCAACCGTCGTTCGTGTGCAACGACAGACAGAGGGTGGCAAGCGTTGTGTGCAGAGGTGCTAAAAAGCATGATACGCGTTGCAACGGTAAAGATGGACCTCCGTTCCGGCGGATCCAGTTGGTTATGCAAAAGGTTGCACCGTGTCACGCAACCTGCGAGCGGGGCGAAACACACCGCTGATGAGAGCATAGGGAGAAATCAGCATATTTGGTGGATGGAAATGAGGAAATGGTTATCGCAAGTGGCGGATAATCATGTACGATCGTACGATCGTACAAGCTGGAAGTGTAACCATTTTAAAAACCTTCCCTCATTGAATTATTACGCTCGTGCGACAGAGACTTGAAGCATATGAAGGAGCACTTTTCTCTTTCCTAAATATGCCGTTCATATAAAGTCCCTGGCAAAGTGTCATGTGCCGATTAATTTTGCGAAATATAAGCCCCTTAAGAAAACGTGCACAAAATACGACCTTGAGCATACTTTTCTAACGGCTGTAACACATTCATCGCATTACTTGCCATTCCAACGATTCTCGCCCCGGTTTGGCTTAAAATCGAAGCGCCAAATATGCCAAACATTTCGCTCTCATTTTCCTTTTCCGTGCTGATAAAGTGATGCCAACCAGGAAGACATCTTTATAATACCCCGGTCCCGCTAATCGTTTCTTTTCGCACCATCTCTTCGATACACACAATCGAGCAGCAGAACGATGACACTACCAGGGACGACTATGAGTACGCCTGAGGAAAGAAGAAATTCAATTACAAAGCATTTCCGCGTTCCTCAACCCGTTCAATCCGACGATGTTGCGAATAAAATGTGTGACATCCGGACGCCCGGAAGTTGGTGGAACACCAACCGCCAACACGCACGCATAATTCCGTCTGGGATGCACGCATCCTCTACTCGAATCGTCTGGAATTTTCTTAAATGCTCGTAATAACGTACTCTATTGTCTGAATGTCGGTTCACTTTGCACTTTTTAATTTATAATTTTTCACGTCTTCCGTCTAAAGCACGCGCGTGTAGTTAGAGTGGGATGTACCATACGGATTGCTTCCGAGAGCAACCATGCCCTTCCGAAGCCTCCAAAGGATGTCTTTTTTTCCCTCTTACTCAAACTTTTCAATCGCGCCCAATATGGCCACGCACGACGACGTCGAGGCAAACGTGACCGCTTGTCCGGAGGCCTCTTTTATTCGACATGAATTTTGACATTGAACGGGGCGCAGCGTTTTGCGCGACAGAGGCTTCGCACCCATGCTGGCCCGGCAAAAAAGGCAAACCATTTGGAAGCCAGTTTGAACTTTCCCATGGGTACTCTTGTCTCAAAAGGGGGTTTCAAATAATGACACTGAAAAAAGGGGCTAGCGTTTCGCGTAGACCAAACAAGATTCTACCCAAAAGTAAAAAGAAAACAATGTAAAGGAAATGTCGTGCCAACGTACGGACGTGCTTTTGTGGCTGGCAAGGCACGAGCAACGGTTATTGGGGGTTTAAATATTGTTTTGATGAAATCGTCTACCAACCGGGTGTGATTACGTTTTGTGTCACAATCAACACAACCGAAGGGCGAGTTGTTTCGTGTTATGGAATCGATACTGCTTGGCAGCACGTACTAGAATGATCATGCTTGTGCTTATTCTTAAATACATTTTTACACTTTAAAACACATTTGGTTTATTTTAGGACATCATTAATAAGGTTAAAATATGCTCACAAAAAACTACAAATCCAAAAACTTTCAATAGCCGCTCTATAGTGCACAATTAACACTTGAAAAAATGTACAACATACAATGACGAGTAAGCAGTACAGTGCAGCAGCAGGAAACCACCGTACGTTTATGCAAACCGAACTGCAACCATCGTTAGTTTGTTGCACTTTGTAACCGAACCACACACTGTAACAAGCGCAAAAGTTTTCATCTGCATCAGTCGTTCGCATCGATGCATTTCAAGATGCGGATGAGCCACAACCGCTCATACTGTCACTTCGTCACATCACACTTATCGCTCCGCAAACATGCTGCAAACGGAACAGTGGCGATGCCGTTCTGCGTCGATGATATGCGGCACATACATACGTGTGTACAATATTCACTGTTTTCATTGTTGCATCGCCTATCGCAAAACTTCTACGCGACTGGATTGGGCGGTGCGAAGCTAGATTGTACCGGAGGCTTCACGTTACCGAAAATGTCAGCCCCGTCACCAGAGTTCTATTACCGTCGCTGCAGAACAGTTGCACGCTCGCAGCCGCCCGATAAGCAACGAAAGCGTTGCGATCATTGTCAAGTGTGCAGTGCAGTTTGAAAGGTGGCTTTTAAACTGTGCCTCCACTAAATGTGTGCAGTTAGATACGCAGGGAAAGAGCACATGGATGACGTTTGTAGCGCCGTAGGTTGCAGTAATTATTGCTCCAAGGAGCAATTGAATGTGACAGGATGTGAAATTGCATTACCGGTTACCTTTACTAACATGGTGCTCGTTATTCTTATGTGAAATGGCGAAGGTTGTAGCATTTACCTGCAATGAAAGAAAGAAATGAAAATCTCATTAAAGCTTTTTTTAAGCTGTGAGGGAGTATGCGACGCTTTTTTTCTTCTATCGGTAATCCTGACGTTTGTCGACAGTTTGGCTTGCAGTTAGTGTGATTATTATAAATTATTTACAAACGACAACCTCAAAAGCGACATAGTGTGTCTTAGAACTGTATTTAAAGAGAAAATAAGGAAGATGAAGCACGAAGGCGCTTACGAAAATGCGACCACGAGAAATAATAATCTCTAATAGATGCTGAGAGCTGTTGAGCATCATTGAAATGGGACAAAAGTCCAGGTGGACTGGATACAAGAAATCTGCAGAGTTTCAAGGTCTAATAAGCGACAGTGACGAATGGCAAGTCACGTAAACTTGTGCTCAAGACGCTGTATCGCCCAGCTATCGCCGTCAGACCTAAGCTGGTGATCAAACTACACAAGAATATTCGAGGATCGATCGCACCCAGCAAAACAGTGCCTTTGGGTGAGCAACGTACACATAAGTAAGTTATAAGTGACTATTGATTTGTTCAAGCTCCAATAAAATCATTACCTTGCCCAATTTGGACAAAAGTGCGACTTGGTTCTCTACCGGCTCAGTATATCAGCAAAACTTCAAAGCTGAAAAGTTTCTAAATCCTTTCGACCCTCCCGATTGAGACAGCTGCCGTGACTGTTACAGTGTGTTATGTTTCGAACCGTTTGTTGATAATCATTGCCTAACCGACACACCACGTTCCACCCAACAGTTAGCGGACCCTAACTAACAACACGACGTCTAAACGACCGACACCGTCCGGGAAGTTCGGGTACGGTGTAATCAGAAGTGAAGATAAATTATTACTGGTGAAACTAGGTCAGCCGGTACAAAGTGCATGGCTCATTGTCAGTACGCCCTCGTACTAGCACCATAAGCCGCCATAAGCAGCTAATAAGACGGCCCCGCATGAGACGAGGCACACCGGTGAGGACCAAGCACTCTTCCTTGTAGCGATGAAATATGGTACATTTTTCATGTATGGAAGGCGCGCTGGTGTGTGTGCATGCCTAGCTTCCTGTTCTCGGGTCGTAAGGACGCTAATTGTCGGGTTGTATTGTCAAGCTTGAAACGTCAACAATATAGGAACATAGAACGACATCAATCGTGGCACAAGGCTATTGATCCAAGCATGGGAAAAGCTATGCACCATGATTAGCTTTGTGCCACGCTAGTTACGTCCTTCTGCTGCCTGAGGAGGTATCGGACGTACTCAAAAAACGTTCCGGAAAGATATTTTCCTTACAGAGGGACGTATTTCTTCAAACATGATTCGTTATCGATGTATTCTGAAAGTGATTCCATGAATCTTTAGTCAATTATTTGCTGGTTCAAGTTTTAAACGCTACTCAAAACAGAACAGTAGTGTGTGCCGAGGTGAACTCTTGTTCTACTGGTTTGCGTGCATTAGTCCTTGTTGTGGTCTGCATCCCTGAGCCACAAAACGGACGAGTCCTTTCGGCTGGGTGAGTCCTCACATACGATCTGCTGTGCCTGCTTCAAAGTAACCGCAAATCTTCTCATTTCCCTGCAGATGGTACGTAGGACGGGCGAACGCAATTGTGCTCGTGCTGAGTACGGTCGACATTAGAACACTTACCCTGGGGGACCATGCTGGGCGTACTGGGCAAACGCGCAGTAAGAGTCGTCTACTTCAGGTTTTAGTTCCGATTCACATTCCAACAGGCGATTCAAGTGGTGGCTGAGCTAACTAAGGTTTAATCTGGGATTCAATAAAGCGGGCCCGTAACTTTACTACCGAACTGTCCGTGCTTCTCTAGCATGACAACACCAAACAACAACAGTCCACTTTTATTGCGATCGGTGAATCGGAGAAATGGAAAATGCATCCCCTTTAAAAGTTGCGCTGTATGATAAACGTCTAGCAGCAGCAGCAGCCAGACTCAAGGCACATGCAAACGCACAGCCAGCATGTTGATGATAACATCAATTATGTTTTTCCTACCTTCCTGAAACATTAATTACACTCACTAATTACGCCCGTCAAGTAAATTTTTCCTACACCACAGCACACGGTTGTGCCGCGTTGTGCCGTTCACGCTTCTTCCGTTCTCGGCGCGCTGGAAATGGGATGCTGATAAGCTCGGCTCAGCTCGACAAGCGGAAAAAGAAAAGTTTATAAGCCAGTTTGTGTGTTTCTGTTTCGAGTTTTTTGTTTTTTTTTTTTTGGTTTTTGCAGACATGGTAAACTGGGGCCGGAGAAGCGCAAAGAGCGTCGAATTCTTTGCAAAGAACGATTAGGCGGTGAATGAATTATTTGCCAACATTTACAACCACACGTTTGGCGGGAAGGTTCGATCGTCACGTTTGTCACCACGGTAAGTGAGGCTGAAAAATTGTTCCACAACAACAGCAACGACGAGCATTGTTCGGTGCGATGCTGTGCTTAAAAATAGGCTGAGAGTGTGAAAAATATTGTTCATAATTAAGGATCACTTTTCCCGCGAAGCATTCGTTAGGATTCAATTCATTTATGTAATCAGAAACGTTCGTAATTTTTTCATTACTTCACCGAATGCATTACTAGGCCATAAATAACTTTATTAAAAATTTTAATCCCAAAGAAGAAGCTACCAAGGGCAGCCAAGAGGACAAGCCGTGGTTTGTGCTTGTCGTGGCTCAATCAAAATTTCTCTCCCCCAATCAGAACCAGCCGGAAAGTGGCCGGAAAAGCTAAAAATAATCAAATCCAAATGTAAACTTAATTGAAATCCCTGACTCCTATTCAACTGCCCATCATATTGATTTGCTCACCCGGTTTCGCTTACGGGAAATCGGAATGTGACCACCCGAGCAACACACTCACAAGCATTAAGTTAATTGATTCGATTCGTCCTTCCGGTGCTGAATTCTCCCTCCCAGAAGCCCGAACGTCTAGTGCCGTTCGGCTGCCGGACATGCTGTAAGAATTTGGCGAGCTTTCCCGAACCATGGCTGAACTAATTGAAAACTTTTCCGCAACACTTGGCATTCAATTGGCGCAGCTGGTCCGCCCATTCGTGTGTGCGAAGGATGCGAAGGATTTTGACGATGTCTTAGATGAGTCGTTCTTGCAATTTCCATTATTATTACCTTCCTTTTTTTTGTTGTAGTTGTTGTTGCTTTCGGTCAGCCAACGGTGGTCCAGTTTGGCGGGTAGGCGTTTAAAGGCTTCTTCAAATGTGTTTTTCTCGAAACTCGGCTGAGGAAAAAAAACCAAACCAAACGAATATACGATAAAGGGCTGATAGGAACGGTACCGCTACACCGTGATGACGTTCACGATAATGGAGAGCGCGAGCTGGCCTTGAAGGTTTGAGGAGGGTTTTTTTTCTTCTTTCCATTTTGTTTGCCTTGTCTCGTTAGTCCTTTCCTTGTGAATGACGACAGCGACGACGACGACGGCTGATGATTCTGACAGCACCAAGTTCATGGTACTCAAATGATAGAGATGATGTTCGGTGCACGAAACTCCTTACCACAAGAGTACCACGAAACCGATGACTGTATTATGCTATCATTAGCAGCACAAATATATGCGCACTCGCCTTCCACACACAAACACACACACACATATTGTCAGCTTTCAGTGTGCCTACGGTTCGAATGTGCTTTTTTGGGAAATGATTTTCCCTTTTTTTGTTCCGTTTTTGTATTAACGTTTCCTTTTTTCCGTCTGCGCGGCTTTCTTCTAGTGCTTCGGATGCTGAGAAAATGGCCGGAAAAATACCTATGCCCTAAATAGCGCAAAGAACTGGCTCTCTCGTGTGCTCATCGTTTTTGGGCCTTTGCTGCTGGTTGCTGCTCTTCGATGGCGAGTTTGGTGCTGCTGGGAACGATCGGATGTTATTTTTTAATTTAGGGAAAATGAATGGTCCTGCTGTTGATATCCATTGTTTTCGTTCAATTTGTTGTGTGTGTGTGTTTGGAGCCAATCGATTAGATCCGTTTAATGCACTGTTTAAGGGTAATGTTTCCGCATTGCCGAGCTTTAAGTAGCCGCGCCCAATTTCCGGTGACCATTTAATGCATCGCCCGATCAAAACGTCACAAATAAGAGCAATCGTAACGTAGTAGCTAACGAACAATGCAAAAAAAATGAAATCGATAGCATCACTGATCCATCAAACGGTTTGGGGGATTCATTTCAAGCACAGGAAAAAGAAACTGACCATCCTGCCGTAGCAAGACGTTTGGGTCGCTTGACGAACGACACCGGTGTACGAGGATGATGGATTAGTGCCGCTCCGTACCGAGAAAGCATTATTACTCGAATAAAATCGAAGCACAGAACGGACAGGACACAAAACGTCAACATGATCCCATTTGTCAGCAGTGTGACAGGTTTCAATATTTTCAATTCCATTCTGATCCCATTTTAAGAGGAAACGATTCAAGTTTTACACGTACTCGGGGAAGGTTGATTATCGTTTCGGAGGGGCCAGATCAACTAGAAAAGGGCCAGCGGGGGACGTATGGTGGAGTGGCTTAATTTAACGGGCTTTTGAAAAGCAATTTCGTCCGGGATGGGGATATTATTGGCACTCTTGATTGTGTTTGGCGGGCAAGAGCTAAGATTTTTCGTTTCACATTTAAAGGTGTACAAATTGGAGTTTCTTAAACGTTGGCTCGTACATGGAACTGTAAAAAATCAAGATTAAGGACTAATTTTATGGGTAAATTGAGTCTTTTAAAAACAAAGTTCCATAACACGTAGAAAATTGAATATTTCTTTCTTTAATGATATAATCGCAAGATAGAAACATAACAGTTCTGCGAAGCATTTCACGTAATTTAATCAAACTGAAAATGTCCTCTTTAAACTAAATGGCACTCATTTACTTTCAACCACCATCTACGCCGTATGCTTTATAGCTGGACAGAAGAAGCATAATGATTGAATCTGCACTCAAAAACAATGACTCTATCTGACACGGACGACAAACCACTCTTCGTCGAAAATTTCTTTTTCCTTTTTGTTTTTGCTGTGCCCGTTTGAAGATAAAGCGCACTGAAGGACATTGTCTTCGTAGAGCATCCTTTTTCGCGACCAAAACGTGACTGAAGTGGACCGCCTGTTCTATGACGGTTTACAAGTTAAGCCAGAGCGAAACCAGAAAAGAAAAAAGTGAAGCATTACCGCCTATAATGCTATGCTAATAGTTCATCGATAAATCAGTGTGTTGCAAATACTGTAACATCGATAGTAAAGATTGAAAAGGAGTTTTTAAAACGAATTGTAATGAATCTGTACAAAAAAGCTGCAGAAATCTTTTTAAATGATCAAAATTAAAATCATCCAGCAACACCCCAGGGGGAAAGCCAAACTGTTAATCAATAAATGACCCCGAAATGTGCGCTCTCCTTGCAACCGGTGCAACGTAAATCCTTGCCCATTCACGGACGCTCGCTGCGCACTTTTGCAGCGTATTCGTATGCACGAAAAATCGGCCACAACACGCCATACACGACGCCGTCGCACAAATCAAGCAAACCAACAGCAAATCCGTACCCATGTGCAACGCGTCATCAACCTGGCCATCACATACTTCTTTTAATGGAAAACCAGGAAAACACACACCGTGACGCTTGTTGGTTTTGGTGCACCGGGAGCACGATTGCTCATACCTCGCCGCCGAAAATCAATCAACGATTGCTGATTTTAATTTATTCATCAAATTTGTCGCAGCAGACGACGGATACAACTGTGCCGACCGACATACGTTGTGCCGTACCGGCATCCTACCATTTCCACTGTCCGATCGGTCGATCGAAACATACATAATCTGCATCGCCGTTCTTTTTTTTTCTGTACCGTGTTACCTATGGTGCGGGGGTACTGCGCATTGTATCCTTATTTTTATGCTTCATCAAAATAATTTCACCAATAAATGAGCTCATTTCCATTCCATAAATGGTTAAATTTGAGCCCACTCGCTCGGTGCAGCTGTGGCTCAATGAATGGAATGATTTCGAAATCGGTGACATCGGTTTGACCTTTAGCTGAGCACACCAGGGGATTGGACGATGCGATACGATTTTATTTGTTCCTGCACGATTCTCAGACTGTAGTTGATAATGTATTGAATTTCGTATTTCGCACACTTTGGCATGAATATAATAAGCATTGAAATGATTTCCACAGAGCTGTCGTTTGATAATGATACGTGTTACACTGTAGACTTGCAAGCGTACAAAGGATTGCATGAATTCATTAGAATCATCTACGAACCAACATTATTTTATGTTCAAAATAAGGTAATAAGTTGGGCAAAATTCTTTGACAATCTGATCCAAACACCAATCGATTCCTTTATGTAAAACATTTCGATGAAATTCATTTCAACTCCTCTGGTCAGATTTATTCCGAAGTTTTGTAGGTAAGCCAAACCCAAAGGACTAGTCACATAAATTCAGTTCCTTCTCTTTCTCTTGAAACATATAAAAAGCGAAAGGACAAGCAACAGAAAAACAGACACCAATAGTTTATGTAGAACACGTCCACAAAAAAAAAAAGGCAAAGCAACTATTTTATGGTCTAGAGCTAACAAAGTCTATTCCTCTCTTCTTTGGGTTTACGGGGTATGTGACCCATAAATCGTACCCGCACGGGAAACATTCCAATAGTACGCAACTCGCTTACTTTAAGTGCACCCAAGGTGAAGTTATCGTTCACACAGCTTAAAAATTTCATCCCCTGTCAGTGTGTTTTTTGTTTGTTTCGTCCCAAATTCTAGTCTTTGATTCGTGATAAGTTTGCCCTTCTCCTAAAGACAGAAGGCTCGCCATGCAGATGGCATGACGCTTGGACGCTTCAGCACAAATCCAACGTAAACGAGTGAATGTCGTAAAGAAAACGAATCCACACTGAAAAACGAATACTGCAGTTGTGCGTGTTTCGCAATGCTTACTGACCGCGTGAAAAAGAACGTTAAACAGACAGCTCGAAAGCTCAAGAAAAGAATACCAATTTCGCAACAATTCGCTAAAGCTGTAAACCTTTCCCAAAACTCTGCTGACCCTTATTAAGGTGGAAGGGAAGAGGCGAACCATCCCGACGAACTGAGAGTGCTTATCAATTTCTACAAACTCGGCCGCACAGTCCTTTTGGCCAACGGTACACCGTCGGTGGTTCGAAAAAGTTCTGAAACGTGTTATCATACCCAGCACTCTGGAGGCTGTGTTGCTGTGTTGCTTTCTCCTCGTTCAATCGTTCGATTCGACCCTCTCTATACGTTGGGCTGAGATTGGGTGTGTGTGATAAAATTTATAAGCAAACTATGAAAGCAGTCGCCCCAATTAAAGAGCTCCCGGCTGGCTGGCTTGCTTGCTTGCTAGCGTGTTGGCAAATTATCACCAGCAGGACCAGCAGTACGTTGCTTGATATGGGGCAGAATTTTAAAACAGACCATCCGATCCGATCACGAAATCAAACGTTATTGAGTGCTAATGAGCTACGAAGGTCAATATTGTATTAGGTTTTTATTTTTATAGCACTCATGTGTTGCTATCCTGAGGATAATCTTTTCGAAAGCATGCCACCAGCCCTTTAAAAGGTTATTTAAAAATTATTATAAAAAAGGGAGCTTATAGAGGGATTTCCTTACTTTAGGGTTTGGCGCTGCACATACTGTTTTTTTACAAGAAAAAGATTTTAAAAACCATTTCACAACGCAAAAATTATCGTACTCCATCGTAATCCTCCTAATCGCTAATCCAGGCACCTTCCTATCTTCCTACATCGTTTCTCATGTCGGCTTATCGGTGCCGCAAAACAAAAAACTTCACAAAATCAAGAAAAAATGTCAAATCTCTCGACTGCGCCCAGTCTTTTTTCCTGTTGTGTCACATGCCCGCTGTGGAAATTTTTCTTCCGCAAACGAAATGGGCAAAAATGGCATAAAGAAGCGACACCCAGCGCTCACCGTGCATTGTGTCACGTACGCTTTGTTTGCGGTTGATTAAATCCGGCACTTTTTAATGTTGAGCTTTAAATAAAAATGGTGCCTCGGTACAAGTTTTGGCCAGCGGGCTTTCGACAACCCTTTCACCTAACAATAATGCGTGTGCATATTTTTTGTTCCTTCCCCACCCCCGGTGCTAGCGGTGTCATACATTTCCGGGTGTGCTTCGGTTAAAAATCCCTTCGTCAGCCTTGTAGAAAGTGATTTTGTAAGTTTGCTTTCGTTTTGTTTTTTTTAGATATGATAATTTTAACCTTTTGGCACATCCCCGTATATTGCGGGAGACATATTTTTCTTCATTCATTTGTGTGGGTGCGTGTGGGTGCTTTTTTCACAACCACTCGTGCTATGCTATGCTACGTAGCTTGAGAAGGACACCAGCTGCCGGATGATAATGATGAGCCAGTGTAAAGCATAACTTGAAATGTTCCCCCACACGGACGAAACCCTCCGAATGTAGGGTTTTAGGTTCTCCTGGACATGTTGATCCTAGGCATTGCATTAAATTGTGATCATGTTTTGCCATCCTTGCTGGAGATGATTAAATGTGATAAGACGCCAGACACAGGCCAGGTCTCTCGTTATGTGTGAGCGGAGTCGGCAGACTCCCAGAAAAGCTTTGTATCTTGTACGGCAGATACCGTAGCAGGCCTGTTATCGATACGTATTACGAAGCAGTTGTAGGCTGACCAACAGCCCCACTACAAACTTCTCGAATTCATCAGCCACCTTTCCCTTTGCTGCTGCATTCTTCCATTTCATCCATTAGGCTCCTGTTGAAGAGGGCAACTTTGAACGAGGTTTCATCTTCTCTCCGTGTCCGGTCGCACTTGAACGTCCGACCGGTTGCGAATCACTGTGGTTTATTGACTGTAGTTTATTGTAGTTAATCTGGTGCCTACTGCAACACGAGCACGCTGACCCTGATCCTTCCTGCCACCGAACGGAACGAGATCGGAACCAGAGATATGTGCTGGTGGACAAAGCCAAACTACCTCATACTTGCTAATCATTCTCGGTTACGGTTCTTGGCTGTTTTTTGCCGTCTGATGCCTTTCGCCTCCGGGCCAGCACACATCATTGAGGGCTTTTGCGATTTTCGGGCTTAAGGGCAGCCGTTTGTTTCGTTTTTTTGAAGAACGTTTGGCTTACGTTTGGGCGATACATACTGACCTTCGGCTGAGATATCTTCTTTTTTTTCCATTCCTCAAATCACCTGAAGCCATATTGCTTTCGTTTTCTAGAAGATAAATTACTGTATGGTGCAAGAGCGTCGGGCAGCAAATCTCCTTCGTACGTGGAATGACGAAAAGCACGAAGAATGGCAGGAACCAAAAACAAAATTGCTCGAATGAAACGCAAAGATACAAAAGAACTCTAGGAATCGATACCATCGGGGTCTTGTCTTTTAACCCTCATTCACTTTCTTTCCCATACTATCTTACCTACCGCTTACGTGCTGGAAAACCATTTTCAAGTCATCTATACACCAACCAACCCAAGTCGTTCGTAGTTTTCTCTCTCTCTCTCTCTCTGTCCCGCTGGCGAAGAGCTTTTTACAGGAAATACGAAAAGATTTCCAAGGTAAAAAAGTAATAAGCGTCCGTTCGGGTTCGCTGACACAAAAAAAAAAAAATGGCGGAAGGGTTACACACCGGCAAGGATAATAACTTGCCACGTGCTCATAGATCAATTCCACTGCACGAAGCGTACTGTTGACGTGTACCGGGCCGGGCTGGTTCGGCGATAAAGGTAATACTGATGATTTCGCAGAATAAAAACACCAGAAGCAAAACGAAACCCTGGCCGGAGAATGCAATAACTAGAACGATACGAAGGAATAACCGTCTCAAGAAACCTTTCCACTCTCCCAGTGGCCCGTCATCGGAATGAAGATGACGGTCATGGAAGAAATATTTCGTGTTGCTGCTACCTAGATCATCCTTTACCTGGATGTGTGTGTGTGTGCCGCTCTACGCCGAATGCTATGCTGAAATCCTTTGGTTCATTTGGATCCCACACACACACAGAATGGTAGAGTGGAGCAGCGAGGTAGGTTGAAGGGTGAAGTTTTATTTAGCAGAAAGTTGAATTGACACGACCGGGATGATAACAGATGGTGCTGATAAATGTCAGGTTTGTTTCGTGCAGCGTACCATCGCTACCATCCATCCAGCTTGCTCTAAACCGTTCGCTAAACGGGGGGGGGGGGGGGGGGGGGAGGGCACAAACAACCAGTTGGGCAGGGACAATTTAGGAGTCCAGTCCAGTTGTTCTCCGGCGGCAAAGTGACAGCGGGCAGCGAAGATTGGATGGGGCGATGGGAGCGCATATTTGTTATGGGAAAGTTTTGCTCCCCAAGAAGGTTCAAATTATGATAGAATTTCAAGATAAAACGCAACGCCCGGGAAGCTTATGACAAAACTTGTATCATAGTAGCTTGGTGACCTAGCGGTTGAACGGGTAACCGTGGTGGGGTCAATATGGTGAAAATTTATGTTTCGGTTGGGAAATCAGACTACACAAGTTGTGGGACGGTTGTGCCACGATTCTCTCTTTCTGCGCAACTACCATCCGCTTCGCAATCTGTTTGGATTATGGTGGAAGTGTACGAGATGCGCACGTCTGGATACATCAGGATGTGCTGGTGGTCGGGTTTGGTGTGAATTGAAATGTTAACTTTAACACCCCACCGGCCAAACGGGTGAGATATTGACGGCCAAAAAATATCCTGGTGGATCAGACATTTCATAAAACACGACCTTATGATGCAAAAACGGGCCCGCCCTTCGTATGTCTCATAATAACGTTAAACCGTAATTACAAAACGTGAACATACAACAAATAGATTAACATTAATCTTCAGCGAATAGCTCGGTGTGAAGCAATTCAGAGACGCTGAATGCTTTGTCATGCTCGTTCCGGCCAAAGCTATGCGTGACCGAATTTCGTACCATTTTTGCGGATTCTCCAGTTCGCTTCACAGCACAATAGGCCCATCCATACACACCAACACACGGAGAGTTTGTTACCGGCAAGCAGAAGGTTGAAAGGTTGCGTTATTTTCTTCTTTTGGTGGTCTTTTTTCCTCTCCTTCTCAATCATTTCAACCACTCATGCTTTGCTTATGAAACAAATTTCCATCCAAGGGAGGGTTTCATCGATGGCATCAAAGTGGATAAAAGCTCCCTGGTAAGGTCTCGCTCTGTATATGTGTGTGTGTGTGTGCGTTTGAGGGGGATGCGTACAGGGTGAGGCTGTTCGGGCTGACTGGGACTCTTTTTTTATGATTACTGTACCATGTATACTGTCCCGTGCGCACCGTGGCAACCTCTTGCATCCGGTGCTACCACATCGAGAAGATGTGGTAGCACCCTTGTGGGTGTGTGTGTGTGTATGAATGTCACAGGTTCAAAAATAGCAGCATGACATTTTTATGTTGTCATTGCATTGCTTTCCTGCGCATGATTAAATATTAAATACGCCGAGCCGTCGTGCAGAAAGGTGTTGGGAATGTAGGGAAGCGTGAATAAATTCTTTTCCCCTTTTCAGTACACCAACCGATCCGTTGAAGCACTCATTTACAAATGGTTGTTATGTAAAATTGTGAGCTTAAAGCTTAGGGTGAGAAGAGCTTTCTTTGGGTTAGTGGGAGATGAACAATAAAATTAAAAAAAAAACTTGTGATCCCTTACACCTTTCTACCCAAATAAATAAATCCCAATTGAAAACATCCACAAAACTACCGATATCCCCAACCGGCCAACTCGTTTATCAGACCCATCTTAAAGCTTGCCGCACGGCGTAACGCAACCTCATTCGGCCATCGTCATTTGTCGGCTCCTTTACTTTCTCGTCACCATTCTTCCGATCGAAACCAATTGAATCGATACACCCGCCTGAAGCACCCCAACCGGGTGGGGAAGGACAATAAATAGACGGGTGTATATGGCTCTGCGTTGGATGGAGCTGATATCGATATAAATATTTTGTTTTCCCTCCAGGCCAGGTTTCCTTCACCAACAACCTGCGGGGGAGGGGGGTTTCCAGCCTTCGAGCAACACGCGCACAAAAGGGTAATGCTATGTCAACGATGCTGGTAAAAGTAAACGCAAGCAAACAGGACAAACAAACACCACCCAACGCACAGCACCCACTAAAGGGCGCCAAAAACGGAAGAAAAAACGAAATATGTATTGAAAAAAAAAAAAACCCCCCGATTTCAAACCTTTCCATCGCAGCACTGTTTTCGAGTGGTTTATTTTATCGGTAAATATATCAAATCAAATAATTTTTAGCTCACTTTTCATTCCTTGCCGTTGAGGCGTTATCCTACGCCGTGCTGCACCACCAGCTCATGTGTGCCGGGCAGAGAAGCTACACCCAGTAAACATGGCGCATAAATTCGATTTCAAGTTTGTGGCACTTTTTGTGCACATGATAAACATTAGGGGTTCGTTGGTAGGGAAGAATGCGTGGAAAGTGGATTTTTCTAGGCCACGGTGACACCGCGTTGAATCACGCCGATCGATCGATGAAGATTTGCGCCATCATGCCTACCAACGGATGTGAGCGTAGACTACATCGCTTTCACAAATTACCCTCCTCACGCACGCACACACACGTATCCACTCTTGCGGTGCCCGTTTCACCTTAGCTTAGTGTCATCGAGACATGGCAGCAAAGCTACAAAAGGCAATACATTTAATATAATCCCGGAAGGTGGAGAAGCAAACAGCCAGAGCAATCGGCAGCATTCGAGGTCCCCCCCGATAATAAACCCGTCGCACCTCGAGATCGGATACTGGCGAATCTTCTTCATTGTCCCTTCCGATGGCTCAACTTTCCCGACACCGGTCGGCAAGGGAAGATCGTTTGGTGGGTGCGTGCGCGCGCGCGCTCCCAGGACACTTGTGGCAATAATGGGGTGTTAATGGGTGAATTGATTTTCTTTATAGTCGTGAGCGGACGATAGTACGCGGTACCAGCACTACTAGCGTCGGTCCGATATACATCATGACCGATTATCACCCAGCGGACGGGGACTCGGTTGCGTGGTGGGCAAAGCTTTTCGCTGACGACAGGTTTTCCTTTCATCGGCCACCGCCGGAGGGAGCTAAAATGGTTCGAGTGGCTACACTTCCCGCCAATAGTGAACATGCTTGGCTCACCGGATGGCGATAGTGATGGCTATGATGACGCTGTTAAGGCGTAATGGTACGACGCACACCGTAAGGCCACATGGTGGTGATGAAGAGATGAAAGACTCTCGCTGGCGGTGGTTGATCTGCTATCAAATCCCAAACACTCGACACACGGGGCCGGTGTTTTTTGCCGGCTGCCAGCGACTGGCAGGCGAACCTTGATCCATAAATAGTAGCCATTTTCATCTTTTTCGAGGGCTTCCCCATTTTCAGTGGATAGCGCACTGGCTATGGTTGATAAATTTTCCTTCTCTTTCGCCTCCCCTGCTTTTCCCCATTCGAACCGGGCGCCCGATGATAGTCTTCCCCCAAGGGAGAGGTCAAAGCCAATGGCCAAGGGCTCATAAATAAATTAAAGCATGAAATACGTCTTGCGGTGACCGTAAATCAATGTTCTACTGCTGCTCCGGGAACGCCGGCCCGAAGATGGTGATGCTTGCGAAGAAGATTCTTCCCTTCTTTGTAGCACACCGTGGTTAAGCACCAACTCTTGCGTGTCTTGCGTATCGGTGCTCACAAAAGAATTGCCCCGAACAAGGAACAAATCGTTGCCGGTTCCTACAAATGCTTCAAAGACACTTGAAGTAGTACGCAAAACCTCCGGATTTAACCATCACCAACCGTCCCGTGGAGTGGAAACATTTTCCCGGCTGCAGTTAATTTTGTTCCAGTTTACATTCATCTTCCCCGAGCATTGATAGATCTCGGTTTCTTCGCTCGGCGCAGAGGCCATCCCACCGAAGCCACCGAAACCGATGTGGGGGTAAAAGTTGATAAACAGTCGTTTATGAACACAGTGAGCGAATTGGCGCTCCCCTTCGGAATTGATTGTAATGCGTGTTTATGCCGGTTTTTTTGAAGGATTGAGATTGAATGCTGAAATTGGCAAAAATAGCTGTTTGTAAGATTTGATTAGATTTGCAACAGGAAGGATGGAAAACAAAACTTCTTCGAACGTATTTTATTACTCGACCACATTAAACACGGTATTGAAATGCAGTGGTTTCGAGCGATTTCATGGTTTATTGTTGAAAAATGCTTGTAACGAAATTAAATGCAAAAACTGAGCTATTTAACAATCCAATTCAATTTGAGAGATTTCATGCACTTTTCACTAAAAGCTATCAGCTGAACTCGATATTTCAAAGAACTTGGTTGGAGTTGTAAAGCTCCTGGAAGCTTTTACAGTTAGCTTTTTTGTCCTCTTCTTGGGCACTATAAACTGGAATGACCTTATCCCGGATGGTTTGGCTTTCCTTGTCTTTGTTTTGACCTTAGTCCGTGTTTCATACGGCGAGACGATCCAGACAGGACTCAATACCCGTTCATATCTGTTTCGCTACCGGATCGCCTTTCTGCCTGAAGCTGGTAAAAAAATGACGCTTTCGTACTGGTACTTAGCATCGTACTCAATTTATATTTATAATAAATTCGCTAACATTCACGACTCATTTTTTAATCCATCATTTTGATACCCTCTCCCCCTTAAGACTAATTTAATTCCCTCTTAAATTTTTGGGCAAGTTTTATGGATTTCTGTTCAATGTTATAATTCATGGTTCATCAATTTTGAACGTGATGAGGACGAGCATCTTTCGCCAATGTACCGGTAGCTTCCCTGTACAACGAAAGAAGCAAATTGGTGCAGAAAATCTTGACTAATCCATAATAATATTATCATCACCAACCACCAAATGAGCCGCTTAAGTGGGCAAACTTACAAAAGCAAAGTTGCTGCCGCGGCTAAGACACAACACAATGTACGGGAAGAAGAAGCAGAAAAGGGAAGGAAACACGAATCCCAACACACACAAAAAAGATAAACAATGCTCACGCACACACTTGCGCCCAACGCACAGGTTTTTTCTCTTTTTTTTCTTCCATTTGCCCGCCGGGATGGACTCGTTCCCCGGTGATAGTTGTGTGTTTGCAAAGGGCTCCATTTCCTTTTTTTTGTGTGTGTATACCCCCTTTTTCTTCGGCCACCATTTACTTTCCATCCATCCGAAGTAATCCTGTTGCATTTTCGTATTTCATTACCATTACCGAATTTCCTGTGACTTCATTAGCAGTAAAATCACGTTCGGCAGCGTGGTTGCGGTTGTACGCGCATGGTAAGGTTTTGTGACGGCCCAGCACCTTACAGCACGGCGGTAATGCGCTGGCTTTGATGGTGAATAAAGGAATATAAATAATGTGAAAAAGCCCTCAACCGTTCTTATCCACAGCGCAGCGAAACAGTGTGGGACGCAGTGTTAGTGTGCGGCCGCATGAGTAATGGTACGCGGCTAGCATGCGGCATGCGTTTCTGTCTTCCCTCTCCTCTCCGACAACAGCAGGAACCCATTTGCACAATGATAATGGGAAGCACCTTAAACCGTTGCAAGAGAAAAGCTTCAAAGTACCGTTTTATATAGCACTTTTCGCCCGCTTTTGGGCCCGCAGCACGATGGAGACGCCTGGTCGTCGTCGGTGAAAGCATTCTGTGAATGACTTTTCGCACGATCTTCTCGGAATTGTGCATCGGATTGAGCATTTCACTTGGCGCCTGTTTTCGGGATACAGTTCCCTATCCCGAGGTACAGTAGATTGAGAGTTATTCAAGTATGACACAGTCCACCAGCAGCTTCATCTGGCGGAAGTGTCTGCTATTTTTATTTATTTATTTTTTTTTTTGCGGAAGGTTCCGAACGGTTTTGGTGTAAAAGATTTATGCGTGCGTGTAAGTGCGATAAAAAAATAACAAAAAATACATTTCCTCAACATATGTATAATGGTCACTCGTGTACTCCAAAAAAGCATTCGCATTAATCTGCATCACTACAATCGCTTGTTAGAGGTGGGACAATCCCCACCACAAAACGACACCAAGCGCAAATGCGTGAATATGGTCCAGAAAATGTCTCCATTAATCGCATCACAGCCAGCAAATTACAAAGTTTTTAACTAATTCTCATTCTATTAGCACTCTGGCAACTTTGCACTTCATCGTACAAAACGGAGGGCTGAAAGACTCCGCCTGCTTGCCACAAATGAGCTCACGTGTTGTGTATGTGAACAACACCCTCGGTACTAGGTCCTGGTATTACTACCACCACCTACCACTACTACTACTACCACTAGGCAAGTGTGATGATGTAGAGCAGCCGAAAACTTTGTCATGCACATGCAAGTGGCAGCACGGCGTAATAGAAAATTTTCGGAACCATTTTCGAAGTTGATGAAAATGGGACGAAAAAGTATGCTCCGTGTGTGTGTTAGGGAAGCTTATATGCGTGTGAATGGGAAGAAAAATATTACCAACTTTCTTGGTAAGTGCACGTGTGTTGAGCACGCACCTCCGTGCATAAAGCAGGTTTCAAGTGCAAACGCCATTATTGGTTATTGCCACCAAACACCAGTTTGGGCAGCATGCTTGATTGATCAATTTGGCAACAAGTGCATAAGCCCGTCTTAAATGGTGATTAAAAAGTTGGCAAAATTAGTTACACCTTTTAGGAAACTTCCTTTTTCGTAGTTGAAAGTGTTACAAAAATAAGGCTTGGGCAATCCATCATTAATTACTTCTTTTCTGTCTTCAAGTGCACTGGAAGTGTGAGTGTTGTTTATTTATAACGTTGTTTAAGGACAAGACACTAATTTTTTACTACTAAAATTAATCCGGGGCCACAAACAACCGAAACAAACCAAAACGAAACATCAAATTTTACAACAAATAACGCTCGCCACTGGTTGTGTTGCAAAACAATTATAAATTTTTCGATTTATTGGTATATTTTTAACCAAATTATTGTACTTCATAGACATATAATTTTTTTCAGTTTCTGGTCAAAAGATCTGATTGCTTGGGTCAAATCCGCAAGAACAGCAAAACAAAGCCAAACAGTCAAAGAAGTGTTTCAAATCGTTACAGTTTTGATGTTTTTGTTGTGTGAAACCCCTGCTTTAAATATAACCCTTCTAGCAGATCATGGCTGACCTGATCAAACAAGGATTCCCGGACTCTTAGAGTCCCGGAGTGTTGATGAAGAAACAAAAAGCACCCATTTGAATGTTGATGCCACGTCAACCGTTCCAAATATGACTAAATCTTTTCAATAATAAATAAATATGCAACAAACATAGCCTCGAAACACACACACACACCAGCCGCAGTATGTTGATGCTCTCCCGAAAGCAACAAGCACAGGATGGATAAGGCGAAATATACATTGCGCCAAAGCAACAACTACAAATCCTTCCTTGTCAGAGCGAATTTTGTTGTAGCTACCTGCAAGATTACGGCCACCGTAACGACATCGTTAAGGTGTGCCAAATAAATAAGAAAAAACCAACTCAACCAGAGCGCACACCAAAAGGCAGCTCAAATGTTTTCGCTTACATCTTAAGCAAACCAAGCATATCATCGGGAAATGCTGTTGCTCATGTAAAATCACCGGTTTTTTTTTTCGAACGGAGGAAACTGGCTCCTTGGGTGGAGTGGCAACGCAACGAAACAAAAAAAAAAGTTGGTCAAAACATGTAACGAGAATCTGTTTTGCAGCTCAGCTTATTCGGTTGAAGTTTGATGCCAGTTTTAACGCTACTTGCCTCCGCCGAGCACTTGTTGACGAACGAGCTGTGTGCCTTAAACGTTGTACAGACAGATGGACGCGCAACTGCGTAGCGTTCTGTAGGGAACTTTCTTCCCACCATTTTCTTCGTTTTTTTATTGGATACCATTCAGACGATTTCCGTAGAAGTGATGCCTTTTTCCGTCTACAGCAACCTAACATTGAACGAAAGGTGATGTGTGTTTGCAATTCAATTTCCAATAAATCTCAATAAAGCCCACCCTAGCTGAGAGATTCCCGGTTTCAGCGAGGTTCGTTCGAGTTTCGAGCTGTGTCTCTTTTTTTTTTTTTTTTTCGTTGGACGACAGAACGATAATATGGCCACATCGGTGTTACGCACAATCAAATGTGTGGAAGACGGGTGAGGGGTTTTATTCCTTTTCTCTTTCTGTCTTTCATTGCTACTCTTCGCTGGCTCGCAGTACTTACCGACGACGTGATGGCCGAAAGACTTTCAGGCAGGAAGTGAAGTTTAGATCAGTAGGTGAAACCCATCACTAACGAAAGGATACGAATGAAAGAAGATGCTTTCCCCCCACCCTTCCCTTCTAACCAACCCCCCCCCCCCCACCACGTCAAATGTGGATCGCGAAAAGATGGGAAGATGGATAAGGAGCAAAACTCGTACGGACCAAGCTCACCGTTCTCTTCAGCTGTTGCTTTGTGTCTTTGCGGCAAGACAAATCGGAACATCGGTGCCTATCGGCCAGCCGGAGTAAATAGGCTTTGCCAATGGGATTAGTGTTTCGATTTCCGGGATTCCTGACTGATTCCCTGAAATAAAATTCCTACACAGAGTTGTTTGTTTGTGCTTGCCTTTTCTTCACTGCTCTATAATGTCCAATTCGCGCTTTCCCGTCCTCCAAGAAGGGACGAAGTGATGGGTGAAGGGAAAGGCAATGCGAAAACTTTCGGACGAACATTTGATTTGAGCCGGAAGATATTCGCACTTAATCAATCGATTTGTTTGGTCCCGTGGACCCCAGGAATGATGCGATTCGATGCGATACTGGACGAGGACAACGATTACACGCCCCTCGATAAAGTTGTGTTTGATGAGCTAGAAATGATAGAAGTAATACGTCCGGTGCCGGATTAAGGTCTTACGAAAGTCATGAAGTTTTTGGCTTCCTTTCTTGGAATAACATTGGCGGCATCACTACGTCCATGCAAATCCTTTTTTCAAGCGAACAAAGGATATGATAAGGCGTGCTGTTCGGGTTTACTGTTGCGAATTTTGTATTATTTGGACACTGACAAAAAAAACTACAAAGACCAATTGTTAATTCGTTATCAATGTGCAAATAAAAAGAGTCCTCGGGAATAGCATAGCATCCGCTTTCTACTCGATAGGATCTCAAACAAGAAAAAAGCATGCATATGTGTACCATTTATCACTCCCAATTCCAAATAAACGGTTAAAATGTGCAAATTATGGTCGGAATTTTTTAATCTTTGCCCGCATTTTTTTCCAATTCCAACCAAACACCGAAAGAGATCTTAACCAGTCGATACAAAACGGACGGTTTCTCTCGATACTGAAAAACAAAAACTCCCAGGCAATGTAAATTAGTCTCAGTTAACCGGATAATTGTGATTTACTGAAATCAATTCCGGGAAGATTATAGCAGCAACATGAAATTGCACTGGGTACCGACAGATATCACGGTTCGCTACGAAACACAGCGAAACACTGGCAGAACCGGTACCGTAAGCCTTGCACGACAAATGTTCCATTTAATACCGATGGGAAACCAATTAATCGTTGTCTTTGTCATTGGATAAGTTACTCTAGCTATGGTGGGAAAAGCGAATGGTGCGAGTACAGTACAAATGGAACCGATTTATGATATTCATTTTATTTTATCTTCCATTTGTACAGACTTTTTCGACACTGGAGTTAAATATATGTTTCAATTATTTACCTTTATACAACCAACGTTGAAAAAAGTAGAAATGTATGAAAATTGTGTACAAGATCACCATTTTTTGTTAGTAGGATCTGCATATTATTGCAGCAAATTATCAAAAGAACCACCAGCACCAGACAATACACTTCCACTCCACACAATCATTCATTCGAACCGCTTCGTGAGGTAAAAAGTGACGAATGGCTTAGGTAACGATTTCATCGCTCGCCCGAACCGCACCAGAGCAGAACGTTTTCCAGCAAAACACATTCGTAATACTCGAGAGTGACCATTGCAGGGAATGATTATTAATCACAAAGGAGTGGTCATCTCTCATCTAGCATTAAACAGCTGCTGCTGCTGTTGCTGCTGCTGCTGTACGGTTGTTAAAATACAACACAAAAAACGAGGAATAACTATCTTTCCCCAAGAACGCACCGTCTGCAGATGATGAGTTTTCTGCACCATCCCCAACTGACCGAACCTTCTTATCGGTGGTGATGGTGTCCAACACCGGCTTACCAGCAAAACCTCTGTCCTCTCCCAAAGACGCGCACAAAAAGAAGAAAACGGGCCAGTTCGCTTATCTGGATGGTTTTCGGGCTTAGGTTCGAGTTTACCGATGCAAGAACTACCGAAATAGAGTGTCGCATGTTACCAAAAACAAGGTCACAAAGCACTTTGGAAAATTAAACACTACCCCGTTTTTTTTTTTCGTTTGCCCCCGCCGTGTTCCAATATTCCTTCAATGCAAACTCCACCGTCAAGGAAACACAGGTAAGATTTCTCCGACATACAAACACCAACGACAAATGATATTCTTAAGCTGTCCGCCAGTGGAATGAAAATCCGGCCAAAGCAAACGCTCACTCGCAACTGCAGTGAGTCCGTGTGTTTGCAGTGGCAGAAAATGGCAGAAAGGAAAATAGCGCCCCGCACAGGTGTGCTTAGCCATGCTGCTGGGTCTGAGCCATTCCAGTCGAACCTGTAAGCCTTGCACCTTGTTTCAGGCGTTCCGGCTCAC
The DNA here is from genome assembly GCF_943734695.1 of Anopheles maculipalpis. Lineage (NCBI taxonomy): Eukaryota > Metazoa > Arthropoda > Insecta > Diptera > Culicidae > Anopheles > Anopheles maculipalpis. The sequence goes on along the minus strand of NC_064871.1, from coordinate 16,848,573 downwards.
CTACGGGATGCAGAGGCATCCGCCAGGTGGCGGATGCTGGATCGCTCGAGTGGATTGCTTTTCATTTATCATCAGAATCGAGCACGGGGAAAAGATGCGTTTTCCGTACTTTCTAAATGAATGAAATTGTTGAACGGTAGGGGATTGGTTTGCTGCTGATAGGGTGGGTGGTTGGTTGGAGGACAAGCGCCGTAGTTGGTGAAGGAAAAACAACTAATTAGAAGGTAATTAGTTTCATGCCAGAATCCGTACACTTGCAGACGTTCCGAGGAGTGAGCGTTTTTTTTTATTATTTGCGTGTTTCTTGTGAACGGAACCTTACCGATGAAGGATTATGGCCACAATTTATCGTTACCATCAGCGCGGCTCGTTGCTAATTGTTGAGAAAATAAATTTTAAATATTTCTCAGATCGATGATTGTTTGGGTGGGATGTACAGCGTTTTACAGAGCGGTTTTTAATTGTCAACAGCATTTTTCATATCTGTAAAGGACTTTATCACACTTCCTTGTATATTTCGTTTCCGTGAAGATAATTTTTTATGTCGTCAAGTCATTTTTGCACCCAACCGAATGGAGAGGGTTGTTCAAGGGTTTCTCAAGCCACGAGGGACAATACATTCATGCATGTGTAAGTAATTTCCTATCAAACAATCATTACTACAACATTAGCAACTTTTTTACAGAAACTGACGAATGATCAAGATGCTTTATCACTTAAGCCACCAGTCATTCTGAAGCTTTGATTAATGCGGGATCTAGACTATCTGTCTTACCAACTACGCCAATCTGTCCATCCAATAAGTCTCTTATATTGATAATTTATGGACGCCGCCTTTGGCAGAAATAAAAAACCCAATCTTGGTTCAAAAATATCTCAAAAATATCGTGTGAATTCCTTTATTTCAGCGGCAATCGGATTGTTTATTTATATTTGGGTACGACGGCTCTCCACCGTTTAAATAAAGGCAGCCTAGTACCAATTTAATATTTTCATAAAATATTTCTTTGAATTCGGTTTTCAAACGGTTTTAGTTGTCGCAACAACCTTATTTTAGTTGTGATATAGAAAAATAAAGAAATTTTACAGTGTTGCCCCCTTTTTACCACAGGTTCGTTTCTTTCCCATATGCACGAATCCACCTCGCCAAACATCCATTTTACACCCTGCACGAATGCCGGCATCGACAATCTGTTTTAACGCATTTAACAGCAAGCTCATTTACATACATTCAAACACGATTTTCGCGACCATTTTTCCGGCTCATGCTTAAATCGAAGCATTGTAGGAAAGTACTCTTGAAAGGCATGGTAGTGTGAGTAAGAGAAGGAAAAAACAACTCTGCACAAGCATTTTCAAATCACCAAAATACCGATTCCACCAAAAAGGTATATGCCAAACGCATTCCCCAGTTCTTGGCGCTATTGCTCTCCTTATTTTTTTTCTCTCTCTCTCTTTCATTTTCATGTTTCATCGCTCGCACTGCAGTAAAGTGCGTGGAATTTTTATTGAGCTTTCATGTAAATGTTCATTTCCACCGGCAACGATGTTGCGCACAGTTTATTGAATCAATTTCGAAATTCCTTACATGTCTACACAAACATGTCAATTGGGCCCCCGGCTCGGCAGAGCAACATCGAATCCGAAGCAATATTACCGAACCAGAAAAAAGGACAATTATTGTAAGGGAGAACAACTTTTGCAAAGCAATAACTGTACAGGCATGATGTACTAAAGAGATTATAACAAGAAGAAAAAATAAATTTCAATTGAAAGTGAAAAGGAGTTTGAGAACGGAAAAGGTTAATTAAAACTAAAAAAAAAAAAGGTTCAATATTTTAAATTTGAACTTTGAATATTTAAATCCTGAACGGTGACAAATTGAATGCTTTTTTATCTTTCCGTTTAAATAAGTAGCAAATCACAGAACCACCAGCAAACAACGCCCAAGCACGTTGCCCATCGCATAAACGGCACATTTTAAGTAGAAATTATTTTAATTTCTCAACCCCCTTTCCCATTGAACGCAAACTCCACACACTGTCACACAAACACACCGCCGTCGCACAACGAAGCGGGCCAGGAAAATCTGACCAAAGCAGAAGAAAATATGGGATTGACGTTACATTTCCATTTTCCCGTTCCCACAGAAAAGTGCGCTAAATCTAAACGAACTTGTCTTGCTGCTGTTGTGGCACCTTCCAGGTTACTTCCTCGAGGGTTTTTCTTTGCCTTTTTTTGCAGCGTTACTCTGTTACTAGCGACCGGACACAAACTCATTTGCATCGCTACCACCCACCGGGCACGTGGCGGCGGTTCGTTGAATCGTACCAGCAATTGTTGTCGCATTTCGGACAGGTGACCTTTCCCCCTCGGTCAGCACACGGCCGTTGCGCTAATTAATTACAATCTATCGGAAGCTCACAATCGGAAGCACACTTAGTGTTGGAGAAATCTGTTTTCCCCACTAAACGTTGGCTCCCTTTTTGTTTGTAATCTGCAACCCCGCATTAATCTGGCCTATATTTCAATGAGTGTCTCAAACGTGTCGTTACTGTAGTAGACTTTTTAGGGTAACACACATAAAAAAAAAGAAAGAAACGCAACAAAAACAGTGCCACATTTGCATAATCGCGCAAGAAAGCAATCCAATGCAAAGCGCGCCTTGAATGCTTGTTTAGTGACGCTTCGTTCGTTTTCTTCCTGCTCATTATGTTTATTTATTTGAAGTGTACGCTGATGAGGACGAAAAAAAATATCAGAAGATTAAAAAGTAAAATTAGAAGTGGATGTGACCCTCACAAACGGTACACAAAAACCAAACAGAAACGCTTTTCAATACCTATAAAGAAGCAGATGCGTATCGCTTTTGAATAGGAAGCTGGTTCCGTGACGTGTTCCAAATCGGGATTGGGAGGCTTTTTTGCTTCATCTTAATCATGATTAATTTCTGTGAAAGTAACAGCATGCTGCTGATTAGAAGTTGGGTTGACTAATTTCACCCTGTATTACGTTGCGTCACAGTTCTATAGAAATTTAATAAAAGCTACTATTACACTCTCACTCTCCCCCCCGCCCCAGGCATGGAAATACGTCCATATTACGTGGCCCAAAAAAACAAAAAGAAAACCTAAATTTTTCCAGCCATGCTTTTCGCTCTGATTCGCTTAATCAAAATACTCACTCTTTACGCACATTTCGTTAGCCAGCGTTCGGGCGCACAAAAATGGCGTGCCAGAAACAGATACCTTCCAACCAAACAATGACCGATGCCTTCCATAGCCAGGTCCGGGAAACAATAAAAATTTCTTTCTCATTCATCTAGACCGCGTTTGAAAGATGCCCTTTTTTTGCCATTTTCTTTTGCCTGCTGTACACACAGCACATGGGCAGCAAAAATCTGTCCCGAAACTATCAAAAGCTTTCCTTGCGAAAAGCACACAAAGTATAAAACAAAAAACACACACACAGAGCGAGCTTGATAAAATGGCAGACAATCTCTGCCATATTTTGGAGAAAGTGTTTGGTGTCTTGCTTCACTGTGGGTATGATTTTTCTTTTACCTAGATGTTGGGGGTTTTTTGTTCATTTCGTTTCCACTCAACATTTATGCCATGTCCAGTTAACGAAAGCTCGTTGCCCGCGCTGTACTCTTATAGCGGGGGGAGGGGGGAGGAGGGTCAGCAGTATCGACAAACGCCCTAAGGCGAACGAACATCGTTTTTCATTATTTCAAGTTCTTCTCTCACTTTGCTGTGCTTCGTGCTGCAAGTGTCTTGCCGGTGAAACACGTTCGGTAGGGATTTGATCTGAGTGAACTGTTTCAAACCCGGTTCCTGTCCTGCCCTTCCGGCCCTTGTACCCGCTGAAAGCCGATGGTTTTGATGATGAAAAGCTGTTATCGTTTGCAGGATATTCGTTGCGCTGCCATTCGTTTTGCTGCTTATTTTATTCATCACTTGCCTGCCGAGCGCCATTGTACGTCCGTGGGATGGTTCAGAAACGGGAGCGAAACTGCACGCCACCGAACATACACAAACTGATTTCGATAAGATCACTGTACCGCCTACACTTAGTATACACATCAGCAAAATCAATAACCAAGGGGGAAGAAATGTTTGAAAGAAAAACAAGAAACTCTTTCGTGGCATGTTAGATTTCTTCGTTGAAACTTTTGCTTTGGCCAGAAATTGCTTGCTACCATTTATCATCGTATTCGAATTCCGCTTCGGAAGAAAGTGTATCCCGGTGCAAGTAGATCCCCCTAGTTGTCGCCAATCTCTTCCAACACCATACTAAAACGCATATAAAGCAAATCAAACAGCTTTCTTTGCAACCAACTGCAATGGAAAATAAAGGGAAAAATCCTGCTCTTCCCTGCCGAAAGTGGCCAAATAACTCCCGGCGCTTTGTGACAGTTACAAATACGATCAAAATCCTGACAGATAAAAATAACTTCACCTTCCGGCGAGTGTGTGTGTGTGTGTGTATGTCGAACGGAAAATTTTAATACAACCCAAAGCTCCCGGTGGGCATCCTTCCGATTTCCATTTAAGCTGTCGCATCTTCCCACAGCCCACAGCAGAAAGGAACAGCGCCCACAGTGCTTTCCATGCCCAACTGCAGAGGTAAAGGCTCCCGAAATGGGATAACTTTTGCAAAGGCACCTTTGCAACCCATTGCAGCGAAGGGGTAGGGGAAAAGGGTGAGTGTTGCGAGGGGTAGGAAAAGTGCACTCACAAAACCATACCGCGAACCAAACAAAACTTTGCGCCGGCTGCTCGGGGAACACCAAAGCTTGACTTCGGTTCGGCTTGATGCGTGCTGTGGCCATTGTCACACGACTTGAGGACACCACAACCACAGCGTTTAGTTTAGCGTGCATGCTGTGCACGATCGCATCCGTGGTCCAACGGTGCATTTCCCGAAGGGGAGAGAAGCAAACTTTCCCATGGAAGAAATACACAAAACCCGGATGCCACGATGGGCGGATTTTCTTTTCCTAAAAGGCTAAGGTGGCAATAGTGCATATTCTAGTTCTTTTGATTTCCCAATCTACCGGGCGAAATTTGGGTGACTTGGTTTTTTTTTTCCTTCCTTGCCAGCTTCCCACACAGCTAATACCCGACCCTACGGGGTGGTTGTCGTGTTGGTCGTTGGAAAATCATCCCACTGTTCGAGCCATTCCTCCGGCACGATTGTCTGGTTTTTGTTGTACATTCGTGTTGGACGGCGTGGGAAGGCACCGGATGGACCAGAGCAATGGAGGTTAAAAGTTTTCCGCGAAGCGATGCATTTCCACTTCCTTCGCATAGTCTGTTATGTTGGCGGGGAGCAAAAAGATGATTAATAGTCCCGGTGCAGCAGCAGCACTAGCTGCAAACCGGTTTGGGAATGCGTGCAGGGACCCGTTTTGTGTGGTGCACATTCGATTCATCGCAATCATCGTTCGCTCTGCAACAGGAGGCACATTTCCCGTGGCCAAGCAGTGCCAAGCAGTACAAGGAGCGAAACCGCACAATGCACTCAACCAAATGCAGAAAAGTTCATTTTTCCCCTCGCCCAGCACCACTGTGTTGTGCCAGCTACCAAGCAGATCTGGCCAAACGAAAACTATTTGTTACTCTTGCGCGCGTGTACAGCGAAGCAACAAAAGGCACGAGGCACCGAAAGTGAATGTTTCGATTAGTTTGGGGAAAATTTATGGAACCACTTCACGCGGTGCACGATAATTTATCCCAAATCACACACACGCACACCGAGCTGCAGAGGAAAAATGCTGGCACCTACGTGGACGTTCTTCTTACACGCAAACACGCCACTCCCCGGAACCTGTCCCCGAATTCCCAAAGATTGACGGAATCGAAAGATTCAGCGCGCAAGATGAAAATATAATTTCCTTCACTTTATCACCACGGGCAAAAGGTGTGCGGAAATTTATGGAAAGCGTTGCTCGTTGGGCGTTACTCCTCCAGCGTTCATACCGCTGCTTCGACACCGAGTCATCATCATCATCACGTTTGTCGTAGGCCGCATTTGAAATTCGATCAAGTCACACTCAATCACAGATTCATCGACGAGCAGGTGATTACTGTTGCTGGACTGGTAAGCGCTATCATGTCCTTCTGGTATGGCAGACTTGATGCAGACGGTACCATAGCATCTACAGTAAGTAGATGGAAATCACTATGCTGATAGATTTTGCTCACGCATTGCCAAGTAAACAAGAGCACAACCGACTTGGTTGGGTTGAATGGGAAGAAAAGCGAACACCATGTCCGCATCGTTCAGGACAGCTCAGATTCTTCCAGCGTGTGTGTGTGTGTGTGTGAATCGAATTTCGACCATTTCCGCCAGTCCATTCGTACACTCTGCCAGTACAAAAGCTCGTGGAAAGGGACAGCAAAACAAACAAAAAAATGTGACAAAAATCGTACCAACAATCCGGAGCTGCATGAGGGCCGCCGTCATATGAGTAGAATCCAATCTTCCGCCCAACAACGACGGCAAGACTTGGAATTGGAAAAAAAAAATTGGAAACCAACGACTCTTTCGCAATCCCTCCGGAGATGAACCGAACAGCGGCTCACGCTAAAGCTACGATGGGTTTTGGCTTTTGCTATTGCCAGCTTCCCTGCGGATTTTCCACAAACACACACACACACGTTGTGGATGCGCTGAGTGAAAAATTTTTCCCATGCATATTAATAAGATGTTCTTTGATTTTAAACCTTTTATTTGTGCTTCGTTTGTTGCGGAACGACACACACGGATTACGAGATATTTCTGTGTAAGGTTTTGCGAAGCTTTTGCTGCTCTACTCGCTTCTACTTCAGTGAATTCCGATTGCCACCCGTTCACGTGATAGTGTGGAGCTGTTTGAAATGAAAACAAGCATCGGTACAACATATCCTTTTCCATGTAATATTGCGGGAGGAGCAAACGCTGGTAGATTATTCTTTCGTGCAGTTGTCAATTGCTGCTAGTGTGATGATTCATTTTGATACTTTCCCACATAACAATAGTGCTGGTAAAATTGTCAACCAACTCATAAGCACATCAACATCAGCATGCTTGCTCTCCGAACCGACAAAGATCAACTATAAATTCGAAACTGCCACCCAAGCCGTGTATATGCATCCCAGCGAGTCTGCACGGTTGGCCGTCACATGCAACGTTGTTGCTGACTGTGTCACCGCAATGCAGAATTGGCGTGTCATGTGTGTGTTTGTGTGTGCATTGGGCACACAGTTTGCTCATGAAGCTTAATAGGTCGACTGGTAACCCTTACCATTTGTGCTGCCTCCTAAAAGGAATGGATGCTCTTATTGCGACAGTCTTAGATAGTCGTGTAGCGGGAAATGTTTGCCGTCCGCTTCTACCCGGAAACACTTGTACTTGGCATCGTTTCGTTGATGTCAACAGTCGGAGCGTGTGTTGATGGCCGTTTCGCTGCATCCACAACGATCTCTGCACACTGTAGTAGTCGTATGAGTCGGAACCGCCACCTGCCAAGTAGGTTGCTGCCGGTTACTTGGAACAATGAGCGTAGACCTGTCAATAGGCCAACCAAGACAAGCAGCACGAAACTTGGAGTGCCAAAAATTTCGAAAACCATTCGTTGAAAGATGTTGCAGAAAAATAAGGTTTACAAAAAATGCTTCAAATGATATGTTTTTGGATCTTCTCGGGACAATCTGGATAGGTAGACGTCGCTTGCTAAAATGAGTTTGTCCAAAAATGTGTGCTAAAATGAAAAATCTTACTTTTTAAAACGTCTTTTTGTGGAAGAATGCTCTTTTAATTAACTATCTGTTTTGTACAAGCGATCCTGTATTCTTCAATACCATCCCATTAGAGCAACATTCCTAAGATTGTAGGCTTCTTTGGTCGTTGTACAATCATCCCTATCAGAAGCACTCTGAATGGCCCCTTTACAGACGATTAATAAACATTCCACAAGCTTATGTAAATTAATAAAATAAATATCGACGCATGTTTCGTGATGTATGTATGTTGGCTTCACAGCTGCTTTTGGAAGATTACAACCAACGGAAAAAAACACACACACAAACCTACAGATTAGGGCCCAATAAAAGTTATGCTATGCCCACAATTTCTGTGCTTTCTGCTTATCGTTTCAAATTATCATCCAATGCTGCCCGAAAAATTCCAACTTAAGTTCCGAGCTTGACCGCTAAACGAATATGATTGTGACGGGTTACATACGGGAACGAGGAACTGCTTGAAGCTCCATGTACCATGTACAGCTTGAGCTTATCGGCAATCTGGTAAATATAGAAGAAAAGAAAAACAGGAACAACCGCCCAACGAAAAAAAACGGGCCGCGAATGTATGACGCACGATCGATAGAGGGCGCAAGTATGGCATTCCCCTCTTTTGATTCCCTGCCTTTAGTCTTTCCCGGCCGGTTGGTAAAGGTAATCTGTCCAAATGTTAATTAAATTCTTCGTCCAGAAAAATTCCTCCCAACAAACGACCTTTGACCGTATCCCATCTGTGAGCCGTGGGGTGGTTTGCATGACGCAAAATGGACCCCTTTTTGAGCTGGGTTATGTGAACTATCGTACGCTAATTTTGATCTCAACACAGACAGCTCATAAAAGCTGGCACCCGATAGAAGATTGCCCGGAACAAACCCGCAACGTAACGTTTGCCTTTCGGTAATGTGGACTGCGCTTTTTAAACGATTTTTAAGATAATTGTGAATCAGAGTGTGATAGCGGGTGTTGGAGCCACACAAACAAACAGTCGTAAGTTTTCCTAGACTAGAGGCTGACCTCCCCCCTAAAGCCGACAGGGGACCCATTACCAGAGTGGCCGCCCTGCAAAAGTTTTCCAATGTTACGGTCCGCATCTAATACTGCGGGTGATTCGATCGAGAATCTTTACGGGGCGGTTCAAGCAGACTTACCTTTCAGATGATCCGGCTGCGATGCTTCGCCGACGTTTCGCATGATGTCGCTCAGACAGTGCTCGAGCGAGCGCATGTCCAACCCGTTGCTCAGTCCGGTGCGGTCCTGCAGAACAGGGGAAACAAGACGAAATGAAGCCGTTAGGAAATCCGGTTCGGAAAATTGTGAAGTTAAGATTGCGGCGGTAATTAATGGATACGGTGGTAAGTTTTTGCTGCCATCCGAGCGCCTTTTTTGGCGCAGCGCAGTATTTTCAAAAGATGAGCGTCACGACGGCGACGACAACGAAAGCTTCCAGAGAGTGACAGTACCATTAAGCCAGTACACCCAAACCTAGGCGAAGCTAGGTGAGGAGGGATGGGGGGAAGGGGAGAGAGGGTGGCGAAGTGTATCCAACCCTGTCCCAAAAAAACTGCGGTGAATCCCAAAAACCCCCGGGTCGGAAGGATGCTCCTTAACAAAGTCGCTTTCTTTAAGGTCAACCATTGGAAACGAGAACCCATTCATAAGTTGCTCGTGTATGTTAATTTAGTCCCAAATGGCAAATTGGTACGCCTCCAGAAATACCCAGCTTCCCCGGTGGCATTACCCCGGGGGTTGGAAAAACCCACGCCAACTAATGTACTAAAGCTTGAAGTAAAAGGAGGGAAACTAATTTCGCAAAAGGTTGGCCACGATAAGTTTCGCTTCCATACAGGTAACATTCACACTCGGATGGGTACGTTTCAGTGCTGCCGGTGAAATGGCGTACGGAATGTTACGCTTCACTCATTCAGTGCTACCTGCAACAGTGATGCTCTGCGAAAAGCTTCCGGATGTTTGTGTGTTAAAATGTATTTGTTTCTTTTTGTTTCGAATTTAATTCGTTTCGGTTTCTAGTAATGTTTAAAATTTCTTACATGCTTTTGATGCAGCACCAACCTCAGCCATGGAAATGCCGCTAGAGGCGTACAATAAATTGTTCACTCACACTTAGCAGCGTACCGACACGTACACTGGCACGAACCGGGTGCAAAACCGGATGCTTTTCGAAAAACTCGTCAAATCTCTAAATTGGATCGAAACGATATCACACTATCGCCGTGTCAGCGCGCCAGTTTTTTTTAGCCCGAGAGCAACGCAAGGCAAAACTTTTCCTCTATTGCTTATTTCCAACTTTGACTTTATTTCGTTCGATTCGGTTGAGTCGGTTGAAGCGCACAGCAGACAAAAAAAGAGCGCACAAACACACCCGGCAACAAAACGAATACGGAAGCAACCCCGTTATAATGCCGCCCTCGAAGCGCCAACCATCCACGGTATGGCAAAACTGGGTCGTATAAATATTTTCTTATTGGATTTTGAATGAAATATTTCCGCTTGCCGCTTCAATTTTGCAACCCCGCCCCGTGGCGGCCGTTCCTACACCCTTTCCCACCCTTACGATGCGATGTTGTGTTTTGCAAACGAACACCAAAAGCCAATGCCAGTGGCGGTACCAAACCTCCCAAGCAGGACGATGTACCGTGTAAATCGTGCATTTTATATCATCATCCACATTGGTGCTGCCGGGACTCTCTGTCTCTCATATGGAGGATGCTGTTTTACCGGAGGAATCCACAGTCAATGACAAAACTGCTAGAAGAAGATGTCTCTGCGCACCCGAAGGATTGGAGATTTTTTTTTTTTTGCTGTTGCTTGCTTTCCTCAACGTTCACCCAAGTCTGGGTCCCCAAGGGCCGGATCCTAGCAGAAGCATCCGAGCAAAAAGAGCGGCAAGTTTATCCCATCTTCTCCAAAGGCAATCGAAGCCGAAAAACCGCACATACAAACGTTTCATCTGCATGCACGGGATGCGAGAGCCAAGGTTCGGTTTTTGCTTTGCCATACATTTTTTGCATACTCTCGCCATCTATTCGGGCTCCCATTCATCCAGCCGGGTGCTCCGCTCCGCACCATCTGTTGCATGTTTGGTGGTGGCGGCTTTTCCTCAAACGTTTCCCTAGCATCAGTGCAGTGTGGAAGAATTCGATTCGCTTGTCTGGGTGCGCTCCGAAGCTGGCAAAGCAAGATGCGAAGTGCAGTGCGAAAGTCACCTCCGGGGGAGAGAAATAGTAGTATTCCTTGTGGCTGTCTAGGGGATACGGGATAACGGAGTAGTAACGCAAATCCTCTGAACCCGCAGGAGATGGTGAAGAAAATTCATTGAAAAAGGCTCACCACCAGTCATCCGGAATGTAATGTGTGTGTGTGTGTGTGTGTCAGTGCTGGCTGCCGATGCTCCAGCTTCAGCGACGAAAAACGATCACTTGCCGTGCTAGCGCGAAGGATTGCAGTCAAAGCAAATATATGTAAGGAGCACAGTTTGCGGCATGAAGCAGAAAGTTAAATCTAACAGAAAATGCATCTGTTGAAGTTGAAAGGTATGATCGCCTTTTGCCATTTGCATCATATCGCAGGGCAGAAGACAGAAGTCATCATACTTAGCGAACGGATCGAACCATTGACTAAAGCTCTGCTTTGTAATGTTTGGGGGGGTATAAACGGGCCAGATAAACAATTTTTTTCACCATAAACCATTCAAAAGCACTGTTTTGGTAAACATTCTTTCAACAAAAACAACGACGCAGATATTCTTTTTCGCCCATGTGTGTGCGCCATGGACGTAATGTTACTACCTCAGTACCGTTGAAAAGCTACCAAAGAACAAACTTACAAGACAGGTGAATGAAATTGATTATTTTCCATTTGTTTGCCCGTGGGCCCATTTTGCCCGAAGCAAACCGTTCCACCTTTAGCTATCTTTTTGGTTCGCTTGCACAAACAGATCGATCGCAATAAAACCTGTGTTATAGTAGAGTCGAAATTCAGGCAAAAAAACACACACACATACACACACCCAATACCCTGAAAGTTGGTTTCGTTCTTGGCAGAAAGCATGAGGCATGTAACGAGAAAAGATTGTACATCAAACGTGTGCGCCTGACAGGTGGGGCAGGCTTGGGCTGTTATTCGGTGGGTTGATTTGATAAGACGGTACAGCAGTGCTTACATTTTCTTCCCTCATCATCGTTAAAAGACTGCCTGGCATGTGATTCAATCGCTTCATCAAAGGTGCAGAAGCTTCATCTCTTCGGGCAGTTATAATTGAATGTCGGGATTGGGAAGCTGGGCGCCCTGGTTGTTTTTGGGGGTAGCCAGGCTGGCTGGTTGGCTGGCTACGGTGCAGGAGATCAAAGCTATTTCGAGTGCTCAGCGTTTGGAGCAGCTACATTTCACTGGCTAACGACGAGTGATGATTCGTTTCATGCTGATTACAATCGATAGTCCTTTGAATAGTCACACCATATAAACAAAGGGCGTTTCGCTGGAAATGTCATGAGCGGGAGGTATTCTTTTGTTGGGATGAGTTTCAGGCAGCGCAAACATCACTTTTGAATCAGATAATTAGGTTGATTCATGGAAAATAGCTACCGCTTTCAAATAAAGCACTCGAAAATTACTCATCAAAATAATTTATTAAAGATTTTTGTTCAGTTAAACAGTTTTTTGAGAGGAGAAAAATGTTAATTAATGATCCAGCACAATGCACTTCTAATGGTGTCCCTTTTTTGCGTCAAACATATTTCATTAAACATACTTGCGTATGGCTGAAAAACAACATCGACGAAAAAAAAAAGCCCCAACCATTATGCAGCATTCCAGCAAGTTATGATGCGATGCCTACGCAATATACCTGCAGCTGCAACAGCTCAATCCGTAACGTAATCAATTCCAATACCGTGCGAATCCCACAACGCACACACCAAACATCACCTTTCATCATACTATGCGACACTTTTGCGAGTTTCGTTGCTTTTTTTTTTTATTCCCTACGAAACCGGCCATCAAACGGCACCATATTTGCGTTAGGATCAGCTAGCACGTGGCAGGGGGTGCCGGCTGGTACCGAAACGTCAATCTGAAATCAACACGTTACCTAACACAGCTGAAGCCACGCGAAATACCGATCCTGTTTAGTTTTCCCTCCCGGCTGCCTTCCGAATGCCATTCGCGTCGATGCCGTTTGGTATTTTGTGGCGCGAAATTTCGTCCCAATGACGGATGAACACGTTCGCGTTAAGGTTTCAGGTACAAAAATTCAGCCATTCCAGTCCGGTCCTACCGAGCGCAGCGAGCGGCCCAAAAATTGACGAGCTGCAGAACCGCTTCCACTATCCCGGATGACCCGGGGCTGATCAATTATGAACGATTCAATTCGCTTTTTCGCCCTTACCATTCTGGCATTCTGTGCGCCAGTGTGTTATTGAAGCTTTCCGATGCCAGCCTAGCAGCCCCCGGTAGGTAGAGAAGTTGAGAAATGTCCGTGCGCCAATACTACCGCCTCATCTAGTTTGCGCGGTGCAGATCGTGCCTCCGGGCGCTCCATCGTCTGGGTGGAATTCTGACGAAAGAAAACGATCGACCCGAAAACCCCGAAATAGACGGCATCCAACCAAAGCCGTCCCGGTCCGTTCGGTTTTTGGCGAATTTGGCTGGGCTTCATCATCGCATTTCAGTCACCTTTGCCAATTTTTGCCTTGCATCCCGCACTCGGTATGGTCCCGTACGGCAAGGCAAAGCGCGCGAAAGCTCAGGAAAAATTCATAAAACCATTAAAATTCTATAACCCACTCAATCAGTTGCACCGTTGCAAAGATGCACCGAAAATTGGACAGTTGATATTTTCATTCAATTCCAGCTTCCGGGGCGAGACCGTTACGTACACAGTACGGCGCTGTGGTAATGCTACCGTTTGTTCGTATTCCGATGGCACCCAGCCGATGTCATGCCGGCAGAAACATTCGGTTGTGCAGACCGATATAACAGCTCATTGGACTCATTTCTATCGGGGGGGTTTGCGTTCCACCCGCCAGCCACAATCGGTCCCATGCACCGAACCGTTTAGCGTGGCCTAAACGCGACAATCAAACATTCGAACTACCCAGAACACATTGCTTTCCGGAGGTTGGCTTACGGATTCGTTATGCCCTACAATAGCAGATCATTTCATGGAGACACACACACACACACACACACACACACACACACACACACACACACACACACACACACACACACACACACACACACACACACACACACACACACACACACACACACACACACACACACACACACACACACACACACAAACGTTCGTGCTGGTGGATCGGTTGTGGATTATTAGCAGTGTTATTGTAGCTATTCGGCTCACGCAATCCTTTTCCGAACGAACGTCCAATTTCCAGTGTATGTTTTCTCGGCAAGCCGGGTGAACCAATCACTGCCTGCCAAGCTGCCGGGTACGGACGAACCGGGACAAGAATCATAATTAGAACACAGCGGACAGCATTAAAGGACGGGTGGGCACCCGGCTTTCTGTCAGGCAGAAATAGATGATGCGTGATGTTCCGGTTCGATCCCCGGGGACAATGGCATGGCTAAACGGCTTCGCACGGGCACACAACGGGTTGCTGTTGTGCAGGACCGTGTTTTTTCGTGGGACGGGAAACAGTTGCGGAATGCTTTCGAAAACGGACCAAACCCGATTTGTTTGCGAAAGAATTTTTCGGAACTGTGTACACAACCATTTGCTGTTTGTGTAAACGATTCACACAAAAACACACACTCTAAACAGACGGTAAATGTATTTTTATCACGATTGTAAAACAACTTGAGTGAGCAAACATGTGCGTTTGAATTAAACATTTGTATTTTTGTTTCAGTGTTTAAAGTGCATGACGAGTGTTTCGGAAAACATCGTACTGGAACGCTTCCCGAAAGTAGTTTGTGAATACTGCAATTGTTAAGGTAAACAAGCTTCTTAAGATAAGCATGTATGCGGGTGAATGTGGAGTCTTTAAAGTTTGAGCTTCGTGTTTTGTTTGCTTTAATTTAGGCTTAAGATTTTTAGCTTAATATTTTCCTCACCTATATACGCATTTCCTACTTCCAGTCACCACCATGCTAAGCATGCACCATTTGTGTGTTTTAATATTTCCCTCGCCGGTTTTGTTTGCCTCCCCATTTTACGATCGCTTTAGCCATCCAACCTTGCATCACCGGCTCTTAAAACAATCGCACTGATACTCAGCGGCAGCGAATATTTCTTCGCTTCATCTCTTCAACTGGCTGGCTGGTTTCGTTGCACAGCACGGTGAAGTCTAGTATCACTGCGTTAAGGCAAATCCTTCCCATGGCACCGTCTAGCACCAAACCGACAATGGGTGCCGGTTCAATGCACACACGAACCGTAACACTGAGGCCAGCCAGTCTACCTTTTCATTTTGCTGCCCGAACGACATCCAGCCATCCCAGTCAACCGAGATGGGGAAGTTTTAAGTTTCTCACCGCGACCGAGGAGTTCGAATGATTGTGTGCAGCACAGTTCCGGGCACGGCTGCAATTGGCTGCGTACCGTACGGGAAACCGTACCGTGAAGGAAGGTAAAACCACCCCGAGGACACCACCACCGTACCAAGGTTAAACGCTCCGTTTATCTCTCGCTCTCTTTGCCGTACTTGCCGGGGTTTACTGCTTGCATGAAGTTCGCACCGTACAGAAGCGTACACTTTACGGCCCCTACTGGACTGGACCAGTACGTTTGATGCACTTTCCTGTTTTTTTTTTTTTGAGTATTATAGAAGATCCTTTTTGTTTAACAACATGGAAACGAGAGGAAAAAAAAAAAGTCGTTGTCAGACGATGGGCCTTGAGAGGATGGATCGATGACGGAATCTTGTACCGTGGCAGAGTACCGTGGATTGAAACTGATTTTTACCAAATGCATAAAGCTCGGACCAGTCAGGGACCCATGGATTCGGAGTACCTGAATGCAGCTTGCTTCCCATTGTGCTGCTGGTGAACACCTAGCAGCAGCAGTAGCATGACTCGTACGCGGCCTTTTCCGGGTTTTATGGAAGAATTTATGTTCACATCCCTGAAAACTCGCTTGCTAACTGTTATAGCTCTTGATTTTTTATTCGTGCCTTTTTTTCACGTTTTTTCACGAAACTATTACGCTCAGTTCTTCTCGTGAACGCGCTACTGGTGCCGGTGTGTTGCCCACATTTCTATGACTGTTGTTCGGGAAAAGAACGGAAAGAAGCCGTTGTTTGTAACCTATTACGGATACGTTTTTGCCAAGCTACGGCAGGATCATGTTTCTTCCCGTCGCGAAGTACAACTTCATTGTGCTCAACATGCTTTTTTTTTTGGACTGAAACTGTACAGCACCAGCCCTGGTGTGCTGTTGGTAGGCTTCTGCCAGAACCGGTCCCATTGCTTCAACTAATTTTCCGTTCGTTGGTATGTTTGAACCCCGGCGAGAACAGTACGATGGTAGAGAGCCGTTTACTTGGTGAGTAGTTGTGGTAAAAAGGAGATGTTTGTAAGGAAAACGGGCAGATACACAACGGTTCGGGAAGATTCGTCTACTGTGCACCCATTGTTAGCTTACAGAAGAGCAACAAAAAAAAAGCCAGGTGTGAAAGTTTGCCTTTAGGAACAATTTCTTTAAGTACGGGTAAACACAACAACCCTACCGAGGGTCGACTTTCGCGAGTGGTATAATGGTGTGAGATATGGAATTTGCTGTTTGTTTGATTAATTTTAGAAAACATGTTCGAGCTTTTCCCCATATCTTAACCTTGTCGCTTTTGCTGCTTGTTTTTCATCAATTATAGTGAAAAAGAAACACATTTATATCATGTTTATGAAACTCAACTACCTTTTTTTATTGCATGAGTAATAAAAACCAACGCAAATCCAGTATCTTTTGAAATGCAAAAAATAAAAATGTAAACTCACCCAACCACTCAAGCCTGTTGCAATAACTGCAAGAATAAAAAGCACTCCATAATAGTTCAGTCGCCATTCGTTCGCCTCACGGCGTACGATTGAAGTTTATTGCCAAACACGGCGCAACTTTAATTGCAAAATTTATTGAAAGCCACGGTACGTGGTTATGATGCTCTTCCTGGTGGTACGCCGCCCCAGGAAACCAATGGTGCGAACGTTGCTCGTTGCTACCAGTAGCGAATAGTAGGAAAATGTTTTCGCGTTTACATAAAATCCCCTATCCTCTACGTACAACACAACCCGTTCGTGCCTGTGGCCCGAGCAGAGCCAGCTCAGCAACGAGCATCAAACCGAACCAGATGCGATTCCAGAGCGCATGATGAAACATTTATTAATAATAACTGTATTACTGAGTTTTGCCTCATTTTGCCTCTTCTTTTTACCAGATCAGTTTTGTATCGCACCCCCCACCCCTTCAGAAAATGCATTACGCCGGCAACTTTTATTAGCGGTGCTGCAACGCGCCTCGACCGACTATTCTAACCGCGAGTGTACGCGAGGGTAACACTATTTTGCTGCTAATAGGTACGATGAAGTGAAATTTATCTTCACACCAATTATCTTTAGCCACAAACGGTTCACTGGCTCGAATGGCCGCGTCGAGCAACGACACTTTGCCGCCGGTTTCGTTTCGGTGACAATGTTTGTAAAAGAGTAGCGCTGCTTACAACCCATCCATTCATCAACCACCACGATATGCGAGGATGGGCTACGGCAGCCACGGGATAAACGAGCGCTCGCAACATTTATCTAACCCTGCTCGTTATTAAAACAGAAAAGGGTTTTTACAGCACTTTTTTATGCAAGCATAAACTTCTGTACCGAAATCTTTGCGCTTAACACACTGATAAAAAGGCTGACCTGCCGACATAGTGTGACGCCGTATGCGTGCCCGGCTGGAGGATTTCTGACGATGGAGAGAGCGAGGTTTGGGGTTTTGGCGATGATAGAGATCCATTCGGTACAAGTTATGGCCGAGTCGTGAAAGTGCTTGTCTCCAAGCTTATACCCACTATCGTGTCGAACATGAAATGTCTTCCAAGATCGTTACTACGTTCCGCCCGCTTTCGAAGTGGCACGAAGATACGCGCACCGCACGACGCACATAAACACATAAACTCTAGCCGGAGCGTCCGGAGCCAAACATTGTAGCCTTGTACTAACGTACAAGCGTTGGGGCGACCAATGCGCGTTCTGCAGGCTCAATCCATTTTGTCCGCCATAAACTGGCATGTTGAAAATAATTAAAAGCCTAATCAAATAGATTGTTATCTTTACTAGAATGGGCCACCGTTCTATCCTTCTGAGGCCTTGTTCCTGTATCTTTTGGGGGAAAGTTTCGAGTGGCGTCTTTCGTGTATGGGCAACCAACTTCGAGGGGCGTTTGGTTTCCTAAGGCTAGCGATTAGGCGCATTCTCAGACTTTACACAAATCGTAGTTAATCTGAGTGGTCAATGCGTAGCATTAGCAAGTTTAGAATGTTTAAGATTGCATAAATAATGGCCTGGTCAATAGTTATACATTAATAGGGTCTATGGTGACCTAAGAGAGTTTTTTTTTTAAACGATGATTGATTCATGTTTCGAGGTTAAAAACCTGTTTGTTCTTCATACAAATTTACAGCCTGAAAAAGTAAAAAGTAGCCTACCTGAAAAAGCTTTAGGGCTCGTGTATACGAACGTTTCTTCATTCGCATAGCAACGAACTACGCGTAGATATTCGAGCGTATTCATGAATTATTCGTTGCCTATCGTAGTTGGCGTCAAAAATCTTATTAAAATCACATTTGTGGTACATATGCATGCTCAACACAATTTGAACAGCAAATTTTGATCTGTAAATTAAAAATACTGGCTGATATTGAAGTCAGACAGGCCAACATTTAGGGAAAGGTAGAAACGTCCAAAAATACAGCACGAGCTCAAAATGACATGAAGGAACGCTGGAGACTGTCCCTTATTGACTGCCCTTCAAGGATCATGTTAAAAGGTTCACCAGCTCTCTTTCTCTCCCTCTTTGTATCTCTCTGTATCTTGCGGCGAATTTCCTGTCGCATACGCGCGTTAAATATGTAACAATTAGTATTAAAAAAAAACATTTTTCCCAAACATTTCTTTGTATGCAAGACAACTTATCCGCAAACGATCAATTTAAAATTTAACAGCTCCAAAAATGGCGAATTCCTTCGCTCTGAGTTTTAGGGGACTAAAAAAAATAGTAAAAGTCCCGCTTCGTACATGTGCATTTCAAATTGTTCAATTGAAGTTGCTATTGAAGTAGTCGGAATCATAACGCAACCTGCCTCCATTAGCATCGGAGCAGCAATTTTCATACACGTTCCCGTAAAGCAACGTCACGCATACAAATACATACACACACACTTGGTCTTGCGCCGGAAAAGGTAGCGAAAGCAAAAATCCATAGATAATTTAATGCATCCTCATCGCTCGTATTGTGCATGCTTTATTTAGCAGTACGCTGCCTACGGTCCGTTTCAGACTTCCTTCACGTTGACTTTCGGGGCTGCTCAGGAGCAGCAGTGGTAGAAGAAGCGTACGGATGGGAAAATAAAACATGCCTATGTTTGCGTTTTCTGTCTTTTTGTAGTATTCTGTGTCTGTGTGGGTGTGTGTGTGTGTATGTTCACACATTTTGTGATTTTGCTTCCGGTACGTACCATAAGCGTATCCGTTGCATTCACATAAGTACCGTCCCGGGGTAAAGTAAAGCGTCTGCTCGTTATCATTCGATTTTATTTGTACGCCCCGGAACGGGGAAAATCTCAAGCGTCAAGCTAAAGTTTGCCCCATCGCTTCACCAGGTACGAGGGGCAGCGACCGGCGGGCGGCGTTTGGGCGGTAGGTAATGCTCCAGTTCGCATCGCCTTGAACAAACCAAGTCCACAATGCCTGGCTGTCCCGACAAGGTGATGGAGACGCCTTGTCGCTCATCGAATGCAGCAGGTTTTGATGAGCTAGAAATAAACTTCTTCTACAGGTTGATGTCGTTACTCGGTACTGTTGCGCAAATAGGTCTTATAGCACTAAATTCAGCATACCCACTGGCTGAACTGCTCAAACTACAACCGACCAAGTTGACCGACATTTCATACACTTTTATACCATCCTCCCTTTCGTCGCCGAGGGTCCGTTCACCAGTAAACCACTTTAAGGGATGATTTACGGCAAAGCTTCTTGAATGGTTCGGTCGTTGTTATCAATAAACTGCAAATATTTATGGATCTAAGGCATTTACAATCCCGCTCGAGCACTTATACGAATGAAAACTAAAGTCAACTGTGTGTGTGTTGTATTCTTCGTCTTAACTTTGGAACTGAATTTACACTTACTATCAACTTTAAAAGCAAGAATCATTGGCATTGGGAGAAGCTTCAACAAAATTCCCACCCTATTTGCTCTACCGATGTTTGCTGCAAGTCGATTCGAACCATAATTTGAATGATTCATGACAATTTCGCTACAAAAGTCGAACAGCAATAACCACACACTCAGCGCAACACACAGCATACTGACGGCACGTACATTCGCGCGATGAAACAAATGGTATTGTCGAGTGGGCAAACGGTTGCACGCTTCAACTACTTTTTTTTTGTAGCATAAAATCCTCCCCCTCCCCTCTAGCCTTGCTCTCGTCAATCAATGCCAAGTAGAGGTTTGCCTCCGGTCCACCGACCACCAAGGTACCCGGAAGCGGCGAAACCGAAATGGTAACCAGGTGCCAGCATAAAGCACGGTTGGTTATTGATTTCCCTTAGCTCGTGATGCAATCCTTTTTTTCTCGCTTCGATTATATTCTTCCCCTTTCCCGCAGGCAAACCTCGGGCTTGGGCAAAAGATTTGTAAACGGTGTGCTACATGGTTTGCCTGCCGTTCGTCGACGACCTCGTTCACATCCCTACTGTCGTCACCGTCGTTACAGGTTTGGTTGTGATGACAATCGTACCATCTTGAGCTTGCTTGATTTGAAATCTCGTACTCCCTCGCACAAAGCCACGGCTTTCGATTTTCTCCCGGGACTCGGGTTCATTCGCTCCATACGTTTTTTTAACAATCAAACCACAAACAGCAATAATAACAAGCGCCCGGACGAAACAAGCCGCCCGAACCTCGGCGCTGGATCCATTACTTGTTCGTGTTGAGCACATGCTTGACAGAGTAAAAAAAAAAGTCCAAAAAGCTTGTTCTGTCTCCCCAAAACGAAATAAAACTCGTAATACCGCAAACGATGAGGTTTTTCGGTTGTTTAGCAAGTGTAGCCAGTGTCATTAGATGGGCGAACTTTACCCCAGCCAATCCACGGCGCGCCCGGTCTTGCCGCACCCGAACGAATGACACCTACACGCATTCACGTCGGTGGCCTTCATCACATGGCGCTACCAAAATGGGGAGCAAACTTCAAGCAAACCAACAAAGCACAACACAAACTGGCACAGAAGTAAGAGGACAGCGCAGAAAGAAGCGAAAAAAAAAAGCCGACAACCAACAAGCCGAACTTATTTTAAGCATATTGAGCGGACGTTAGGAAGTTTTTTCGCTTTTCATTCTGGATGGTTTTCTGTTTTCCTTTTAGCAAACCAAACTTTTTTGTGTGTCCCCTAGGCTGGCAGAGGACACACTGCCACACATACACACACACACGCACGCTGTACTTGATCGTGGTTTGTTCCCGTTGTTGGGTGATGTTTGAGGTGGCCGTATTTGCACAGCAATGCCATCGGAATACGATGTTTATGAATCGATAGAATTGGCTGAAGACACTTAATACCATCCACAAAAATTGTTCATTCGCTTAATGGTACATAGATGGAGGAAGAAGCGAAAGAAGGAAAAAAACGCACAAGAAGAACCGAATAAACAAGGTAGTAGGAATCGATTTTTGTTTTTGGTTGACTTTTGCCTCTCACACCACAACACCGCCATGCTGCGAAGCCGCGGCGGTGACTTGAATCAACAATCGGGTGACATAAATGCTGTCAGTTGGTGGTTGGTGGATGCTTTTTCCAAAGGATGTAGCAAAGCGGAAGCACTTGTTTTGGTGAAATAAACAAAATGACACAAGTTTTGTGCCAAATTAAAATGGTTTCATTGTCACTTGCAGGGAGAGAGTTTGTAGTGTTCGTGTATTAAGCGTTTGTCGTGTTAATACTCCATGATGAGCGGGAGGAGAAATTTACAGCCCGCAAGAGAGCATTTCAAGATTTGCTTTTGTATTTAAACTATGTTAAAACAGTAATGCAGCTCAGCTACAGAACTGTTACCTTATCAAAATCTTTAATTTCGCCTAACAAATCATGAAACGTTTGATTAAAATAACAATATGATTAACACTTTTAGCAAATATTCAAACAGAATAGAGCAAATACAGCAAAGCAGTACAAATATTACGCTAAGTGTAAATAATTTAAATTACAATATGCGACACCGCGCAAAAGCTTTAAGGTTTTATCGTAGCGCTGCTGTAGATTAAAAGGTCTTAAGCAACACAAAGCAAAAATGTCAACCAGTGTAAACGTAACCTCTTCACAGTGTCTTGGAATTGTGTTTTCGGCGATTTTTAATGCTTTTTTACACCATATATTATTTAATACATTTTATTATTGAAATGTTAGTGAAACGATCAGAAAATTCTGGAGCTAAATTCACAGAAAAATTATCAATTTCAGCTGGAAGAAGGGCTAAGAGCAGGCAGTTATTGTTTTCATATTGGTATAATAGCAGTCGCCCAATGGTCTCCGAGGCTAAGCCTAAGAATTCAGCCAAATGAGGATTAATGTGAAGACCAAAGATCGAACAAAAGCAATCGAGAGGAGTGAAATAACGTTCTGTTTTGCATCCGTGCAGTACAAAACCAAATATCGTCAAACAAAATAAAAAGCAAAATATTAAAATGTAAAAAAGACGTTTATAATTTCGTCCCGAGCATTGCAACACAGTCCTATTAATGTTATTGCTCACGAAGAACAGGTTAATTGAGCTTTAAACGCAAAGTCTTTAAATGGTTTAAGGAAAAATCTGTTTTTACATGAAATTTTGAACTGATCATCCACACAACAAAACGAAGTAAAAGTTTGTTTGGATCGTTCGAGAAATTAAAGTACACGATACATACGATCGAAACAGCTATTATTGCCATTCCGTAATCTGATTTTCTACCATACTTTTCACACCGACATACAGCGCCAATACGCGACACCAGTTTCGAAAGAAAATTCAATTACTGCACACTCATTTCGTGTATCGCGCTGGCGGGAGAAAATAATATTCCAGCACCCTTAATTGGCCATCACCAATGGTGCTCGGTTTCGGCCACAACGATTATGTAAGCAACCCATACCATCCATCCAGCCGATCCAACAGGGCAAGACCTTCCGAATGTGTGCCTTGAGCCCTTGACTACTACCGGTGCTGGACAAGCGCCCTAACACACACCAGACCAGCGGACCAGGCGTTGCGAGTAAATCATATTATACATCATCACCAGAGCGCAAACACTTAGCACTTGAACTGTACCGAACCGAACATTAGTGGTTTCGGTACTGGAATCAAACTGGGGCAGGCGAGGTGGCAGAAAAAATGAGAGCGACAAGAACTCACTCCACGCTTTCGTGGAAATGGAGGGTGAAATTAGTGTTATCCGACGCGCCTAACTACTTGTCACACTCGCTTCTCTTCAAACACACGATACGCGAATGTGCTGACCACCTATCCCGGACCTATAACGCCTGGTGGGGTGTTGGGGTGTAATGAGTGGATAAAAAAAACCCTCCACCCTCTCACGGCGTCTCTCGCCTTGCTTCCAGCTGATTCCGGACATAGATCGAAGTCCGCAGCAAGTGGGAAAAGTGTTTTTTTTTTTGCACCACCCCGAGTTTTTTAACCACTTTACCCGTTGTTGGTAAACCGCCTAATTACATTCGAGCCTGTTCCAGCTTAAGCTCTACCAGATGGTAAGTATAGCATAAAAAATGGAAACAAAACTTTTCCACAAGTGTCCACAGCAGCAGTACCGACCAGTGCCACACACTCATCACAAGTACATCACCCTTGTGCAAACCTCAACGATCTCACTGATGGGGCAACGGTCGGTGTTTGTGTGCCGAGCGAGAAAGAGATCACGACAGCTGAAAATGCTAAATATGACACTGACACGAAAAACATAAATCAAATCAACTCAAATTATTCCAACCACCCCCAATGAGAGAGAGCCACACGGTGGTCGAGAGTGTGTGCGTTCGCCTAGGACGGAAATGGACGCTCGGGGACTACCGAGCCCAACCGAACCCAATCCCTTGCATGGCCCACCGAATTTGCTCTTTTGCTCACAGCACCAAGCAATCGGAATCGACCCACCACCAAGCGGACGGAACTCCCCACGGAACCTGGCTGACGTGCCATGTTAACTCAATACTTAACGCGAAACCTCTTTCTTTCACCGCGACCGGGTGGCAAATTTCACCGAACGCGCAAAACGTGTCGTCAACCGGGTGCGGTCCCCGGTGTGCCCTCGCTCAAAGTCACTCAAGTAGCTCACTGCTGCCAGGGCTTTTCACCCGGCCACGGCACGGGGCTGCCAAACCAAATTGGCAATGGCGCGAAGTGGCACCCGCAAGGAACAAATCACATCAACATTAATATCACTCGGCTCGATTTTGGACTACCGGCCCCGAAGGGAGTTTACTGGATGGGACTTCGCCTTTGATGGTCCCCACGGGGAGGATGGCTGGGGAAGGGCAGTAACATAGGGTAGGGGATACATCGTCGCGGTACCAGAAGCCTAGGGTGAAGTGATGGGCATGATGGGGTGGGAAAAATTGGCTACAACCAGCGATAGGAAATCGGACGGGCCCACTGAAGGGTGACGATGATTCTAACGTTGCCAATGTACATGATGGTAATGATGATGATGATGATGATGATGGTGAGAGTGGAAGCACCAGGACCTTAGTACCAGGTGTCAAAGGTACGATATGGTAAATGATATTAATATGCATGAACATGCAGATGGTTTGTCGGGTTGCAGGATGTGCATGAAGCAATGAATCCTGAACTTCACATCCACCACAAGTGCCTCTACCACTTTAAACCCCTCCTCCCAAGGTGTCAGGTTTCACGTCAATGTGTTTGTATGTGCCCGTTTTTTTTTCTGCTTCAAGCTTCCACGATCTCAACGCTAACCTTGTCCGTTTCGATTTTCCTTGATAACCCTCCGGCAGTTTGGTGCGAATTTTCTAGCTCGCTTTGAACTACAGCAACAAGAAAAAAAAAACACCAGACAAGCATAAGAAACACATTGGGACGTGAACCGACTCACCTGCTATAACAGGAATTGAACAGAGTCGGGTTTACTCTACGGCTCATACAAAATACGAACCAAGCCCGCGCCCAACCATCCGGTCTTATGTGCATGAGTCCCGTAACAGGTGGTGATTGGAATTTCTTTTGCAACGTTTTTATTTGCCACTTTGCGCGCGGCTTCTGATTTTGCGCGCGTGACGAGGGCGGCAGCCGCGTGGCAATCAAACGTAGCGTACTGGAATAATATTTATTGTGGCTTAGCAAATCAGCCCATTGACATGCAACACGCACGCAAGCCAATTTTTCGCAGATCGAACCATTTTACCCGGGTGTTGCTGCCCGCATTCGGCATACTACATTCAGTATTGATGTGATGGATCGTGATAAGGGAAAGCTTAATTGATTGCAAAGTGAAGGCTAAACGACAATTAGTTTGATTTGAAGGTAGGTCCAAAGCACGTTCGTTTCATCTGCGTTGGTAGTATGCAGATGTATGTGATTAGGATTATTTGATAGGGAAACTGTACCAGGCAGGCTGCAAAAACAAGCATTGTTTTGAAACAAAAATTATGAAAAATAAATCATCTGTTGACTACTGCTCAAGAAAAACAGCAATTTCGATACTTCAATCACGAATTTTGTGCATATTTAGATGAGTATTCATAGAAAAACATCGAAATAGTTGCTCACCGCTCAAGAATTATCGCTCGATAATCGCCAGATCGGCAAACTAGCGTAAAACCAAAGAGGAAGTGACATTGTTCATAGTTCTTTATTACTATCTTATTCAAATGTAATCTAAATTTTAAAACCCCTAAATAATACCCTTTTTCGGTCAGGCCGTCTATCTGTTTTTTAAGGTGTATTTTTTTCTCTTTAATGCAGCTAACAATAGGTGCAAGGTAAATGTTGGTATTTAGCAGTTTAGCACATTATATTTTCGAACAAAACTTTTAGCAAAGCCAGAGTTTCAAAGTGTTTTAAATGCGATTGTTAACAACTGCATTCGTAAAGCCAACAATAGGAAAACTTTTACGGATATCGAAGCTAAACGAAAGTTTGAATTACTACAAAAATGGATTGAAATTGTATTTGAAACCCTAAACCAAGCGAATCATTCTTCGATTGTTTAACAACCAAAATAATACCACTTTCATACAATTTTTTATACAAAATGACAAGCATAGGGAGCATCACCTTGCTTACATAAAAATCCATTTGCTTAACGAAAACCCAAAAAAATTCTTTGATTTCTCGCCATAAAATGCAGTACTTCATTCGACGAATTTAAATTATTCCTTAATCAACTATTTATAACAAGCAAAAAACAAATTCTTCCATTTAAATAGAGTTTCAAACGTTCAATCCCGTTTCCTTATTGCATAGTGACATAAATATTTTCTAATTAAGAGTAGATTGAAAATAAAGCTTAAATTTTTTTAATAAGATATGAGAAAGAATTTGTTAGTGTAAGTTAAAAAAGTACTTAGCTTTACTGTACGACATCAAGCTCATACGCGTTGATGAACCGCATAGCAGAATACACTCACCTGGAAGCAGAACACAAAAGGAAATGATTAGACATAAGAAAGATAAAAAGAATTCTTAAACATTGCACACACTCATGCTATAGTTTATGCATATTTTTGCCATTTTAAGAATTTTCGTAATACATTTTTAAATAGGTCAGCCGTTTGATGCAAACGATACTCGCAAGCATTCTCCCCGTGATACCGTTTATCCCACTTGGGTAATGCATATATTAACGAAACTCCCGTAAAATCCAACTTCAAAGAAACCTTTGTTCGCTTGACTGGAATGCACTGACAATCGATGCACTTTTACTAGGCAACACACTGCCGCACAGGGTTCGCTTCCGCTTGCTCCCTGCTCGAGCAGCACAACCGTTTGCACTTGCACGGGATGGATGCAATCTTTTGATATTGTCTTACACGTCTTTCAAGCAGATGATCAAGCAGTTCATTAAAACTATGCTGCTGCCTTTGCATCCATCCGCTGCGCATACATTCCTTCCTTGCGAATGTTCATCGGAAAAATGTAACCGTAACCAGGGCATCAACTATCGCAATAACCCTCTACCGGTTCGGTGATGTTTCATAAAATTTCGATTTTCACCTAAAGCTATCGGGAATCATGCCATTTTTCTTTCCCTTTGCTTCTTTTAACTCGCTTGCACACTCACACACACACACATACCGCCGAAAGCAAATCGACCCCTCTCCATGCAAACACCAGCTTGCTGCACCCGCTATCATTGTGCAAACCCCTTTTGTGCATCCCACAAAAGCAGGCAGAAGAGTCTCCGGGCCGCGGCTGCACCGGCAGAAGAAACATTTCCGATACGGTCCACTCCATTCAGTGGCAGGATTCCCTAGAGTGCTTCCGGCGCTCCCGAAGGAGGTTCTTGTTACTTTTGCTCAAACAATCGCTATCTTGTCACCAACAAAGCTCACACGCTTTCGCTTGTCCTCGGAAGCAACTCTTCCCTGTACCCGGCCTGCACAGTCCGTTTCGCGCTCGTACTACCAATCCCGTACCGTTTCCGCTTCGCAGCCGTGTGGGAAGTTTGTCGACAAAGTTTCCACCGCCGGTGCTCTGATAGGTCCGGCCACACTGTCCAACAACACAGCCCCGCGGAAGCGTCCCGTTTTGCTTGCTTTGGTTTAATGTTTTTTTTTTCTTCCACTCGATCATGCTCCTCTGTGCAACGGACCGTTCCCTCGAGCGTCCCACCACAAAAACGTGTCGTATTCTTGCATTCGTTTCGTCTCGTGGTTTCACGTAAGCAACATACTTTCTAAACCATTTCCATCTCACCACCAGGACTTGGTGCTGATTTCTCACTGTACACGATGGAGCCGCCTGGTACTTCATCCGCCATCGGGGCCACTCACTCACCGCATACACACTTAGCCGCTTCCGTCCACTGTGTGGAGCATTTTTTTCCTCACACTGTTTCTCTATTTTACATTCTACACTCAAATGAATTGCTTTATAACAGCTCTGGTGCACCAACTGTTCCGCTGTCCCGTTGTTGTGTACTCCCTTTTCGCCTTCACTCCCGGTTTAGAGGTTTTTCCTCGGAACTACGTGCCGTACCTTATCCTGTTTTTCCAGCCCGTTCGGTGTTGGGTTTGCTGCTTGGCTCACCAAATAACACTTCACTTTGAAAGCGATTTGTGCAGCAGCATCGAGCAGCTCCACTTATCCCTTTGCCTTGGTGTTCAATGCTCAGGAGCACAACTTTTTTTTTTACAGAACATTTTCAATGTTAGTTAGAAAAGGAGAGAGTGAATCAGAGACAGATAACCACATGCAAAAAGAAAGAGAGTCAATACTAACTCGAAATAGACGCGATGTTTTCTACTTCGAGTTGGACTAGATGTCCGGTGGTGGCACGCTGGGTGTTCCGAGATAGATGTACCCGATTGTCTGTTCCGTCATTGTGCAGGTTGTTATTATCGTCATATCATTATTATTACCATTACGCTCATCATTGCATCAAAGGAAGAGTGGACTTAACTGCAAAGCGTTGGTTGGTTGCAGCGTAAAATAGTACTTCCTGTTCCGTCGTGGTAGGAATGCAGATTTCACGAGTGTATGTTTGCATGTATACATATATGAGAAAGTCACTCTTGGTGATATCATTTATGGTTATGGTTCATATGTTTTAGTTTTTGGCATCAATATGAAGCCAGGAATGAAGTTTATCGAAATTTTTATTCATAATGCACATCAATATACATTTTTAAACGATTGAGCAGCGATGGTCGATTAGTTATATCGACTTAAATTTCGACTTCTTCAAACGCATTTTAACAACAAAATTACACCACTTTTAAATAGTTTTATTGACGGACAATTTAGTGTTTTTCATGTCGTTGACATCCACGCTTTGCCATTTGTGGTTCCTTGCTCGCTACAATCGTCCTTCAAATTCAAACAATAAAACACAAAAGTGCTGCAACAATCCAAAACTGCGTTCCAACTGTCGTTCGTTTTTGCCCAACACTGATTTTCACTACAAAAAAGTCTCCAGAAATGAAGCACGCTTTTTACCACTTTCCACCTCCTTCTTTCCGGCTCGATCCGTGTACTGTTATCCTTTTGTTCACGGATAGTGTGGAGCAATGTAATGTCGGTACACAAGAACGAAAGACACCAACAAAAAAGCCAACGTAAAACATCTTTTTACTTCTCTCTGCTTGTTACAGGACTGCTCATTTGCCAAGAAATTCTGCTTTGAGTCGATCGTCTTACGACGTTGCAAAAGCGGTCGAATGCTTTTTTAAAACTCATCTGCAGCGAAGCGTGGTAAACTTATTTCGCCTCTAATAACTTGCATTGTTGTTACCCATCACAAGTTGCTGCACAAAAATGTTTGCTGAATTATTCAAGCTGCTGCAAAGCGCAACTTTTACTACGAAGTTACATTGCATAGGTTGGGTAGAGATCGAGGAGCAGCGAACCAAACTAACTTACAGTGTTGGAAAATAACCACCCCAATGAAACAACGGTACAAATTCTGCTATAAACAAGCCCTTCTAATTAAAGCTCTATCGTTTAAGGTGTGTATAAACTGTTCTACTGAATGAGCACTTTATTTGGTCCATTTTGCCCGAAGCCATCGAACTGCTTAAATCCAAATAATAAAAAAGCGAATGTTCGTTTAAAATGTAACCGCCCGTACTTTAATACAGCCAGCTCACGACCCTTTTTCCAGCTTTTCTTCTGTAACGGGAGGGTCCTTATATGCTTGGCTTCTGCAACTCTGGCACTGTAACCTCGGCCAAAAGTGGCAAATCGCTTTGTGGCGACAGTTCATAAGCAGTAAATTATATATTTAGCCACATACAGCTACGGCTACAGTCGCAAATTTTGTCGCCAGTCTGCCTCGACACTGCGCAATGCTCACTACCCGGCACAGGGAGGACGTGCGGCACACGACACGAAGCTGTAAAAAAGAAGGGATCGAAAAATTACATCCCCAAAAAAGCAGTCAGTCAGCGGTTACCAGCAGCAGCAACCACCGCACGTACCTTTCAGCCGAGAGAACGTGCCGAATTTCTTTTCCTTTCATCGGTTTTCCACGCGACAACCGGCCAAACCGCCAAACCAAATCTTTGGCTTCCTTTCGCTCGCCTTAAAGCAACAACACACCGAACACGACGATATGGGTAACCGAACTCCCTGCTGGCAACCCATACAGCCACATGGCTCGATTCGTTATCCTTGATGATGCAGCCATTTCCCCGTGCCAGACTTCACGCACGCTCCCGATCGTCGCGTCGGCGGCAGCAGCAGCAGCGAACGAGAGCCAATCAATTTACTTCCTACGTCAAAGTAAAGTTTAAACAGCTTCGTTATCCTCCACCAGTGTGACATTTAACGTTCCGAAGTCGAAACCGAATGGCGTCAGTGGCTGTAAGCGTGAGGCGCCGTACAGCGCTGGAAACCGAACGCTGCCGCACAGTGCTGTAAGAAAACGCTATCGATATTGAGTAGCAGCGGTAGTATGGTGGCTTGGTTTTGGTCGGTGGTCAACACACATTCCGAAGCATTCGACCGCGTTTGACGGATGGGACTGATTCGGATGGGACGAAAGACAGACGCAGCTTATCGGTTCCATTACGAGAATTAAGTAATACCACATCACTCTCTTTAAATGGGTAAACCGGGGCGGGATAGAAGCAATGAAGCACGGCTCTTTTATGCTTACGCTTTCATTCACCGGTGGCGAAGGTTTTCTTTCTCCGATTTCTCGCTTTAAAATCCAGCAACCTAGTCAACTGTGAGATTAATCCGCTTCTACTTCATTTGCAAGCATGGGATTCGTTGGATGCTTTTTCTCGAAGGAAGTCGTCACATTCGAAACGTACAGCCCTGCCCTGCGAGCGTATGCAAAACGGCAAAATGGCCAAGCTGTGCCAAGTAAATGACATTGTTTAAGAAGCGTGCAAGCCTAAGCTTTCGTTCATGATAAAACGATTACACGCAAAGTCATGCAGCAGCATCCAGCTACAGCTGGTGCGTGCCGCTCTCGTTAACGTAAGCGGTGGAATGAATTAAAACGGCTCGACAACAAAAGCGCAGCTTCATTATTCAGCCCCAAAGCAAACATTTTAATGATGGATAAGCCGATAAAATTCGCCATCCTTTTTGTTTCTCTACGGAACTGATAGTCAGACGGTGGGTTTCTTTAGAAATGTTGAGTTCAATTCTAATAATTTAATGCATTATTCTTCAGAAGATTCTACTGTAAGCTACAGTACGTGCAATTCAATAATTCGTTAGAGAATTAACTAAGGAATGCTAAAATGAAAAAAGATAAGTTGAGTTCTAAGATAAGAGTTCTAATTACTCGATGCATACTACGATTGGATACATGTTAGAGAATTTCTTAGGGGAATGTTTCAAATCGATAGTGGAATATTGCTAGCCCATTGTTTAAGGTTGCAATAATATTCAATTAGAATTCAATTAGAGAAAGTTTGATAATTACAGCTGTAATATTGTGTTATCGGATTTTGGTTTAGAGAAGTAACTTTTAAAACAAATTTTACGTCTACTTTTTGCGTTGCGCCCGATCAAAAGTTAATGGTACGGTGTGCTGATATAAACAAACTATTGAACAAACTGATATAACAAACTATACAACTATGAAGCTCCATCCTATAGCACTGTTAAAAACTGGTTAAAATTAATTTAATCGTGGCCAACGATCGTTCAATGACGAATTTCGAAGAAGGACGTCCAAAAACGGCCGTTGTGCTTGAGAACATTGATGCCGTTCGAGATCTAACCAAGATCTGTACAAGATCGTCATGTGACATATACTGTGAGATAGAGGCATCTTTGGGCATTTTTTCCACCAACATATACACAAGTTTGCACTAACACCTGCCCGACAACGAAAAAATTGTTGTCGTTTGATCCCGCACATGTTGACAATCGCTCAAAAATAGGCTCGTGTCGATTGGTGCAAGGGAATGTTGAAAAAATACAATCGTGGTGCTTCAAAAGACAGGTGACGAATCATGGATCTATGTGTATGAACCCGAAACAAAACAACAATCAACCGTGTGTGGGTCTTCAACCTCGATCCAAATCCAACGAAAGTTATCCGTGGATGAAGCACTTCGAAGCAAATGCTCTATTTCTTCGGCAAAACGTCGGACGATCAATTCTGAATGGTACACCACAATTTGTTTGCCAGAAGTCTTCGGAGAAATTAGAAAAACGAACAACAGAAAACGCATCATTCTTCACCATGAGCGATGCGAGCTCGCACATATCGGCTCAAACCATCGCTTATTTGACTGGTGAAAACGGCGAATTGATGGGTCATCCACACTATAGCCCTGATTTGGCACCCAATCACTTCTTTATACTAGCGCACATCAAGAAAAAAAAATCCGTGGTCAACAATTTTTGTCCCCAGCAACTGATGTTGAAGCGTGCAAAAACCACGTTTTGGAGGTATCTCACTCAGAGAGGAAAAAGTGCTTCGACAATTGGTTTGAGCGCATGCAAAAGTACGTATATTAATCGTGCTGGAGAATACTTTGAAAAAGAACGAAAAACATTTGGATGATAAATATTTGCATTTTCATTATAAGATCAGAAATATAAATAGCAGCCTACGTATACAGCGCCCGGACTCAAATCTTATCCGCTTCGTTCCTTCGCAATGAGGAAAGACAAGGAACGAGGCATCAATAAAGCCTAGAGGAGAAGATTATACAAGGTGTTCGAGTGAAATTTGATACCTAGGGGGTCTGTTTATCATTCGTTATTTATTATATATATAAACATAAGCGATACGTCATTCGAAAACTGTCAGTTTACATAACCAAATGAAAAATGTTTAAACGCAACAAAAATAGCTTGAACATCTTGTAAATTCCAATTATAAATGACTTTTGCAAATCAACGGATAAAAATCAATTATTATTCTTCTTTAAAAATATAACCAAAATTCAATTAAAGATCGACACAAAGCCCATCATTTGCCGATGACCAGTTCCACCAAGTTTCAAGTGTTGACGCTTCCCGTGTGGCTAAATTAAAGTACAAAAAACCTAACAGTACTTTAATCAGGCAAAGCGATACTAAAACACCCGTAATGGTTGTTACCACACAAGTAGTCTCTAGCACACTGAAAAAGAGTCATTTCTGTTGCCTGCTTTAACTGCACCGTAAGCGTACACCAAGTATGCCGCTTCCCGTTTTGTCCAATTTCGAAACTTCCCTGCCAAACATTTTGCACAAGTAGTGGAAAGCTTTTAGAGTTTGTGCGGTTTCCACTTGTGCAGCTTACTGCTGCATTCTGGACCGAACAAAAAGAAGAAGCTGCGAGTAAAAGCAGATACACTTGCTATGTATGTGCAACGACACCAACGAATCATGGTTTGTTCGTAAGCCGTACCGTGTGCGATGGTGTGAAAGAAAAATGTTGGCAACTCTACCAACTCTTAACACGCGCTATCAGTGATACGACTATACGGGATATGTTGGGGGAAACGGCGCTTTGTAGGCATACACATTCAAATAAAGCAAGCTTCTTCCCCAAGGGCTGGGCTGGCGACTGGTTGCAATGGAAATCAAGGCACACTTCTCAGGGACGCACGTCGAACGGAAGCCGTGAAACACGTTTTCCATAGAGAAAGAAGGCCACCATGGGTAGCTTCGGAAAGCGAACAAACAAAACACCTTACACTCTTAGACAAAACTTCTGTATTTTCTGCACCGACATGCATCCACACACCTTGAACGAACCCCATTTGCCTAGCCAGTAAGAATCTTGACGGCTGAAAGTATTGTGAATAAATAATAGTGATGGTGTGCCACCGGCTCCACCCAGAACCATTCCATCAATCCACCACCACCACCACCAGTGAAGTGGACCACGGAGTGTCATTTCAAAATAACTTCCCCAAAATGTGCCCTTTTTGTTGCCCGTTTTATGCAGCGTCAGAAAATCTCTTCCCACAGCTGCTAGCTGTATCATGCTAGCTCAGCCCCGAATTCTCCGTACCGGAGGTGATAATGGAAGACGCAGCAGCAGGGACCACCACGGCAGCTCAGCACAAAAGTGCAATCAGTGTTGTTGCAATCTAGCGCAAGGGGTATGATTTGCGGCTCGCGGCTCGTTCCGACGGGTGGACCGACCGGTGGAAAAGAATTTCAATTATTTGCACTGGCATAAGCATTCAATTCGTGATTACTTTCACGAGTAAATGGTACCGGGGAGCTGGGCTAACGCTGATGCACAAGAGCATCCTTTCGTTTTGGTTCTCACGCCTACCAAAAAACAAGCCACCCAATTCAAGACGACCCTACCCGCCGAAAACGTGGTCAAAGATGCATTTACAGCATTTTCCATAAGTGGGCAGAACCGAGGGAGCCGATTTTGTTTCTTGTTTTCATTTCCAACTAATGCATGTTGTGATTGTAATTTTTTCGTTTTTTACTACAAAGCCCTTGGCATAAAATTCTTTGAAAATTCTTCTGCATAACCAATTACCCTTTGTTTTGCACGAGCCCACAAGTTTGGGGCGCTAGCCTTTAAAGCGACTAAGTTAGAAGCTCTTTTTGCAACTCAACTCATGAAGCATACTTACAAGCAAAGTCGGAAACAGCAGTTATGAACATAATTCGCTCACTATTTCATAGAAAGAAAAGTTTTAATCGAAATCTCACTACGGGTTTCCTTCGGTTCTACTAAACTGTAGATGTGTGAAATGAAAAACAAAATCAAGGTTCAAATCAAAATTTGGTTTAAACCTAAGGTTTTGTACCACAAAATTTGATGGAAAACTTTAACGCTACAAATGCTTTGTCTCGTTACCGAACCAACCCACACAGAAAAGAAAAACTCAAAGTACCCTCGTACAGACAATTGGTACACAGCATTCGGACAAGACACTCGGCCTCAGTCAATTTGATACAATCGGTCGGAAGCACACATCCACTTGATCTTCTTAAAAAAGAAGGTTTTGTGACCTTCTCACACTCCTCGAGCCAGCTACCTGGAAAATCATGATCACATAACTTGACCTGGACTCTTTTTCCAATCGATTGCGTTCACTCATATCTGCCCAAAATTTAATACACCCTCCCGCACGTCTGGTCACGCTGAGGTCAGCCACTTTAAGGTGCACCATTTTTTTTTTAACGTACTGGAATTTTATTTCATTTTCATTTCTGTTTTTTTGTGGTTTCACAGAACGCTAGAGAGCGTCCAGTAGATTAGGTTTTGGATCGCTCCTGTTCCATTTTATCGGATAGGGAAGCTTTTTGTGTGTGTGTGTGTGTGTGTGTGTGTGTGTGTGTGTTACTTTTTTTTATTCTTTGTTGTTCATGATATTGGAAACCCAGGTTGGACACGGATATGGTTTGCAGAAAAGGATCGTAAAGGTAGAAAAGCATCCACTCGATTGAATGGCGTAGCAGCGAAAGGTGAAACAAACACGTCGCTTCCTTTATGCGGTGAAAACACCGTCCCTATGATAACGCTCTAAGTCATCGTTTGAATGGACGGGAGAAAATTAAGGTTGCAGACACTATTCGATTACGCTCAAGGGTGCGCACGTATGACCAAACATACACACACACACACACGAGTCTTGTCAATTTGCTCGCAATACCCTCAAAATGAATCGGTGTTCCGGTAGTCACTGTAGATGTGTGAATCTGTAACATACACAATCTACACGACCAAACAGAACACTATATGATACTGCACACTGCAGGCAGGTACAAACCCACCCCTGGTAGTAGTTGTGGTATGCATACATACGCTCGGTTCACAATGAACCGCAAATGAACCGCTGAATGCTCCTAGTGGGGATTGTTCTGTTCGTGCGCGGCAAAACGCAATCTTCCTGCCCGTTTGCCCTGTTGCCGAATGAAGTGTAAAATTAAAGTAGAACAATTCGTACGAAAGCTCACTTGCTACTCCCCGGTTGGGGTTAGGTCAAAGCGCACAGCGAGAAGGAAAAAGGTTCGTATGAGTTTGTCCGATGAACTCTGCCCAGGAATAACCAGCCACGTTCGGGGAAGCACGCAGATACACCAAATATGCAAATCGAAGAAAATAAATTGCTCGGCCAATTGGACAAACCGGCGCAATGTACCGGGTGTAGGGCACAAAAGAGCCGTACGTTTGCATAACGAATAATCAATTTTATGGGAAACGAGCACAATTGCAAAATGTTTATCTGTTTTTTTTTTGTTTGTGTGTTTCCCATGGTTTTATAAGAATTGTTTCTTTAAGAGTAAATGCAGCAATTCATTTACAATTTTTTTATACGATTGAATGGATGAACATTTTATTCCACTTGCAAAGCACTCAGAAGAAAATCCCGTAACAAAATCGCTCTATTTTATCAGTAACTTTAAAGAAAAATTTTCCTTAAGCATACGTTTTCTGCACATGCTTCACATGGGTAACCCGAGAAATCCCACAGCAATAATACTTAAGCAACAAATATTAAGTTTCACAGTACCAGAAAAAGACACACACACGCGCGCGCGCCTTAACTATCACCCAATTAGCATTCCAGTCAGACATTTGTCAACGTTATCCTCAGCCACAGTCGGGGAAAAGTTTTGCGGTCGACGTTTTTTGGCAGAATCTGCCCGTTTCATGTGTCCCATCGTCACCACCACCAGCAGCAGCAGCAGCAGCAGCAGCGACGAGCAAACTTTTCCTCCACCCAAAACCCAGCCCCAAAAAAGCTAAACAAGAACAAAGAAAAGTGTACTCCAATAACCCACATTGCGTCGGCTTTTTTCTTGCGAAATAAAAGAACTTTCGGCTACATGAACTCTGCCTAATAGGCGCGTTTTCTTTGAAACAAACATGCCGACTCGTACCACACCACGCTAATGCAACGCTGTTCGGTGTGTACCGCCACTGCAAGCAGCCCGTCCAATAAACAATTGCCAGACTAAGCCTCGGTAGAGAAAAAATAACACACGAAACCATCCAACATGTACGGATGGAATATTAAACATCCTATAGAATCGGTCCACCCTGATGTGCCCCAGCCCGTAACACTCGGCGTAGACTTTTAAACTCGCAATCCAGAGCATTGAGCATTTGAAATGATGCCAAAAGTACAGTGTTTAAATTAGCCAGCTATATTGAACGAGAGAAAGAGCACCAAAAAACAAGGAAAGGGAAAGTCGTCTTCGGTGCTAATGCGCCACAAAAGAAAATCAGACAACCATCGCACGAATCACACAAGCCACAAACCTAAAAGACGACCCGATTAATGGCACGGGGAGAAAGTAAAGTAA
Organism: Anopheles maculipalpis; assembly: GCF_943734695.1. Classification (NCBI taxonomy): domain Eukaryota; kingdom Metazoa; phylum Arthropoda; class Insecta; order Diptera; family Culicidae; genus Anopheles; species Anopheles maculipalpis. The sequence continues at coordinate 16,811,113 of NC_064871.1, read as the reverse complement.
GGAATCGAACCGAAAGGAAAATGGATATGGCCCGTCTAGTTGCGACATAATAACACAGCGAGGACATACGGGCTTGGTTGGTTTCTGCTTCAGTGCACTGTGCACAGCAGCGTTTGGAGTAACGGCAAAACGGGCAGGCATGAAGATGTGTCTCGCTCGTCTTTAAATTACAAAAACGTGACTCATTTCGAGTTTCTTTTCTTTTTTTATTATCGTCGTATAAAAGAGAAACACAAGAATCAATACGAAAGAACTCCTTTAGTGGAACTTTAAGGATATCCGAAACAGTCCGCGTTCCCGCTGCAATAACAAATCCCAATCGTAAACGCATGAAAGCCACATTTGCTCAAACAGTGGCACCTCCGGCTACGATAGGGGGAGAGAGTCATAAACAAGTCTTCGCGTCATCTTCTCGGGGCCGTGCGTACTAAGTCAACCAAGTCAACTAACCACTACGGCATGACGATAAAAGCTCACTCCATCAAGCGTGCGAGAATGTTAGCTTCAATTAAAAGAGACACATGTGTACACGGCAAACGTAATTAGAGCTTGCCGTAAGAGCTCTGGCAATGGAAAGTTGGTTGCATTTGATTTCCTAACCCAAAAACACTTATCATGTGAAAATGGTGGTCTGACATGACGATGATGATGCAAACGGGAGCTTTTGTAATCGATAACCATCAGCTTTTGCTGGCGAGGTTAGTAACTAGGCAACGAAACATAGCGATAAAAAAAGAAAGAAAATCCCTTCCTGGGTGCTTCGAACAGAAGGCATCACGCCGAGGGGTAAAACGCCGCTAAAGAATGTCCATGGGGGCGGTCGTTCCCTACGTAATACGTAAGACAGCATAGCTAAGCTATCACCATTATGTCAAGAGTGTGACGACGTCACCAAGCCAACTGACATGTGAGCGCGTTCGTACGAAAAAAAAATCTCCCGGCAAGAGCCATGAGTCAGTAAGAAAAATCAACGCAGACACCTAAATGATGGTTACAGGGCCACACACACACAAGCACGAAGAAGAGCTCAGAACAAACGAAAGAAAGAAAATAAAATGACTCCTCACATTCACAACACGGGAAAGAGAGAGCCATCATTGGGTAAGCCGTATTTGCTTGGCCGGTAAGAAGTGCTGTTCGTACGATGCTTTTCAAACGCTTTCTCCCCGCAAGCGCCCGGTCCAAAGTGAAAAAGCAAAATGGGTAAAGAGAGCAGAATTTACATAACCAAATATCGTCCCGTCATTTCTAACGTTCTGCAAGCGGTGCAGCGCGGGGACAATGTAAGTACCACCCGGGAGCACCATTGTCTTGAAACCTCTCCTACCCGTATCAACTATTGAACAAACGATCTTGAGCCGTTGTGCCTTCGGCGTGTACCACACACCAGCACGGGACAAGCCAAACCCACGATAAGGATCATCTGAACTGATCGATTTCGTGGCTACGCTTGTAGTTGTGCAGGGGCGATGTGTGGGAAGCACACAAAAAAGATTCGAATGTCTCGCAGTGACTACTGCCAGCCAAATGTTAGCGAACATGGTGAAAATGCTGTATTCTTGTACGGGAGAACTGTACGTCGGAGCTCTCGACGTGGCAGAAGATAATCAATCACGTCAAACATCAGAACAAAAGCTTCACCCACTGTACATGTGTAAAGGATTAAAAAACGAAACAAACGAAATGCAAATTCAAAGCAAATGGGTAAAAGCGTTGCAAAAGTTTTCCTTGCTATGCCATAAATTTTAGCTGTTTTTGGGGTATAAAAAAAAGGAACTTATTCATGAAGCAAAGCCTCCAATTCCAGATAAACACCAGAGTCATCGTTAGCCAATTCAATTTACTTACAACAAATCAAAGGGCTTTGTCAAAGATGGCTTTTCTGTGAACAGAATTTTAAAAGCTTTTAATTATCGTTTCATTAACGAATTAGATTTATAAGCTTAAAACAAATAATCTCACTGAATAAACTTAAGCATCGGAATGCAAACAAAACAACGTAACTAATACAAATGCTTTGATTTATTAAGCTTTGGAAGTTCAACCCACAATGTTAGCAGAAGCACAAAAAAAAAACTAATTTGAACAAAACCTGTTTCGCATAACAGACATAGCAGCTTTTTTAATGAACCACCATGCGCCTCCATTTGCTGTGCCGTTGTACGTTGAGCGGCTCAAACACATTAAAGGCGTTTACCCTGTCATCGAGCAAACAGAGCAGCACGGGTAACTTCGACTCATCATCGATTTTCTCAAATATTCCACCCGGCCCCATCCAACCCGTTCGGTCGGTAGTAGTTGGTTTCGAAACCGAACAACCGTACACCCGACAGTAGCAGAAACATGACAATTCGTTGTAAGCAGCTGGAGCGCGAACTGGACGAAACACGGTGGATGGGACCAACCAAATCGACCAGAATAACATACACTCGACAGAAAACGTAGTGAATAAATTACCACTGCCAACCATTGCGAACGGAGCGGCAGTCAGAAAGCTTTGGCGTCGTCAGGCTGCCAATGGTAGCAGGACGAACGATTACGAAGACCAGGGCTACACTACCAAACCCATGACGCCATGCCACATACAGGACATTCTCAATCACACACACACACACACACACTCACACACGCACACTCGCGTTTGGCCAATCCGTCCGAAAATTCCAGCGCGTTCCTTCAACTCACTTTAGAGCATCAGGCAGGCAGGCAAAGGGCCTGCCTGTCGTGCCTGTAATGGCCAAAGAACATAAGAACAAACCCTACCAGTTAACATTTTAAATCTTTTCCATCCGTTGCCACCCCAAGCTACCGTGCTGTCGGGGTTTTTTAGCGATCCATTTCGGACATTCCAGCCCGACGGCGAATGTTCGTCCGTTTTTGTCGTGCCGAGTGAGAACATACAGACAAGAAGAAGAAAAAATCGAACTCTGATGACCAAACTGAAAACTTAAATGTAACGTACCGAACATGACACGAACCTTTAGCCAGTGTTTCACAAACAGACGGCAATGAAACGCTTAACGCTTGTTTAGAATTAGAGTGCAAATTCGAGCGCTTCAGCAATTGTTACAGCAGTGCTGTTAGAACATCTTCAACATGATATATGGACTTTGCACACATTCGCATATGAAGTTTTTTGAAACATTTCTTAGAAATGAAACATTTAAACGAACAAGATGTAACAAATATAGCTCCAGTTCCATTTTTGAATGAACGAAACTGTTTTAAAAATTATCCACACAATAAAGACTAGTAAAAAAAAAAGTAATACGTAAACTTGTCAAGCTTTCGGAGTACGGAGACGGAAACTTCCACGAATCGGACTCGACCATTTTCAAAAAGGTCAATCGGTCTACAAAAACAAGCAATTTTTTTTTTTTGGTGCTCCAACAGCAAACCATCGGCAAACGAAATGCAATAAAACAAACCCCCAAACGGCAGGGCCATTCGGTCCATTGGTTGAAACTAAAATAAAAGCTCACAATAGGCAAAACCCGTAAAAAAAAGGGAAAATTTCCATAATCATCCCACGTAGGACATATTTTTCATCCAACCCGATGCTACTCGTTCTTTTTCCATCGATGGTGTTTTTTGAGTTTAGTTTCTACTTTGTTCTACGTTTCTTAGGAGGGTTCTTTTTCCACTGTTTTGTGTCGCATGCTTGTATTTGTTTCCATTTGCATGCAGTTTTTCTACAGAATGATCCAAGTGAATCCTTTTTTTTTGTTTTGTGAAAGATTTGCTTCTAGAACTCAACCATCAAAATAAGAATATTAAGTTATAATTATGGAGCAATTCTATCGGTTGATAGTTTCAAACATTTTTAAACTTTGCAGCATGATTCATTTACTACGAAACAATCACTTTCAATCAGCACTTTGAATACACATTTTTTCAACAAAAAAACAACCCTTTCGCCTGAGGATGGGCAGAGCTTAGTTACATGTGAGTATGTGTTACGGTGGATTTCACTGAGTGACACTACATTCCATTAATTCACACTGTGCCTGTGTTCTCTCTCTCTCTCTCTCTCTCTAGCTTTGGGATCAGTTTCGTCATTCCTGTATAAACATCGCTCATGGCTCATGAACAGACGGTGAACCATCCTTTCCATAAACCGAGCCGATCGAAAACGTCAAATGTCACCATCATCGAACGGAGGCATCCGCCCACCGATCTTCCTAACGAAAAGGGAACTCGTGTAGAACGCAAAAAAAAAAAAAAGAAAACTGAACCCGATCTCTCCGTTGAACAGTTGTACCAACTATGCACGGTGAGCCAAAAAAAGGGTGGAAAAAAAGCACACAAAGTTACACAAACGCACCAGCACTTTGGAACGGCCGTTACCAGCAAATGTTACTCTTCAAGCGGGAACATTTCCCACGCCTACACATCGAAGCGACACAAAAATACTCACACACACACACACACACACAAGGCACCCTCAAACTAAAGCCTAACTCCTGCCATACGATAATTCCGGGCGGTTGGTTGGCTGGCGCACACTCGCCCACCGTTCATATTGCGCCTTTCGGTTACGCGTGGGACATTAGAGTGCGATCGAGGCTTGCCATTGGCACGAATATCAGCAACACAATCAACGTGTTTTATTTCTTCTGAGTTCTGTTTTTGTTTGTGATTTTCTTTTCTAGGTTTTTTTTGTTATTGTTTGTTCATACCAACTACATATACTCGAACGCCATCTTCGGGCTGGCTGTTGGTCGGATTCGAATGATGCAAATGAAAAGTAGGTCAAAAAGATGCTTTTAATGACGTCATTATCCTGGACCCACATTATGCTGCATGCACACCAGCTAGGAAGTGAACGTGTCGGTATGTGCGCACCGACCCGGTACGGAATTCATCCACAGGCCACAAAAGCCTACGCTGGTTGGATTCCCTTACGCCTCACCCAGCACAGCACATTCGTCACAATAAAGCGAACGTCACGGGGCATGGTGGTTGGTGGGTTGGCAAACTGTTCGTTTGCCGCGCCAAACCAAGACAAGAAGGTCTGGCAGGAAAATGTGGCACGGCTCTAAAACGGTTCCCTCTACGGGCTGCTATCGTGACGTGAGTCCTTTTTCCTCGTTTCTGTTCGTTGCGTTCCCTTTTTGTAACGCCTTGGCTAACACCAGAAGCATTCGGAAGCCACGCTACGCTACCAACTGCTTGCCCGCATCAACCCCGCTGGCAGCTTTCGCTTTGGCTGATGTAGTAAGCGTAGAACTCGTTTGTTCTTTTGTCGGCTCTAACACAACACATCGCATTTCGAAACTCCCCTTGTTCATCTTTTCTGGAGCACAATTTCATACGTCCAAGTTTTTTTTGAAAATATAAATGGTTTACCGAAAAATAAAACACCCGGATCAAAAAGCGATCTACTTGCGCTCTGTATAAACTGTTCCTCAACGTCTTCAAGGCACAAGAGCAACCTGTAAAGATTGGCGAAGCGGAAAAAAAATCTGACCATTTAATTAACTAACGAATCGTAATGACTCTATATCACCGTTACTTCACACCTCCTGTAATCTGTTCTTAACCAACTGGCCAAACGCTAACGCCATTAACCCTCTGTCCGAGCAGCATCGGCAGCATTGGGTTCATAATTTTTCCCCGGAAGCGTAATGTGCACTTTACACCCAGCAGCAGCAACAACAGCAGAACCATCGTGGCAAACGTGTTATCGAGTCGCTTTCAGGATGAATGCACATTGCACCGGTTGCGATTAATGGCAGACGCATTTCATTAACCGGAACCACCGTGCACCGGTGCAACCAGTGACTGTGTCACGCTGTATCCAAATGACAGGCGAAAGTTTTCCCACGTACACACTCAAAGCGTGAGTACCTGCATCAGATGGAATGGTGTAATACAGTAGCAGTAGTTGGAAGTACTGCGTGGTTGAAGAGCAGAAAACTTTGCACCGGTTGCAGGATTTAATGTGCTTAAGTGCTGCTGGTGATTTTAAAATTAAGCAACCTCCGTTGAACACCTGATGAGCTCTGGCAGGAGTGAGAAGTAATTTAAGTACAATCGCTAGTGTAACGTTCGTCAGTTTGTCAGTTTGTGTATTAGATTTTTATGGCAGGGATTTACTAACTTGCTTCAATCTTCAGTGTGCGTGTGTGTGGGTGTTACTCATTAATATGGTAACTCTTTGGATTATTGTTAAGTTGTAATCGTCAAATAAGCAAGAGAACAACATGCCTTACTCAGTATGTTGTCTTTACTACGAGACGCATTGTAAAACATGAGCTGTGAAACATCTGTGTGATCTTCATCCTCTTGCCAAAATTATCAGCAGTGAAAAGCGAAGGCGACGATGGATGCTCGGAGTTAACGGACATGGCATTACTAATCGAACACGCTACTTGAACAAGATATCAATTTCGGCTTGAATTATCGTTTACTAATGATACATAAAAACTTCGTCCAAGCGCATCGTTCAATGTGCCGATGTATCAACCAATCGTCGATGGGTTATAACTTTGTTCTCTTTCGCTACCATCAGTCAACAACAAAGAACCTTCAGGACAGGGTAACTATCAGCCACACAGACTACAAACAAAAAGAACCCTTCCCGACCTTCCCGTTTCTTCAAACGGACGGACCACTAATGAACACCGCTCCTCAGCAGAAACGTACCCAGGCGAGGTGTGTGCGTCGTTTGGCAGCCGAAACTAACTCCCGAACCGGTGCTTCTTTCTTTGTTCTTTCGCTTGAGCCGCGCGCGGTGAGTGGTAAAAATAAATCCAAACAATTTATATCTACATGTTACTTTCGCTACTACTACGCGGCGCACACTTTCGCTTGCACAGGTCGAAGCATCGATCACGTGGCACAGGGCGAGAGCGATGGAAAGGCGCGCAACAACAGTACACGGTTCCACCGCCAAGAAGATGGATGTTGCCCTCCCGTAGAAACTTCTCCTACGATGGTAGAAGTAGCGTAATGTTTCAAGGTTAAGTGATGCCGCTGCTTTGGTTGTGGCTAAAAATGGCCTGCCACCACACCATTGGAGGCAGGTTGCGGTGGTGGTGATGGTGCACAGATGCATTACTCAATCCCGTTACGTTCGTGTTGGCATGCGCCGATGCGTCTAAGCTTTGCTCGTACCTTTGCGTAATACCAACACGATCAAACAAAGCATCCTAAGAGACAAGCGCGTGGCCACTTACCTGATACGATGACAGGAATGGATCACGGTTCTCATCGATACCGGATACGACGTCGAGCGGTCCAGGAAATGCGCCGGAACCGATGCCACCAACACTGCCGCCACTACCAACGACACCGCCACCTCCACCACCGCCGCCGCCACCACCAACAGTACCGGTGGCAGCTATGGAGAGGGACGATTTGTTGGGGAATGGAATAGACGAAGTGCTGCGCCTGTAGCGTGACGGCGAGTTGGCAAGGTTCGACTGTAATGGCTGCAGTGCGTTCGACTGATGGTGCGACGGGTGATGATGGTGCTGCTGTTGCTGCTGCTGATGATGCTGATGTTGTAGGCTCTGTTGCTGATGCGAATGTTGCTGCTGATGGTGGTGAGATTGCTGCAGATGGCTGCTATTACCGATACCGTACGGTGAGAGGGACTGATTGCCGGACTGGTGTGGAGGTTTGCGCGAGTGCAACCCGTTCGGACCGAGTCCCGATGGGTTGAGGCTCGAAACGGAACGGCCACGATTCCAAGAGGACAGCGAACTTTGCTGCTGTTGCTGTTGATGCTGATGTACTTGCTGCTGATGATGTTGTTGCTGTTGCTGCTGTTGCTGCTGCTGCTGCTGCTGCTGCTGTTGGGTGGATTGTTGCTGTGACCAAGGGCCCGGATTAGACCACGAAGGGTACGAATTTTTATACTGATTTTGTTGCTGCTGCTGTTGCTGTTGTTGCTGCTGTTGCTGCTGCAGCATTGCATTACCATGCACGGATAATCCGCTCGGCGAGATGCCGTGATGATGATTGGGAAAACCACCATGGGAAGCCGTTATGGCACGGCGCTGTTGCTGATGCTGCTGCTGTTGCTGCTGTTGCTGGTGCTGCTGTTGTTGCTGCTGAGCAGCGGCGGCTGCAGCAGCTGCGGCGGCCGCCACAACGGCACCACTGTAGAGATTGCTTGAGAAATTCTGGAACGCTCCCAATCCATTCATTGACAGGTGAGCACTACCGGAACTGCCCTGACCAGACGTCGTTTCATCCGGACCGGTCGACCATGGGCTGGAATGGTCTGGCGATGTGCCGAACCCGAGCCCGCTCGGTGCTAAACATGAACCGATGTGCGATGATCCGTTCATCAGGTTGGACGTGACACCGAGACAGCTTAAATCGGTCGCCTTCAGGCTGAGCTCCTCCGCTACGGACTGTAGCTGCAGCTGATCGGATCCACTGTCCAGGAGCAGATTATTGTTGGCGCTGTTCTGATTCCCATTTCCATTCACGCACATGCTGCCGCTGCTGTTTATACTGCTAGCGCTGCTTCCCCCATTATTGCTGTGGTTGTGGCCCGCACTGTTGTGGTTGCCGTTCGAGTTGCTGCCGGTACCGTTGCCCATCCCATTCAAACCTCCGTGGCCGCCAAGGTTCACTATCGAGGGCGATGTAATGCTGCCACCGTTCAGCAACGATGAAGTGACCGTCGCTTCGCCGACACTTCCCGCACCTGCCGCCGAGCCAAGTGCCATGGAAAGTTCGCGAGCCGCCGACACGGACGACAAAGAGCAACCATCCGACGACATGGCCGTTGTAATGATGCTAGACACTGACGAAAGACCTCCCACGCCACAGCTGGACGCAGCAGCAACGCTCGATGCCATCAGCAAACCTCCCGGCCCGTCACTGGAACCACCCGTGCCAACGCCTAACGATAGCGAGCCCGATGAACTTCCGCCAGCCGACATTTTGGAACCGGTACCACCGTTACCGTTTGTCTTGGTACGTTCCCCCATCGACACCGAGGACGACGAGGATGAGGATTCACCGATCGTGCCCAGGCTATCCGAGATGCTAGTGCCGGCCATATCCGGTCCAGACGTCCCCGCCAAATGCTTGATGTTCAGCAGATTATTGATGCTGAGCGTATCGAGCAGCGACGGATTGGCCACGCATGAGTCGTTCGCAAGAACCGAACTGGAGTACAGAAAATCACCCATCACGCTGTTACCCACTAGTGTGGTCAGTTTTTCACCTCCGGAACAGTGACCGCAAACGGCAACGCACGCTTACCCTTAAGTCACGAGTCACTTACGATTGGAACAATTCTTCTAGCAAACACTAGCCTAAGCCTTACAAAACACCATAAACACGACAATTCACCGGACCCGACACGCGCGAACTATTTCCGGTATGTTTCCTATCTGCAGACTGCAGTACAATTTACGAATCAACGAGTACAATCTTCACCAGCTACCTTCACGACACTTCACATTCATTCGAGCGGACACGCTGTTCACATAATATTAATCTTCTACTTAGGTTTACCACACTTTTTTTTTGAATTTTTTGATGCCAAATTACGCTTTCACTTTCCGATCGGACACTTTAATCTTATGTCAACTTACACGACAGTAATCACGGGTTATAACTTATACCTTACGCACTCCAACACCACCAACAAATAGTGTTTTTCTTCACCAGAACGGACGTATTGAACACACGAGCACACCTAGACACCAGTGGCCAGTATCTGTGTGTTTGGAAGGAAAAGAGGGCCCAAGTTATACAGGAGCATTAAACTAGAGCACAATGCACCACCGTTTGACACTGTTGAACTTTTGTACCTCACACACCGAAGCCGTTCGGGGCCATCCTCACACTAGTCAGCTTAAAGTCGAACAACGAGAGTTAACAATCGATAGAAGTTGATGGTTAAGGTTAAGGGCTTTTTGTTTAACAGTCGTTGAGTTTTCTTATCTAGCACCTCCGTATCCCTAGCTCGTGCTAGAAGACAGCACCAACCATTAACACACTAAGCGGCTAATACAAAGCACATCGATAAACTCTAGCGAAATTGCGATACATAAACTTAACAAGCACACCGATCAACACCAGGTAGAAACGTTACGAATATTGCGTTATAGGTTAAGAAAATTTTTGCCACCCGTCGATGGATTCCTGTCGCACACGCACACGTAGTACAGCCGTACAGTGTGTACTTGCTCTGCAGCGCACGTCGAAGCACGTCAGGGCTGCCGAAGCCTAATGGTGCTTTCCCACCTTACAAACGCCGGAAAAAAACGGTCCGTTTCGCTACTGCGATCAACTTGTCCTGAAACGAAGCGACACGAATTGACCGCAGAACACCAGCGTTGGCTGAGTTTTATTCGCCCGTCCGGCTTGCCGAGACCTAGATAGGAGCATGCCGAATGCCGAAAGCTTCCATTTCGGGTCACTCAGCGGCCGTATCCTGCCGAACGTTCCCGCGATGGCGAAGGCGCCTGGCGTGGGAAGCACCCGCCACGAGCGAGCGGGGAGTAAACAAACGCACATTTATCCCAGTGGCACCGTACCCTAGTGAACTCGGGGACTTGGTCTAAAGGATACGAACGGACCGGGTGCCGAACGGTGGTGCGCTGAGTGACGCTCGTTGTGACATGCGCCGAGCCGATGCTCAGCTCGTCCCGAAACGTGCACTCCCTGGTAGGAGAAACGACACCCACCAAACGCGGATTAATCTGTAGTACGTGGGAGTTTTCGAACGAGCCTTCAGAACGGCAATCTTTACGAAGATTCCCCAACTGCCGTTCAGCTTGGCTCCTTGCTTTAATCCATCCAACCGAGGCGATGCGTTTGATGCTTCGAACTGGTGAGTTCCACAAACGATTTAGTAGAGCTGCCAATGTGCCAAATTCGCGTTCCATCATGGCACGGTTTCGATCGGAAAAGATGCGTTTGGACTTTTCCCATCATCGTAAGGCAACGATGGTGCGTTTTTCTGTGTGGCTTAACTCCACACAACTCACACACTCTTTCGCTCTGTGTCTCTTTCTCTCTCTCTCTCTCTTTCTCTCTGGGTGAACTTCGTCCGTATGCCGCTGCGACAGACAGTGTATGGATGCGTCTAGACAGCGGTATAATTGTGGGCTCTACTCTCGTTCAACCGAGAGCGCCTACTGACGTCAGTAAAATGCCTGGTGAACGAAAATGTGCCATCGGAAAATGTTCCATCGGTCCAACCTCCCCACACACGTCGTCCGTCGTATCACCCCGGTATAAGAATTCTACAGAACTTTCCAATTGCCAACACTGTCTAATGATGGCAACAACAAAAAAAAAGATACGAAGACATTTTATCCATTTGGGGATGATGGCTGGGTAGACGTGTAGCCGATATGACGCTCCATCGAACGTTTGACGCTTGAACCGATGGGATAGGGCATCGCCATCCGTGCTGGCGGTGGTGTAATGATGGGAAATTTTCCGCTATGATTGATGCGTTCCGGAATGCTTGTTTTTGTGGAGGTGGAGTAAACTGATCAAACCTGACTGTGAGTGCACAGGAAGCGGCAAAACGAACCGAACCATTGGCAGGACATTCGTCGATGAGCCATTAGCCCGCCCGTTACGCTTGTCTACCTACGGCCGACCTTCTGACCGAATGCCGAAACGATTACATATTTCATCAGCAAAATGATGAAATTATGGAAACGTTACCAAACACAACTCGGAACCGTGGCGTTTCGAGTCTTTGGAGGGGCGCATGGTGTGTAACCGAATTGATTTGCGTCCATTCATAATTATCGTTTTTGTTTTGGATTATTGGTAATGAGGTACATCGTCCGTGCGGGACATCATTTGTGGGCCGGTGGAAAACAAAGGCAGGGAAGAAAAAACAACGCGCTCTTCAGATCATAATTAAGAGCTTGATGGAGCATTTAAGCATGTCCATGCTTAAGGAAGTAGTTGGACATGTGCGTGACCTGAGCATTGAACTAGGAGAGGGGGAGTTTTTTTAATAATGAGGTATTCCGTACTAATCATCCTGAATTTTTTCTACGCTTCTTTGAGAATATTTATTTCATTTTCTAAATAGCATAACTCAAGCTGAGCTGTGTATAGCAATTTATAACGAACCAAACCTATGTCCAAAACTGTGGCATAGACTATAGTAAAGCGCCTATGATTATTCCGTTTTCAAAACACCTTGCCTCATTGCCTTGAATACTATCATAATCAGCTATCAGATAAGACAGATTACGAATCATAAATACATTCAATACATTTGTTCCAGCATAAACTTGCAAGCAATTAAGCTTCAAGTAACCGTCAAGCGCCGGTAGTTATAAAACTGTGTTTCCCTCTCTCTTTTTCTCTACCTGTTCTATTTGTCAAACAGTAGTCTGTAAACACTTCACATACACACACACACATTCGATTTTAACATTAAAAGCGCTACCATTACCAAGGCAAAGCAAATGGTGTCCCGAATCGCACGACACGGCGTCGCTAGGATTTTCCATGCCAACCAAACCGTCGACAGGGCAGTATGTTATGCCGGATAACTTTGCCACACGCACACTAGCGCACACATGCACGGTTCCGATACACGTGCCATACGAAAGGAAAACTTCACCGCGCTCGCACCGAATGAGTGTGCCCGGAGAGACCGTTTTCAGTGTGCACCAATTCAAACACGTTCAAAGCTAACCTGTGCGTCACTCACACGGCCCCCGGTTTGAAACGGACGCAGAGGCGGCTTTCAAAGGTTCATGATAAGCTGGGAAAAATGAAGGAAAATAATTTCCACTCTCACGTTTTTGGGTAAGAGAGTGAGAGAGCGACTCAAAAGCAATAGAAAAACGCTAGCGCGTGAGGAAAAGGAATGGCAAACCGATTTCCAATGACACAGCAGTGCCAACTTTGCAGGCAAGAAAAATCAATCGCGAAAATGTGTTGCGTTTTACCGCTCATCTTCGATCGCTCTCTCTCTCTCTCCCTCTCACACACTCTAGAGATTTGTTTTGTTCATTTTTAACGACATTTTTCCCGTCTGTTTTGTCAACCGCTCACGGGTAGGGTTATTCATGAATGTAGTACACTTTAAATACTTTCCTACTCTTTTCGGCAATTCAACCATAAATACATACACAAACAAACACACACTCTTTCTCTCTCCTGCTCTTGAATGCCGATATCAGAAACGATACGCTCACGCGTAAAACATCCTGTGAATGAACAGTTTTCCTCTCTTTCTCACACTCTCTCTCTCTCGCGGCACCCCAAATGCACGGGAAAACTATAAATGTATACGTCAGAAGAGAAACTGTCAAAACAGTGGGGCTATTTTTGTATGCTAAATGTTGCGTACGTCACACCGAACACAAAACGCTAAACCACAGGAGCAGAAGCTGCTATTATAATTTTAATTTTTCATCAATCTCTCCGGTAGTTTACCGCGCTAACTCAATGGTAGAACAATTATTTCCACCCATTTCGCAAGCCATCGATTGGGGGTTTGGTTCCCTTGATTGCCCCATATCATTTGTTCAACGCATTAAAAACGCACATTTAGCCCACAGGCGGCACACGCTTCACTGACATTACGTTGGTGGTGTACGTTATCAGCAGATAACGATGTCGTCATCGGTGGTGCAAAGATTGCCGGGTGGCCGGGGGTGTAAAATGGAGACGCAGTTCAGCACCGTGCCCATACACCTTGAGCAGGGTTTCGTATTTGTCTAACCTCCGCTTACGTTTACGCAGTGAAACATCACAACACACGCAACACATACGGAACGATCGCACTGTACGCAACACACGCATACCATCGTACCCAAATGTCACCAGCTTGTGCTGATAAGTGGCTGGCATCGTTGGCCGAACAAAAAAAAAACTCAGACGCCAGCTTTTTACCCACTTTCGACGTGGACGCTGGTACCTCATCGATTGCATTAAACATAGATTACATTAGGCGCTCTATCTATGTTCAATCGTGGCACGAACGATTGAGGTATCGCGCACTCCCGGAATGCATTAAATAATTTAGCAACTTGACAGATGGGTTTGCCTCGATAAGCTCCACTACGGTGCCGTTCTAGTTCCGTACTAGCCGGGAAACCAATTCAATGCCAATACTCGCACTCCACGCACACTCAAGCACAATCCACATCAATTACTTATACACACTATAGCGACGTCCATACTTTGGTGCATAACGTTTCGTTGCTTAGGATTGCATTTGCTGAACGCAGTGTCGTACTGTGTCAATACAGTGCATCTACCAGTACAAAGCCTCACTTTATTTAATCAGCCCCAAACGTGTATTGTATGCACGTAGCAAATGAAGAAAAAAAAAAGAACTGGCAGCCCGGGACTGACGGTGAGATCTTCTCTCATATGTTGTCTGCTACCAAACACCTGCCATTGGATGGGTAAAGCTTTGGAACAATTGAACATCACAGCACTGTGTGTCGGTGAGCTCGTGCTGCACGCACACAAACACACCACACACCACACCAAACACGTCATAGTTTTTCCCTCAAAACACCTATCACATACACTCAGCTGCAGGAGATTCTATTCCGTTTCGACACCGCTCTGTCCACCGCCTTTGCATGCTAGACACAACATACGGCAACACCAGCGAATGAAACACAGCGCACAGCATTGTTACGAGACCATGGTTCCCTTGCAGGAATGTGTCAGCTTAACCACAGAATATTAGCACTAATTCCTCCTCTCCCCTCCCCACACACGTGCAGGAATCTTCAATCCTGTCAAGACGGATTCCCTTTGCTCCCGGTTCCTACCTTCACGCGCGTGAAAATACTACACCCATGCGAATCAGTTCACACTCGAAACGCGTCTGGCCAGTCGTGGCTCCTGCCTAGAGGCTTTTCAGTCAACTCTCAGCCCTGCTCGGTGCTGCTGGTGAAAAACTACTTTTCCACACGCGTCCCTAAACTGCGAGCAGCGTTCGCTCACAGTTAGATTTCTGACGGGAGCAAATGCCACCTTTGCTTTCGCTCGGTGCTGGTACGATGCAACAAACACTGGCCTAAACGACCGTTCCGTTCATTTCCCCGACACTCACAACGGCATACGGTAGGGGATAATGAGAATAGCGGGAGGGGGACAGGGTTTGTCACTCCGGAAAAACTCAACCTGTCCCACATTGGTCGGGCAAGGTGTGTGTGCGCATGCCAACAGCTGTTATCTGAGTGCTGCATGAAGGGCTACGGTTCGGTCAACACTCAGCACTCATGATACGGCGCCTGTACGAACCGTTCATTCCCGGTTGATAGAGAAATCAAACGTTGCACGCACCAACTGCAAACCGAGCTGCTGGCAACTGAACTCACCGAACGAGCGAGTGCGATAAAAACCTCAACTAACTACGGGCATGATAAAGCTTCCCTTGCTGGGGAGAGCAAAAGCGAGAGAGAGAGAGAGAGAGAGAGAGACCACTGAAGAGCGAAAGTGATAAAAATATTTTTCCCCCAAAAGCGAGATACGGTAAAGGTTATTGCATTGCAGAAGGGAACTGCGAAGGGTTTCGAATATTGAAACTTGGTTGGCAAGAGTTCGAAAACAGTCCCAATTTTCACCGACCAAAAGAGAGAACTGTTCGTACGATATGTGAGAGCAAAGCGGCCAATTTCGGACACAGCCGCCGCTTGCTTGCGGTTGTGTTATACTATCAAGCGTTTGAAATGATCAAAACAAATTACTTAAAACAATACTAACCAAGCACATAATACTGTTTTAGCGTATCTGCATAGAAACTTTAGATTAGCCTCTGCAGATCATTATTTTTTTGTTTTAAAAGTATTTAGCAAACGTATTGCGTCAATTAGAATTGATTACTTTTTTTTAATGTTACTAACGTTGAGGTCGTTACATGCTTAATGCATTGTAATGCTGTGTTAAGGAATGTTATGGAAATCTTTCAGTAAAATATTTTTAACTAAATAAACCTCGTGTACTGTTAAAACTAATCAAATTAGATGATAAGTATTACTTTCATAGCATGAAAAAAATACGATCAGTCTTCTTCTTCTTGGCTTAACGACCGTAAGGCCATGCCAGCCATCTGATGGCTTACTATACTTGCCGATAGCACGGTTAGTCCTCACAACGTGGGGAATATCCGGATGCCTCAGGATTGGAACCCCGGTCCTTCCGTTTGAAGACCGGCGCCGGCGCTGATCAAAAGATAATAATTAAAGAGGTGACTTAAACTAGATGGGGTGGCTCAGTAGTAGAGGTGACAGTGGTGCGGGTCTTCACCCGGCAGGACCGGGGCTACTGCCGTAGTGGGGTCTGACCATCCAACTACGTGGTATCGGCTATTTAATGGTTATTTAGGTCGTTAAGTAAAGTTTAAAAATAGATCGTTTTAATTTTTATTTTATTGTTTCATTAATTATAAAATAATTATAGTCATTGAAAATGTTATTTGTTGTGTATTGTTAAACTAATTAATAGTCACAAATAACAAAGCTCGTTCACATCAGTTTCTAATTTTTCCTTCCATTCATCATGTGGACATAAGCTATCCTAATTTCTGTCTCATCACGAACAAATTCCACCGCCTGGTTTTGCTAACTTCCACCCGTTCCTACTTCAATGTGTGACCAGCATTATCTCACATAGCTTCCACGCTTTTAAAAATCCGTTTTTTTTTCAAAACCTCTTCTATCATCAACTTCATCGTCCATCTTTCGACGGTTGTCTGCTTTCCGCTACGCTACACTCATGTTCCCTTTGAAATATTAGACTTTTGGTGGTGGAAAAAATGGGACAAAACTCTAGGAAGCAATAAAGACACCCCATTAAAGACTAAAAGCAACGCCAGCGCAACGGGATTTCAATGCTTGCAATCTAACCAAAAAAAAACACAAAAAAGTCCCATCACCTTTGCACATTACCACTACCAACACAGTGCTTTTTTCCACCACCAAGCGTAATTGAAACGACTAGAAAACGGTATCCACTGCAATATTGCACCATGCAACGAACCTACACACGCAACCGTAGGCCGGCTTCATGTACAAATGGCAAGTACCGAGAAAAAAATACAATAAAACCAGTAAAAGCTCTCTGGCACACTGTGCTGTAGCTCCTGCTATCTCAACACCAAGCAGGCAAGCAAACAATGGATGAGTCCGTGTATACCGCAGCATAGTACAGACCTCATCAGTCATTTATAATTTTATAAGAGCGAACCACAAGCACTTTCTTCGTTTGTTAACCGGCCGTCCGACTGCTTGCCCGACTCGCCGGGTGTTTCGATTGTTTCACCTGTCTGGGTAAAGAACTCGCCACTTCACAGGCGAAAAGCGCGGAGCGCACTGGAAAATAGTTCTCCCAACCGTCGCAAACACTTTTATCTGAAAGCACCCATAATAGGGAGAAACCACTGTTTTGCACACTGTCTGTGCTATTGCCATTTAATTTTGCATCCCGATGTTTCTGTTTTACTTAATAATTCTAACACGCTAAGTAGAACAATTTAAAAATCTTTCATTTTTAAATTTTTTAAGTGCAACCAATGGTACTGTCCATCAATCATTCAAAGCTTGAATTGTTGTACAAATTGTTTTATTTAAAAAGTAGAAACATTGCAAAATCTAAATCCATTCCAATCCATTCCTGCAAACCATTGATTATGCCTCCAAACCCACACACTACCTAACCCCTTGAGGCTGCCATCCCACACTCAATGCACCTCTCTGGCAATTTGGCACACTTTCCATAGGTCACACACAGGTTGGTGCGTGGGAAAGGAAATTCGAAACTTATTACCATCGTCACTCATGTAGCTGCTGGTGCAAGCAATGGAGGCGCCCGGTTGCTCACTGTTTGCGAATGCAACACCAAACTCACTTCGAATGCTCACACATGGCTCGCACGTAAAAACCACCACGAAACTACACCGAGCGATAATGGAACGGTCCACGAACCTCCCATTGAAGCTGGACAGATAGGAGCGAGCGGTAAACCGGTCCCGGTAGCAGTAAATAAATACCTATTAACAAACTGTGTACCGTCGGAAACGACGTTGTCGTTGAGTGTGAATTTTTGGACAGTATCTATTTTAGAACCGCGCACAGACACACACACACACAAACACTCACACTCTTCTGGGCTTCTCTATCTGTGAGCCATTTTTGTGTGTTGTGCAATTTGCCGGAAAAGGCGTTGTTTGTTCGGTGCGAGATAAAACAAAGTTGTCGTCACAGTTTGTTGCGTTTGTTTCCGCTGTTGTTCTGGTTCCTGGTGGAAGGATTCGGTTGGGCAGCTGGCCGTTTCTGCCGCTGGTTTGCATCATTATGCTGCAGGTGTACGGTATGGGTAGCTGGGTGAGCGACACGTAGCAGCCGGAATCCATTAAAACTATTTATTTTTCTCATTTACACTTGGAAGCGGTCGGTGGATGTCGGTCCGGCAGCACAATTGTTCACTTCGTACCAGGCACCGAGCGGTGCTGCTGCGTTGTATTCGTGTCCTGTGGGTGTCATGGATTTATGAAGATACATTATTTGACAATTATGCAAATATATCTTTGAGATCCTTGTTTCCGGTCTTGTCCAGTCATTGTCGCTATTGGGGATCGGTTCCTTTAAAACACACTCACACACCCAGTGTAGCCATTGCAGCGTGTGTACGTGCCTGTGAGCAACTGTTACCCATCGCTGGTAGACGTTATATTAAGATCGAACCGATTATTGAATACCCGCCAACAGTGACCGCTAGTTTTACCGCATCAGCCCCTTCCGCTCCCTTTGTTACCTTCCGTCTCACTACCCAGCGTTCCATGCTGTGTATGTTTGTGTTTGTACGGATCGTTAATGGTGGGTAATTAAATCACCATCTTGCAAGGCAACCGAAACATGACCATCAGCGTGTCGTCGACCCTCTCTCTCTCTCTCTCTCTCTATCTCTCTAGGAAGGTGATGAGATACGCGCGCGGTTTCACGGTACACGCGTTTTCGCTCCGCTTCACCATATGCATTCAATCAGCGATCATCGGTACAAGTGGATTAATCAGCATTAATTTCATTGCACTATGTGACATGACTTCCGTGCCGTTGATAGGAAAATAATTTCACCATCGGTACGTGCCAGTAGATTTAGGATCGAACCACCCGACGTGTGCCGGAGGGAACCTTTTGCGCCAGTACAACGGGGCCAACGATTAGAAACAGATGATGTTAATGGAATTTTGAGCACGAACCAACACCAAAGACTATCTGGACGCTCCGTACTGGCAACGTCTGCAATTTCACGTGTAGCATCGTATTGAATTGATTAAAATGGCCAGAGCTTATCGAAAATTTGCAATGAATGCTGCACGTAGCAGCATGGAAGAATGCTTTTATTTTCCTTTCGACATAGCCCGCCGCTTTGAATGCTTAATGCATCCCAGTGCTACCAGAGGCACCAGGGAGCGGAATGCGGGAAGACAAAGACGGCAAGCAATAGTTGTTAAATTAAACATGCTTTTGGAGTGCTTTACAAAGCGCAAATACCGAAGCTGCTTAAGGAGCAGTCATTGGGATGTAGATTGAATTAATTAAATTTTTAGCAACACTCAAAGAGCTTACAATTATCACTTTTTTAAAGGTTAAAATTATTTACACTTTCTGCTGGATTACTTCTTCCGAGTTTATCATCCTCATCAACACTAAAACACAATGAATTTGGACCTTGCATCAGCTCTTACACAAAAATTCCACGAACAACTTCCCATTTCCTTGAAAATGCTGCCATATCATCGAAAAGATTAGGAACTTTTTCCACACATAACTAATGGTCAGGGACCGATTCTCCCATCGGGTTACACAATTTCCCCTGGTCAGCACAATTGTACGACGCGCATTAGCATTGGAGGGTAAACACAATTACTACCACTTGACACGCTCGTCAATCATACTCGGTTGCACGGTGCTCGGCGCTAGTTCCCGGCCAGCTTTAGCTGAGCGATGATCTTCCGCCACGCGACAGTGCTGGTGTCGTTCATGCTCTGCCTCGAGCGTGTCTTCAGCTCCATCTGTCTGTACCACGGGTTTCACGAAAAGTTTTTCACTGACCTCAACTACATCATTGACGACTTCGACAGCGACGTCTGGTATGTGCTGGCCTTCCAGCATCCAAACTTACCGTACCGCACGCTCTACCACGTTCCGCAGGACATTGCGTCGAACCGCAACTGCTACAGCTACACGCTACGTACGCGGGTCGGCGTAATACTGATGGAGCTGGTGTGCCGCGAAGCTCACGCGGCGTACGATGCGTTCGATATCTTTACCCGTCCAAACGGAATGTACATAGTCGGCAGTAAGGGATCGCAGGAAGTGCGAGACTTTCGTGTGGTGCATGTGATGCAGCTTACGAAAACGTCCGTCCTGCTGATTAGCTGCTCGGCCAAGATGAACACCTACGGGATGCTTGTGCTTAATCGGGAACCACCGACGGCTAAGGATACGAAGCAGGTGCACAAGATGATTGAAGCCAAACTGCCCTATCCGTTGCACCTCTGGTTGAACTATACCGTGACGAGTGTTTCGCCGGACGGTGAGACTAAGTGTAGTTGCAGAAATCATTTCGTGAAAAATTGGGACGATTTCCACGACAAGCGGAAAGGGTTTGTGCTGATAACGCTTCTGGCGGCCGCAACGCTGTTGGGTTTGGTGAAGCTATTGAAGCGGTTTTGGTTAAGTAGATGATGGGGCGATCAGCTATTTGGAATGGAGTTGAATAAATAGTAAATTTTGTGGTGCAATGGCCGTACAAGTACAATAATTTAAATTACGTACTATAACTATAACTATAATACACTTGGTACACTTTTGGTTCAAAAAATCAATTTAGATCCAATTCAATTGACAATAAAACACATTGCTCAATCGAATGAGTGTGTTTGTTCATCGATTTCTTTACTGTTCTATCGAATCCAATATGCTTGAAGTATTAGTATTGATTGGCCTTTACCCGAGCGACGCCTTATTACAATCAGCGTTTTATTTTATTTCATTGCGCCACCATTACAAAGCCTTAGCCGCCCTGACAGTTACCATCTCGGCACTGTCCACCAGCCGTACATAAGCCAGGCGATGACGCCGCCACCGGTCGCACTTGCCTCGTTATCGCGCTTGCACCCTTGTCACCGCCTGTGTCCGCCTGCCTGCCTGCCCGTTTGCCCGCACCCGTTCGCATTCTAATCTGCATACATTTATTATACATAAAATGTAATCCCCAAGAGCAAGAAAAACGACTGTCAGCCGACAGTCGGCTGTCGTCCGGTGAACGAGTGTACGCTGAAAGGACTTCGCCTCGATACGCCATTAGCCATTCTTCGTCTTTGGCTGCTTCTACACCAGCCAGCGCTGGGGTACATTCGAAAGCCCGGGTCGTAACCCCTTTTCGCCTGTAATCGGTGTGACAAATTCACTTTTGCGTTCCCTGTCAAAATCCTAGCTTAAACATGCTAAGCTGCTGCCAGCCATCGTCGACTGTTGACGGGGCTAGCGTTTATCCTTGCCTCGCGCGACCTACCATCGTCCAGTACCGATTGAACCATTCCATCCGTCGTAAAGGTAATGTCGGACACTCGACGATAGTATGGACGGGCCAAGTTGCACATGCATTCCGCTTGTTGCTGGTTTACTTAGTTACGGTTCTGTGACGCTTGTGGAAGTTTGTGGTGAAAGTGTCTGCGTCTGCTCCACTGCTCAAGGTTTGTTCTACCACTTCGATTGTGTGTGTGTGTGTGTGTGTATGTGGGTGGATTACTTTTCGATCAACTTCCCTTCCTAGTTCCGTACAGGTCCAAGCTGCACGTAGACGTGTACGAGCAACGAATTTCAACCATTTAATTGAAATATCCCGCGAGTTATTAGCCACACGAGAAGTGAAACTTTCTCTCATCTATTGCACATGTTCGGGCGCACTGTTCACTCAACCGGGCGAACCTGAACCAATCCCGTTTTGCCTTTGCCATATTTTCTCCGGATTCTATTATCTTGATCCTCTGTAGGCATCCGATCAGGACGCCGTTATGCGCTCGTTTGCCAATATTCGCCGCCATTTGCAAAGGAAGGGATACAAGAAGCCACCGTTCTTTCCATCATCCCTAGCTTCACGCTAGCTTTCGACATGTTTCTTCGCGTGGAACACGAATGCATGTGGGAACCACCGTGCTCTGACCGCGTTTATCTGCTGAAATTCGTCCGCCGTGCACTTTTTCGTCTTCCTCACGAAAGCCATCACAACTCCAAAGTATGTTCGTTAAGTTACCTATCCTATACGGTTGATAAGAAACATCAAACTGGTCGTACGAGCGAAACGTGGCGAAAACCGAGAGATATCTCACTTTTTCCGCAACCGTTGGGACATGGTCTATGTGGTGAAGTTGGAAAACGACGAGCAAATCTGCCGCTGGTGGGAGTTTTTCACCCTCGAAACCAGTTGCTAACAGGTAGGAAAATTGATTAAAATAGTTTGCTACATTGTAATTTAATAAAACTCTCGTGTCCCCCCCCACACGCCGGTGAGGGCAAAAAGCGAACTTGGAAAGCTAGCAGCACGAAAGTTCGCGTGCCTCACTTCCTCGTGCCACCTTTCTTTAGAGCTAGTCGTGTTGGAGCTTTTTAAACGTTCGTTCGCCCGGTACACGGCGGAAAAGGTTATTATGTTGCTCTCGTTAGTTTTAAATGTGCTTTTTCTGTCCCTCGGCAGCCCAAAAGAAGGAAACCTACTCCCGTATCTTGGTAATTGCTCAGACAGACAAGAAGATTGTTTAGACAGTAAAAGTAAAACATCGCTTTTACGCATTTGCTTTAAGAAATTCATCTCTGTCAACATTCGATGGCATGACGGGAAACTGCTTCTGGAAAGGATTATTCACTTTGCTGTGCTTCCTGTGTGTCTCTTAGTCTTGGCGCCAGTAAAGTAATAGCATTTAAAAAAGACCAAACGCCATCCCACCCACTATTAATATTCAAATTTAATTGAATCCATACATTGTTGACCGTGACAAAGTGTGGTTGGTTCTATGTTTTTTTTTCTTTTACTATGGAAGCACCACCCCGGCTAACCGAAGAAAGTGAACAAAGTCACATAGAGCGATGTCAAGTTCGCTAGATGTCAAGGCAAGCGCAGGCAACGCGACATCTCGCATTCAAATAGCCAAAGTGCCTATTTGACCACGCGTCTTTTAGCCGTGGCTGAGCAGCTAGTTATGGTGCCTGCCAAACGTAATCGGTTCGGCATTGCAATGCCGAACGTCGTCCAAACGCCGGCCGACTGTTCCACTTTCTCTAATCTGCATAAGTAATCAAATTGTCTAGACGCAAACGAGACTCAATGTCTTGCGAGAAACGAAACTGCGTGATAAAGCCAACGGAGAATTATTTTTTTTTTTACTTTTGGTTCATTGCTTAGTTTGCTTGCCTATTGCAAAGACTAAACCATTTCTCACCTACGATCAACTCTTTTGTACGCTTTGTGGAAAAAAACGATAAGAAAATTTTGATAACAACTACTTGCCATAGGCAAAATAGAATTAATTGAATTTAATTATTTTTTATCTTAAAATTACTAAATTACTGTAACTTATGAGTAGACTTTTCAGCAAGAAATGTTAAATTGTACAAAAATTGTATTTCACTACCACGCAAAAATATTAACAATTCTGTTAATTCCCACAGCGAATAAATCAATAAACGGAAAATAATTTATAAGCAATCATATTTCACTTTATACCATCGACGCAAGCCACCGGCTGTCGTGATCAGTATGAGGCCCATGTTTTGCTCATGTTTGTGGCTTTGTTTTCGCTTAAAGCCGGCACAAAACCCGGAACCGTAACTTCCTGGTATCTACATCCGGTTGTTGCTGTCTCTGGGATTGACAAGCGGCGCTATCCCGCTAGAATGCTTTGGTCGTCCATTGTTTTCCGGGACCAGCATTGCAAAGTTACAGTTGTGGCAGTAAGTGTTGGCTTGAGCGATTTCTGATGTTTCTGGCCGTCGGTTTCTTTGTCTATATAATCGATGAATTATTACTATCGACCAGTTTCAATGAAAGAAATGAATAAATTACTAGAAGAACGTACAAAACGGTAGGATTGGTTATACAGCACCAACTACGGCCTATTAGCGGATATTGATTTCACACCTAGAGAGAAACATTCTTATCCCAGCCCAGCAGCCACGGTCCTCGCTCGGTCGATAAAGCCTTTGTCCGCATCTCGAAACACCCCTCCTGCAAAACGCTTCCCTGCCAACGAAGAAGAATGTCTCACATGTCTCTATCCACCGTCCCTTCAAAGACACTCAGACAACGGCTGCAGCGCGTTCGCACTTTACAAGCCACGGCCGATAGGTATTCACTGGGATGCGAGCAATCGCACGTACACGGCTAGCGGGTGCGATGATTTATATGAAATTTGCCATCAACATATTCGAAATAATACATCATTATTCCTACATCCGGCAACCATTCGCTTACACAGCAACAACGATCAAAAAGACATCGCACCCATATCCGTGGGTATGCTGCACAGACTTCTCGGTACGACACCGATGCCGATTCGTTTGACCGAGCGAAACCACTCGGACAAACAACAAAGGAACCGGATTCCCATCACACCTAGCACCCAGAACCATGGCAAACCGTGGGAACAGTTACGGCAAATATGCACACATAATTTCGTGCTTTCATAAGCGATCCTTTTTTTTTTTTTTTGGCCGGTACTGGGTGGGTGGGAAAATGAGTATCATCATCACAGTACGCAGCAGTTTTCCATTTTCCGCAACGGGGCAACTGCCTCTGCCATTCATGGTCGTTAGTTTTGGGATTCGGTTTGCAGGATTCCACCGAGGTCAGCATCTGCCGTGTCGGCGTAGAGGCGTAAAGTGTCGATAGAATCATTAGTTCTGTGGTTTTCGCCTTTTACCCGGCACGGCCCGGGTGCGAAACGGTACGAATGCGGTTTGGTGCGCACTATCTCCGGTACGGTACGGCAAGATGGCAACAGCAACACCATTGTCGTTTGTGCCAAACGTGAAGCAGCGTATCATTTTCGATCATTACGCATCCTTCGCCAGTAACCGACGGGTAAATAACGTGCGAAAGTGAGGGATCGCGATGGTTTCCTCGATGGTTCAATTTATATACCAACAAAAGCGCTACAATTACATCATTTTCATGAGTGTATAAATATTAGCAAAACTTCCTCTTACATAATGTCAATGTGTGGTCTCAAGACATTTTTATACATTCTACCATAGACCTTAAATCCATCCATTATCCATTAAACTGTGTTGGACAAGGCTAATCGAATGTTAGAATTTATCACAAGAAATGCTAAATATTTCACACGAACGACCCAATAATGTGCCTGTTGGATTTTGAATGAATTTTTGTATTAATTTAGGTAAGGACTTAGTATGAATGTTTGTATAGGCTTTTCGTGTATTATGGTTATGGGTGTATCAATTCTTGCAACATAAGAATCCTTGACATCGCCCAGGCTAAGAATAAAATATCGAATGAACATTTTACAATGAATTATGTAACCACACAAAAATAAAACTGTAACTAACTACAAATCAAGCGCGCAACATCGCATTTCGGACTCCAGCGCAAATATACAAGTCCCTTCCTGATCACGATCAGTGAAAATCCTACAGTGTCTACAACCAATTTACCTACCTACCTCACTCCTTCGCTCAATTTTAGAATTCTACTCAATGTTGTAGTAGTAGTTATATGAGAAGTGGTATATTGTTGGCTATTTTGTGGGCTTACATTAGTTTCGATCGAAACAAATGTGGCTCTATAGCCGAGGATAATTTAAGGACCCATACGAAATCTTCCACTGTCTGTATTCCAATAATTCTTATTCTTCTTCTTCTTGGCCTGTTCAGGATTGAGCACGTTGCGTCGACATGACCAGGTCTCCAATCAGTTTCCAGGAAACTCGGTTTAGGACTGCAGTCCTCCATCCACGGCTGCATCCGATCTCCGACGTGTTAGACTCCACTTGATCCAGTCAACGAGCTCGCTTTGCTCCTCTACGCCTCGTGCCGAACGGGTCGCTGACGAGCACCTTCTTGGTGGGGCATGATTCCGGCATCCTCATCGTATTCTTCCGGCTTTGACTACCGTCAGGATATCAGCACCGCCAAATAGCTCAGCAAGCTCGTGGTTCATTCTCCTTCGCCACACGACCTGCTTGCACACACCGCCAAAGATAGTCCTTAGCACCCGCCGTTCGAAAATGGCGAGTGCATTGGCGTCCTCTGTCAGCTTATTCCAAGACTCGTACCCGCAGAGGACTACCGGACGTATCAAGGTGCGGTAAATCGTGCATTTCGTGTGTTGTTGGAGTCTTCTGGATCGCAGCAGTTTGTGGAGTCCGTAGTAAGCACGATTCCCCTGAACAATGCGCCTTCGAATTTCGCTTCTTACATTGTTGTCCGAAGTTACGATCGTACCAAGGTAGCAGTACTCCTCTACCACCTCGAGATCATTACCGTCAACTGATACTCTTCTTCCGAGTCTGCTTCGTCGGATTGATGCTGAATCCAATTCTTTTGGACTCGCGATTCAGTCGGGTGTACGCCTCGCACACCGCCGAATTTCACCGAATTTAAGAGATCGGATGAAAATCGTGCCCCGGATGTCGAAGCCCGTAATCCAGTCATTCTATGTATGACGAAGTGCTGTGCCAGGGTTTGGCAGGTTAAGTAATCGTTTAAGAAATTTGTAATAAAAAATTTGAATTTTTTTATAGGTATTTGTGCACAACATGCCCGGATTCAGAGTGAATGTAACATTTTCGGTAGAATTACTGTAGCGTATAGTAATAATTTGTTTTTTTTAGATTTAATTTTGAGTATTCTAATCAATGACTTTCAGTAAGCTTGAACTAACAGACTAAAAACCACAGCGCACAAAGTGTATGAGCGCATTGCAAAATACAGAGAACTGTTCATAACTCATTTAGCTAATGCTAAACAACAAGCTAATATACAAAATTTTCTAGAATTGAAGCTCCACATTTTGGAACAACATTTGATTGTTAAGTAAATTCAATGGTTTTAAATGATCGTGTTCTGTGAAACATAAACGATTGATTATGCTCTGCCTGTTGCTTGTTTACCTTCACATCCACATTCCGAAAATAATAATGATGTGCTGCTTTGCAGGCGTACTGATGGCAAATTTCACCGAAACCAACCACACCATTCCGATGCATATTAATCAATCCCACGTTCGGTATGATTCAGCAAATGTAGCTCGAATGTAATTGAAATAGTTTCCACCACCATCGACCTTGGAGTGAGGGGACACCTCCCAAGCCACTGTAAGAAACTAATCAAACATCCATCCATCACTTAACCATCATGCTTCATTAAAACCAACCAATCCCAATCAAACTACTTCCACCACGCCTTTCGCACGCAATCTCGCTCCACCGATCCGCAGAAGCCAAGGTGGTGCAGTTAATTTGAATTTTAGGAAGTACGGAAGTGTTGTTCGGGAGTTGGTTGGCCACAAGTCTCACAGGGATGCTTGCACAACAGCGAGAGACTGCTTGCCGCAATGACTTTTACTACGACGCATCCGTTCGCCAAGGTTTCGCGAAAGAACTATCAATTTTGCATCAACCGTCTACCGCACCGGTTCGTAGCCAGTGTTCCTTCCCCCGACCGGGACTGTCGGTGAGACCAAACACGGAAAAAGTGGTTATTCATTCGATTCCGATTACTACATCTGCCCATGGCTGCCGGTGCAAACCTCACGATGTCCTGCCACCGGTGCGATACCGTTGGCTGATGTTACTGATTCATTCACTTCATTTCCCGCTACAAGCACGCTCCGAAGCACGTCTTGCCGAAGCGATGGAAATGGAGTACCTGACAAAATGATAAGGAATCAACTTTCAAAGGAGCAACGCAATCTTATACTGCCGGAATACCGCCAGCAACACTCGATACCCTGCCCTTCTTTCGGTGTATCTCTATCGCTCTCTCTCTCTCCATCTCTCAACTAACGTTACGCGTTTCGGTAGGATAGCGATGCCACTGAATGATGTACCGGAACGGTGCCTTCGTCTAGTACCCACGTCTGGACACACGTCTACCAGCGCTTCCCGTAGAAGGTTGGGCCAACGATCCTGCGAGCCAAGTGCAGTTCGCATCGAGTCGAGCACCGATGGCAGACTGTAAAGTAAATTACTTCCATTCCCGGTTCCGGTCGATGCATTTCTTCACAGCATCGTTTCTCTTCTGTTTATGCCCCTTACCCCTTACAGCTCTGGCGATGAAATGGGGCTGAAAAATTGTGCCGCATCTTTCCTGAACAACCGGTTGCTCCACTTTACAAACACAGCACCAGTTCCAGACCCCCACAATTACAATTGTTCGGCACTGTGTAGGTGAGCGCGTGTGCGTGGCTTCTGGGTGTGCGCGCTTGAACGAAGGTTAAAATTTGCGTATTTAAATTATGTTTTTTTCCGAGTGAATGCACCAGCAATGGGGGCAATTTTGTATTGCTCATTTTTAACCACTGAAGCGTAACGAACCGACCACAAGAGCTGTGTTGACGTAATAACACCTCGGCATGCATTTTAAATCCATAATTTTATCGATGGTTAGTATTTCATTGCGCACAGTAATTTCATCTATTCATTCAATAAATCAACCACAAAATGGAAGGGAATTTGAAACAGCATTAACAACATAAAGCAGATGTAGGAAGGAAAGGGAGAGAGGGGGGGGGAAGAGAGGGAGAGAGAGAGAGGGATAGGAGGATAAAATCCCTAAAACAATCACACCTTTTTCCATCAATGCAATGGAAATTCCAATCAAACTGTTAGAGCGAAAGTAGTTTTGTTCTCGTCCGTCGCGGGATGATTTGCATTGTTTGAACTTGCTTTGTGACATTTTAAATCTGCGAGCATTTTTTGTTTTGTTTTTCCTATTCACCGGAACCGTGCATGAAATTGATCTTTTGATCTGGAACACAGTGGAATGTGTTTTAATTGTTTGTTGTTTTGTTTTATTTCCGTGTTTTTCTTGTTTTCTACATGGTTGTAGTTGTATGGGTTATTTAAATTGGTATGTGGCTTTCTTTGTAATTAACACTATAAAAAAAAACAAGTTCATTGTGTTTTATTCAAGCATGCAATTAAGCTAGCTTTTTGTTTCGTTTTTCCATTTACTACTAAACGATTCATTATTTAGCTTTAATTAATATAGCTTGAACAATGCTTTACAAACACTTTCCTCCGTTAAATCCACTAGAAATGTGAATGATTCATTAAGCGCAAAGCATCAAATCAAACTTTTTATGAATATTGATTTATGATGCTTTGGCGCAAAGGTTGTTTGCAAAGTGCACAAACAGCCACCACGCTTCTGAAGCCATCTGCTTCACAGTTTTTCAGGAGGTTGCTGGTGGCATGTTTGAGTTGCTGTTAAAATTTCTTTGCCAGTGTTTATGGACCCAACAGTTGTTAATTTATGTTTTACGCAATAAAAACTGTACCCCAACCAATGTTCATTTTGAGGATGTAATTGAAATTGTTCGAAAAAGAAATCAATAGACAACGCGTTCCTCAACCATGAACGGCCAGCCACATTACAAAGGACTCCTCTCCGAACGCATTTCTCTTTCGATTAACATTTGCTTGATTCGGTAACTTGAGCGAGGATAGAACAAAGCATGGATGAAATACAAACATCATACGTAAGCCGGCCAAAACGAATATTATCGTCGCTACCGGACCAAGCATCTCTGCATCGTAGACTTTGCTTCCATTATTGGTTGTGCAGTACCGTCCAATCTAAACCTGCCTCATTGCTTCACTGGTCAACCGTACCATCGTTCGGTGGGACGGTGCACAGTACACAACACAATCCAGACCCACACAAACATCACATTATAAGGAAAGTAAAGTAATGTTTTCTAATTTACTTTTAACGACCGATGCTCCCAGTGTTGCTCCCGTCCATCTCCGCTCACAATCGAATCGCAAACGCATTCGACCGGTGGCACCCACAACAAATGGTTGCTCGCCAGTGGAATTTCAACGGTTCGTGCAACGTACAAATGTTTTCGGTGTCGGTGTGTTTGGCTTGAAATTAGTTTCAGAAAGTTTCAAGATGTGCTGTTGGACTAGACTTTTAATTGCATTAAGAAAGATATCTCAACTTAATCCATCCACACTCGCTCGTAGCTTTTAAGCCTTGTACTGGTGCTTGTTCCTTTCCTGCGCCATGGCATGTATGGTACATTGTAGGATAAAAACATTAGTTGCAGCGAAACGATTAACCACTATATGTACTCTCCAACGTATGACATTTCATCTTTGCGCATACAAACCAATTCCTCGATTTGTTTTCTGATTCTATTCCAGATTTTCCTCGATTGTGGTAGACATCCAACACACATCGGCCAACTTAATGCACTCCGTACATTCTTCTTTACCATACGCTACTTAGGCTGCTGGGTTTTGAGAAATCTCTGCTCAAGGACACCCCTTGAACGAACCTGGCGGACCAGTGCTTCCATCAGCGAGTTGCACAATTCCAGCACATCTCATCCACTTAGTGCAACGATTAAAAACTACTATCGGCTTAAATGTCGAAGGAAAGCTTAGCCCTTAGGGAGATGCAGCCTAGTACGACCGTCGACTATTGTTGTCATGTTTTCTTCCGACAACAATAGGGCGCGCGGGTGTGCGGGAAACGATGGACATTTTCCTATCCGGGCAATAATTTCTCCCAGCAGACGCACAACAGCGTCGTCAGTGTCGAGGAAAACTAGGACGACGACAACAACCGACAAGGCAAACGAACGGCGCAAACAAGCCTGCCTATATGTATCCATGTACCCAGTTGGCATATGCAACATCACGGCAGGGATAAAGAGTGGTTTTGCTCGTAATTTACACGCGTCGTAATTTGTCCCACTCCTGCCGAACAACGACTCTTACAACTGTGCACGCTGTGTGTGTGTGTGTGTGTGTGTTTTGGGGCAAAGAAAATGTTCCGTGCCCGTTGGTGGGGCAAGCTTAAAACGATGAAAAGCTTCCCCGTGCGGCACAAAGCAACTTCGTGCGGTGGGTTGTGTGAAGTAAAATCTTTGATTTCGGGGATCCGGGAAATTGTACCGACGATTGTTTCCGGGAATGTTGAAGCTCCACTAAAAGAAACACGATTGTCAATACACGAATTTCCGCCTCACCGTATCCCTTCTACAAGGGTAGCAAAAACCACCGGGAGATCTACGAAGCAGCCGATTCGATGGGACTCGTTCGCCAATTCGCTTCACCCAGGAGACACTTGTCCACACTGCTTCGTAACGGGCAACTGTTTGCCGTCATTAAAATTTATGCTGCCGAGATTGTAAAACACTTGCCGTGCGCGATTTCGGAACGGCTCGGGTTGGTGGCCGCCAGGGGACGGCTCCTAAATCTGTACGTGTCTTCCAACCGACCACGACACCTTCAGCCCTCAGCACGACGAAATTGACCCAGAGGGGCCTCGGCTGTTTGGTAGTTGGACAGCGACGTGCTGGCTAAAGGAAACTATCCCGTACGGTCAACCAAAACGGAAGCCTTGTGACTTCCATGAACCTTGTGTCATACTGCGAAATGTAGGGGTGTGAGAGAAACAAAAAAAAAAGGAAATCTAGACACCCCGAACACGGACCATAAACGAAAAGACTGACTCGAGAGTTCGTGACTAAATCTGGAGACGTGTAAGCGCTTTTCACACGATCATATTTCTATCGTCGGCAGCACACACAGCGAGCCTAAAACGGGCTGGTGGTTGGTGAAAATCATCATGACTGGTGATGGTTGGCAGGATACGCTTGGGTGATGTAGGTTATTTTACGGATGGACAAAGGGTGTGTGTGTGTGTGTGTGTGTGTGTGAACCTGGCAGTTAACTTGACTGGTCATCGTTAACGAGGTTGAAGCTTAACGATTCTTGAAACGCGTTAGGAAGCTTCCGTTTCCGCCAAGGATAGCAGATTTTTTGTCCCCATCACTGGATGACAAAAATCGTGCACAATTAGAGCAACTAACGGCCAATCTAAACTGCACGGCAGAGCATGGATAAAGGATTTTTGTTGCTGTTGTACGCTTTTGGAAGCTTGAACTTGAATGTTAGGAGAGATAAGTATAAATATTAGCAAATTTTTCGATTGAAGTACGTTATGTACCATGTAAAATTAAAACATGTAACCGGCAGATAATTTAATATAGGCTGTCCTTTGGATGATTCGCACCTTCAACAACAGATATGTTCCCAAGCGATATCAAAGCGTTTCTTGCACTTGTTTTTCTCAGTTTCAATGCGCCACAGGCACTCCCCAGAACTCGATGAAACGTCGCCTTCGCTTTCTAAGCTTTCACAGCTTTTCTTCCTTTTCATTCTTCGTCTAAATACGTCTTATGACATTCTCTGGTGCAGTACGATAGTATTTGGCAGATCTCTGAAGATATATAACCTTAAAACTGTCTTTGTCATTTTTACTCGCAACAACCGAAAATCTAAATTTTTTTAATAAATGCCTAAATGTATGCAACCCGCGCACACCAACCAAACGTTTTCCAAAACCTTAAACGCTTGAACGATGCTTAACAATACATGCATTCCCTCCCTTTGTGTATCTATTGAACATATCCTAAGGTGACATTTTTCAAAACATGTTTATGCTGCTCTCGATTTACCAGCAAACGTCAAGAACGCTTTCGATCCTTACGTTGCAAGGGCAAACAAATAAATCTTACCCTCACGCGTACATTTATCGATAAACATCTGTTTCCTGCGTACCAAAACATAACCGATATGAATGGAATCACGAACTCTCAATAAAAAGCACCGGCATCTATTTTTAGGGTAACCAAATCAGCTACCCGTAGAGACGTGGATTGTCAGAGCATAGAAAAGTGGAGGAGAATTGCAATCAAGAGCCTATCCAAGTGGTTTTAGCTAAAAAAAAAGAACACAATTTCCAAACACACAGACGAGGAGTTGTTGTTCGCAAACAGGCAAATCAATAATCAATGTGTGGCCTTATTGAACCGGACACTTGCAACGCGAACGAGCTGGAGGACACTTTAAATGGTGGCTTGTCTTCTTCAACCCACAAGGGATTTCGGGCCTAAAAATGGCTTTCCTCACAATTCCAAAACAAATAGTGAAGGATAGCTAAACTTTAAGCAAAATAAGATCTCAATTTGTTTTTTTGTTTTTCCTTTGAATTAACCAATAGTCATAAAGAGCGTTTTCTTATTTGCACCGTAAGTTCTACAGTAAATCGAGCCTGAAACGAAAATAGACAAACAACACCGTAATTCGTCTGGCATCATCCATAGCACAAGGAACGATTGCATCGTGCAAGGACAATGCGGTACATCCACTGGATGAAGCCGTTTTGAAGCAGTGCACAAGACACAGCACAAGGGTTAGAGCAATTGCAAATCACACCGATGCGAGCTGGATGGCTATTTGCAAAATGTCCATCAACCGCACCGGTAGCTGCCAGATCGAGACGTCGGAAAACAAATCCACCATTTTCTGGTCGGTCGTGGTCGGGCTGTCGTTTCAGCCGAAAGCTGCATTCTTGCACTGGCAGTGCCGTACCGGGCCAACTGCATCACCCATAAACCATTTAATTAATTATTGTGTTGTTCGCCTGTGCTAAACGTTGACGAGGTAGCCGGTCGATGGCCCAATTCTGGT
Source organism: Anopheles maculipalpis (assembly GCF_943734695.1). Classification (NCBI taxonomy): domain Eukaryota; kingdom Metazoa; phylum Arthropoda; class Insecta; order Diptera; family Culicidae; genus Anopheles; species Anopheles maculipalpis. Next base: position 16,777,398 of record NC_064871.1, on the reverse strand, counting down.
GCGCTATAATGGCCGGCGATGGGTTTTTATTTTTGGATACAATTGAGTTTTTGCTGATTGACCTTACGAAATGTTTCTGCTTCGGATAATGTGTAGCACGAAATGGAGATGGAAACCGGTTGTATTTGAGCCACATTCTACGGTGCATTAGAAATCAGTAACGGATTATAAAAGTGGAATGGTATGTTCTTTTTTCCTTCGTAATCACTGAAAATTATTTTTTGCAAAATTAAATTATGTCATCAAATGCACAAAGAACTAAATGATTTAACAAAAAAAGGCGAAGTATTAAGCAATTTTTCAATAATCGTTTCACAAAATCCCATGTTTTTGTTTGCCTCACTTCCCGTCTAAATTTTTCAGCACATTATTAAATTACTCTGACACACCACACACAAACACACATTCCAATTGCCAGTATCACTTTTTAATTCATTGCACCAGCAGTGCAGGAACATTACAAACCACACCGAAAAAAGGATTATCCATTTAACGCATCACACAAAATCGCCCGCAAATAATCACATCAAATGAAGAATTAAATGTTTCTGTTTTCGTACATTCATCTCTTCCATCCAATACATTCGAAGCTACGGTGGTTGGAAATGCTTCTGTGTGATAGGGTGGATAGGTTTTTGTTGGTCTCACATTATCCAGCCCTGGTTCGCTTTGGTATGTATTTTTTATTGGCTATACTTGCAGGCGTCTGACATTTTCTGGCATGGTTGGCAGGCTTTACTTCCCTTTATGAAAATTGGTTTTGATTTCGTTAGCTGCTCTGCCTTGTCGTGTTAATTTTTTGCTTCCCAATTGGAAACACCAATTCGCTTAACACAACACAACTGTGTTTGGGTAATGAAATTTTTCTTTCATAATAATTGATCATCAACGTAGTAAGGTGTATAAGAACTGATCAATAAATATTTCTGGAAGTATACGCAAGCCTGGGAAACAAATATTTAAATCGTCAATTTATGATCAAATTTTGCAACCACACGTGGGTCGTAAATTGGGCGACATGTTTGGTTTGGTTTCTTATTCCATTACATTGTAGTTTGGTAACGTAACTAGACTACGCAATGACATTTCTATACCTGTTAATTTTACGATTAATGTTGCTGTTGAACAACAACTACGCAGGTACTTAACCGCTTACATCAGTAAAGATACACCCAACAACCATACCGAAACAATAATTTATGTTGCTTATATGTGCATGCGATGTAACAGAAAACCCAGTTTTTCCTTCTTCAATGACCATTTACAGGAGCATTTTGGAGCCAAAAACTAACTGAGCATGTTAGGCGAACATTGTTCAAATGGATTCGTGTTTAAAATTTACGAGATAACTAATTGTATTAATTTGACAAAACGGCACTGGACCGTCATAATCAATTGTAAATAATTGGATTAGTTGGTTAGATTCATGGTGGTTCATTGGTTAGATTATTGTGTCCTATCGGGTGTCTGTTTACAGTGTGTATTAATGGTTATTGAATAACATTATAACTTGTTCAGTGTATGTTTTTTCTAATTTTTTTTTAATTTGAATTTGAAACAGTAATACTTATTTATTTGAAGCGATATTAGCTCTTCATTTTAACCCTGTCAGGGATAACCGCCACACAAACAATTTTGTATTCCGGACAACTGAGCTGCACTAGTCGTAAACAACTTTGGAAGCTTGTTACTTCAAAGCTCTAATTAGATAGGTATATAATCGATGTAATATTCTGAAGGCGGCTCGGCGGTAATGCAACAACGGCGCCGGTTTTCAAACGGCAGCGTTCAAATCCCATCCGGACCCCCATACCCCCGTAGTGAGGACTAAGAACTGACTATCCACCTACCAGCCGTATCAGCATCAGAATTATGAAGAAAGTTAACCCTTTTGCTTCTCATTTTCATAAATGTATCGCCTCACTTCCACGCTACTTGCAAGCCTGAATGGTTTTTCCAATTCGACAGGTTTTTCCGACACAAAAACATAAGAAATAATTATTTAAGTGCTTTGCCAAACTGTTCAAATAAAATTCATTTTTTTAGATTTTTATTATGGATACGTAAAAAGGCAAACGAATTCTTTTGTTTGAAAAACCACTCAAAGGAGCCAGTGTTCTTCTAAGTATGAGAAAACCACGAAGTAAAATAACACATTACTGTGAAAATTATATTCTTTTAGAAAATATTTATCATACAAACAAAAACATTCGGTGAATAGAACAGCCTAACTTAAATATTGTAAGACGGCCTGCCAGCATCATTTAGATTATAACAAACTCAACACAATAACTATAAATAAATAACATAAATATATCAAGCCTGACAGTATTGTATGGACAACAAATAGTAAATAACGTTAACAGTGCTTTAAAATGGTTTTTGCTAAAACTAAAACACATGTATTTGTTTATAAATCCGTCGTATAATTCTGAAAAAAAAAATACATTATACTCGTTTTCCAGAATTTTACAATGCATAAGAATGTATAATTTGATCTTCGGAATAAAAATTTTTCATTAAAAAAAATCATGTGAACGTGTGGAAAATACTTGTTATTTGTTTGCCAAAATATTTTGGTCTCAAACCAAAGCTTTCTGCTCAGATTTTGATTTGCTTCTACCTTTATTCTTACTATTCTTAAAATAGAGATCGGTAGCACTTAAAGCTAATGTATTTATTGCTGATGGGAACAAAACCGGATGCGAAGCATTCGCTGTTGGGTGGACCAATCACGCAAAGTACAGACCGAATTCGAAACTCTCGCGCAGTTTCTTGACGTTACCAGAATTACTTGGATCAGACGGATAGGCGTATTCCTGGGTCGACCAGGCCAGTTCCTCGACCAGTGGATCCGCGTATCTGTTGATAATGCGTTGGTAGTCACCGGGAGTCACCGACTTTCCTGAGGCGAAGCTAGTTAGCCTTGGACTTGCCTGGACTTGCCAGGAGAAGTATCTAACCGTGTCACCAAAGTTCGGCTAGCGACGATTTTCTGGATCTCAGGCCGTTTGGGCAACACCAGCTCTGCCAAGACAGGCGAGGTAACCTTTTTTTCCTGGACTTGCCAGGAGAAGTTTTTAACCGCGCACGAAGCACAGCTGATGATTTATTCTCCTAATTCTTCCGACGAAGTGGGGAGGCTTTACTGGACCGCAGGGAAGGCATAGGGGAAACCTACTCGAACCTGAAAATATCTCCCAAAGACCTACAAGTTCTGTGGATTGAGTTTTCAATAGAAGCGGTAGCGCATCGCCTTATGCTGCGTTGACGTTATGCTATGATGTAAACATTAGCCGCTGGTGCGATCGCGCCTCGCTTATGCTGCACCGTATAGATTCGTCGGATCTTTCCTGTTCTTGTTTATGTTTGTCGTCGCGCGCCTATGCCGATCGGCGAGTCAAGTGCTAGAATGTTATAAATCAGATTTTTCGATGCGACACTTCAGCGGTATGATTCCTTTTCTTTCCCAACAGTCTTACTTAACAGTATTGTAGCAACTTATTTACACCAATCGAAAGAAAAAAGTAAGCTCTACTCTCGTCAGAATAGTACATCGATTTTGGATTACGGATTAAAAACGTACTAAAGCTATAATTAAAACAAAGCTTTATTTACGTTTCAATATTAAAGCCTACAACAGGCAAAACATGAATAAAGAATAATTTTCTCAGCTAGATCCATCAATTCCCATTAGGAAATTACCTATTTATTTACCAAAAAAAATTTGGTACCATTTACCATCGGATATCTAGAACCAAAGAAATAACTAATGAAAGTCGGTTTGGCTACCTGTGTAGCCAGTTGCCTGGTACATGGCTAATACTATATTCTATCACTACATCCTCAAAAAATCCTCACAATTTAAAATAACAGGAGTTTTCGTACCTTTTCCTGCTGTAAGCTGATAGTAAAGTCAACCGCATACACAGTCGTTCTTCAACGCATTGTCTGTTATGCTCTCTGACAAAAGTAGAGTGAACTCGAGAAATCTCTTTACAAAACCTTCACACACAAATGCATCATTTTCACACCCCAAGCGCGGGATTATCAACTCAAGCGTTGACGAAATCTTCAAATCCCAAGCCAAGCTGCACAAGTGAAAGGAACCCACCACGCAAATCAACGAGCGGTCGCATCTTAGCAGCAATCTCAACCTTGCCGCGACTCTAGCCGTACTCGGGTGTCGAACGCGTCATGAAAAGGGGTTAATTTTATCCATCCATGTTCCACACCCTTCCAACCGATTCTGGCCCATTCTGGTGCCTGGTGGTACAGATTCGAAGCGAACCATGCAAAACATGCTAATTACAAGTGGCAAAACTTTTACCCCACGAAGTACACCCTTCATGCCACAGTCCTTTTTCGTTGCCCCGCATAAGCATAAGTGTTGCCGTTGCCATTTAGTGACTGACAGCAACAATTTTCCACCGCACCGGGAAGAAGGTACCCCGGGTAGAAGTCCTTAGTGCAGACTTGGTAGGAAGTAGTTTTGGAGGATACCAGCACCAGAAGAATACTTGCCTAGTCCATGTTCACTTACCAGTTCGACACACTCATCATCATCGTCACATCTCGGGTAAGATATCACCATCGGCATCGGTACCGACGACCGCGGTAAGGAACCGAGCAAACATACTCTCGGAAATTGGTGTGCGATTTAGACTATTAAAAACTTTATCCTACATCCGATCGGACAGAGCACTAGAGGAAGTGGAATGCCGAAGGACGGAAGCGAACGATCGTAGCATGGTCGTCGTCGAGTGCGAGTATGGTTGATGTAAGCGACTCTAAACTATCTTTCGCTACCCATCTTTTTCATCGTTCAGCCTTGCGTTCTTCTCTTGTGAAACTTGCCGTCACATTGCATGCAGACCAACTCCGCTGGCGCGGACTACTTTTAACGCAACCACAAACCGTTTCCGCCGCTGATCGTGGAATTTACCACACAGCAAAGAGCGACGACAGTTTTGTAAAGTTGCTTCGTGAAGATGTACACTAGCCGCCACGGGGATGGAAACAGATTGGCCAATCCACCACGGGAAAACAACCAAACACTCGCTGAGTAGGAGTTAGCACCGTACCGAAACGTACCACGCGTTGGATGAAAATAATGATGCAGATTCGCTCGGTGGAAGTGTAACATTAGCTCATAATTCTTTCCCAGTGTTGGGAAGGAAAAGCATAACCTTACCAAGCCGTTTCAACCGTTTCTGACGTTCCGCTTCTCAATACCCGAAAGCGAACCAAAACACTCGGTCTTTCAGCATTTCGAATCTCATTCATTTTCATCCAAAGCAGTGTCACATCTGTTTCAGTGGTTTTTAGCCAAACACATGAGCCACACACATATCACCGCCTTCGGGTGTCTAACGGCTTGCCGTTCGGTTGTAGCACGGTGTAGCGATCCAGAACCAGCAAACAAACAAAAACCGCCCGAAACGACCCACCGCTCGAGCGCTGTTGTCGTTCGTTGAGCTTTTCTGCAAGTGGTGCCGTCTTTTTTCCATCTTTCTTGCGCGCGATGGCTCCCAACATTGTTTGACGAGACGAGAGTGTGGGTTCATTTTTTGCTCTACATTTTCTTTTTGTAACTTACTCTACTGACACCGTTCCCCCATCTCACTGCTCGTAACGTTTACTTACAACATGATCACAAAGCTTCTTCTCTGCGAAAGTTGAAGCGAAATTATGTTCGATCCTGTGTAGCAAGAGCAGGCGAGAGCAGCTCCTTGTGGCAAGTGATGCAAGCAAAGATTCATTCGAAATTGATTTGGTTGCTAAAAAGCTGCTACTGGCCACAAAACATGCCATGCCAGCCGACCAAGACGACCACCGACCAAATGGTGCTCTTCCTTTGGATGGTAAACTACCCCGCTATTGGACGGGCGCCAGCATGGTTGCTGTTGGTTGGCAAACAGTATGGCCGATTTGTTCGATGGAAAATTTATTAAACTTGACGCCAGTGATGTGGAAAGCAAAACATATTTGCAACTGTTTTATAGTAAAAAAAAAACTTTTAAGCACCGGTTATTTTATTCTTGTTGATTACAGTTTCTCAATTTTTGTATGTTATCACGCCGAGGGTACAGAAGCAAGTGTTTAATTTCTAGTATAATTTACTGCCTTACTTAACCTTACTTGCTCCGCAGGTAAATTTACGCTAATTCATATACTCGACGTAATGTAGATTGCCTACATTTTGGCGTACTTTGTTAATTGCAAGCAAACGCGTTTTTGAAAGCTCAACAAATTCCTACTTCACATACAATTTTTATGCATTACTCTTTTAGCACCCAAACGGCAACTTCAATAGCACCCCAGTAATGTTAAATAGCAACCTAGAATGCTTTTTTTACTAACAATCACAATCACACAAAAACAATCACATCACACAACATGAACGAGTTATCCTCAAAGGAATGAGAAAATTAAAATTTATCGTACCATGAGCTGATGTTTGTGACAGTTGCAGCATTTGCTTGATGTTATGAAAAAAAAATTCGCACTTATTTGATTACATTTAACGCATTACGTAGAACAACATGTTGCAACAATTATAGACAATTTTGATTATTATGATTTTTTACATCAATTGAATAATTTCCCTGCATGTTCCACATCCAATGCATGTTCCATGTTCCACATCCAACTCATTGATGTTTTTGTGATCGCTTTTCCTCTATAATAATAATTGTTGACATTAAAATCATTGAACATTTCATTGATTTTTTTTTAATACAAGCACCAAACCCATGTTGATAACAGTCATATTCAATGCTATATAACAAAACCACCAAGCCAAAAAGCTATTTGGAAAGATGGTATTTCTTTTCACAGAATACACAATACAAAAGGTCACACACACGCATTTTTTTCACTGAATTTGCACAACAAATTGAAACCCTCGTACGCCACAATCCCTTTTCGAGTGAAATGTTTTAACATAAAACTAGACAAGCACACACACACACACACACTTTGACGCAGCAAACCACTCGACTACGTCTTGGCTTACCATATTTTTTTCTCCCACAGGAATGAGCTTCTTTGAGTAGTAGTAGCAATATTTTTCGAGAAAATTCATTTTTCCTATAAGCATCCCGACGGTAACATCGCTTCGTATGACCGAATGCACATCATCCTTGCCTTTGGAACGACAAAAGAAAAATAATCAAAACAGCAATATCAAAAGTTTGTACTCTCCTTACGCCACCTTACACGCTTATGCTGCTTTATTAGGGAAAAACAAGAAACAGTGCAAGAGGAAAAGAAAACCGCCAACCGCACGAACCCTCCACTCACGAGCATGCATGTAACAAAAACCAAAAGAAAAGGGACAAAATTGTAAAATAAATGTTTGCGAAATTGCATCGTACGAGCGGTCCTGTGAGATCGTATTCGGAGGATTACGGTGCAAATTATTTGCTATTCGGTGGCATTCGTTGCTCCTTGAAGCGCAAGTTGTACCGGTACAGTACCAGCTGACGTGTGCCAATGGCAAAAACCTTGGTCACCTAAAGTAGCCCAAATATGGTGCTACTTGCGAAATTCTTGCTATTCTTCTGCTTCACAAAAGCGGTTGCTACCCAACGCGACGCGATTGGCACTTTTATCGATCTAACATTGACTCGATCTCACCAGGATGCCCAAGATGTGTTCTTTTTCTTCGTGCAACTAGTAGCGCGGAGAGGTGAGTGATGACCAGAAGTAAAGAAAAAAGAAACTAATACTGAACCACAAAATGCGTTCCAAAGTTCCGAAACTAAGTTGCATCGATTTGGGAATCTTAAAATGTGACACTTGCTGAATCGGTTTGGTTTCTATAAAAACCCCCGTTTTCTTAGCGTTTTATTTCTTAACCCACATACAAACTGCTCAGTTTCAATGGTGTGCGCCGTAAACACACACACACACACACCGATCGCATGAGAAGCGAAATTTGATAGCGAATAATAGCTAGAGGTGCGGAGAAGCTAAAACTCGTAGTAACAAAACCGAAAACAAACTGAAGGACACAGCGCGCCCGCCGCACGCGTACAAACCAGCTAAAGGCAAATTTATGATGATTGTAGTAGAGTAGAGTAAAAAAAAAAATTGACTAGCTTCAAATGCGATTTTGACGATAGCACGAGCATGCTATTTACGGTGGCTGCATTTCAACCCGCAGCGATCGATTCCAGCTTTAGAGTTGGAAATTTCGTCCCATTTTTTTTTTTCTTCCTTTCTTTGGTTGGCTAGCAACATTCCCAGCATTTAGCGCAAAACCTAGCTCGAACAGCTTTCGCCTGAATCGAACGAAGCCAGCTATTTCGGGCTCGTTACAGTTGCACTTTTCGTTGCGTTTTGTGGGCGAAAGAATAATAATAAAAAACACACACACACACAAGCACATCCTCCCGTGCACTAAACAACGGATCAGAACGAACCGATATGCTCGTTTTGTGGCTCCAGAAGCGACGGCACTGAACCATGGGTGGAGCGCGATTGATGCAATCTGAAAATGAATCAAACATTTTTATGAACCTGGCGCCGTTTTTATCATCCTGCAGTCGTGTTGGGCGGTGGTGGGCTATCTGTTTCGCTTTACGCACCGTTTCCTAAATGTTTCCCATGCTTCCTGTGCGCTGCTAAGTTCAGCGTCTCATCCGAGTGCGATAAAATTCCCCGAAACCTACGCAACGAGCGCGCACGGGTAAGCTAAACCATCTAGATTAGGGACGTGCAAATCCACGTTATTGGGTTTTGCAGATTTTCGATACATTCGGTTTTTTTTGCTGCTGTTGTATATTCCTAGCTCGGCTTGACTGCTAAACATTTCTCTTTCACTCTTTACATCCAAGCGTGTATGGCACGTTGTCCCAGTTTTTTGTTTGTTTCTCGTAAATGCAACGCCAAACTCACCACAGCCGATATGATGCATGATGCGTCCCCCGTGCATCAGATATTCGATACCACTTTTTATCAACGGTTGATTTGTTGCACCGTTTTACACAACCATCGTACGGCGCACATGTTATGTGCTGTGTGTATAATTGATTGTTTTCAATAAAAGCAAAGTTGGGCTTGTAAGCTAAAGGAAAAAAGCCCCCCAATCCATGCACAAACCCAACATACCAAAAACGAACCAAAAGGAATGACTTTCAACTCTAACTATTCGAGCAAAACGGATTCGATACTAGCCAGAACTAGCAAAACAGCGTACCCGAAACGTTCGGCCCAAGACCGAACGAGCGTTCGGCTCATTTACTTTAACATTCTTTGCAGGAACTTCCGCTAAAACCTGGCGGAAGAAATTTATGCCCACCCAATGCTGCCGATTGCCGTGCAGAGTGCGCTGCAATTCGCATTCCAATCTTAATGAGATACGATGCAACAGCGAAACACCATTCTGACAATTACAGGAGAGGAGAGCGCAGAAATAAGTATAGCTATGTGGCCGGGATGTTCTCTGCTCGAAGCTGTTTGGCACGATAAAGTAAAGTAATTATAATTCACTACACGAGCGCAACAAATTTATTGCTGGCCAATAACCTTTTACCACCACCCACACACGGTGCGTGGAGCGTGTGGCCCGATGCAATCGGTGTCCAAAAAGGGATATTAATTCATAAATAAAGCTTATGATGTTTGATAGTGGTCAGCGAAGTAAGTTTGCCAGTGCAAACTTGCCATTAGGAGATAGATTGTTTGAGGGAGTTCAAGATATTTCAATAATTGTAATAATTTATTTACATCAGCATCTGTCAAAAATAATCAGCATAACTGTCCTATCCGGGGATTTGAATATCGAAGGTTTTTTTCAAAAAAAACTGTGTTTTGAATTGTAGAATTTAAGAACCTTGCTAGCTTTAAAACGATTGTTAAATTTTACATTACAAAATACCGACAGGTCTGAGGCGATATTATGCTTATTTGGCTAAAGCTCTCTCGGTGTTACATTTTTAACGCACAAAAATATTGCGCTTCAAGACGCTTACACACCTCAATATTTCATCCACTGCCATTGCTGAATTCCTCACCGACCAAGTTGAGGAGACCGTAACATTAAAGTCGATCCATAATGTTAAAGCTTGCACCACAAATTATTTTAGAAAGTAAATGATCTTCTGGCGCAAAGATTTTGCCGAATATATTTGCATCATCCGCATTATCATAGCTGAAGATTGCCATCGGGAAACACCATCCACAGGGTGTTGATGGATTACACAAACAGCAGAGGTTTAACATCACTGCCCTGAAGAACGCCGGAACATGTACGGAGAGATCTTGAGATATATCCACCAGAAAAGATCTTAGCCATGTCACCAATAGAGGCACACTATCGAATACTGCTTTATGACCGTATAAATGGCTCGAACCTGGAAGCCAGCGAGCAAAAGTTTGAAAATTCGCTCGCGAACAGCAGTAGTGGCGTCGTTGTGAAATTTTTGGTCACAAAACCATTTACGCTGATGTAGTTACGTGCTGCAACTTGTCAACCAGAAGCTCAAGTACCTTAACAAAGGCACACAATGAAATAACACTGAATAATTTGTCCAAGGATCTGTATTTAAATTCAAAAATTCAGCAACTTTCAATCCTCACAACACAGTTTTCGGTGTCAAAAAAAAAAAACTTCGATACTCAAATCCCCCGATCGCGAGATCTAAGTTCTTTGAATCCACACTCTCAGAGATCCTGAGAATCTGCTTCTTTTCTTCTTGGATTTCGAAGCTTCATATTTTCGTTACTAATTTTTACTCACATCATAATAACGCTTTTTCGCCCTAATCCATCGTTCGTCCCGATCCGCTTGATGCTGATAGCATTTATTAATTTTCGAAACGTTATCATTATTATCATTATTCATAAAAGCGTATAACCATTTAATTAGCATAGCTGTGGCATAAACAATGAGCTAAAGATGCGCTCAGTAATTGTTTCACAGTTATAAACAAAACTATTATCGACTAATCGATCGATTGCGATATTTTAATTACAATGATTTCCTACCACATTACTGCTATCCCGTCCAACTACGAGCGTTAACTGCACAAGCAAAAAACTAACACTAACGCACACATTATCATTTAACGTTCGGATTGATCGGGCAACTATCGCTATAAACCTACACACCATGCTAATTGAAATGAACACCATTCACTCTTTATCTGTTCGTTTCACTTTGCCCTGTCAAGGGTTGTGGTTGGATTCAGTTCAAATGCAAATTTGATGCTGCTTGGTCCCTATCAAAAAGTGCACCCATCCGGTGTAATGGAGCTACCCCGTTTGGCCCGTCACTAAATAATTCAAAACTTATGCTTCCCCAAAATGCTTGCCCAAAAAGGCCATCTATCCATTCGCCCCGTGACATCGTACGCCTTTTGCCACTTGCCAAGGCGGCAAGTTGCCACCGACCGAAAAACGCAAGACAATCGCATACCAAAAGCGCATTACGAAAGCATTGGCCCGCAGGGACCGGAAGTGGCTAGTCCCGATTCCGCTAACATTCTTGCAACGGAAATTGCCGGTGTGTATGTCTGTTGTGGAGTAACTAAATTCAAACTGCTTGATAATTTGCATAACAAAACAACTCGTACCTTTCCACGTTCCGTGCGCAAGGAATGGTGCAAATGCATGCGCGAAAGTCACTTGAAGGCAGGCTCCGCACAAAATCGCTTCGAATAAGTGGCATAAGTTACGGTACTCGGTAAGCAAAACACTGCCGGGCTTCGGCTGCTGCACCCGAAGCGGTACGTTGGATGATGCTGCCTACGTCACCACCATCACCTGGAGCACACAGCAACAGCAGCCGTGACCGCATGGTGCCAGGAACATCAAACACCGATCATTGGTGGGAATTACAAAATCCAACCGTCCGCCCTCGGCCAACCACAGCGACTGACAGACAGCGCTCGAAACCGACGCCTTCGGAGGAAGTGTGTTGCTTTATCTTTGCATACAGATTAATTAAAATAAACATTTTACTTCCTTCCAGGAAGCTGCCACCGCCACCCGGGCCCGGTTTTTACGTCGCGCACCGCGCAAGACACGTTGATGTTCTTATCGCCTGATGGGGTAATTGTTGGAAAGGTTTGCTTCCGTACGGCTCCGCCCGTTTAATCCTGCCCCGAGATGGAGCAGCCACAGCGCTCGAACATGGGCTGCTACAGTGTGTCGGTTTAATGAAATATTAAATCACTAACCCGAGCGCTGAACCCTGAAGAGGTGACAGGCCGGGCAGGCATAACGGAGGGTGGGAACATGCAAACAGACAGTTAGGCGTGCTAACGAGAGAACCAAGAAACGAAGTAAAATCCATCTGCAGAAAAAGGAAGGGGGGGGGGGGGGGGGTAAAGGTCGAACAAATGAGAATGATGCTCGCGAACCAGCATGAAACGTCTTGCTCTGGTTAGGCTCTCTACTCTCCAGTCAATGGCAAACCTTGTCGTATAATTTGCTGGCTGATGTATCTAACAGGCAGCAGCAGCAGCAGCAGCAGTTACAGCGGCAAAGGTGAAAGAGTTGTTAATCATCATTCATGCACGAGTTAAGTCTCATATCAATTACGAATTCATTAAAACCCGGGGCTCGGCAAGGATGAAAACCCTCGGCCTCGGTAAGTTTTGATCGTAAAACCGGCTTACGTTACATTACTGGCATGGAACACTGGCAGAACCAATCCTGACCTCGCACAAACATACACACATTCCATCCGTGCCGGAGAAAGATTTTTAATCAGCTGGTCCCTTTTGGGGTCATGGTCTGGAAGAATACATCCTGCCTTTCTAAGCAACTGGAGCGGCACAGAACTGCGGTGCCCGTGATGTTACCGGGCTGCAAATGAGCAACGTCGAATGCTGCCGGTGCCGGATTTAGCTTTTATGCTCTGATTTATGCTCGCTCGGTGTGTCTTTATCTGCCACAGTGGACCTTTTGCCATCGGCGAATGTTCTGTACTTCTTCTGACTGTTGTCGGTTATTTCTCAAGTGACTTTGCTACGGTTTGATGCTTATTGCCTGACTGCTGTTGGTTAGCTGATTCGATAACTGTTTCTCGCTTTCTGTTTATGCTCTCGAGGGCATTTGTTCAACGTTCGAATAGGCGAGCAACATTTTGTTCGATTTATTAAACTACTGGCAAATTTTAATTCTCACAATGTTCAGTGTCGCAGTACTCTACTGGCAGACAGCACGAAAATCAACCTACTATTTTTCTTTCCATAATTTGTCAGCCATTTTATGGTGCTGAGATTGGTGGGTTTTCGTGACAAGCCGCATGTATCATTCGATCTTTCTGTACTAACTATGTGAGCAACAAATGCTCTACCATATTGTTTGAGATACTTCACGTCCTAGAGTTCTTTGAACTGTATAGTTGTTAATGTACTAAAATGCTCTATAATAAAGTGCTCTAGTGTAGTACCAGTGCAAATCAATGCGAGTTTTACAGGTGCAATCTACATTCTACTGGCTTAAACTTGTGGCACTACCATTTCCACTTACCGTACTAGAGATTTGTTATTCCAATTGGAATCTCTCCGACACAGGTGAATGTTGGCTCAGTGCGTTTTTTTCTATATTACTAGTAGGAAATTATTATCAACAACATTATTGCAATCTGAATTCAAATGGACTGAAATTGATTTTAACAGTCCTCTTTTGAAAATCGTTACCCCTTACCTAGCTCTAAATAACGCAGTCGATCTCAGCACAAGCACTAGCAAACTAATCTCAAGTAGTACATTTTGACCAATTTTTTCCTGTTTTCCATAAACGTTTCACGTTGTAATTGCTCTTTTGTACTGCTAAATTTGGGTAGCTATGGCTAATAAACCGGCCGACTCTATGCAATAAATAAAATAAATACTTAAGCTCGCTTTATTTGGGTTTACCCATTTGACATACTTTCCAACATGTTTACTAACTATACTGTTGTGTCCGAAAAGCAAGGTGACATTGGATGTCATAAGAAGCCCATTGGTTTTTATTTTTCGTTTGTCAAAATGTACGTTTTTGACAGTTCTGCCTGTTTGAAGTCACAACATCAACCCGGCTAGGAGTGACAATTTCTTTCGGAGCTGCGCCAAGTGTTTTTGTCCATATTGACCATGTCCAAGTTTGTGGAGCAGCGCGGATACATCAAATTTCGAGACCATCCACCGGGGAGACCGACGACGCCCACGTCGTCGAAATCAAGGATTTGGTGGTCGACAATCGTCGGTTGACGAAACGAGACCTTTCGGAACCTCCATCCGACGAAAGCAAACAATTTTATGGAAAAACAACAGCTGGTTTTTGCACCACAATAATGCGCCCTCCCGTACGGCCATCTTTTTGAGGAACTGGCACCCATATTGTTCCGCAACCGCCGTATTCGTCAGATTTTGCACCAGCCGACTTCTTGCTGTTCAACAAACTAAAACGGCCACTTCGGGGACACCGTTTTGACACTATCGAGGAGATAGAAGTCACAGCGACGGCGCAACGTAAGGATATCCCAGCATTCGCGTTTTTCACCTGCTTCGAGGATGAGGAGAAGAGGTGGAAGCGGTGTATTGCTTCGAAAGGGGATTACTTCGAAGGTTAATGACCTTCATTTGACCTAATTAAAAACCATTTAAGAAAAACACGCAAAGTCACTTTATTTTTCGGGAACAGTAGTATCTTATTTTAATGATTTTTAAGGTAAAATGTAGACCATGATTAACTTAAAGACTGGTGCATCAAACATAATCTTCCAGATTACCTCTCTACAGAACTAACATCTCGAATGCGTCGTATAGCCAGATGCTTCTGTCACTGAAGTCATTGAACATCGCTAACAATCGTTTTTCCTGCAATGATGCCTAATCTGGTACATTTTAACAAGTAATCCTATTAAACTAAGCTGAACACAGGTTCAGCTATACACTTGTACATTGGTTAAATAAAATTAATCCGATTCAATTGTACTTGGAGACAGTTCTCTCGTCAATCCTCCATGGACTATAAAAGGCAGAGTATTACATAGCATTATGCAGAGATAGTGTTAAATAAAGAGATACAGATAGTGATAGCATATAAAGGGGATTGTATTTAAATAAACAATATCATCAAGCTTTAGCTTTGACGCTTTTGGTCTGGAAAATATTCTTTTAATGAAAAGTAAAACCGAATGGAACATGTTACTGCTACGGACTCCACTACTTACATACAGAAGAACTAATCCCTTGTAAAATAGGAAAACCAACCAAATGTACCTTTTATCCAATCACATTTTTAAATTTCGGTCTTTTTTCGGTTGAAGAAATCGATGGCTTAAGCTTCTCATCTGCTGAATATAAACCGTCTCATTAATGCTGCACACCCGCTTTCTTCAACCACCCCACGATTGTAGTCGAGATCCCCCACGAGCCACCAAAAGTGTAGAGAAGATTTTTTGTCATTCACAGACACAAACACACACCAAGCGTCACACATTCGAATTCGGTTGCGGAATCAAAATCAATTTCCATAATCCCACTATCGTTGCAATCGTTTGAAGAAGCCACTCGGCCCGCTTGATTAATCCCACTTTATTTACCTCTTGAAGGTAGGCACCATCTAATGCACCCGCAACCCGGTACACATAAGCCTATTTTGTCATCAATTTCACCCCCGAAAAAGCTGAGTAAAGCGAAACCGCATTAGAATGATTGTTGTTGGACACACGGGCAAAGGAAAAGGTAGCGAATCGATGTGAAATGCCTTATATCCGTCCATTTACCATAAAAGAACCATAGTATCAAAAAATAAAAATGGGACACTACCACAGAAATGTCCACCAGTTGGATGATCGTTTTGGGGCGCATTTCTTCTGATATCTGAGGCTATTCAAAATGCTTTTTTCTTTGTTTGCTCTCTTACACCCCTGTGAAACCCGGCTGGAAAACCCGAAAAAGATCACATTTCCAAAGTACGGTGTCCTGGTGGTGGACTTCAGTTGTATATTTATTACAAGTACGTGCCACTCCCCGACAAGGCAGTTAGTGACCGGTAAGAAAGAAATATTCGGCCTGAAACCGATTCGAAATCCTTCAAACGTGTGTTCTTTGCTTGCATTCGTTCGGAGTAAACTTCATAATTCAAATTTATTCTGACCTTTTTTTGTGGCTAGACAGAAAATGTCCTACAATTTTGTTGTAGGTGGGATGGTTTCAGCAGAGGTATAATATTGAATAAAAGGATAGGATTTTATTATCCATACTTTCTGTTACTAAACCATTGCCTATGTTCATTTCCCAAGCACGCATCGAGTGACATTCACAGAAAATTTGGCTAGCAATGTTAACAAGTAGTTTCATTGCTATATTATTTAAAGCTTATACAAATCTCAGTTCACATTTTTACTCTTCTTTAATAGCTTTCTTAGAACAATATCTGTTAAATTTACAAGGTTTAATTGAGAAAGGTTATGAATGTAACTAATATGACACGTACTACATGTGATTGTTTCTTCAAAAACAGAAACATGGATCCATTTAATCAACACTAATTTCATTTCCAACTTCAATCACATGCCAATATTGAACGGAAAATGTAGCTCAATATTCAGAACCATTCCATGAATCCATCGTAAGTTTGACTCAGCTAATAACCGTTTACAACATTTTCAACCAAAGTGATAACAATTGATCGTGAAAGGTTTTCCTCCCAGCGAAACGAACACCGCACAATCTGCGATACAATTCATGATGGCTTACCGCAACACAATCAATGCCAATTTCATTTGACATAGTAAAAACACCACGTTACAGTACGGGATACCCAATGAAGCTCGGTGTGAAGCACTCACAAGGCCTCATTCTCAGGCAAGCTTCAAACAGCCGCTTTACCGCGCTTTAACTGGCCATCGTTATCATATACGCGTCATTTTGGTTAAACATTTTGGTGCGTATTTTTGTAAACGATATGCTGCCAACAAAGACGGCCAAGTGAAATATCCTCCCACGGGTTAAATGCCGCGTAACAAGCGACTATAGGACACCGTTTACGGTATCCCTTGTAACCGGAAGCATTTTCTAAACGGCAGCACAACTGCCCAATCGCTTAACTCGTTTTTTTACGGTCACTAAACGGAACGGTTATCCATGGCCGAAATCAATTCTTTCTCCTTTGCAACCTTTCTTTTTCGTTGTGTTCTTTTTCGCCTCTTTGGCTACATTACACGACGCTGCAAAGGGAACGACCGATACGCTCGGTCAAAGACAACCCATAATCGTTAGGCTTAAGGCGTTTGAATTTTAATTCAATCTTCCAATCTGCGCGCTTCTTCTGTCTTTTGGCAGAAGATAATGGAGACGAAGGCAGATGGGGGTTTGATTTTGGTGATGTGCTACATCGAACACGCAACCCCTTTGGTAAGGGTAAATGGTTGCTGGCTAAACGATTTCAAATTCAGTTTCTAGAGAAATCTTTTCTCTTTCTCCTGCGTAACACAAGTAATTTCAAATGATTCGTAAAAGTAATTTAACGTCTGTATAGAATTTTTGGTTCCAATATTTTAGCATGATTTTAGTAGATGTATTTTTCTAAATAGCTGACAAACTTTTACCATTGAGCTAAGTTTTTTGAGAATTCAATTCATTTCAATACGTTGTACCTGACGCTATTTTTTCCCCTCTAGTAAACTTGGTTTTTTTCTTTCTTTTTGAGCACAACTTTTGCAGTAATGTTATGGTTGCATTTCCTCCCAAAATTCTGTGCCGCCTATCGCTATATTCAAACTGACCTTTAAACCTTCTCTTAGTACTAGAAAGCACATAGCACAGTGCAAAGAGCTTCCGGGAAACAAGGAACAACGCTTACGTTACAAGGAAAAGGCGTAAAGTAAAACAGTGATTACGATGCAATGAGCTGAACACTCCGCTTAGCCGGCGGTACCAAATTGGCTTGCCGAAAATGAAGAAGAAACAAAAAGACCACCGTCACCATACAACCATTTTCCATTATGAAAATTAAATTTCTCACCACGCCGCTCTCCAAGTGACTTTGTAAGTTTGTGTTGCAGCGCTTGCATGTGACCATTTGGTGACCATCACCACTACTACCACCACCACCAACGCTTTGTAGAACGATAAATCAAGACAGTGCATCGTGGACGACAAGCAAACGTAACTTCTTCACCTACACCATCCAACAGAGAATGCATGTAAATCTGTGAAGCTTCAGTGAAGTCATCGTTTTGCACTAAGAAGGGACTGTGTCTGCCGTGCACTTAAGCTTGAGAGTTGCAAATTGAGCACGATGAAGTGGTTTATTATAACACCTTTACTATAAAGAGTGCTCGTGCCAAGCCATGCGGTACACGAGAAAATTGTGGATCAGTGTGGATTTACAGTGTTTTGAAATATTGCTTCTCTTTCAGATTATACTTAGTTGAATCACACAAATAAAGTAATATTTTAAGATGTTTAAAACTTTGGATTTCATTAAATTGATTTTTTCTTTGTTTTTTTTTTTCTAGTGACCTGGTCGTATTGACCTTCATCAAATTGATGTTAACGTGTATATTTACTTGAAACATCGATCTAAGCAATAAAGTACCAGGCGTCTCCATCAAAACAATATAATACCAGGCGCCTCCATTCAAAATATCGTTAAACATTGTTAATCAATGCACAAGATACTATGCAATATTCTTTCATCATTATCACTTAGTAGCTTGCCTTATCTCAAAAGCGTAAAATAATAAATATTGACGCACGACTGTTCTTCCGAACATTTCCCGATAGCAAAACCCAATGGTGAAACAAATTGACGACTGCTGACGAAGTGTTTGGCGTGGCGAAAGATGGTCGGCAGCTTCAATCATTGTTTTAGCTCGTGCCACGGTCGATTAAGGACAAATTAACAAATGCTTCAACAACTCAGATTCTGCATTTGAAACAAATAACAATTTATCATACTTCCCACCATTGCAAACCAATTAATCTTGACCTCTCGCGTCCGACGCTGCCCTCCCCCATGCTGCGACGCCGTTTCAAAGGAACCTTCAAGGGTAGAAATAAAACTGCGAAGGCATCATTAGATTGCTTCTTGGGGGTTAGCAGTGACAGACTGCCTGACGGGGAGACGACAGCAATTCCCCGGACGTTCGGGCGTCCGCTCATCGATCACTAATCGACGGTTTGATGCCGCTTTTCGGCGCGATTTAATCGTTGATGATGCCTAACCGACCATTGCATTTGTTGGTATGTTGGCTGCTATCACTTCAAATCAAACAATGGCGGAGACGGTACCCGTTGTTTACCCCAAAAGTCACTGCCGGAACCCGGTCCGGCCTTACAAAACTAAAGCATCAAATTCTCATGACATCAAAATGAGTGTTTAAGTGAAAAATTATTCCCACATCGATGACAATCTAAGGCCAAGCGAAATGCGAAACACGGTGTGCCGGGGTTCTGTGCTGGTGGAAGTGGGTGGTAAACCAGATCACCTCACCTTCACGCTACTCACCACGCCTGTTTGCTTTTATCGTACGGTACGTAGAAGATAGATTCTCGTTTTCGATAATCAATCAAACCCGGCGCTCGACGATGACTCGTTTTTCCATCGTTTTTTCCCTGGCGAGGGAGATTTTCGGATGGGTTTTTTTGTGCTCTCTCTCTCTCTCTCTCTCTCTCTCTCTCTCTCTCTCTACTCCTTATACTTTACGCAGCAAATCGTGGAGGAGATGTTTTATCTTTCACTGCCCACTGGCAGTTCGCGAATCAATTGCAGTGCAATGTTCAGCAAGTGTTGCTTTACATTTGCCTGCAACGCAAGCCACTTGTGCTGGAGTTTAAATTTACATCGATTAATTAAATTCTCCAGTGTCGCACGACGTGCATGCTCGTCATTGGCAGGAATTTTAATCCCGGATTTTTACATGCTACATTTTTGCGCTACACACTCATGGCAATCAATTTTCATTTATTTTGAAGTGCGCAATGTAACACCTAAAGGTCGCCGGCACAGTTCGGAGAAATTAAGGGTGTTCGCAAAGAATTCGATTTTAATTAACTCCATGTTTTCTACGAGCGGGCTGATAGGAAATTCACACACAAAATACTGCATTAATGATTCTGCTTTACTGCCAAATTTCTCAGTAATTTAGCTTGGTTACCCCGTAGACAATATTATTGGCGTATAAATTATAGCGAAAGATGTTACGAAATTATGCCGTTTATATGTTTCAAACTACAATCCTCCACCGTATTCAATCAAATTATCGTACGTCTCATGCCATCGATCATCGTTGGCTTTATGGTCATTTAAAATATGGTCCGCTTAAATACCCAATCTTCCACAGCGGCGACACCAATCGCATTAACTGTACGCTCTATAAACTCGCCACCGGTCGTATATCCGTGTCATAATTCTTCCATTCGAGTTTTATAAGCAATCGTTTGCTCCTTTACCTTGCAGGACTGCTCTAAAACGACTCCCTTCATCTCCTTTCATTGACCGGTGACTCTACTTCTTCCGCTTCACTGGTTGGACCTGCATTGAACTGTACGTTCGAAAATCTATTTGAGACGAACATACTTACATAAAGCTTAGGTATTGAAGTTGGCGACCAGACAAGCAAAAGGGAATGGTAGCTTCAATAGGTCACTTTGCGCCAGTGCACACCGGGGTAACGGGTAAAGGTTATTGAGAGACCATAATCTTGATACACCTCAAAATATGCTCCACTTCAAATAAGACTGGATGCCTTTTGTATGTGAGGTGGTAAAAAATAATAAAAAAAACTGCCACTTGCCAGCATGCGGGTAACAGGCGCACACAAATACAGCTTCATAGCATTCTTACACAAGCCATATCGCAAAACAGCAAACTGCATCTATCCAATGCTGTTTCTTAAGCATTCAGTTTTGCATTCATAGCATCTCAACGAGTGGCATGGTGGTGGCATCGAGCAGCGAACAGCACATAATCAACCGGGCAGACTGTTCACATAAAATGAAATTATGAAAATTAATTTGCTGGAACAACCCCGCCCGACACGCTTGTGTCGCATGTGACCCACCCCGAGATAGGCACATATTTGCATGTGCTACAGTCATCATATTGTCAGTTTACCGCCCAAAAACTACATCAGCCAAACCTACACCGGCCAAAGCGACAATGGCACTACGCTTTCCCCTTGATTCTTCTAGCTAGCTCTCCAGCCGTCCTACCCAGCGCAGCACCGTCGTGGCTGGCTGGGATGCATGCGATAGGACAAGCAAACAGCCAGTTCTTTGCAGCTGATGCCGGTCCCGAAACTGATGCTGCTACTGCTTTCTCAGTTGTCATAATTTTCCACTCAAAAGTGAATTTACCTCCAGCCAACAAACACCACCACCACCACCACCAGGTCCAACCGGGTTTCCGAGTGGCTGACTGACCACGGCACCCGGGTTTGTTCCAGGCGCGTTTTCTTATCTTCCTGCCAAGCGACGAAACCTTCTCCCCCCATTTGTACAGCACATTTGCGAAACAAAGCGACGAGAGAAAGGCACCATTTCATCGAAGCTGCTCCTGACAATAGTCAGGTCGAAAACTCGATACCGCCAACTAACGATGATGACAATGGTGAAAAGATGTTGATGATCAGTGTGGGTAGAATGTTTTAAGAGCAGCAGCATCGGTTTCGGTGCCAGCTACCACCAAGAAGGAAGAAGATGCTCCGCCCACCCGCACACTAATGTCCTCGCGCTTTCCCCCCAGTGGCACACAGCTCGCGTGAGCGATAAAGTCGTACACAACCATTCGGTTAAGAAAAATACCGCCCACACTACAATGATGTTCACCAAAACCAACGCTTGCGTTTGCTGTTTTCGGTGTGAAAAATGTCGAATAAAAACAAATGATAAACAAGGCATTCGCAAAGCACACGCGCCTTCGCGAAACCACACAGCGCAATAGCTTGAGACACTCATTTTACCAACTCGCACAGTGCCTTTCTTATGGTGGTGCCTCGGTTTGCAGTGCACGGGTAAAGTACCATTTCACTTCAGCGTTGGCACTTCCGCACATAAATAGTGTTCGCAATGTTGCCGATCCGCGTGGGTTGGGTGGCATCGGGCAAAATCTCGCAGTGAAAAAAAAAAACGTTAAACAAAACGCTAGCTGAAACTCAAGCCAGCCTGGGCCAGTTTTTTATCACCACTTTTCCGATGTTCGGTTTCATTATGCTTTCCCGAAACGAATGAAAGCATCCTTCAAAAGAATGGACTGAAGCGTACACGGTTCGGTGCCTGTGCTGCATTCATTCAGCCCATTTTCTTTCGCACAAACAGCCAAAACAAAACACACTTTCGAAATAGATCCAGCTCACCGAAACGACCAGCCGTTCCCCGTCGTTTTGGGTTGCTGCTGGGGAAAGTTATCAGTACCTTGGGGCACGGTACTTTCGCACGGTAACAGCAACCAATCTGCAGCACCATTTTATGCAAATGCACAGGAAGAAACACGGACGCGTTTGCATGTTTTCGCAATCGAACGGACGCAACAGTTAGCGAGCTCGATCTGTTTGCCAGTGCAATCTTACCTGCTTAACTTGACTGGAGTTGAAAATGTTAAGAGGATACTACTTGCACAAAAGCAACTTGTTTTCTTCGACATTGCTAATTTGGGGTTGGATGTTTCCGGCCGAGCAATTGATAGGATGGAGAAAAAGTTTAAATTACCTTTTTAAGGTCAAAGCAAAACAATAACTAATGGGGTTTATAAGAAACTAAAACGTTTTACTGTGGACGTTCCATCGTCGGCAATCGTACAATACAGTGTATCTCATGGAGCATTGAAGCTTTCTCATTGTTTATTGACGATTGCCTAGATATGTACGATTTGCGACGTATTCAGAATTTTTTTTTGGCAATTTTTCGGATATTATTCCTGACCAGTTTTAAAAAATTCTTGATATTTTATAATATTTTTAACTAACTGTCTTTTTTACAACCGAGGCAAAAACAGGCAAAAAATTAATAAAATTAATAAAATAAAAAGCTGTTGTTTTAACACTACAACTACCGAGTTTTTGGCGTTTGCTACTCTACCGCGACCATTCAAAATGACTAGTGGTTATCACATTTGTTTTAATGATCTGACTAACATTTCCATATTTCTTTTAGTTTGTATACTTATCGTAATACACATTTAATTGGTTGTTTCTTATACATCAGAATTCAAAAACCCTCAAACAGAACAAATCAATGATTTGTTCTGTAGTCTTACAACCTCGAAGATTCAAAACGTTTACAGTAAAATGATCAAAGCATCATTCTACTGCAGCCTTGTTACTCATAAAATTGATAAACTATACATTATATCTTGTATATTATACATTATCTTATAGTTATATTGTAAGGAATGCATCAATCGGTTATAAATAATCACCTTTTTGTGAGAATTTAGACTCGAAATACGCTGTTCATCGTTCCACAAACCCCCAGTCAAAAAGACAGGTTAAGGTAGAATTGCCCATCACACAACTTAATACCAATATTAGATAAGATTTTTAATTTTTGAATTCATACAAATGAACAACCCAGTGAACGTTTCCAAGTCATGCATTAACTTTGGCAAAAAATTTTAACTATGACAAATAAATCCACTTGAAAGGTATGAAACCTATCAAAATGACTGGTCTGGTAGTTCTAGTGTTAAATAATTTTATTATTTTTTTTTTGTACCGAAGCACAGGTTAATTCTTTCTAAATGCAAGTTAGTAAGTTACAAGCAATAAATGTCTCCATTAATAAAACCATGTTAATTATACATTCAAAAGTATGAAATCCTTATTATAGGACAGAACAACGTTTGTCTTCACTCGGCAGAACCTGATCTACGGACGGCAAAATCTTATCCTCATCGCTCTTCCTAAGTGCGGACTTGACTATCCAACTACATGGTATCAACTAGCAATTGGATGGCCTGCATGATCCAGAAGGTTGTTCAACCAAGGAAAAAAAGACGATAAATATAGAAAAATAAATAAATGCAAAAAAAAATGGTTTTTTTTTGCAAAAACGGACTGGCCGTATTGACTTATGAATACAACGTAGTGAGGTAAGTCGGTCTTCACTACGAGGGGACGGAATGGATGGGATTTGAATCCCGGTCCTGCCGTTTGAAGACCGGCGCCGCTGTCGCCCATACCACCGGGCCGCCCCAATATAAAAATTCATTGTTATAAAAAGATAAAATAATCGGTAAATAATCGGTTGTTGTAAAAAGATAAAATAATAAAGTAAATAATAAGATAAAAAAATAATAAGAGATAATCGGTGTTATTAAACTTTACCCAAAAAAATCTGGTAAACAAGCTTTCGAACGAAAAAAAAAAACATAATTGGAGAACCGTGAAAAAACATGAGACTCGATCCAAATCTTCGGGACTATTATACTCCCTGTGTTTCAACTAAAGTGTGTGGCGCCTTAGTGTAGATAAATTTGCATTAACACTACTGTTACTACTACTTCTACTTATTATTACGTCAGTATACAGTATATAACAGTTCAGAAAACTAAAATATATGCGAAAATGTGAAAAAGTAAACCGAATAACCTGTAAAAAGGCGAAATAGACAATTTAAGTGCACAATTTAACAATTTAAGTAAACATGAGAAGTCGAAGATCAAAACACATTGCTGTATGTAACTCGTTTTGTTAGTTTAGATTCTTCTGAATGCAATCGGCATAATGCAAATATTATTTTAATCATTAAATACACCCACCCGTACACCATGGCGCGGCAAACCCTAACGACATGTGACGTACGAAACGTAAGAATCGTTTTCATACATCTAACGCATTGTACAAGGTAAAAACGTTAACACTACTCCAGTGCGCTGCGGCACAAACGCCTGCAAAAGACATTTCACCGACAATCGTTATCTACATTGAGGTGGAGTTTTGTTTTTCCTCTGCATGTATGCATGCATGTCTATATATTAAGTACTCCACACCAAATGCAAATGTTTGCAAATGCTTCGAAACGTGTTTGCTACCGTTTCAAATGAGTGCAGTTTCCTTTCGGATGCGGATAGCAAATATTAACAGCGTTTTGTTCATAAATTTGACATACATTTACCCAGCGAACTCTTCTTTTATTTTTTGTGCACTCTTTCCCTGTTTGTATGCCATTGCAAATTGGGGTGCAATTTTGGGGGGAGAGGCTACACGAACAGAAAAAAAAATACTCTCACACACATGCACGTTAGAATTTGAATTTTGCTCGGTAAAACTCTCTGCTTCGTTTGCTGCTTCATTCGTTGCTTTTTATGCGCGTGGGTTTTTTGTGAGTTGGACATCCGAAACCCTCAGACACTAGAATATATTTGGCCATTTCACTATCTCATTGACAGCGGTAGCATGTTTGGGAAATAAATAATTTAATTTAACCATCGAGACTTCATTATGCAGACCGACCGAGCAGCATCCATAGAGCGTAGCAGAGGGAAGAGCATAAAACCCCAATGCATTTTTATCAATGCACGCATGCAGCTGTTTAAAAAACCAAACAACCTTACTTGCCGGGTGCTAGTGAAAGCTCTTGAGAATTCGCAGTAAGTTAAAAACAAACCTCCACACAAAACGCAAACAATGCATTGCACTTTCCCACGGATCCCATATCCTGGGAATATGCTGTTGAATAAGTTTCGCCTGCATATCAAACAGGTTGGTTTTTTGAACGAACATACTTTTAAAATTCATCTGCACGTGCATGCAATGGTTCGGAATAGCTGCAACTGAATTTTGGCCATTTCGATTCTCATCGCACCGAACAATGCAAATCGGGCAAACAAAAAAAAATGGGGGAGCATTTAATCACGCGCTCGCTTCGGACAAGCTATTTCTTATTTCAATCAATTAACTCAATTA
Source organism: Anopheles maculipalpis (assembly GCF_943734695.1). NCBI lineage: Eukaryota > Metazoa > Arthropoda > Insecta > Diptera > Culicidae > Anopheles > Anopheles maculipalpis. Next base: position 16,751,540 of record NC_064871.1, on the reverse strand, counting down.
ACTTCTAGCTCGAAAGAAAATTAGCCCAACCCATTCGTTATTCTCGCTTGCTGCCTCTGGTACGTTTGATCGCACGTACCCGTACGTCCCACACGATCCATTCAATTGGTGGCGATAACTTATCGCTGCCAATTTGCTTCTGCCTCACTGTGTCACCCAGGACGGTTCGACTAATATCGACCCACACCGGAGAGCTCTTTCTACGTCGTCCTTTTTTCCATCGCACTGCAGCAGCCACCATTGAATTCTTGCGTGTTCTACTGGCGCTTTTACCTCTCACTCTCTCTCACACACACATAAAGACAAAACGTGAAAACGTTGGTTAGTAGTAAAACCAGTGAGTGGAGATATTCACCGATTCGCCATCAGATTTCTCGACGCAATTGAAATGAAGGCAATTAAAATATCATTAAAGAAAAACCGTTCCACTCACGTGGCGAAAACCTTTCGGTCGCAAAGCAAGACAGTATTCAGGTTTCTGTTTCCCAGCGTTCGAATGATAGATGCAAGCTGAAAGATCGGCAGCGTTTGGTTGTGGGCAAACAAACACAGCCACACAGCGTGCATGGTAAGAAGCGCTTGCAAATATCCTTTCCATCCTTGTGTGTTTGTGTAACTCGTTTTCTACTAGCATTACCGTCGATCGTTCCCAGTGTTGGAAGTCTAATTTTGAATTTGATCGTCTGCTCAACTCGTTTCGGGTTTTCTTCGTTCGAACAATTTCTTCCGATTAAATCCGTTTTGCATGGAAGTGACAAATGAAGTGTGTAATTTTTCCTGCAAACAAATTTGCTATCCATTTGAAGATGGTGAGGAAGCAGTGCATAATTAAGCGATCCTTCTACCAGGTGAACTACATCGAATTTTTTATTCCGTTTAAATTATTTTATTTTCAGTTTAGGATTGTAAATTTGACCTAACTCTCTAGATGCACTTTTGATGTTCATTATCTTGTCAAGAATATTCTTATCGAGGTTGAGTAAAATTTTCATTGTGACTTTTGATTCGATAAAAATCTCACCATAAAGGTGGTAGCAGCGCTGGTTTTCACATGAAGCTACCTGATGTAAAATATCGTCCAGAAAATCTTCCCAATTGGATTGACCGAATGAGAATTGGATGTGAGACTTTTAGATTCAAGATTCTCCTTCTTCTTATTCTTTTCCTTCATGGCTTTACAACCTGTTAGGTCCCGCCGGCCATCTAATGGCTTACTGGACTTGCCGATACCACGTTGTTAGATAGTCAGTACGGGGAACGATCCGGATGGGACTTAAACCAAGAGCCTGCCGCGTTAAGATCGACGCCGTTGTCGCCTACACCAGCGGGCCGCTTCTTTTCAAGATTCTCCATATTTTTCGGAATCTGGTTCCTTAAAAAAAAAGGTCCGCCAGCTTCCGAGTAAAGTACTGCTGTGCGATTCCTGAGCGAGTTCTTAAAAATCATTTAGGAAAAGTTATAACGCGTCAGTCTCGAGAATAGCCGGTTTTAGAAAATTTCAATCGGGTTCTTCTCCTTGGCTAAACGATCTTCTAAGGTCACGCCGGCTATCGAATGGCTTACTAGACTGGCAGACACCACGTAGTTGGTTGCCTAAGAGCAAAATTCGAATTTCGTTATAAGTAACGAATTGGTAACCTAGATCCCACGGAAGTACGTAGCTTTCGTTGAACTTTCATTGAAAGAAGGTAAGACGATCCGATAGGCGGTGGGTCGATTGGATCCGCACCAAGCTAAAGTACTGACCGAAATTTGCAGCAGTAAATGGTTTTCAAACATATAAGGTCCTCGAGATCTCTAGACATATGCAGCACAAATCCAAGGAGTTGGTTGCAGTGTTTGATAAGTTCCTCAGCATGACGGTCAGCTTATTGTACCGCACAACACCAATATCCCTTACGATCTACAAGAGTTCCGTCAATATCGTACCTGATAATCGCTTCTCGAGATTTACTGAATGATATGACCTGCCGGACGTATGGATGTCGCAGCCCGCCACCATCAAAATCAAAATTGTTGACCGACAGGGTACAATTTCGGTTCGTTTCTACGTAGATACTACTGCAAAGCTCCCAACACGGGGAGCTCATACCAGGCTCCCAGATACTTGGTAGTTCTCGGGGCACTAGTCGTTCCAGGCGTTCTGATTTTTTGTTTGAACTGTCAACGCCCAAGAGCCTTGAAAAATGGCAGAGTCATCTGCTTTAAGTGATCCGATTTCTGACAGATGAGTTGCATTACTATAATCCAGCTTTGGGTTACACAAAACCAAAGAGACCAAGGCCTCTCGTGGTTGTAGAGCCAAAAAAGAAGACATTTAAAGATATCTTTATTTAGTAGCTGATTTTGTAAATTTCCTCCTTTTTTTCGTATTTATTTCTATAAGTTTTGTTTCTGGCTACATTCCTTACTTTCTTTATTTATTGATTTTCTGTTTGCATGTTTTGCTTCTTACACATGCTCCACACCCTAGTTACATTTTAATTCATGTGTGGCCATAGCTGGGACAATCCTACATACATTCCATATGTACATTTTCGTAAAAATTACCATTTTGGGTCATCGATTGCCGAAACTAATTATTGCACACATTGATTAATGTCGCCCCAGCATACACGCCCCAGGCAATACGCATCGATTGCTCAAATCGAAGCCCAATTCTAATAATAATGCGTCTGTCCACACGCACTTACTTACACACGAACAAACATTTACGTACAGCTACATGTATTACCGGCCTACCACTCAACGCGTGCAACCCATCCCGCCCGAAATGCATCCAGCAAAGTAAAGGTCCTGCTTCACGGCGGCTGGCATTTGCCCGTTGTCTATTTTCCCTGTTTGATAGCGTAATTTATTCGCACGATTGCTTTTCCAATTTACTTCTGAAATCGCAATAAATTTTTCACGCAACCAAACGCAACCCACACTCCCTGCCATCATGACTTCTCGTTTCGCTCCTCCCCGTTGACTTGGAGTACGGGAAAGCCTGCCCTCCCCCCCCCCCCCCCTCAGAAGCAGGGTGAAATGGAGCCGAGCAGTGGTACACCATTGCTTGTGCTCGTCTCAAACTCGTATCCTTTTTTTTTTTCCTTACCACCTCACCAAACTTACCCCCAACAGGCTTGTCTTGCTCTGCCATTCGGATGAAGAAAAATCATGCCACTGAGCGTATCCCCTGAGCGCGCGAGCATCATGTTCGGTGGGGCAAGTAGGAAATTTTTCATTAATATTTAAATCGTACCAGATTCAATGATCGAACGGACGGTGAAGAAGTGGTCCCATATCCGATCTGTCACCTTCCTGCGCACTCCTTGCGAATGCCTGCCGACGTTTTGTTCTTTCGCTGATGATGTTCGGGCCGGGGCTTGTTCTCGAATTTAGTGGGACAGTTTGATAATAAATATGATTCCATTTTTTGTTACTTCCCATACTGCCAGCTTTACCAGGCCCGGTTCTGCAATCGAGATAGTGTCACACAATTTTTTTTTCGTTTCCTTTCCACCCTTTCGTATTATGGGGAAACCCACCATCGGAGTAGAACAACGCACCCGGCAAATGTTACTTCGCCAAGCCTTGTGGATGGCCGAATGGATTGAGAAACGATAGCAAAAAGGAACACGTAGACAAGCCCAATAGATTATTAGAATTAGGTTACCATATTGCCCCGTGGAGAGTTATTGAGTGTTCTACTTTGTCGCTTACTGTTTTCATTTCCGGCTCAAAAGGTTCGTTCAATGCTCTGTGCTAAGCGAGCAAAAAGCTTTCCAAGCAAAAAAAAAATATGCTGTAACAGTGCAGGCGGTTAGACAGTGAATAGAAGTTTTATATGGTCAAATATGTTCGAAAATATATCTACGGAAAAAAAGTACATCATTTTAGTTGAAACATCTAGATAAATGCATAAATAAAGATAAATATGTTTCTACTTGAAAAGAAATAAATGTTCCTATTATTGTTGCCAACACTATATATAGTCTGTAGTACTTATAAACAAATTCATAACACGCTACGTTAGCTAACCGAAACAAGCGAGTGTG